>NC_136636.1:23270264-23940264 GCF_949748355.1 Melanostigma gelatinosum | reverse complement strand
ATCAACGTTCGGAGCGGATGCCTGCCAACATCCAGTGCTCAGCACCTTCAGAGAGAGCGGGGGAGGGGAGGCTGGGTCACACCTTGGTCAGATCTATATTTGAATAGAGGATACTGTGTTCTAGTTCCACTAACTTCCAGATCTGGGGACTGAACTCCCCCACCTCCTCCAAACTCCTCCCCCCTCAGTGCTCAGTCTCACATTGCTTTGTCTTTTCGAATGCTCTCACTGCCGCTCACAGATGTGTTTTATTTACTTCCCTTTTTAATGATGCAAGAGATTAATGAAAATTTGATCACCGTACATTATTCAACCTGCCCCCCCCCCCCCCCCCTCTTCATAATGGCATGACACCGTGCGTGTATTGAATAGTCCTCACACAATATTTATCCCTTTGTCCATCTATAGAGGTACTGAAAAATAAATGTAGTGGCATCTCTGTAATGCTTTCTTATTCTGCGCCTTCCTTTTGGCAAAGACGTTATGATTTTTTTTTTTCAGTCTGTAAAATCATAATAGGTGAACTGCAGCTGAGGGGTTTTATAGGCAATTTCCTCAAAACACATTTATACAATGTCTCGGAGCCGATACTCCCATCCTCTCTCTTATTTACTGTTACATGTATAAACATGCCACTTCCACATGCTCGGCACTTCCCTCTGTCCCGCTGTGTTTTATTTTCTCAGACTGTTTGGGCCTTTGAAGGGTGACCTTCAATTCATATATCTATTGCAATAACTCTCTGCTACTGTCTCAGCGGGACCTCTGTGGAGAAGATAACATTTCTTTTTATGTTTCGCAGTCAATCAAGTCACTTTGTGCCAACATTTCTCCGACTGCTCAAACTAAATGAGAATGTTAGCATTCAGGTCGTCTTTTTCTCCTCTTTGTGCGTCGTCGTCCAATGACGTCTCATCTCGGCTTACCCCTTCTGTCTGTTTGACGTGCTGATGCAATACTTTCATCACCTGCAGGAGGAGGATTCACAGGAATGCTGAACAATATTCATTCCAAGCCCGTTGTGTTAATGACAGTTTTCAGTGTTTTGACGCAGTTCGGTCCAGTTTTTTACTCACTACTTCTCTGACTTGCTCTCAATCATTCACTTTCTTCGAACATCTCCATCTCTTTCGCTCTCTTTCCTCACTCCGACCTCTCTCCCGTCCCGGGGCAAGAGTCGTAAAGCTGCAGATCGCCTGGCGTTCAATCGCCCCAAGTTCTCCCACACAACTTCCCTTCTCCGTTCTCTACACTGGCTCCCTGTAAGAGCTCGCATCCAGTTCAAGACTCTGGTGCTAGCCTACAGGGCAGTGAAAGGAACAGCTCCTTCCTATCTCCAGGCCATGGTCAAGCCCTACACCCCCGCCCGACCACTTCGCTCAGAGGTCCCTGCGGCCGATCGACCCGGTCACGGCTGTTTTCTGTCCTGGCCCCTCAGTGGTGGAATGAACTGCCCACTGACGTCAGGACAGCGGAGTCGCTGCCCATCTTTCATCAGGCTGAAAACTCACCTCTTCAAGAAGGCCTCCCCTGAGCCTTCCACTCAGCACTTATTGTATTCATACTAGTTTTTGGCACTTGTTGTATTCGTTTGTTTCTGCACTGTACGTTGGCTCTGGTTTATGCTCTTAGATGCTTGTTTAAAAAAGGAGATGCACTTATGACTTCTGGTGACAAGTAGTTCTCTTGAATACCGATGTTGAACACACTTACTGTAAGTCGCTTTGGATAAAAGCGTCTGCTAAATGCCTGGAATGTAATGTCGTAAAGTACAGTACCTTTTAGTGCCGTTTTCCTCCGTGACAGATGGAGGCTATTAAAACACATTTTCATTGTCTTATTGGTAAATAACGCAGCCGTGTTTCATGAAATATTGCTGCTCAGCAATACGGTGCCGGGATGCAAGAGGAAGTCGTACAGCCATCTTGTCATGGGTTTACTGTGCAAGTAGAGTGTATGATATCTGTGATTTAGTGGCCGATGGTTTTCACTGAGCTGCAGCGTGTTGATTGTTGTTTGATTGTCAGTCCAGAGCGAAGTGAAATAAAATGCCCCGCCACCAGCTCATCAACCCTGATTTCCAGCCTCTACGAAAATGGAGTGTGCCCAAGTTATGGACTAACAGCCACACACACACACACACACGGAGCAGTTCGGATTCTTCGAAGGGGTAGAAAATCGATATCAGTAGTGGCAGGTAAGATATGTATTCAAAATGCCCCCCCCCCTTCTGTCGCTTGACAAAAAGAGGAGAGGAGGAGGTTTGGCTTTGCAGGGAGCTTGGCAGCTTAGACGCTGTCTGTTTTATAGGGTGGACATTCACAGTAACCAACGATGACATTAAAAATCACATTCAAAAGTGCAAATTCCAAAACACTGATTGCACGTTGTGGTAACCCTGTCTCCTACAACAGCACGTTCCCATACAGCTAAACTGCACTCTCAGCTCGGTTCGGAGGGGAACGTGTTTCCTCCCGGATTGCTGTCGTAGTTTGAAACACGTGGTTAAAGCTGTAAATTAAAACAGAATAAAACGAATCAATTCTGCAACAAAAGGTTTAGAAAATAAAACATGGTTTGGAGTAAAATGACCTAGAAATTTAAACAAAGCAAAGATGCAACAAAAGTACCTGGTTAGGTTGAGACAAAGTACTGTATTTAGTACTTTTTGTTTTTTTGACCCGTTCACCACTCTGACCTGCTTCCGTGGCCTCATTTGGGCCGATACGTCAAAAGCAAAACCACAACAAAATATGTCTCCCTTGATAAGTCATTGGTAATGCAGTCACGTTCTATGGGAGACATGGCTTTCTTTTTCGCTTTGGAGACATTAACACGATAACTCCAAAGAGCGAGCAAACATTATTTGGTAGCCTTGTTTCGAGACAGATGGTACTGGCTGGCTCTCTGTCATCGCTTGGGGTAGTTGTCATAGCAGGCCATGCACACACACAAAACCAGCGGTTACTGAAGCCATTATGTTGCTGTCACAGTCTGAAGTGCGTCTGTACTTGCCAGACTCTGCGTGGCTTTCTTTTTGGTCTCGTCACTATTACGGGATTACCCCGTTGGCATGTGTAGCAAGTTTAACGCCCGGAGAGGGTTTTTTATTGTGATCTCAACAAACCAGGTGGCAGAAGGAAGAAGGCAGTCCTACACATGTGAATGCCGGAGAAATAATTTGAATATACCATATGACAATGGTTGATGTGTGTCTTTGACCTGGTTTTATGCTGATACAAGATGAAACGCTCAGTAGGAGGCTGTCAGGGACAGTTAAAGCATTTCAAAAACATTACTTAAGGCTCTCCTTGGACAGGACGCCAATAGTGAGGATGGGAATTCCACATGCTGAACAAGCTTGAATGAGAATAACATCTTTATTTTCCATCAGTAGTTATTAAAGTTGAAATGTAGGTTCCCTCTGAGGGTGGGATTAGCGTTAAGAAGGAGGGCTTAATTAGCATTTTTGTTGGAAATGACAGGATAGCCTATGCTCTTGTTTATAAAGTTACAACAACAGCAACATGCTTGTTTAGCAGAGCAGGGTTACAAATCAAATCTACCGATTGCTACAGAGGCACAGCTCAATGTCGGTTTGTCGGTTCACTGCTTTGGTCCAGACTGACACATCGCAGCACGATTAGATGCACTGGTGATCCCCCGACAATTCATTCATTGACGTATCCAGTAAAATATCTCAACATTTTCTGCTTAAATTAGCAGAACAGTTGGTGCAGACATTAATGGTTTCCGGACGATGAATCCGAATGACTTTGGCGATCCTCTGACTTCTCCTCAGACGTTTGTGGTTCAGGGTGAAACGTCTTAAAGACTCACGACAAATGGATTGTCATGAAAGTTGGTACGGATATCAATGTCTACTTGATGATTTCTAACAACTTTGGTGATCGTCTGGCTCTTTCTCCAACTCCATAACTGGGTCAAACTTTTAACTTTTAATGACAAAAACTAATCACATTCAAGCGTGTAAACATTTTCATGATCAGCATGTTGGCGTTCGTCGTCTATTCAGCAGTTGACCTCTTGTAACTGAAATCACATTTAATCATCACGTTTTTTTAAAGCCAAAAATAATGTATTTCTAATGTATTGTTTATTTTGTTGACTGGAGGGGCGTGTCCCTGTCCATGTTTGATTGACAACAGCTTAGACCACTTGCCTGCCAGAGTGTTGCTGTAGCATAAGCTGAATGTCGTGGAGAGACAGCGTGTTGTTAGAGATATTGAACCACACCAGCATCTAACTGTACCAAAGGTGCGTCTACATTCAGTTGTAAAGCTAGTGCGGCTATCTAGAATCATAGAAAACTAGAAAGCGATAGGAATCTATTCGTACCACCGAGTCATTCCAGCTCGTCAGGAAGGAGTGTAAATCACACTCCTAAATTGGGCAACATTTTGGCGAGGGGAAACCAGGTCGGTCCCTGAAACTCTCACCTCAAGATGTGTGAAAGACAATGGTTTCTACGACAACCCAAGATTCTCCCCTTTATAACCATGCCCACATTGTGCTCATCCAATGCAGTTTGAGACAAAAATCATGCAGTGTTTTCAGTATAAATGTGTTATTTTTCTGCCAATTCTAAAATGGTGGATTTGAATGTTTCTGCATGCTGGAGTCGCTGAACAGTCTTGTTAGAACAAACATGAGCATGCATTGGGCTTGACTGTAGATAGCTATATAATAGGTAGTAGATAATATTAGAATGGAGATAACAGTTTCACCTCCTAAGTTATTCTCTGTCATGCAATTTAATAGGAGAAGCACTCATGAAATGCGATGCATCCTCTTCACTGGTCAGTTTTTGTCCATTAAGTGGCAGATGTGGTGTCAAGTAAAAAGTGTTGAGGAATTTGTAACTGGTTATGAAACAGTTTATTTAATACTTCCATATGATCGACATAAGTAAGACCAGCCGCGAGAATGTCGACAAATTCTAGTTTTTGTTGTTGGGTCTGATTCCTCATGCAATCAGAGGAAATCATGCAGGTTCACCGGAAACTCTTTCAGCTCAGACTCCCTGCTGGGACCCAACACCATCACCACACTGATGGAGAACCAGGCCGTATTACTGGGCCCGTTGGAGGGAAGGGAGGCACGGGAGAACCAGGACCAGGACTGAGTGGGGGAAACTGTCAGATCCTGCTGCAGTAAATTGAGTGGTTTTCTAAAAGGGAGTCTGGCTCGGAAACACTACCACTTTTGTCCACAGGGACCGCCAAAACCAACGCAAAATAAAAGTTCCTTGCAGCTTTAATTTAAACTGCCTCTAAATAAGTTGATTGAAGATATCTCTGATTTAACTTGCATGAGGTCAGTGCAATTTAGCTCCGTCTCTACAGTACGACCCACAAATTATTAACCTGGTGGATAAGGCTAACTCGTGCCAAAGGAGATAAGCTTTTACCCTGCAGGCTTTTCTGACTCGAAGACCTCTGGTTTCTAAAGACAATAAATGTGTGCTAGATTTCTAATCACACACTCACTGGAGGCTGTTGACCTCCAACATCAACAGCCTGTGAAGTGTGAATTCACCATGAAAGTAAGGCCTTGCCTTGTTTGTGCTGTTGTACTGTAGTTATAATAAAGTAACTCCGACTTGGAGAATCCAGAAAAGCCATTGCACTGAATGTGTCAACCGGTGATGTGTCAGATCACATGCCGTATGATGCTAATGTGCACATTACACATCACTTAAGTGGTCTTTATTACAATAATACGCTTGACCTTTAATTACTGCATGCATAAAAGTGTCAAACACTTTATCTGCGGTTAGTCACAGTGGAAGGAAAGTTAATGTTCTGGGGTTCTGTTTGATGGCTTTTAAAAAACCCTCACTTCACTGGAAAATAACATGTAGTGATTCATTTTGTACCTTACATCTGTAGCTGATGGGTCTGCTTCTGATTGCATTTTATTGATAAACCATTGCAGTCGTTTTATGCTTTAAAATGTAGTTTTTTCCACACTTCTAAGACATCTTAATATAGCAGCTGTAAATATCTTCATCTCTTTATAACTGGAAAGAATTGAACTTTCATGTCAAAGGCAAACTATTGTCGCTGTTTCCAAGAGAAACTGCAGCCTTTTCATTTTAAACTGTTTACAATAACCTTGTGATAATCTGTCAATCTAAATAAAACACATTGCAATATGCATACAATTTCTAGGATATTACCTGTCAGCAATCTGACATTTGATCACATACAGACACAAAACCAGCGGTGTTGTCAGAGTTTGTTGTGTCGTGAGCACAGACAGCTTAGCTTAGTGCACATCATGGCTAAATATTTTTGCTGATTTCGACAATATGGATGCGGTGAGAGATCTGACAACGAGAATTGTCGGAGCCAGACACACAAGAAAAAAAACATACCGGATCAAGCAAAATGTAAAAAAAAAAAGTGAAAATTCTCTACGGGGTCCTTTCCGTAGTGTTGTCAGACACTTAGAATTGCAATCAGAGCCTTTTGTCCCGAGCTATTACATCACAGCCCGTTTAGCGGCCTGCAGTGTTTTCCCTTAACACCGTAACAACTTCAAAATGAGTCTCTCAGACACCACAACATGGGGAAATGATGTCCGGGTTTAATGAGTAGGTTACGTAAGATAACTTCACATAAAAGTCATTGTTGAGTTTTGGGTTCACACGGGACACGGACATCACTTTCCTGGGTCAAAGTGCTGTGTTTGTTTGACCCCCAGGTACCTTTGTGCCTCTTACACAGACGTCTGTACCAAGATGTCGAGTGCCGTGATAAAGTGTCATTATTTGACGACCAGGGAATGATACCAGGCTGCCTCACCACCTACGGTGTACGCCTGTTGTGCTGTTTTCCTGCACCACCCTGTACAGCCATGATATGCATTATTGCAGAAACATGATTGCACGGCTGCATTTATCTTACTCTGTCTGTCAGCATAGGTTTTTGCACACTATCACACTTTCCAGACCCAGGAAATGACGTCCATTTTCTCCAAGCTACTTAATCTGTTTCTCATTTTGCTCAATATTACCACATCCCGGTAAACTGTCTGGTTGACGACACACTATTTCACAGCGGCCGCAATATTTACTGTGCAGTGACTGTCCAGAGGACAATATATATATATATATATATATATATATATATATATATATATATAGTTCTGCCAACTATATAGGCCTTGCATTGTTCCTTTCACTGTTGTCCGTGCTGTCATGTGTAAGCATGTCTGTTTATTTACAGTACATTTCCCTGCAACTGTGATACAACCCACATCTGAACAGGGTGACGGGGCCTTCACTGAAGACTGTTGCCCTTTGATGATTCACAGTATCCTAGAAAGGCAAATAATATTAAAATATACTGGAATTATCATAGCAGGTACTGTAACCTTGTTTTTAGTATCAAGGTGCCACATGATACATCACTTTGTTCTTTGCTTTGTCTGAAGTTTCTGAGGTGAAACCGGTTGAGGTTGCAGGATTTATCTATTGTTTAGTAAATTCCCTTCATCTCAAGGTTCAGGCTTTGTACGCGCTAATAATTCTTCACTGACCTTGCCTTGGCGCTACGTTTGTTGATCTTACAATTTCAATTTTTTCAAATGATTGCTTTCCAATCCAACTATTGTCTTCCTGTTTGATGTCAGGCCATCCCACAAAGAGAATCTGCATACGCGGAGAATTGATTTCCACGCCCCGTCACACAACCTCGATGAATTATCAATTCATGTTCCTGTGCTCGCGCCCTTGATGTCATTATCGTTAAGAGAATATCTGTTCGGCAATTAAAAACATGGTAGGCTGACACATTTCACATGCGTTAGGGTCACATCTCTGATGAATCTCTGTAAAGGCTATGCAGAAGTAAATATGGCCAGTGAGTGCATCATTTATAGTAGAAAAAGTGTATCTCAGCTGTTGTTGCCAAAGAGGGCAGTGTTGTGGGGTTTGGGGAATGCACTGTAAATGGGGGACAGAGGGGACACTGGGATACAAGATGTTCAGCACTGTAGATGAGCATTTTAGATTTGTATGTTGACCTGGATTTATACCTGACGATTGATTTGGATTTAGCAGCCTCGTCACTCTTGGACTCCACATCCGTTGAAAAAGTAGTAATTTTGACCAAAAACCACTGCGTAAAGCAGGTTATTGTTGCCCCTAAAGTCAGCAGTGGTTGTCCTATAAGTGCAGACGTCTTTTGAGTTATGAGTAAAATAGCTAAGAGAGATGAAAGAGATGACTGTGAATCTTCAGGTCTCTTCTTTCAGACTGCTGCGAACATATTGTCATGGTGGAAATGACATACAGGAATCCACTCACTATAAAAGTACTCAAACCTACCAGACATCTTCTAATAGATATTATCAACGGAGTGAAACACATACACGTGAACTGTGTTTCTATGTTTCAGTACTTGTTAATCCTGCTTTTGTTGTTCATGCAGTCCCACTGAATAATATAACTCATCTCTCTCGCTGATTTATTGATTATATTTGGCATTATTATGAACAAGTAAGGCACTTAAAAATGAGATGTTATTTTAGGATGATGACGCTGTAGGTACATATTTGTTCGTCCTTAGGGTTAAGTCAATTTTCATCCAAAATTCTGTCAAAATTTTTATTTATAATTGCCACACAACAAAAAAAGCTTGCAAAAAAACAAAAAGCTCTACCCCAAATCACAGAGATTCTGATTTTGTTAAGATAGTATTTTTTACCTCATAACAAATAGGAGGCCGAGCCAGCCATGTGGCCGGCTTCCTTGTGCCGTCGACACACTGCAATAATAACGCTACCAAGGCTGGATTACAATTATAAGGAATTTAATTCCACTGATGTAAGCACGATTACAGTTATACATTGGAGTATACACTCCTATGACATATTAAAACAATAAAACCCCATTTGCAAAAACCTCGCTTGGCTCCTCCGGTGAAAACACGTCTGTCGTCCGGGAGCCATGGCACAGAGACAGAGACAGAGCGAGGAAAAAAGTATTTTAAATTAAACCTCCCACATCTGTTCGAAACACCTCCTCCTCCGTTTATCCCGATTCCTATTGGCTATCCTCCAGGAGCGTATTCACTTGTCTGGCTCTGAGTTCATCATCACATTCAATGACTTTCAGTTACGTTTTAAACCCTTCTATAATAATCCTTCAAAATAAAAGTTATACTTCTGCAACTTGGCAGAAGTTTCATGCTTCTGCATGTTTATGTTTATGCTTATGTTTATCTTAATTATGCATTCTCAAAACCCTTATGATTATGACTAACTATGAATTATTAATTATGAATTATTAAACACTTTTATTATATCTACTAACTACAGTTTTTTACTCAAATTTCTTACAATTCCCCCCTAACTCACAGTTCACTGTGAGTTAGCTACTCAAATGTAGTTAGTTTTTCAAATGTCCCTGGAGACCTCCCCCCTACTCGTGAAGTCCCTCTGGTGGCCTCATCTAGACTGTGGCCATCAGAAGCTCCAATTCGTCCTCATCCTCGTCACATAACTGGTTGCCTGGACTGGTGTCTGGCTCATCGGTGAAGCAATAAACCCCTGTAGAGGTCCATGGATGCAAGGGAACCCCCATCCACAGACAACTAGGCGGTCTATGATGACAGCACACAGAATAATTACGATTGCCAAAAATGTATGTTTTCACTGGCCAAGCATACTTCCCAACCAGTCGGTGAATGGATCAGTGGCACCAGAGTTGTCTGCTAGCTCTAGGCTGAGTGCTGTCAGTCCCTCCAGAGCCCTGGTCACCGATCCATCAGGAGCTGTGTTATTTGGAATGAAAGTACAGCACGCAGACCCAAACATCTGGCACACGCCACTTTTCTCTGCTAAATCATATCTAATGCCATTCTGTTCTGCAAGGTCATTAAACTAGTCTTCGCCAGCTGTGCATGCAGTCCTGATATGGCGTCACTGGTGAAGTTTACTAAACGCTGTTGGTTATAGTAAATGTAGTTGATCCAATCGACATTTTTATTAATCGTCACCCTCTGAGAGAAAACAGATTCTAAATCTGCTGCTATTTGATTTCTGGCTTGAAAGTCATTAGACACCCCCCTTGGCAGTCTTATGACATCTTATGTACACTTGATCATCAAAGGCTCCCTTCGGGCCACCGGCATCTCTTTTGGATCTTCTGTTAGCATATGGGCGTGGAGGGATGAGTTCTCCATAAGGTGCATCAGTGACAGGCAAGATATAGAATGACAATATAAGTTGCACCAACGCACATCTACCGGTCCAATCTTTAGGCTGGATTGGATGTATGGTTCTTCCTCCACACCACCATCCTAAATCAGCTCTAGGTGCTGTCTGTCTTAACACCCTGTTATATAGATAGTCGCTAGCGTTGTGACTGTTGCTACAATTTGCTTCAATAATACTGCCTACATTGGGCCCCATAGCTGTATCTGAGGCTATACAATCAAATGGACCCTCTGAAACCTTGAACAGAGGTGGGGTATTATATTCTACAGGTGGGTAATGCCAGTGTAGCCTCTGACAAGTGTGATGGAGAGGCAAAGTGTCATCAGTAAACAGAGTTAAAATACAACTAAATTCAGGACTTATGAGTCTGAATCTTGAAGGAACTGGTGTTGCTAGGTCCTGAACACACAATACAATCTGTACTACTGACTTGAAGCCGTCTATTGTACCCACCATAAATTCCCATCTGCCATTCCAGTTTCCACCCCTTACCTCATTCTCTGCGTCAGTCGTATGTCGAACCTGGTCTTTTTACAGGCTTAACAATAATCCTAATGAGCCCTTGTGGGGCAGGACTATCAGTAGCCTTTCCCTGTATTACGTAAAGTCCTCAGTCAGTCAATTTAGGTAAGTCTTAAAGGATTACATCTACCCACCCCCTTTGTACACATCACAGGCATAATATGATAACAGCTTCCCATACTTATGTGTGGCAGGCCCACACTCGTCAGTTATGATGCACACGGTTTTGGTCATCCACCCGCAGGCGTGTTCATACTTGGGACTGGAAACTACTTCACAGAAGTCGAACTGGACCGTTGATGTTGTACCTTCTTTGAACATAAGAGTGAGAGTTACATTTTCATAGGTGAGTGTCGTCAGAGAAGCCTCTCTACGTGGTCTAAGATCGGTTTGATTAGCTACTGAGGCTAAATGTCGAATCCTGATGTAGTCATGCATGTGTTCTGGTTCCTGTCTGTGGTTAATTCCACATACTAAGAGGTAAACTACTGAACTCAGGAATAAAATAATTACAGACTTCCATAACCCACTGAACCTAGAGTCTCCTACTGGACGCCCTCGCTTAAACTGTGGGGGAAACGTCATCTTCAGTACTGTCTAACCCCTCTTTTGAGGTGTCTTTGGCTTCAAATTTTCCTGTCTGATGTTCACTCCTGTCTCTGCGAGTGTCACACTTGTTACCTTCGCTGCTGCACAGTGAGTGAGGTGGTGTCAAGTAGCTCCAGTTTTACCTTTCACCTTTACTGCATGTGAGGTTGCCAATACTACCTCCCATGGACCGGTCCACCTTGGTTCACTCCACTTGCGTTTGTGGACTTTTATCCACACCAGACTGCCTGGTGACACGTCAGCCTGCTTCCTTTCGTCAGCTGCTGCTTCTGCGTTTGTCACCTGAGAAAACAACACTCGGCTCATGTTAGTTAGAGCTCCCGTATATTTCTCAATTTCTAGAGTTAGCAAGTCTAGTTGTGGTTTATCATGACGTCATTAAATCTCAAAAATTGTGAGTCGCACCTTTACTGAAAACTATTCTAAATGTGGATCTACAAAAAATGTTTGACACCTTACCATATCTCCCCTTCACCTCGATATCTCTGCTGTAAGGGATCACATGGCTGGCTATACACTGAACCCCCCCATGGTCCTGGTGACAGCATGGGCATCTGTTGATGTCTCATGGGAGGAGGTCCAGATGGACCTGGTCGTAGGTACTGCTGATGTTGTGGTGGGAACGGAGCATGTTGTGGTGGTGCACTGATCGGTCCTCCTGCTCTTTTATGAGGGCAATCCCTCACCCAATGACCTTCTCTCCCACATACGTAGCACACTCCTTTACTTACAAGACCCCCACGCCCCCCTTTATCGTTACCTCTCCCTCTGTTGGATGCACCACTTCTGCATCGTGGTGGGGGCTGATTGTACACCACCGTGGGGGCTGGTACTGCTGGATTTTGTTGCTGCTGGGCTTCTGCTGCTATCATCTGTTTCTTGGCCTGAACTTTTCTATTTAATTCTCTGTCGACCTCTGCTACTTGCAGTTTCAGCAGTCGCCGCTGCATTCTCTCTATGTCTTCCTGTCCTTTTGTCTTCTCAGTTAGCTGTCGCTGGTTGTAGTGAGTTAGGTGTTTCCTCCACATGGCATCTTTCATGTTGCTCAAGCCTACTACTTCTCCCAGCGCTGTCCGTACCGGTGGAGGCAGGCCCATCTGCACAGTGTGTCGCCATACTACAGTGGTGGCTTCATTGCCGTCATGTCTCCCCCCTGTTGCCCTCTGCCACTCTTCTTCAGCTCTCCTCAGGTACTGATGGGTTTCTTCCTCTGGTTTTATCTTCAGTCCCGAAAGAGAGTTAGTTTTTGGTTTTTTGGCCCAGATTCTCCGCATTGCTGACCAGAAAACTCCTCGAAAGTTGTCAAATGGGGTTTCATCCCCCCTGTTGGTCGTTCCTGTACTTACCTCCAAAATGTTCAATTTGGCTGTTCCTTCGGTGTGGATCATCACGGCACGGATGTCTCCCAATGCCAATTTATCAGCTGCTGTGAGTTTTTCAAAGACACGGATCCACGGATTGGCTCCACCTGCCAGCGGTGGCAACGCCTTTTCCAGTGCGTCCATGTCTCGATGTCCCCATGGCACAAACTCAGCTTGTCCGTTGGATTTTACCAACTCTCCTACTTCCTTACTCTGCTTCTTTAATGTAAACATTATGCAGCCTAGGAGTATTCAAATGTGTGTATTACATGTGCATGCTTGTCATCACATGAATCAAAATCAACTCACCCTCTGTGCTGTATGGCGTGTGGCCGCTGACTCCAAAACTGGGATCCGCTGCTCCACTTCCCAGATCTGGACCCACTCAACCACGCACCTTGACTAAAACAAACACAGAACTGCCAAAAGTTCAGCAGTAAATGTTAGCATACGTCTGTAGTGTAAGAGAGGTCAACGATCTCTCAAATATGTTGCGCCGTCCGTGTCAAAATTGATTCTTAGGAACTATGTAAAATAGTAAGTGTACCAAAATTAGTCAATACTGGATATGTGAAGGAATCTTGAATCCAAAATTGAAGCTAGAATTCCGAAATCAAACTCAACATCTAAGTCAGAATCACAATCCAGTTCCAAATCAGAATTCGAAAGGTTTAAAATTGGAAGTAAAATGAAATTAAAAAACAATGAATAATTAATCAATTAAATATTAAATTCAACTTTAAAATCAATAACTGCGTTCAAAGATATTCAATCAGAAATACCAATGCAAGTCAAACTGTTGAACTGCACTTACACTCTGGTCTGCACAATAATGAGTCACAATTAAGTTCAAGAATTGAAGAACAACTGTAACCATTAATCTTTGTTAAAATGCTGAATTAAAACCAAAGTCAACGACTAAAGTTATAATGCTTAATTAAAACTAAGGTCAGGATATAAGCTCACAGCTCTTAGACAATGAATCTCTGAAAAATTCAGATTCTAAACACTTCTTTACGGTTACCTGCAGTTACTCCTTCTTCTGTTTAATTGTTTTTAAATCTCCTTTTCTTTTGCCTTATGTTTTGATGCTTTTAATGGTTTTATGTGAAGCACTTTGAAATGTGCTTATACAAATAAACTTGCCTTGCCGTCTGCGCCAAACCGGAAGTTGTTCTGCGCCGAACCGGAAGTTGTCATGAAACCGGCTTTTTTGTAACAGATATGCTAACCGCAATGCTAACGACAAAAACGGAGCTTCTAATAAAGCGTACGCACACACAAGTATCACCAAAATCCCACACTTTAATTCCACTCATACGCCTTCTGTCTCCTCTCTCAATCCAGCCGTTATTTTATTTTATAAGCACTTATTTTACATACAGAGTACCGCAACGCTTATATACTTCTGCAACTTGGCAGAAGTTTCATGCTTCTGCATGTTTATGTTTATGCTTATGTTTATCTTAATTATGCATTCTCAAAACCCTTATGATTATGACTAACTATGAATTATTAATTATGAATTATTAAACACTTTTATTATATCTACTAACTACAGTTTTTTACTCAAATTTCTTACAATTTGCACTGGACTAGTATCATCACATGACCTGTGTTTGGCAAAATATGGAAGGGTATTTGCAGAATTTGTACTTATATGATATGAACTGGCGTCTTGATGAGGATTAACATCACAGGAGACCTCTGCACCTTTTACAAATGATCAGAGGTCTGCAGGCAACACTACTCCAATGCCAATCGGGCTTGAGTGTTTGTCTGACACGCTTTACAGTCTGTCAGTACCTTTGTAACACCACATCTTTTGTTGTGTCAGACTTTAAAAATAGGTTCAACCTAAAGTTTAGTTTCAAAAGGAGAGCAGCTGACACTCAATACCCTAATGGCACATTAGACAGTAGGCGGATTTTAAATGTCATGGCAGAAAGTAGCTTTTCTTTTGTCTGCACCTGTTCTGAAACTGTGCGAGCAATCAAAGCACATTCAAACATCCTTTGGATATACGACATGGCTCCGAGGACTTGGGAGTCAGTTCCCACGGGCTGACTGAAGCGCCTCTGAGCCCTAATGAGGTAAACTGGTGGGGGAGAGTACAGCTTGCACTCTGCAGTGGCTTCACGACTTAATTGCTCTTTCAACGATGCTGCGTGCAAAGCCGCTCTCCTGCTGCAGGACTTAATGAGAGAGCTATAGGAACGCGCTGCACTCAACTCACCTCTTCACGTGTTACGGTGATGATAATTCGACATCACTTGGGTGCGCGCTGGTTTGGAGAAGGCCCAAATCAAACCAGCAAGATCAACGTCTGTGCCGGCGATGTTTGTGGTTGTAGTTGTTCCAGCAATGAGGCATGACGAGAGGAGAGCCTGTGGTGAAGTCGGCAAAACATCAATTGCACTTGCTTCCACAACATGTGTACACATACGCTTGCATGCACTGGGCACCACTGATGTTTTCCTCTGATTCTCTCCCCCTCTTACCCACTACACACACACACACACACACGCAACATTTGTGCACAATATCGACAAGCTGGCATGCCACACTTAAGTCCACTCTGAGCACAACACACACACCGTTTAGTCATTTCAATTGCTTTCTTCTTCCGGAAAATATCAGTTGCAAGTATCACAATCATCCACTTGTTATTCCTTCTCTTTCAGTGCAGCAGGAATTCATCAATTCAGATAAAAATATTCGAATTGTCTGTTTCTGCAATCCACAGGATATCTTATTGCGCTAGAAGGGTTGTGGGCAGGTCCAACAAACTCTCAGGGGACTGGTATCGGTGTCCCGTGTAAAGCCAAAGCGAAATATTGTCTTTGCGCTTGTTACGCAACTTGTTAGGTAAGAAAGTCCGCTCAGGGCATTTGTTATTTATTCACACTTGTGACCTTAAAGCGTTAGGTTACGTTTTTAGGTTATTATTCTAACACAAATTATGATCTGTTTTTTAACCTTCACCAAGTAGTTTTGTTGCCTTTAAACCTGACTAATCTAATTTCAGAATGTTAACCGAAGTAACATTGTGTGTTTCTGGAAGCGTGATACAAGCCCGATATGTTTTCATGAAACATATTTTTGTTTCAAAAAACATGCACATTCAATGTTTCACATGGTTTGGAGCGACAAAGCAAACATTTTCTGCTGACTGGGTTGATAAATGATCACGTAAATGAGTTAACAAGACTCAAATGGACTTCATGGTCAAGCATTTGCAATTATTTTTATGTTGGAATAGCAGGGTGGTGGGGTCCACAAAGCAGCTAATTATCATATATTTACACGAATCTATTCCCTTTATTATTTGAATGTTGTGTCATGTTGTATTTAGGAGAGCATGATTTGTATTCAACGTACTAAAAGGGACATGCATTTTTTGATCTATTTTGTTAAATGTGAGGAAGGGGGATTTTAATCTGTCCCGTCTTCAAAGACACAGAGCCTGTGTTGTTAACAGGGACGGACTGGCCATCGGGGATACCGGGGGAATCCCCGGTAGGCCGACGGGGTTTGGGCCGGTCTCTGACATCGCCGGCCCCGACTATATTATATGCTTCACAGAACACGTTCAATTGACTCTAATACCGAAGGTCAATAATCAGTGAAAACTGTATCAACAGTATAAACTGACATTATACTACTCCTCGCGATCTGAGGACGCCATAGCACGGCTGGACACTACGGTGCTTTTAAAAACTTTTCTCCATAACCGCGGCCTGCGCCGTGCGCTCGTGCCGGGCGACGGTCGGGGCGGGGCCGCGGAGGTGCGAATGGCCGCCGTAGACCGGCGAAATACAGGGGCGGCTCGACTGTCACGGCGTCCATGAATCGAGGACTTCTTACTGGAACTGAAACGATGTACTGGGATTAAATTCTTTGTCAACAAAGAATTTGGTAAGTGACAAACTGCGTTTGTTTTTTTTACATCTGCAGTAACGTTTTTATGAATAATATTTGATGGCTCGTGCTCTTGTGTGGTGGAATGCGTGGATCCGCTGCAGGTCTGCTGGATTGATGTGCTTTGTTGTCATATGAATATATGTGACTGGTTCTTATGACTTTGTGGCTGTCCTTGTGTTAATTACGTTGATTTGACTTTGCCAGTTACAAAGCGAGCTCAAACGTCTGGCACGACAGTGGGATAGGCTGAAGGCATCAGTATTTGAGGAGTACACAACCAAGACAACAGAAGCCGGGCTGGAGGATGCTGAAGATGAGGCTGAAGAGGCAGAGATGGTTTACAAAAAGTGCTCATCTTGCAAGGACTGTCCAATCTGTTGCTACCGAGTTCTGAAGCAGTACAACCTCCTGACAGATGCATACCACATCATAGGCCTTGCATACAGGTTCCTGATGACCCTCTCTGTCACACAGGTAGCATGCGAGCGAAGCTTTTCGACGCTGAAATATATCAAAAACAGGCTCAGGAGCTCGCTCTCTCAACAGCACCTGGAGGCTTTTATGTTGATGGCTACTCAGACAGATGTTTTGCAGATGCTGGACAGTGGGAAAATCATAGACAGTGTTGCAGAAAAGAGTGAGCTGCTGCAAAAAACGTGTATTGAGTGGGCCGGTCTGACAGTAACTCCCGGGCCACTTTTTCCCCCCAGTCCGCCCCTGGTTGTTAACCGTGCTTTGTGGACTCCTTTGGCATTCATACAGCCGATGTGTTTATGCTTCGATTGCTCACGAGAGCAGAAAAGTGTTTAGCCTCTTCATTTTGCTCTCAAAGTGTACCAACCGGATTTTACTTTTTAAAAGTATGCTACAAAATGAAGGGAGAATATTCCAGTATGAAACTGTGTTTTCCGATATTGTATATATGTGTGTGTGTGTAAAATTCATACTACTACAAGGTAAGCATTTTTAAAACACCGGGATGTCACTGGATGTCACTGGATGTCAGTGGTCGCACAAGCAGTGAGCTGTTGACACCAGAAGCACATCTCTCCACTTTGTTCAAAAAGCAATTCTGTTCCTCTTCAGTTTTCCAGAGCTAATCTCCTTCTGTCGGTCTGCTTGTGGCTCTGTGTTTATACGCGTGTCTATTCGTCGTGCTTGCTTTCTTTTTTTTAGACACAACTGACAAAAATGTGAGCAAGACTGTAATTTAAAAACCATGGAATCGGGGGAACTGAAACTCCATGTGAGAGGGGAGGAAAGTCAAAAGCATGCGTTGTTTATTTCATTCCATCATTCATCAGGAATATTTATATCGTCATTGTAAATCACCATGCTCGATTTGCTCGTGGCTCGCGAAAAACAATGGAGCTGACGCCAAAACTATCAGTGAAGATCGCAAGCCGGCTGTAGACCTCCTCACTGCAGCTCGAATGGTTTACATGGGCGCCGATAGGACGCGGGCGGCGGTTATCCGGAATTTCCGTGCCTCTTCCTCCAATGCGAACCTGACGTAAGACTTGTTTTATTTGGTTTTGGCTTGTGACGGTGCACGATTTGAATTGCTCATGTGTATACTGTAGCTACACTTTGTCTGTGCAAACTGACTTTTCCTTTCCGGACTTTTGTTTTTCAGCTCCCAAACAAACCAGCCTGCAAGTGTGGTTTCAATGTAAATGTAAGGGGGAGGCAAATGAAGACTTAACAAAGCACCTCTGTCAACTTTGGGAATAGACTGTAAAGCACCGTGCTTACACTGTATTAATAGGATTAAGAAGCTGCAATCTACAGAGCTACATGAAGCAGTTTTAAGTCTAGTATGACAATAGTATAATGGAGTACAGCTTTGAACAGCTTTTTAATTAAATGTGGTTGATGGATAGAGGTTACTCACTGCATTATTAACGTTATTCGTTTATGTTATGTGCTTTTGTCTCACGCTCATCACCTCCTGAGCGACTGCCAGTGGTTTACGCTTGAAGCCAGCAGCTGAGATAATTGGGCATCGCTGTAACTGGTGGTTGGTAGACCATGATCCAAAGCCACCAGTGCAATTTCCCCATCTCATTGAGATGGTATTATCAGTGGATGAAAATTTGATTATGTTTTGATCTGATCGCTCGGAGAACGACTACCAAATTGGAAACAAAGCATCCCGGATCATTTATCCTTTTCAGGACATGGAGCCTTTTCAGTGGAGCTGTTAACACTGAAGTGTTTGCTCTCTCCTCAGCTCTCTACAGATTGGTATGAAGCCTCTCCATCTGACGATGTTCTGTCAAAATACAGTCACTTCAATGATGTGCTTTGTGGATTTACACTCGAGAATGTATCACCTGACTAGATAGCTTTGCATGATTCATTGAGCAGGGAGAGTCAGACCGCGATCTGAATGCAGACGGCGTCGTGTTCACAGTCAGAGCCGTACAAGTATGACAGCATTGTCTTCACAGAGCCCTCGTTAAAAGCAAAGACGACCCGAAGCCTCATTACAGTCCTTTTGCTGCATTTGTTGAACGCTAAGAGTGGAGAAAAATGTGAGCGATCAAATGAACGCAAGAGTTTCTCCTTCGTTTATAATGCCAGCCACAGGAAACTACGACTTAACCTGCTTTGGTTCAGTGGAAACATGATCGACTGCAATAAGCAACGTGATCTCATAGATAATACGTGAAATGACCTCCACCGAGACCAGGCAACGCACAGCGGAACAATCTGTTGATAAATAGCTCTAGAGTACAAGACAAATGTATTTATTTCGGATTTTGGGTGAACGGCCCCTTTTAGAGAATTACATGGTGGCTCATAATGTGTACACCAGTCCCATGCTACGTCAGTAGCTCTGAATATTGCATATTCACATGGATGCATTTCATTTGTGAATCCACCACGACACACAATTCCTAATTGATTTTCCTATTGCTATTCTTTCCATGGTGCCGAAACTGAATTTTTAACAAAAAATAAACAGTAACATCTCTTTCCTACTCACAGCAAGGTCTGTGGATTATCTTTAATCATTTTGAGGTCAGGATTAAGGGAAGAGACAGTGCTGTTGAGTTTTTCAAATGTGTTTGGCCCTTTTAAGCACTGTAAGAAATTTGAGCAAAAAACTGTAGTTAGTAGATATAATAAAAGTGTTTAATAATTAAGAATTAAGAATTCATAATTAGTCATAATCATAAGGGTTTTGGGAATGCATAATTAAGATAAAACATAAAGTGATGTAGGATTAGGAGCTAATAAGACATGAAGCTTCTGCCAAGGTTGCACAAGTATAACATTTATACTGAAGGATTATCATAGAAGGAATTAAGCCATAACTGAGGATTTGAATGTGTTAGCTGCTCAGGGAGAGAGAGATGTGGAGATAGGCATTTACAGAAGTGTGTATGGAAGTTAGCCAATAGAAATTGAGATAGACTGAAGGGGAGGAGTCGCGAACGAATATGTGGGCGGGTTAGAAAGTGTTTTTCTGCCTCTGTTAGCATGTGGATCTCCGGGACGGCTGTGTCCTGGGACCAGAGTTAGTTTTTTCCAAACGGGGTTAATATTGTAACATTTCATAGGAGTATGTACTCCAATGTTTAACTGTAATCGTACTTGCATCAGTGTAATTAAATTCCTTATAATTGTAAACCAGTCTTGGTAGATTTCTTATTGGAGCGTGTCGACTGTGCAAAGCAGCGGACACACGTTCGCTGGCCTTCTCCCTGTGGTGTGAGGTCTTATGCTGCGTTCACACCGGTCGCGTTGAATTTTTGACGCACTGCAAAATCGCGTCCAACGCACTGCACAATCGCGTCCAACGTGCCGCCGGTCGTGTTCACACCAAACGCCGCAAAATCTCGTAGCGCCGGAGAGGGGGCGTGGTTTATCGTCCTGGAAGCCGTTCACCTGGCCGCCATTTCTTTCCACTGTCAACCATGAAAGGAATAAGGACAATTGCTGCTTTGTACGTGTTGTGGAAGTCCCTCAAACATCGGAATGCCAAACGCCGTCATGTCTGGTTCATAATATTGTTCAGAGGAGCTCCGTGGATTGTATCGAGCTGTATTCACTGTGTCTAGCAAGCCACCGGTCGCTGTTTACTACAGCTGTAGGAACACAAAATAAACTGATTTGGCTGTGATTCAACGGCAATAAACCGACAAAAAGGGACTCCAAAATAACTATGTAATGATGCCGCCGATTTGTAGGCTACTTGTCTTCTCAATGGAGCTCTGATGGATCGGTGCTAGGCTATGCTAACATCGTAGCAGCTCCACCAGCACTCAATAACGTCATGTAGACGTAAATACGGCAGCGTCTATTCATTGTTTGTACCGTATGGTTTACACACACACACACACATGTATACACATAGTTTGGTCCGGTCTCTATTGATATGAGGTATCGTAGAGCTCTGGGTGAACACAGACGGCTACAGGATTTATTTCCTGATTCAACAACGGCAGGAAGTCAGTGATGACAGGGGGAGCAACTCAACGCTGATAGGCTATCGCGCCACAGCGTCACGCGATTATGTCGGTGAAGTTGAAAAATTTCAACTCGCGGGTTGGACGCGTTATTGCAGTGCGGTGGACGCGTTGGACACCGCAAAATCGCCAACGCGCGCCAGTCTCATCGCGTCAGTGCATAGACTTTGTATGTAATCTCGACGCGCGTCAAAAAATCAACGCGACCGGTGTGAACGCAGCATTAGCCTCAACAGCACTGTTGGGATCTAAAGGAGCGTGTTTGGGTTATCAGCATTTAAGAAACTGAATTCTTGACATCAATAGAATTATCGATGTATGTAACAATTATTAATGATTATTAATATAAACGGGGCACCACCCTGCGAACAGGGACCAATAACCAAACGATAAAACTAAGTCTCATAATTAGTAGTCACTCATAATGTCAATAGTCTGCGTATGACTATACATTCAGTGACAGTGAAGGGTTTTAAGTTCGAGCACAGGCTACTACATACAGTCTTATCAAATACATATGCACAAGTAATCACAGACGACTGCTCCTGAAAGTATAACAGAGTTTATTGAATCAAAATAATAAATGATCAAATCAATTAATATTGCAACCAACAAACGTTATCATACAATTTTATATGCCTAAACTAAAGAATGAATAAAATGGATGAGGGTGTATGTCTGTGTGTGTATGTGTATGTGTGTGTGTGGGTCTGTGGGTGAACAGGAAGGAGTCTTACAGCTACGCTAAAGACTACAAAGATGGCGGCGTCGAGTGACGCTGGCCAAAGGGGAGGGGCCTTACGAACTACAGCTAAAAACTACAAAGATGGCGGAGTCGAGTGACGCGGACCAAAATGGCAGTTAGGCTGCTGTATGTAATTCACGTGTGCCTGGGCAGCACGTGATGTGAGGCTCGTTTGAACGAGGTTCCCCAGGGGTAGAACTAGGAGCTGTGTGTGTGTGTGTTTCGTGAAAGGAGGAAAGAGAAAAAAGGAGCAAGAACTCGAAGTGAATCACGCTTCGGCGTGCGATGTGGTAGGGAGCCTGCTTGCTGGTTCTATCATGCATAAATATACCGCTGTCGTCTTTGAACTGCCGGTAACTTATGCCGTGATAAGCCACGCACCTCAGCTCACTCACCGAGTCGAGTTAATGAAAAGAGAACTTCCACACGGAGTGGAAGACAATGAATGAAAATAAATCAAATAAATCCCAAGCAAACAGTCATAGTTGATACACAAATACAGCGGCGCTTCTCTGCGCCGTAATGATTGCGTAATACCTCAATATCACGCGACAGTAATTTAAACACACAAAAACACGGGAATATCAACATATAAATGAATGGCCTGACTTAAACTTAAGTTAATTTAAGCTAAGCTATGCCCAAATGCCAAGAATCTTACTTGTAGATGCTTCGTTGCAACGTTGAAGGGTTCTTGAGCAAAGTTGTCCTTTTTCTTCGAGAGGAAGGGGGGGGGGGTGCTTCTCAGCGCGGCGTTGAGCTGGCGCTGTTTCGGTCTGTCGTGGCGCAGCTCGCTCTGGAGCAAACGCAGACGTGATCTGTCCTCGCGGCAGGGAGGGTGATCTAATTTCGGCTGACGGCGTGGTCCGTGCGTCTTACCGGGAATCGTCGGTGAAGGAGGGAGGCGTTGTCGTCTTTCCTTCGCCGGAATGTGTGCACCAAAAGAAAAAGGAGCAAAAAGCGCTGAACTGATCGCTGAAGCAGATTCGTTATCGCGGGCTGTTTCATCCAGCGAAACGGCTTGTCAGGGTTTGAGTAGGGTTGAAGGGCCGTTGCTTCCTCGTGGCCAGCGTTGCGCTGGCGGGGAAAGTTGGTTCTTCTGTGGCCTGGACGGGGGGTGTCCGAGCGAAGAGAGCGTGGTGTGCTTCCTAACTCAACCGAGGTCGAAGGGGGAAAGCTGGATTCTCTGTGGCCTGGACAGGGGGGGGTCCGGGCGAAGAGAGCGTTTGCGTGCTCCCTAACTCAACCGAGGTCGAAGGGGGAAAGCTGGATTCTCTGTGGCCTGGACAGGGGGGGGTCCGGGCGAAGAGAGCGGTGTGTGCCTCCTGTTAACCCCGGAGGGAGAGTTGGAAAAAAGCATAGAAGTGTGAACTAAAAACAGTTTTATAGAACATCGGCTGAACCACAGGGGTCCTGGGGTCTCCTGGCCTTCGGCCAATGAGACTGCAGCGGTTACCATGGTTTTTTGGGGGGGAGGGGGTATTCACACCTGAGTGTGAAATTTCACCCAGAGGAGGCTTGTTCTCATCAAACTACAAGTCAGGATGAGACCTGTGCTTGAAACAGTGAAGGCCCGATTCTCTTTGTCCACAGCACATGTTTAAGCCATAGGCCAGAGCCCAACAGCACCATGAGTCCCATTATATTGGAGAGAAGCCAGATCTCCACCGCCGATACCTCCAAAACCAGGCAACTCGCACCAAAACAATCTAGATTGATAAATAACGCTGCAGGTAAAAGGAAAAAGATATTTTTGATTTTGGTGTGAACTGTCCCTTTTAAAAAGGATCATTTCACGCATATTTGCAAGTATGTAAAAAGTAATATCGGCAAACTAAAGTAGAATTTCTATTGAGTCAAAATAATTCCAGTTGTTACTTCACACATACTCATGTGTATATCAGTAAGTCACAGCTGATGGGATAAAAGATGACGTTAAATGCCGTCGACACTGTTTAGGACGCCCTTTATGTAAAAGAAAAAAAAATGTGAGCATTCATCAATAATACTTAGAAATATGCGCACACATTATCAATATTTACAAACAAAAAGGCATCCTCAAAATGAAGAAGATCAAAACTGCTTACGTCACAAAAGGGCGATGGAGATAAAAACACATCAATAAGCAACACAGCAGGCCTCAGGAAATCATTTTTTGTTGTTTTTATAAAAATATATGTGTAACCTGAGCACAGGTCTAATCAACCATAATGGATCAGAAAACACCTGTGTGTGTGCGTGGGTACACACATGCACACAGGCAAAAAGAAATCCTCTCCACAGGTGTGCTAACTTGTCGTTAATGCTCCTTCTCCCTCTGTGGAAGTGGAATGCTGCTCGGGTGTTTCTGCAGGGCCGATCACGAAGTGGGAGCACCTGAACTCAATCCTCCAAGCCGCTGTGAAAGCTGCCACCTCAGGCCCTTTTGTCCCGTTGTTCACGTACTGTGTTTCAAAACACACCGCATCATTGCGTTTCTAAGACAGACATGTAGGCCTTTATGTTTGACAAGAAATGCTTGCTCAAAAGTTGTTGTTTTTTGTCTGAAGATTTGGTGATATTTTGAGCTAATTCCTCTTTTTAAGGTTTTCATTGTAAGTTTCTAAAATCATATTATTCAGTAATCTGCAATCGGTCCGATTCCAAATGAATTATCACATGTTTTACTTGGATTTGACTTAAAGCCCCTATGTTTACAATCGTGAGATAATATCTTCCTTCAGAATATTCTGCCGACATGAATTTAAACTTGAAGAACTAGATGTGTAATGGCAGTAATTAACAATTTCAACACAATCATCGTGGCTTTTGTGGTGCTCAAGGTTAAGAAAGTAGTTCTAATGCCATCATTGTCTGCAATAATCTGAAGTTTTAGAGGCCTTCCATGTTTAGAATTTGGAAATGCACCCTGCAGGCTTTCCTAGTCTGATCTTTATCAACAGCACAATCGTATCGTATACCAGTTAAAGCTACGAGACAAGTCATCAAGTTTTTATCAGTGATGACGGTGTGTGTAACGAGTGGCTGGCAGAACTTATCTTCTCTGAACAACTGGCTCGTTATACCTTTCCAGTCTTCCCAGGGGATTCAAGGCTTTAGACCCATATACATCAGTGAAGTATCAGCAGTCTCGAGCAGTCCTGTTAAAATATAATTGGCTCTTTTTGTAAGCTCTATTCACACACTTGCTCATACCGCCACAATACCAGCCGCCCCCTCCCAGGATGCCTGAAACACTAACCTTTGCAATAGTTGTCTCTAAATGGCAAAAGATCATAAAAATGACAGAGTGACCGAGAAGTCTATCTCTTGTGTCTGAGATTCTTGTACCAAATAGATGTTAAATAAATCCCTCTTCGGCTGCGATACATCCGGAACACTTAATACCCCGAGTACAAAATGTCTCTTTAAAACAGAAACAATTGACTAAATGCTGCATTTAATTACAAGGGAACTATACTACAAAACCTATTTCATTGGAACTGAAAATAAAGGTGATGGACCCAGATTGTTTGTAATGACTAACTGTCAAAGACCCACCTTAGGGAAGTATGGGTGTTAATGGTTTTAGCAGTGCAAGTCCTCAATTTACTATGGCAAACAGCTTTTGATGTTTTTGTTCCCGTTTAGTTTGACAGCACTTTTTTAAATGTTGAGAAAAGTGCTGTTACAGGACTGTCAGGAATATATTTGTGTCAAAGTAAATTCCAAAAGAGGCAAACAAAAGGGGCCGGATGTGGAGCAGGACCAGAGCTATGACTAAGCAAAACGGGCACTGTACAAAAGACAACCCTTAAGGAATGGTTTGAGAATAGTTTAAAACTGTATTTGCAGACGTGTTGATTCACGCTCTTGAACATCCAAGTGATCAATTGGTATAGAAGTGAATGCATCAGCGCACAGGTATTGTCAGGGTTCTGCTGATGCAATCCCTTACAGTGTCTGTTGTGTGATCATTAACATCAAGCAGAAGACGGTGAGGATGAATTAGAACAACAGTAAAGCTGTACGTGGATGGAAGCCATGTTTTGTATCTGGTTCGTATCAGTTGCAAAAGACAAGCTGGCGACTGTTTCAAGAACACCCATAGTTTCAGTCAGGCTGGGAGAGGATCAGCAGATTGTTCTTTTCTACTGTTGGATCATTATGACAGCTGTGGTCCCAGGCTGTTCGTGGCAAGGCTGACTGACAGGTCGGGCGCTATGGAGCTGACAGGCTTTGCGCGTCCATTGGCAGATACAGATGTCACATGCAGCACAGGACGGTCATCTCCGGGGGGGGGGGGGAGGGTCTGCGGGAGACGCAAAGCAGCCTCACAAGAAAAGGATCGGGACAACTCAGTGACTTGAAAAGGCAGAAAAAACACTCAACCTCAACACTGCAAATGTATAGAGACTTTGGTTAAATCCGAGAATGGGCCACCGATTATCAGGCGTGTAATGGAGAAGTTGTAAAAGCTGTCTGAGTGTAGCCGACTCGTGCAACCTAATTAGACGAGACAAAGTTCAGCATCTCTTGGGGGTAGGATTAAGAACACATTGTGGAATGCAGACCGCTTGGACAAAATCGATTATGACACTAATCCTTGATGAATAATGAACACAGTGACGCTGCGGGGGGAGGGAAGTCCATTGTGTGATGATAAAACGATGCTTGGAGAGGTAAGCTGGAACGGACCATTTACTAATACATGGTAAGGAGAGAGACCTTCCCTATGATGGTAATGTGCAGTGCCCTGAGGCACCTGCCTAAGACCTTTTCCACCCACGGGTGAGAAAGCCAATGCAGAAAACTCATTTAAAAGTAAGACAGTGGAATCTGTGTGAATATACCTGATGCCAAACACTTAGTGACAAAGGTAAGTTACCCGTTCCTCTGGGAGGATATAAACTCACTTCCCTCAAGCAGCGGCGCTTAAATAATTTAACACATAAAAGACTACGTGAGGGATGTGTTGACTGAAAATCAATTGGATGTCCACAGACTCGTACGTCTCTTTCGCAGCGTTGGCACGGGCACTTCTTTTAAAGGTGCAATAGGTTTTTCACTGCGGGGGATTTGCTCAGAAAGTACTTCGGGAATCCGGTGCATAACAACGGTGTGCTTCCCAAAGAATGTGAAAACATTTCAGCGACACCACAGCATCACTGAAGCTAGATATGCCTTTCTGTTACAACAATCATTCAAATGTATTCCTTGGCTGTGTGAAACAGAGGTAACAAAGACACTACTCTGTGTCATAGAGCTTTCTGCAATTGGGACACAAAACTCCAAGCGAAGCCGAAAGAACCACACTTTTCATAACCCCGAAACAGCAATGAGGCACAGGTTTCTGATGAAGATGGGTTGTCTGTCCCTTCACTTTTTAAAGGTTGTAATCTGTCTGGGATTCCGCACAAAATCATGCAGGTTCACACAACCAGCCCACCGCTGACGGACCCAGATCCGGCATCGCTGCCACCTTCAACCTAGCAGCTGAGTCCTCTCCTCCACAACCGTGTCTCGCTCCTCCACCTGTCCCCGGTGGGAACCGACACCATCACCGTGCTGCTGGAGGCCCAGGCCGTATTGTTGGGCAGCTGGAGAGAAGGAAGGCACGGGAGAACCAAGACTAAGTAGGAGGGACCGTCAGTCCCCACTGCATTAAAACGAGACAGTGGCCGGCAAAATCAGGACTAAATGAAAGTTCCTTGAAGTAGCTTTAAATACAAGCACAAATATTCAGTATCTAAAAGTACAAGTATTCATTGTGCAGAACGGCACATTTCAGAAAAGAAAATATTACTGGATTATAAATATTACTGTTAAATCGTTCTATTGGTGGTATTGGTGGAGCTAATTGTATTTACTTTATACTGCTGGGTAGCTTGTTTGTTTCCCACCAGGGATCAGGTCTTATCTTAATGCATCTGGATTTATTTGTTGGTTATGTTATGTATTATTTATCCAAATAAGTAAAGTTATCAGGTGAATGCAGTACAAAGTACTATATTTCCATTTGAAATGTAGAGTACTAAGTTTAAAGTAGCATTACATTGAAAAAGGATCACAGCATGTTACATCTGTTTAGTCTTCACAGAATTCATTATTAATGTGCAGAAGATGGACACCCAGTGTCTCAGGCTCAGATATTGGACATCCTAGCTCTTGCCTCCTGAAAACCATGAAGAGACCAGTTGGTGGGAGACTTTGCAGGAAGCCTCTCTCTGTTCTGGTTTCAAACCAAGAATCCGACCTCCTTTATCCCATCTCTGTGAATGTGACGTGTAATAATTACACGGAAATACTGTAGGCTCTCCTGTTTGTGTTGCCCCCTCTCTCTCTCCTCCTACACTCGGCTCAGAAGATTCATGGATACAGCAGCTTTTGCTAGATCACTCAATTTGTAACAACGCCCGAGCTGAACTTCTGATTTATGAACCGTCAAGGGTCTACAAGAGGCCATTAAGTATAGCGAACATGAAGGAGTGAGATGTATATAAATTAAGTTAAAACCCGAGATTATAACCCTCCATAATATCTAGGTTCACTGGTTATGAGAAATACTCGAGGCTTGAAGGAACCTAAATTGCAGGGTATGTAACAAAAAAGTCATTATTCTGTAAGACATTTATAATGTAACCTACATTGAAAACAGTCATTGTGTATTGATGGTAACAGTCTGTCGTGCAGCATCCAGTAGGTTAATCTACTGTATGTGCACTGATTATACTAGTGGGTGTTGGTTGTTTGGAGGCAGAGAATATAAAGCAGGTTTGTGGGTGTGTGTGTGTGTGTGTGTGTGTGGCACAGTCTGTGTTTATGAAATACAGCCAGGCGCAACTTTGTTGATTTTGATTTAATTCCATGAGTTTGGACAGAAACATTTCTCAAAGCATAATTCTAGTTTTGCAGAGACACCAAAACTCAGCGAGGCGTACGTACGTTTCAGGGCCTTGGAAGTTCCACAACGTCAAAGCGTTGATCCAAGCACTTCCATCTCCACAGTGGTTGTAGTAATTTGAATGATTTGACAGGTACATCCTCTCTCTTGACAGAGGCAGGCTATTACAAAGAGTCTGTGATTCATATATGGGCTGAGTTGAGACAGCTTTGCCAGGCACAGCAGCACACAAGCCTTTTCATTTCCTTTCCCTGAATTTGCACTTGAATCCACAATGTAAATTTGGTGCATGTAAAAGGACACGGAGACGGCACAACAGATGCTCGAACAAATGTACGCCGCTTCCTGGTTTGGCCAGCTGCTCAGCGAAAATACAGACTTGGCCTAAGGATTGACATACCATATTGCAGTTGTCATGTGAAAATATGGCGTCTTAAATGTCGATAGAGCAACAATTGTAAGAATATCATCACACAAAATATATTGAAATTGATGCTTACCAACACATTGACATATAGTGCTAATGTGAGACAACCCAGTGGCCAGAGGAAAATGTTGGCGGAGTATGTTTTATGCAAACCACGGATAAGTTGAATTGATGTTTTACATCAACATTTCAACATGTTTCTACCGAGCAACGCTAGAGCAGGGTTTTATGCCCTCCCTGTTCCTGGACCAGGTGCTCCGCATCAGGTAATCTGCTCTCTAGGGACAAAAGCATACTTGCAGTGATTAGAGACAGGGGCCGTCACAATGCTTGACATGTAAAGAAACCCTCAGATGATTAGGTTTTATCAGCACCATTTCCCACAGGTCTCCTTCTTTTTCCAAAGCTGGTGGAATCCAACCAGCATCCGTTTTTCTTTGAGTCAAAGCGGTGATGTGCTTATTAGCCAGACAAGCACGTTGAGGAGACGATCTTCAAACCCATCTCTCCCGAGTATGAGCTGTCTTAAAGCCATACATGATGGTGCTTTTGAAAAGGTTGCACAGAACGCGGGGAAGCCGGTTCAAACAACTAATTAATATACTCATTTATTCGTTTTCGTAACCGCTTATCCTATTCAGGTTTGCAGAGGACTGGAGCCGATCCAAGCTGACAATGGCTGAAGGCAGGGTAGACCATGGACAGAATGCCAGACTATCGCTAGGATGAGACATTCATGCTCACCTTCACACCTAAGGGCAATATAGGGCAAAATCAATTCACCTAAGCTGCATGTCTTTGGACTGTAGGAGGAAGCCTGAGAACCTGGAGAAAACCAACGCTGACACGAAGAAAACACGCAAGCTCCACACAGGCCGGGCCGTTCAGCCCGGGATTGAACCCCGGCCCCTCTTGCTGTGAGGCGACAGTGCTAGACACCATACACATAGATACATAGCTCGATAACAAAACCACATATTTAAAAAAATGCTTCTATTTATTCTACTATTTGGCTTACTATCATTGGTCAACGTGTTATTACGAATCACATTATCCAATTGAAAGTGTTCTACTATATGTTATGTTGTGGTCAATGTGTATGTGGATACTGGCCAGTCAACTCTGTGCGGGTATGGCGTGGCCCCGTGTATACATGTCCCGCCAAAGTTTCATAATGAAAGAAATTCAGTGACGGCTGCTTGGTGTGGGAGGATCCCCTGACATCTTACCGGTGCAGGCTGGCCCTCGTTGGCTGCAGTTCCTCCGCCGCAAACCGGCTGAAGGTCTGTTTGGAAAGGCCTATAGGGTGAAGGTGGATTGTGTACTGAAAGCACTTTGACATTAGTGGCTGAGCAGAAAAAAACGGCTGAGTTGGCTGTACTTTGTCCATTATGCAGATGCGTTAGCTTTCGAAGAGGAGGATGTAGAATAGACGGATAAGGTAAAACATGACTTAGGATTCTGCAGATCCTGCAGGAGATTTCTGCAGGGTTTCTCTCAGCTGGCAGGTCTATTGCATGATGCCATCAAAAGCATGCATCAAACATCCCCGGCTGCAGAATCCTGATGGCATATGGGCATCTGAATACCAGCAATCTTTTTACCAACTGAAAAAAGTGCTTTGGTGCAGAACAATACTGATTTGTCTCTTCCTTTATTGCAGAGACATGTGACAGCAGCCTAGATTTAGATGCTATCCTCTACCAGCTATAAGGAGGTTAAGAAACATAGCACACAGCATGGCAGCAGACTGAGCAGTACAAGGAAACTGGAAACTTGAACTCTTTGGGCTCAAATTGAGTTGTTTTTTGAAAATATTCTATTGGATACCTGAACTGGCATAACAGTCCACAATCCCCTTTGTTAACTCGTGACATGTGACCATCACTAGGTTGCCCAGCTAGCGGCATTGGATATTGATATGTAGCATTGCCCTGGGCAAAGAAACACTGGGGCTGACACAGTATCCAAGCAGCTGTTAGCAGTTGGAATCCCAGTCAGATGGGAATCAACAGGAGTGTGTGTGTGTGTGTGTGCATCTATAAATACATCTGTAAGACACCAGGAAGGGAATGGTATACGAACAAATTGGTTAAGTTTGGCCAAACCTGTCATTTCTCTTCTCAAACTGGCCCAGCATTTGGAGGATTGATGGAGTAATAAACCATAATATCAATATCATGTGCATGCTGTTCAGTGTCAGTGACTGCAGGTTTGCAGGAAGTGCGTGATCACTCGTTGCATCAATCAATAAAAGACATGCAAAACTCATTGAGGACAGGCTAGATAACTCTTCTCCCCCATATTTAGATCCAGTCTCGACCAGAAGACTTGGTGAGAGATGGACTCTGATCGTGACTCAAAGTCAAATCTCTTGATGCAGTTTGGGTTTAAAAGTGAAGTCCTTCATGTTTTGATGGACGCTTTATGATGAAATTGGCTAATTTGTCAGCTTGTTGTTCTTGTTGATCAAGACATGACCATCATTTTCGCTCATCGGACCAACGTTTTGTCATATCTTACTACTTTAATCTATCAATCTATTTTATTTAACATTTTATTTAGCCGGGGAATACCCATTTATTCATTGATCCAATGTTACATTTTTTATGTTACTGTCATGATTATTGCTTTTTTTTAAAACAAATACATTGGGGTCGTGGAGGGACCCCAGTCAAAGCACCCAATTGCAGCGTATGAAGTTTTAAAAGATGATATATTTATTGAGCCTCATTTAACGTGTCACAACCTATCAGCGGCTTAGGGAGACTCTGTGTCATGTGAAGGAGAAAGATAGACGCAGCAGACTCAAGTCTTTTTGTTTCACACAATATGCAAATTAAATGTAACTTTCCTCAAATAATAATAATTTTCTTTTTCTACAATTCCATTAATTGCATATAACTAATAATGCTACAGTAGTATATTATTGTCCCTCTAGTCCTTGCATGTTAAATATGTTCGTAGATGAGAGTTAAAGTGCTTTTCTCTGAAACTGACCACGATCAGGTTCTTCTGTGTTCTTCATGAGCTGAATCATTTGAACTATAGTCAGTGTCTTTGTGATTTCTGCTTCCGGTGTTTATCACATCAACAACAATTCTGAGTCATTGCCTCACATGAATTTTCTTTATCAATGTGCACAAAAGAATCTTCTGATGTTTGGGATAATACTTACATTTCACGAGGTAATTACAGCTTTGTTCTAAAATTGTCTTTCATTTGCACCATCAGCTATGAAGGTGCTATTATCCCCTCAAAGATGCTGCTAAGGAGTGGGCTGGCTAATGAGAGATATTCTCCCTCTTTACCATGCATTGTTTTGTCAGAATGGTGGTTTCTTCTTTTAAACAGCAGAACGACGAAAAATGTGCTTCACATAATTATACAAGACGTCAAGACAGTAATCCTCGTGATGTTCATTCATGAGCAGAAAACACAATACCGTACTTTCCGGACTATAGAGCGCACTGGTATATAGGCGTGCCAGCCGATGTAAAATAAGAAGAAGTTGTACACAGATAAGCCGCACTGGTCTATAAGCCGCAGGTGTCCCCGTTGAACAGCAAGATGCTTTCAACAGTACTAAAGTTGTCTTCTTCTCTGAACATCATAACATGTCGCTAGCTTCTAAGCTAATTTTAACATTACGGCCAATGGGGAAATGCTAACCACGATTAGCATTAGCGAATATAATATATATTCGTACATCTTTTCATGCAGACATACTTACAGACTAAGGTCTCTCAAGGCTACCAAACGGAAGAAGTAAAACGAAGCAGCGTGTCTTCTCATTAGAATCTAAAAGCAACAAGGCAATAACTGTTGTTGCTCGTAGCTCAGGACTCAGGACAGCAGAGTTATATTGCAAACCAAGATGATTTATTTCTCTCACTCAAAAACACGCAATAACTGTTGTTGCTCGTAGCTCGTAGCTCTGCTAGCTGCTACGGTATTCCGAAGCTACGAGCTACGAGCAACAACAGTTATTGCCTCGTTGCTTTTAGATTCTAATGAGAAGACTCGCTATCGTCCTCCTGTGCACTAAAACCATTGAAGTCCTCTTCTTCAGTGTCGGAATTAAACAGCCTCAGAATTGGAGCTAGTAAATGTTGTGTTAGACCGGAACCAGAAGTTGCGGTTGTTGTTGTGGCGGAGAAAAGCTCCGGAAAAATCCGTATATAAAGCGCACCGGACTATAAGCAGACGCCTCAAAGCGTGGGGTAAAAAGTAGTGGCTTATAGTCCGAAAAGTGTTGAGGATGAAACTCACCCCAGCGTGGAGGAGGCCAGACCACACGTGTGTCCAGCTGCTTCGTGCAGTTCACACGCTGCAATAATAACGCTACCAAAACTGGTTTACAGTTAAAAGGATTTAATCCCACTGATGCAAGTATGATTACAGTTAAACATTGGAGTACATACTCCTATGAAATATTACAATATTAACCCACTTTGGAAAAAACTACCTCTGGTCCCAGGACACAGCCGTCCCGGAGATCCACACGCTAGAAAGAGGCAGAAAAACACTTCTATCCCGCCCACATATTCGTTCGCGACTCCTCCCCTTCCGTCTATCTCAATTTTTGTTAGCTAACTTCTCTATGCACTTCAGTAAACGCCTATCTCCACATCTCTCTCCCTGAGCAGCTAACACATTCAACTTCTGTCAGTTATGGCATAATCCCTTCTATGATAACCTTCAGTATAAAAGTTAAACTTCTGCAACTTTGGCAGAAGCTTCATGTCTTATTAGCTACTAATCCTACATCACTTTATGTTTATCTTAATTATGCATTTCCAAAACCCTTATGTTTATGACTAATTATGAATTCTTAATTATGAATTATTAAACACTTTTATTATATCTACTGAACATACAGTTCTTTGCTCAAATTTCTTACAAAAGTACGGTACTGTACTTGTAAATAGAAAAGGAGGGGGATGACACAGTGGGCTGGTAAAGCGTGAGGGGTGATTATTGATTCTGCAGTGCAAGTTGGGAGCTTATAAACACATCATCACCGGAGGCACAAATTAGTGTTTTCAGCTCTACTCCAGTGAGAAGTCATGCACAACTCACTTAAGATATTGTCTAATGTCAATTACCAGTGTGTGTGTGTACAGCTGCCTGAGCCGATAAGCATTTTGCTTTTATAAAGCATCGGTTACCACCACAGACTTTGAGATACAAAACACTACGTTGAGTGTTTACATTTGTTGAACTGCTTTAACCTATAGATGTAAACTGATCTATAAATATACCAGCTTAAACAACCTATACATATTTTAAATATTGTAGCATGCACAGTCACGGAATGAGGCATACGGCTAAATTATGCATCCTTGAGTGGTGTTCCCATTAGCTCCCAGGAGGGCCCTAAATAGACCACAGGCCTCATCTAGCTAGGCCTCCATTTAGAGACCGTTGAGGGAAAGAAAGCGTCATTTGAATGGTTCACAACCTGATGAAAGCGACCTGATAATGGGACAATAGTCACATAATGAAATCAAATTAGAGGCCTCCTTCTCATATTGTACCGTCCGTTTCGAACCGCAGGCTGAGCATCCATCCGTAAGTGATTCATAACAGCTCTTTCATGAGTCAGCCCGCGAAAAGATGGTGTGTAATAAAGACGGCTGAGGAGAATAAAAGTGTTTGATGACGCATCCGTCCGGTCTAATCCAATAACGGCTCCTTAAGGAGGTCGCCCTGAAAACTTTGGGCTAGTCGCACGCCACACAGACAAATTATGGACGCTTATTTGCTCTCATTCACCGGCATAGTTCTGACTAGTGTAATAGTGAGGCAGATGTTTCATTGCATAACTGGTGAGAAATGTCATTTCTAGAAGCAGCATGACCAGCCTTTGGGGGGGGGGGGGGATCTTCTGACATTAACAATCTGTATGATGTAATAAGCAGCAAGAATCCTCAAGTCTTCCCCAATAAATACTTATTGTCGGCTATTCTATGACAGCAACCATTACTCGTGACAATGCCACAACCCGTGCGTTTCACCACTCGGAGGGCGCACGCCGGGTGTGATATACACCTTCACATTAGCCTCTGACAAGAAAGGGTTTGGCTTTTGATGAAGTGCAGTTCTTTGCTGACAGCCTCCTTCCCTCTTGAAGAATATTTACACAGCCACAAGTGGAAGGCTGTAAATAAATTGCCTTGTGGTGAACCACAGAGTCGCTGTACCTTTTTTTTCCTGGACAGATCAGAGGGGTTGACAATCTTTTTCTTCTCTACCTTGCAACAATTGCAGCAGCGGATACATTACATTCAATACTCTGCATGAAATAAATTGCAGTTCAAGATATTTATGGCTTGTTTAGCTTGTGTCCCCACTTGTTGCAGAGTCCAGTGTAATATAACAGAACAACCCCACGCTGTGTTGCCAAGTATTTTCCAATAAAAAGCTGCTCAGAAAGTTTCTCCTGCTGGTCAGGTGTCATATTCAACATGTTGTTAAGAAATATAAAGGGAGGCGGTGATGTGTACTGTTTGAGCACCGCTGTGATCTTCAGACATGTTCGGAGAAGAAGAGCAAGTAGTTCACATCGCCATGAGCTTTTGCCCAATTCTTGATGCTTCTGTGAAATGACAAACGTCACTAACGATTGTTTTAATGCTGTTAAATATCCACGCAAGTTCGAGGTTTGGTGCTATTTTGTAAAAGTTTTAACATTTTAGACAAATCATGCCTCTTTACTTATCAGCATTTTATTTGCTGGAGATTTGTTTTTGTGTGTGAGTGTACAGTATTAGTATCAGCTGTGATACAGTGACTCACTACCAGGGCGTCAGGAGGAAGTGACGCTCGGCGTCCTGATACCTGTGCACAATGCACCGCTTAGCGCCTGTATCAACTAACTCCGATGTAAACCCATCCGTGTCATGATTAGATGTTAAAAGCAACGGACATAGTCGTAGGAGAGAAAAAGTCTCAACCAAAAGCGAATTGATTTTTATTCATTTTTAGTCCAGAACAAGTGTACTTATTTTTTAGGGCTCTCCCCTCTTAGTTGGTTAGTCGACTATGAGGTCATTTTGGTCACAGTCAAAGATTTCTTTCGTCAATTCGTTTTCTTTAATGCTTTTTTTCATTCTGAATTCATATTTCAGAGGAATTCATGAGCACATGTCTGGAAAACAAGATTTAAAGTGGTGATTTTGTGTGATTCTTTGTGGGGAAAAAAAGAAAAGTTTTACAGATAAAATCAACTAATCGATCAGTATGAATGTTTCTTTACGTCAAGGACTGCTCTAATGTTTTGAACCCTGACCCAGACGTTTTGTAGCCTCAACCTAACTGCGATCGCCTCACAGTGTAACCACGGACAAACCTTCTGCACCTCAGGACATTACGCTAAAGACTGTCTGCATATACACATGTCTGTTGCTACTTTCAAGTCAAACAGCCTCAGTTTGCCAGATTCCCCACCGATGACGTGAAGGCAGTTGATCACATTAACTCCACTGATGAATCCGATTTTGATCTTTGTCGGGGCTGAACACACTCTAGACATTTTTTGTTGATCCCAGATCTTTATGCATACTTTTACCTTGAACCTATAAGAAAATGAACACAAAGTAATCACACATTTTCATTAATCTCCTGATGGGAAAAAAAGCAGTTACAAAATGAATTTCTGTTTATGACCGAGCATATTTAATAGTCCTAGAATTTTTCAATTTTGCTGAGACACCGCGTGATTAATATTGTATGACAGCAATTTGAATTCACCCCGCTGCCATGGCATTCCAATAAAATAAGCTTCATATTGCCAAAACAGTGAGGATTAAAAACCAGGTGCTCGAGGCATTCTGAGTCAACGGCACTACATCTGATCACCGCACTCTGGCTCAGTGTGATGAAATATGCAGTTGGTGCTTGACACATTCTTCTGACTGGCTGAAGTCAGACACCATGTTGTTCCTGCCAACAACAAGAAAACAGAACAATTCTTTCTCCTTCCTGGGAGAAATGTCCACAATATTTTAGACATTTGTGTAATCTGTTTCTCACAAATGAAGGATGTCTCACTGATTGTCCAAAAACCGTCAACATGTTTCTGCAGTTTTGATAACCAGAAAGTTGCTCAATAATTGCTAATGAACAGTCACACAAAAATAAGCGTGCTCTAAAAGATAACATCTTCGGCTTTTGATTGCCACATTGATACATCATGTCTGTGTGTGTGTGTGTGTGTGTGTGGAGGAGCAGTGGATTAATTATCACCATCGCTTGCTAACTCTTAATTAATCAGGCGGCGTATGTTCCCAAGGCTTTTTGTTTACTTGCTAGTTTGCTGTCGGCCCTCTGTATCAGAACAATAATTTTAATAGACTACTCTATCTCACATATTGATCTTCTAAATGAAATACAACTTGAATGGTGTTCAAATGGGGAGCTGATTAACGCAGGCAGTTATAAACAACTTCCTCCACTTGCTCTCCTGCTCCCGAAACATCTCTGGTAATGGAAATGCCCAAACATAACAATCCACTCAGCTAAAGGGACCTTTTTGTCCAGATAAGAACAGCAAGGTAAGTATAAATCACTGAGGGCTGGCCGACGTGACGGGAACCACTGTTTTTTTTGGAGTTTGTGCTCGCCACAAAAACAGCGGTCCGCATTTGCAAGGACTTGACCGAAGTGTTTTGGCAATTTCATCCTCGAGCTTAAAGCACATTTTCATGGCAGGTGGTATTTGGTGATATCAAGGAAAAAAAACCCAAAACCATCTCACAGGAGTGGGAAAGGTATTGCATTTTAGCGTCTCCAGCTTATAAAGCGAGGGGAATAATTACAGGCCTTACATTAACAGTGATTCCCTCTCTGCTTCTTCACCAGCAGCTGTTTTATTTATTCTCTTTCAGTGGTGCACCTGCCTGCCTTGGCTGCCATTGACAAGAACACTTTAAAGTGGTCACTCTGAAAGTACACTCTTAAATGAAACATTCTCACTCCGCTGTGTGAAAAGTGTCCGCCATTGTGTCGCGGCTCACTTAACAGACAGCGACACTGTCTCGCGTGGAGCGACTCTTCCAAACACGAGCACCGCAGTCCCTTATTAAACACAAATGTGCTACCAATCACACACTGTTTGCTTCAATCAGGCGGGTTCACTTGTGCTACTGTGCACATTGTAATTATACTCTGCCTGGACTCACCGTAGAGTAGTATCGGGTGCAGGAACCTCCAGTGAAAGTAGTCACGTTATAACGGAAACTGATGAATGCAGCATACATAATCAATGAACAATCATATGGTAGACATTTTGGAGGGGAAACTGACAATGCCAATTATTCTTTCTGTGGTTGTTAATTGATGTTTCATCTCCCAGAGGAAATGAGAGCATATGCTTATGCTTATTAACACAGCAAGGCAAGGCAAGGCAAGTTTATTTGTACAGCACATTTCAACAACAAGGTAATTCAAAGTGCTTCACATGAAACCATTAAAAACATAAAGGCAAAAGTAAAGGAGATTTACATTACGCTGCACGCAATCAACCATACACTGCCGCAATTCTGCAACTACTTGCACACAAACCACGTCTGGTAAAGATCTCTGCCGATCTGTGTTTTATCGTGTACGCTTTGCACGAACTCGGTCCCGAAGGAAATGGCGATATATTGTGCAGTTCTTTTCTTCACATGAAACCATTAAAAGCATAAAGGCAAAAGTAAAGGAGATTTAATCGATGTCTCCCTGAGACATTACGCTGCACGCACTCAACCATACACTGCCACAGTTCTGCAATTACTCGCACACAAATCGCAAAGCGATTGTGCATGCAACTATGTGTGTGGGAAAAGCCAATACACCTTGTTTATTGCTTATCTTTTTAGGCGTCTAACAATTCATCTATTCTGCTCACATGCTGAGCTTTAATCCTTTTTAAAAGACTCTGATAGGGATAATCTAAATAAATGATTGATTGTGTGCGTAATAATGCAAATCTACAATATGCAAATGAGATATCCTTACCTTAAATTACCTAACTATTCAGCGATTATGTCTAGTGAGCATCGAGGAAACATCGGTGCATGTGCTAAATGTAAAATGCTTTGTGAAGCTTAACAAAGGGCAAGTCTAATTGAGGAATAACACCGTGATTATTCTATATCTGAATGCGTAAGCCACCAGATGAACACAGAACATAAAGCTGCTGCTTTCCGGGGTAGAGAGTGGGCTGTGGATGATGTGACCACATGGTGAGCTAGTCTTCATCTGGCCCAGCACGGGTGCCGCTGGTGGTCCTTCCCCGTTCTCTGAACCCCTTGTCAGAGCACCACTTATCTGTTCGCCCAGAATAGTGGCTGGCTTTCTGTCTAGGTCCATCCTCTCCGCCCCCTCACGCCACCCAACGGCATTCCTTTGTGAAGACGAGGGCAGGCTAATACCTGTGCTATTTCTGCAATGCTCCGGAGCATCTTATCGCATGCAGGCAAAAACCCCCTGGCCTAAGAAGGGAGCAGTGAGGCCAGTCTTACTGGGAAAGGGGCTGAGGCGGTGGTAACCATTGGCAGGGAGGCAGCCTTATCTCGGTGTGAGCAGCCACGGCTCCCCTCCCTGTCCCTCTAAACTCCACACAAGCCTCTCAGATTAACAACACCCTTTTCCTCCCTGCACGTGCCCCTTATCCACCTCCCCTATAGCTCCCCAGCGCCCTTGAACAGACATCATTACTCTGATTATTATTGTTTATCAGGCCGATGAACACAGAACAAAGCGCTGGCCTGTTTTTGTTCAGGAGTAGCTTTGTTCTGGGTTTTGTGTGCGTCGGTTCATGGCTTTGTCATGGCGGTGGCAAGGAGGCCTATCATGTGCATGCTAACAGGCCTTCAGGGGGGAGAATGCTTCCAGTGGACGCTGAGCAGGAAGTGGAATCCTAAACCACCCTTAGATTTAGTGCAGCTTACTGTTCTACCTTTTATCCCCGCTACGTGAGTCACTGCTTTCCTGAAGCTTCCTGCTCCGCGGTTTATCTTGTATTCCTCTGCGGATTGGTCCAGCATTACATAAATGCACGCTTCTCAATATTTTTAGATTTTTTTTCTTGTTGCTTTATATTCATGCGCTTTGTTGCTCTGTAAAGAGTTTCATAATGACCCTGGTTGTTAAATGCACCTTCACGAATACATTTGGATGGTCTTGAATCGGCTCGATATACTTACAGCTCCCACAGTACAGTACACGCGCAGTGGAAAAATCCATTTTTCATTTTTGAGAAATCTGATTTTGGTTTTCATGACTCAATTATTCTGCACTAGAACTTCACCTAAGGGCAGTTTGTCATCAGATACGGGCACTACTCGATGCACTCCGAGACATTGGATTTCCCTCATCCCAGGTAAAAAGTCATTCTGGGGACCTATTATGATCCAACATCTGTTCATTGTTTTCAATGCATGTACATCATCAGTGGTAGACTTGGTTACATCTGTTTCAGTTGCCATTGGGTGGTTAAGCTGTGGAGAAACATACAGCTGCCTGAGCAAATAGAACAAAAGGACAACAACATGAAATATTACAGGAGATATAGTGAAGCATGAAGTGCACAATAAATAGACGGATACAAATAATTACTATACGCACCACCTGGACGATATAACCAACATGCACGAGAGGAAATATGGGTTTTCTAAGAAGGTTACAATTTAACGTAATGTGTCACTTTTTAATGGCGGTGACGGTTTAATGTTATAAGTTACTTTTAAAAAGAACGCTGGAAATGAAAAGGGGAACTTGTGTCCGGAGGTTGGGCTACACCTGCTACTGCAGTTGATGGAATATGCTGTACTACTACACTGGTCATATTTAGCAGTGTAATACGTTTATTTATAATAACTTATGGTTTGTGGGGTAATCTGTTTTTTTCTCTATTGGTTTAAATATTGTGTTCAAATTCTTCAAAACTTCAGCTCAAAATAAGAAGAAAACTATTTTGTTGTTGAATGCATTCATTTCCTAAAAGCTAGTACATGAACACAAATATGAAAAACAAATATTGTAATTAAGTACGTAAATAAGGAAATGACAGTTAAAAATACCTCTGCTAGAAGAAAAGCTTTTCCCCCTAACTCAGTGTAGTTCAACGTTGTTAAAACCCAGAAAGGTTTTCCTTTTTTTGTTGAGCCAAAACATTTGTTTTTTAGAATGTGCTAAAATATGCAATTATGTATTTATTGCCGAGGAGGAGAAAGATTAAATGTTCATATTCCATGTAGCGTTCCGACACCTTCTTAGCTACAAACTTTGTAATCCAAGGCCAGGCTCTTTTTGTTTGCTCTTTCAGGCTGGCTAAGACCGGGACATCTGTTGATTTGGGAAGACAAACGGGCATCTTAATTAAACTCAAAGTGGCTTATGCGCAGGCATTATTCAAATCATACCGTCTGTGAAATTAAGTTGGAATGCATTTGAAAGTTGAAGTCAAATAAACTGTAAGAGGAGGAAAAATCGTTTAATTAAATCCCTATGGTCATCATTAGCATGCATGCTGGTGGAGCCCTGGTCACAGATTACATGTGATGTGCTAAAAAGCTGACCAGCACTTTTATTCAAAAGTTATTAACTTTTTAAGCACCCAATTTACGTCTGCTGGATTGCAAGCTCACAGTTTATAATCTTCTGAGGCAACTTTGGCTTTGGATCATTGTCTCTCTGAAGTGTGGCCAATTAAGCCCTGTTGAGGCTGACAGAAACACAGACCATGTGATGTCAATAACGTGCTGTTTCCTACCACTCTTTACAACTGTTCATACAGGAAGACCTATACCTTCCCTCCCTCAACATGCCAAGCAAAGAGGGACGATGTTGTGGCACAACAAGAATTATTCAAACACAAACTTAAGATCTGTTTTCCAACCAAAACCCAGAAGCCGTGTTACCTAAACCTATCGTGTCACATCAACCACTTGACATGCGTTTGTTTCTGCACGCCTGATATGAGGCTGATGACAAAAGTGTTTATGTAACATATTTCGCGACAGGGGATGAATTCCCTGGTTTGCAGAAACGTACGACGCCAGCATGTCTTCTGGTGACTGCGTTGTGGATGCATATCATGGAGGTGATTCCCACCGGCGATCAGAGATCATGACACAGTGGATAGAGTGAAAGGATTTCACCTGAAGGAAGGAAAGTTTGTGTTTGATTTACCTTAGGTAGAACTCCGTGTAAGACTCTCATATCTGGCCCTGTACTTATCTTTTGACTACACTTTATTGACTCAGAGCGTTTGTATTTTTCTCCTCTTCACCAAAGCCCTTTAAAAAACATAGAATATCAGTTTGTTGTTTGTAAGACAAATGTCCTGACTTAAGGCAAAAGACTGATGGTTTTTTTCTTCACCCCCCCCCCCCCAGTGAGCGCTGACATAAAAAACAAAGTAAAATGAAAAGGAAGTCCCCCTCAGAAACACAGGCCGCAGCATCAGTTTACTTGGCAGCATTAACACAGTGCGAATATTCAGGGCCATCATGATGCGTCACGAAACCAGAGTAATACAACTTCATACCAGCAGGGCTATTCTGTTTGCATGAGGAACTGTTAATGCTCACATGCCACAGCGCATCACAGAGGTCAGTCTTTTGGTATTTGTCGACTCATTGGAATTCTGCGAGCCAGGTAGGACGGGAAGCTCATGGGGTCAGTTGACGACCAAATGACAGGGTAGTCCGATCCTTGACTGCCTCCCAGGGCGGACGTCTCAGTGGCACACGCTTCCCTGCCAGGAGAAAGTGTAGCACAGCCACCCGAAGCTGGTGTGGCTTATGTTGGGATCCATCCAGCGGGCCTGTTGTGACATCTTTCTCAACTTTTCAACCCGGTCGCAGTCACTTCCCGACCAAAAGTCCAAAGCCCTGAAATTGTTCACTTTTTAAGATTGATAAAAACAGCACTGCAACTGGCCAGATGCATGGACGCAGCAGGCAAGGCAGCCTGAGTTCACAATGTATGAAAAAAATAAATCACCATTGACCTCCAATGGGTTTGTATTCCACTTAAAATCACAGCTAGTGAAATAAAAAAAAAATTTTTTTAAATGTAACGTGTCTATCCTTTATGTTGTCTTGTTCTGGCTGAAGTATTTAACACATTTGAAGCTGCCTTTCCCAGTGAAAACGCTGAATATCATCAGAGCTGGGGAACATTTTGGTTACATTGTGATAAGGGACTAAATTTCCTGGTATTACAGTAAAGTGATGTAATTTTCTCAACTTAGCTCAGACTGTTTGTTGCCTTTACGCAACGAGTTATTGTATCCACATTAACGGTGATTATTTATCAGAAATAGCCAATAGTCAACCCTACGTAATTGACACAATGTCGATATTGTTTTTCGTAAAACATATTGTGAAATATTACATTTTCTCTATTTTGCCCAGCCCTATATAACAGTGCCAACTATATCAGATTTTATAGTAGCTACAGAATAGAGTTCACAACTTTCTTGCAATCTTACTTTCTTTTACCCACAACTCCCACTTTAAAGTTGATTTGAAATAACACACAGCGCGTTTGGTTAAAAGATCCTGCGGGCCAAAAAAGCCACTTAAATCCCCCAATAAGCTACAGTAGCAACCAGGCCTGACAGCAAATCTTCGACTTAAAGCTGACGTGAAACTGAATGGCTCTCACCCGAGCCCCTGGTTTGACAAAACTATATTTGCTTTTAATCTTCTTATTGAGTCCAACGCTGGCCTTTTGAAAATACCAATTGAAAAAATGTAAATCACATACAAATGAGGAGTAATTCTGATTTCCTCCGTCCCCTTGTCCCTCAGTGACCATATCCAATTTTCAGACTTATATTATTGGGCTTGGTGAAGTGGTCAGCGCACTAAAAGGAGCTAATATCTGCTCAAACAGCTGCTTTGCCAGGGCACAGAGAAAGCTTGAATCATACTCCGCTCTGTTACCCCATTTAAATGGACAGACTGGAGATAATTTTAAATAAAAGTCTAATTGCGGACATGCTCTTGAAATGAAGAGAAACATAAGCTGTGCCTACCATCTAGTAGCAATTATTCTGTGGCGTCTTAGAAAGTGTAGTGAAACAGACTGCAACACATTCATCTTTCTTTGGACCAGTCAAAGTCAAAGTTCATGGGTCATGGAATAACTTCTTCCCTTTCGAGAGTTTGTATCTCGTACGTTGTGCGACTGTGAAACAATGATTTCAAAGTATGTGCATGTCCTCCATCGTAAAGCACTGTCAAGGGATGAACCAACCTCCTGCCAAGTACCCCCAAAATTAAATACTGAACCACTGAAATGGGAATAATTCAAATGTATATGATTTATATAATACATTCTGCTCAGTGAATGGGACTGGAACACGGATGACTGATTAGGCTTTCATCTTCACCAGCACTGATTACACTCTGTATGGTAGTAAAGACCGTCAGAGGATTGAAAGAGACCAAGGAGAGAAGTAACAATAGATGGAGGGTACAGAATGAAGGTGGCAGTGTGTGCAGCTGCACCGGAAAATAGTTTATTGTACTTTAAATAAATAAATCCCATTTCAATTATATTTGGCAGGTGATTGAGAGTTTTTCCAAAATTCTTGTTTATTTAAATAACCCGACCTTCCACCTTGCAATTGTTCGTTTGCGGCATGTCTTCAGCTCACTGGAGCAGGACGTGGGGGTGGTATTGTTCTCCTTTTGCTCTGACACAGTGAGGTTCCTTCCAACTCGAGGCTATTTCAATGTTATGGGCGAGCACAAAGAAGCTGTGCTGCCAAGTATTGACCGCTGTAAACCATACGATGTAAGACCAGACGTATGAGCCATGCTCGGGAAGTGCTGTAATTTACTTACAGTAATGGTGTTGTGTCTGTAGTCGAGATGGTTATGAACCATCAGAGTGCTGGAAGAGTGTTCTTTGGACAACCTGGACTTTCTCCCAACTCGATGGTTAGTCTGATGCCACTCACTGTGCTTTCAACTGAATCTAATGCAAACCCATGCTTTTACACAAACACAGGACGTTCATCCAGAAAACCGCTATTTGTATCCCGTTCGAAGCCAAAAGGAAACGTTGGCAAGTGGTTAGTACTGCGAGTGGTTACAGTCACTAGTCACGTGAGTCTATAGCCCCGTTGTTCGTTTGGGTCGTTAGTCACGTGACTTGCTTTTAACCCATCACCTTTCAATGGACTGATGCTTTGAATCTTAAAGTGAACATTCACACCCCTGCAGTGTAGTTCTCAGTCATTAGGTTCTGCCAGTCGTGCCATGCTGAGTATTTAAAGCCCACATCAGGGTTGTCTTATAATATATGTGATTTTGTAAACACAACTGGCTGTTCCTCCCTTCTGGGGTTTTGAAACTCTTCCCACTGTGATAACAGCCGAGCTGGAGCTGTTGTGTATCGACGCAAAAAAAAAATACACTGACCTCCCAAAAGGCGTGCTGTCAGCTGCCATCACAAACCGTATTAACCCAGTTTGGTGGCACTCCTGCAGAAATCCCACCAGCAATTTTCCCCATCTAAATGAACTGTCATTCTCTTGTCATAGTTAACTCTAACTGATTCTCAGCCACTAATCTCCTTAGAAGATATCCCAAAAGGACACAGTGATAAAAAAGAAATAAATAAAAAAAAGAATCTTGTGGAATGATTTTGTTAACAAATTCCCATTTAGGTAATTTGACAGTCATTGTAGTTCATCTCTGAAGGGTGAAGGCTCATGGCAGTAATACTATTCATCATTCCGGGCAGAGTTTAATGGACATGTTGACATAATCTGCATTAACCAGGGATTTTAAAACGGACGGCGCAGTCAAGTGGTGGACAGTGACGGCCATATTCCTACGGTATTCAACTGTCATTCAACTTTAATGCACTGGTCTACTCTACTGTGTGGCTCCTTACTAACTTCCTTAATGGTTTAGAATGTCCAATTACACAGTTGGATGACCATTATGACTGCATAGCCGAGCAACATGACTGAGCCATTGAAATTGGTTTTGCAGTGTGAAATAATCTCAAATCCAAATGGCATTATGCAAATGAAGATAAATATAAAGACAAAGGGAGCAATGCTGATTTGCTCTGCCTTCACTTCACTGCTAAATACAGAATATACGAACTGTAAAGCACGTAAGATAACATTCCTCTGAGGAACGAGGCCATTCAGACTGCACCTGGAAAGAAGGTTTTTTTTTCCCTTTCCGTTGTCACGATCTTTCAAGGTCTTTGTCAAGCTTATTTTCATGGCCGCATCTTGTCAGGAGCGTATTCGTCAGAGACCACATCTGCGCCGCCATGTGTGATTGATGCAATGGTTTTCATGGCAGCCAACTGGAAAACAATACCTCAAAAGTGAGGTTGCTCTTCACAGATCGCCTTTACTTTCAGTCCTGTCAATGTTTTGCTGGCACAAGCAGCCTCTCCCTTTCTCGCATGCCAGTATCGGTCACATCAGAGCAGCCTCTCTCTGGTGATGGCTCTCTAAATAACATCATTTCGAGCAGGTAAACAACGCTCCACACCCAGCACCAACCGTATTATTTCTTTTGTAAACTGATTTTCATTTTTTTGCACTTCTACCGATCACCGTCTCGTGTCTTCCGAGTCCCACTCGGCCTCTGTACCTGCGTGTTGTTGCAGACTGATCATCTGCATCCAGAGGGGGGAAATGATACACAAGACGCAGAGAACACAAGTGCACCAAAACCACAAGCTACACAAGCATTTAAATGACAGTTCCCCAGCCCTTAGAAACTATGAAATACTGCTATGTATTCCAGTATTTCATTTTTGACTCCATTTGAAGAGGTTCATTCAAGTAAGGTTGTACTCTGTGGAAGGTGGAAACAGGTCATCCTGTCCCAGTCCTCCTTATGGCACAAATACAGATATCGAAAGCCTACATCTTACAGTCCATCCTATCCAGACATGTGGAGATGGTAACGCCTGGTGCAGGTGCTGATAAGAAGCGGTTACAGGTGCAATAAATAAGGTTTTTACAGCTCCACAGCACAAAATGATCCTAAAACATCTCTGGCGGTTTGATTGGGCTGTTGATCAATACCAATGACAATGATTGCTCTGCTGGTTACTGAGGTCTAAGGATTTCAAAACTCACTTTTCCACCCTTCACTTTGTTCGAAACTTGCTTTTTTTTTGCCAGTTTGTGGAAGGAACCGTCAATGCCGGCCCATCTTTGCTGGTGCACAAGCACAAGGTGTCCGTTCGATTTCTGCTAAAATTAGCTCACTTGCTTCGTCTCAGTGGTGAAAATGTACCTTTCGCTTCTGTCAATTACGGTAAGTGGTGTCGGGAGACCTGTAAGCAACAACATTGTTGCTGTTCCCTTGTCATTGACAGAGGTTGACGATCTATGATCACTTTTAATTACAGCATGTCATATTGTTCTGTTTATCATGCTTTACACGGACCTCCCACCACTGGATTAATTCTGCCGTATTTGCGCATTAGAGCAGCTTGTTTTCAGCTCGCGTGACTCCTCTCACCTAGCCTCGCATCGAATGACATTGGAGCGCAGACATGTGCTATTAGTGAGTGACACAAGTGTTCCTCAATTAAGGATCTCATTAAACTAAAGACATTTGATAAGCCTCCCTCTCCCTGGGGGGCATCAAGAACCTCGCTAAATCCCAAGCTAGAATAACGTCCCCGACATTCACTGTCACAGTGCCAGAGTCTGACAGATCTAAGGGTTCTTTATGTATGTGGGGAGTGACAAAATGAGGCGGTGCGGATATGACACACTGTGTACTGTGGTTGCGGTTATTAATCACTACAGTGCGGGATTTAATAGTGTGGTAACAGACACGGTCTGCTCCCCCTCCTTGACCTTCTCCAACAGAGGTGCTTGACTAAAACAAATGATGAACATCTGCTTTGGAGTCGCTGTAGGTTGCAGAGAGATGCAAACTCCTCGGGCATCCTGGATCAGCGGCATATTTTACTCCAGGGTACAGACGTCACCGGACCCCTCAGCGTCCTGATCCACAAGATAGTAAGACAAACGCAAGAAATCTGACCTTGGTTGGATGACTCACTGGGAACTGTGGAGTTATTTAGGGGCACTGAAAGCAGGGCAAGGCCATAACCTAATCATATTTATTTACACTGTTTGTCAAATCTGAACAAACAAACCTCCAATTAGAAAGAAACACGTGAATACAGTGGGTTGACCACCAAAACAATTCCCTTTCTTATTCCTGAAAGTCCCAGCTGTGCATGTAATTTCTGTATTCATTCATGCATCAGGCAATATGGCAGTATGTATTTGCACAGCAAGAAGCTTAAAGATAATATCACTTTCAGAGACAATCATAACTAGAAGGGCACTCGGAGAGCACAGACCTCCACCAAGGCCAAATGTCTAATCTGGCAATCTTAACATTCAGAGCATTCAGAGCATAATATCGCGGCAAAAAAATATTTGCCATGTAAAGATAAAGTGGGGTAATGGCGTCTTGAGCAGAGAATAAAGTCACACTCTTTCTGTGTGCGTTGTAATCCAAGATTCTCTGTTGTGGTGGCCATGTTGGCCCTCCCTTCATGTCCCAATGGAGAGCTTATCGCCACCGCGACGCACTTACAGCGGTTACCAGTGATAACGCCGTTGCAAACCACTGTGGTGGTCGTTGACGCAGAAGTGTACCGTCTACCTCCCCCATGTTGGCAATGTTTATCTGTCAGCACTGTTGCTGTTAGCACTGGCGGCACTTTTAGGACTGCTAGCCAACCGCCATTTCCAGCAGGTGCACAGTACTACAGGACACGCCCTCGAACCGGTTGCAGTGTGGTTACGTTTAGGGACCAAAAGTACTTGGTTAAGTTTAGGAAAAGATCATGGTTTTGATTAAAATAAGTGTTTAAATCCCGGAAGTTGTCCCAGGGGGTGTATCCTGTTGGGAACTGGCCATGTCTTGTCGTAAATTGGGTATTTCGAGTGCAGATAGATCCTTCTCGCCCATTTAGAGCCGTGGGCAGGCAATCCCAGGCCAGACTCAGCCCCATATATTGAAAGTAAACCATGAATAATGCATCGATCTGCTCCAAAATTGTATTTGTTCTTCTTTGGTCCATGTTTCACCCTGCCACCAAGTTTCATGACAGTGAAAAACGGTAGTTTTTCTGTTATCCTGCTGACAGACGGACAAAAAAACCTGAAAACAAACAAGTTGAGTGTTGGGTGGTGCAACAGAAAACTCATGGCGTTTCCAACACGGAAAGGGTTGATCCCATGGGAAGCGCAGCTGCACATGAAATGTCTTAAATTAATAAAATATTCCGGTGGTAAGCGAGACAGTGTGCAGGGGATTTCTGGGAGACTCTTTTAAAAATGTTTGCCTATAGGTAGAGTAGCACAGTAGATTCAGTCAAGAGATGGTGTTTGTAATTGCTTTTTACTAGAAAAAGAAAAAAAGGAATAAAGGCAATAAAAAATCCTGATAGGATTTCCTTTTACATACCACTCCTTGTGCCAAATAGTGCAGTATTTTGAAATAACACAATTTTATAATTTTAGAAATGCTGTGTTTTCGAACATTAATTACAGTTTAACAAATAGATTAAATGTAACATAAAATCACACTACCTCTCCTAGCTCCCGAAACATCCACGTCATACATATACTTTGTACTGTTTGAGAAAGTTGAAATGCAAATATGAATCGAATATGCATCATCACAAACACCTGCCTCATTATTCACCTTTGACGCATTGTGAGGCTTAGTTCAAGGCTACTTTAAAAGGGATCCATAGACAGAGACTTTAAGCAATAGATAATAAGGATTACACATGTGTAATTAGAATTTAAAAAAAGATTCTTCTAGCTTTTCTAATCGGGATGGCTATTTTATATATAATATGTACAGCTGATTTAGGGAAGTCATTCACAGCCTCAAGGCTTTAAGGAATCTGTTAAGGCCATTTAGACAAGTAGGTCAAACGAATGTTCACTAAAATCATGCTGAGAGCTGCTCAGTGCAAAAAGCCAGCGAGACTTTATTGGTTTAATTCGTCGTTTAATGCTTTTAATGCCATTGACCGTCTCTCTAACATAGCTCTGTAGCTATTTAACATCAAACAATGTGATATAAAAAAAGCTCTGCAGCAATTTTGCCCTTTGAGGTCCCCGATGAAGTTGGCCCACAGAAAGCCCTCAGCCCCCCTGTGCGAACAGCACAGCACAGTTAAAACGTTGTTTTAACATTATAGATGCTCTCGGTCAGCTTTTTTATTTTAGGTCCACATGTGAATGCTGCATGAAGTAAGAGGTCTGGCAGGTGGTCCTTCCAGCCTGCGATTTCCCTTCTGTCTGCTTTTGATGGCAGCCATTAGACTGGTTCCGTCACAGGACAACCGTGGCAGACAGTTGTCTGGCCTCACTACCCAGCTTTTGACCCGTGAGGAACATGGGGGGGGGAAAGTTCTCGGATGACCTGCTGCTCAGTTCCTGACTCACTGATGAACTTGCCGAGTGACAAAGCTACAGCTTTGGTCGGTGGAGTGGTGAAGTTTCCCCATTGGCCATTGCTCTTTAGAATGAATAGGAGCAACAGTGTGTCCACTGGGAACATTTAGCAGTTTATTTACTTCAACTGCAGAAAACCAGCGGAACATGTATTCATAGATCTTTTTCCCCCTATGTGATAGTGACCTTACGCAACAGAGCAGTTGTTTCACTTGAAATTCACCAACAGTTAGCAAAAGAGGAGCAATTGTCACAGAAAATGAAGTTATCCAACGTGAAGTTATCCATAAGTCAAGCCAGTGTTCAGTATCTCAGCTCACCCAAGATCCTCTCATTTCTGCACACCTCAACTCACCTCTATGCCCCATCTACTGCAGCCCATGCATTTAAATAGGATATTTAACTGAACTGCTGCAGCATATGGTCACTTGTACATTTCTGGAAAGCCAACCACATTTCAATTTATTTATGCCTGATTTCAAGTGAATATCATGTGTCAGTGAAATACTGTATATCTCTTAATGGGGTAGTAATGTTGAAACTAAGATAAAATAATATAAGCAGTGTATGGTCATGCAACATATAGTTTGAATACTGTAAATGGGCACTGTGTTTTATTCTGTGCCATCACAATCAATGTGTATATTTTTAATTGGTATAATTGTTGTAAAGGTAAAAATAAAAAGACTCCTTGGTTAAGTGCTAAGCCACAAAATGAATACCGGAGCCAATACATGGACATTGTTAGTAACAACATACCTTCACATTTGCTGGTGTATGTTGTATAACTGCCTCAGGGTTTAAGGTCATGCTCTTCAGTCGACTGGTAGAAAAAGCCTGAATAGAGTTTGACAGCTGTTGGAAAAAATAAAATAAAAAATACCTTCCAGCAGTGAGTGAGCAGAGGAAATTACTTTTCACTAATACCCAGCTTGGACAAAGGCGGACAGAACACAGTTTGATTTGGGTACACATCTGGGATCTCAGGTTAAGTGGATTTGAAATTGTGAATATACAGTTGACATTTACCACAACACAAGCCAGATGCTTCATTTTAATAACCTACCTTTAATCATTTAGTTATTGCATGTATATCTTAGAACAGGCAAATACCGACATCCAATGTAATGGAACCTGAACCGAATGGCCGTTATATTATTAATCAACAGTATTTTAATCCTCACACGACCAACTGTGTAATCATACAAACTCTCAAGTCCTTAACATGGAAGTCTTCCTCAAAGCAACTGTATGAAGGTTTCGGAAACTGACAAACCTTGTTATTGGGTGTCGAAAGCCCTTTCCTTTGCCTTTAATGTAAATGAAAAGCCTTTCCAGCTAAAGGATGATTCATAAGGAGGACAATGACGTATCATACGGTGAATGGAAATGACGCAGATCTTTGTGTCGGAGTTTTACCGTGGGCGGGGGTTTAGGCAACTCCTTCAAACATGTTGCAACCAAAGCACATTTTTGCCTTCAGCCTACATACTTTTTAACTGTTCCTTAAAGCGACAGCGCTCTCTTCTAAAGGGTCAGTACAATACATTTCTCTACACTTCACAGTTAGTAAGTATACAGGTAGGTAATGTTTTTAACCATTGAAATAATACAAATATGGGTCACACTTTATAACTACACACTATGAAGCATTAGTTAAGTATGAGTAAACACTTAATTCACCATTTATAAAGCATTGTTCCTACATTAATAATTCATTAGTATGTAGTTCATTACAGTTATAAATGTTTTATTCTTGATTAATAAGCTCGTCTATGTGTTTCATTATTGTGTTTTCATACTTTATAAATGATGGATTTCCCATTTGTAAATTAAGTATTATATATATTACAAACCAATTATTAAGGAGTTGTAGATGATTGATAAGAGCATTTATAAAGTGTTAGTAAATGATTAATAACTTATTTAGATGTACATTATTCATGCTTTTATATATAGATATCATGATTTAGTTATGCACTAATGGTTAGGGACTATGTTAATATATGCTTTATAAATGTGTAATAATACTGCAATTCATGATTAATTCATGATTTATTAAGGTGTTTCCCTATATTACGCTGCTGGCAAATTGTGACCGCCCCTGCTACGGAGCAGAGGAGAGACAGGTGCAGTTAAGATAACGCTGTCGTTACACACAGGCTTGGTGCATGATGACCAGTTTGGTGTTTTTAGCTGAGCTAGACCAGAGAATTAAAACTTATCGGTGATACTGTTTTGCCCTCATTGTTCTCTGTAGTTTGCTGGAATGAATGTAGCCCCAAGGCGCTTTATGCAGAGACCCCATTTGCAAAATAGCTGTTTAAATGTCACACTGCTTGTCAGCAACTGGTCATAGTAACTTTGGAGGCAATTTGACTCTGTGTACTCTGGTGTATTAACTGCATGCCAAAAAAATCTGTAATTTTTTCATTTTAATGAAAACTCAACTCCTGGCATTTGCTCTGAATGTTTTGGAAGATTTAAATAATGGTATAAGGTGAACAGCTTTAAAGGCGACACATTTTCTTTTTAAATAAGTGCTGTGCGTGAGGTGAAATTTATGCGGCTGTGAAGAGTGGTTCATGAGGAGTTTGAAAAGTAAGTAATAAATGTCAGAAAATAATAATAATCATTGTTTATCGTAATCATTTTTGGGACAATATATATATTGATCAACCAGAGCAGTTATTGTGACAGGCTTACATACAGCCAGAATGTGTCCTCTGAGGTTAGGCAATCTGATTGATTCCAAAAATGCTCAGGACAGCACAGCTAGCACCATCCTCCACTTGTAGTGGAAGCAAAACAGAAATAAAAAGTTTCCTGCACTGAAACAGATCGTTTCAAACTGGCGAAATTCTAAATGAGTTACCGTAGCACAGACGTAAACTACTCACCAAAAAGCAGATCAGCAACCCAGCGGGAATATCGAGGAGGATATGTCGGAGGCAGTCTGGTACCGTTAACCACGAACTGGCAGGACAAAGGAAAGCAAATTAATTCCATGAAAAGCCAGGCTACGGTTCACTAGAAAGGTTCATTTTCCAAAGATTCAATCCATGAGTGATCTCAGTTTTACCTGGACTTCCTCTTTCTCCAGCCCATGCAGGGCCTTTGGTGCAGACCACTGTTGGGATTACTGGAGGCTGGCAATGAAAAGGGTAAACAGGGATTAAAGAACACCATCTCATGGATTTGGACCAATGTCATCCACCAGAGAAGAGTCTGGCGATAAATGCACCAGAGCAGCAAGAAAACCCTTGATAAATGAAGCGAGCAGACCATCACGGGGAAGTCGGACAGCTCCAAAGTCAACCATGAGGCCAATTCACCTTAGGATCTCAAAAACATGCCAACAGATGTTTGTTAAAAGTTACACCATGGGCAATACGACAAATAATGTGTTGTGTGAATGCAGATTGAGGTGCAGTCAGAAATCCTATTGGGTATTTTTGCTTCTTTGCAATATCTAAAACATAAGGACTCGACTTTCCTAAGTACTACATGTATTGCATTACATTTTCTTTTTTCAAAATAACACCTGTTTTGAGGATTGTGCAGCCTTGGCAGTGGTAAAGCTCACTGACTTCTTCCCGGTTCAGTTTATGTCACTAGAGTTGTCTCCTTCCTCATGTGAGAACATCTATCAGTGCACATTGTTTTACCCACGTGTTACAGGTCTTTTTGTCCTGGCTCCAACATTGAGCTCAAAGGAGCAGTCAGCGGTCTCACTCATTTAATTACGTCCATGTGATGTACTGGCTCAGAGCTACACCTCGCATGGCTTCCCTAATCTGATGGCAAATAAGGGTGACATCCATCTCACCATGTCAGAAATAGTAATGGCCACACTTTCTCTTCTCTCTTTGGTCTACATTGATGCAGGACAGCTATTCAGCCTCCACTCCCCTCTCATCCTTCCTTTACTCTCATCATTCATCACAGGAAGTCTCAGCAGATGAGATCGTTTAACAGTGAATAGTGATGTGCACTCTCTCCTTCTGTCAGAGATAGGGCCTCTGCGATTTGAAGTCCAGAGCTTGGATTCCAAGGAATTTGTCAATGAGACGGACATTTTAATTGGACCGTTAACTTTTGGAAAGATTCTTCCAGTTAACTTGATGAACCGGGGTCTTTTTTTTTACCTTATCCAAAACTCAAACCCATTACTTTACACACACACACCCCTGACAACATCTTCATACACACCATTTCAACCTCTTACTGTCTGAGACTTTTTCTCCCAAGTGCATTACACAATGCCCCCGTTTCAGCCCTTGTGGCTCAATACAAGGGAGAGGAAAAGATTGGTGGAGATTATTGTGAAAAGTGGACAATGCTCCTTCTTACAATGACAGTTCTGATCCCATTGAACAGTCTCGAAGCTTTTTTAAATCATGTCGTGAACATAGACACATGAATGTCAGATGTTCAGTAAAAAGATTTTTTTGTGTGCTGTCGAGGATGAAACTCACCCCAACGTGGAGGAGGCCAGACCACACGTGTGTCCAGCTGCTTCATGCAGTTCACACGCTGCAAGAATAACGCTACCAAAACTGGTTTACAGTTAAAAGGATTTGATCCCACTGATGCAAGTACGATTACAGTTAAACATTGGAGTACATACTCCTATGAAATATTACAATATTAACCCACTTTGGAAAAAACTACCTCTGGTCCCAGGACACAGCCGTCCCAGGCAACCACACGCTAGAAAGAGGCAGAAAAACACTTCTATCCCGCCCACATATTCGTTCGTGACTCCTCCCCTTCCGTCTATCTCAATTTCTATTGGCTAACTTCTCTATGCACTTCAGTAAACGCCTGTCTCCATGACTCTCTTTCCCTGAGTTTCTAACACATTCAATGACCGTCAGTTATTGTTTAATCCCTTCTATGATAATCCTTCAGTATGAAAGTTAAACTTCTGCAACTTGGCAGAAGCTTCATGTCTTATTAGCTACTAATCCTACAACACTTTATGTTTATCTTAATTATGCATTCCCAATACACTTATGATTATGACTAATTATGAATCCTTAATTATGAATTATTAAACACTTTTATTATATCTACTGGACATACAGTTCTTTGCTCAAATTTCTTATAGTGCTACGATCACGATTTGTGGGGCCAATCATAACTAAATATGTGTGTGAGTGTGCTGGTCCACGTGTGCTGGTGAGTTTCAATGTCCTGGACAAATTTACTCTTTTCAAAAACAAAATATTTTTTTACCTTGCCAATGGAGATGAGTTATAGATCAGCTAAACATTCATAAAAACAAAAAATATTTTTTAGGGCAATATGCAAACATTTTGCCAATATAGAGACCATCGTATTTTTACCAAAACGTATCTGCAAGTTTTCATGGCCGAACAACGTTTTTATAATATTCTTTGCCCAATTTCAAAATGGTTGTAATGCACAACATACTACAAGGTATAAAGCAACTTACCTTACATGTCTGTATATATTATTGACACATAACATGCTATACATGTTATGCCATACCACCTAACTCTATGGTGGTGCACGCAATGTTTTCATGAATGAAGTTTTAATTTAATAACCAGGAAACACTGTTAAACTCAGTACACCTTGTATGATCAAAACAATTGCGACCAATTGCTGAAACAATTTGATCTCTCTCTGTATTTTCAAAAATATTACAAATTAGTTGATTGCAAATCAGCCAGAGCAGATTCAAGAGAGAACAACACCTATGCTGCTGGACTTTAAAACACCGCCACACCGCCAGCAATGAAAATAAGGAAGGGGAGTAGTAGAGAGAGTGCCAATTCTCCAAACCCATCGAAAATTACTCTCGCCAGACGGATGAGGTGAGAATGAAAATAGAAGCATACAATAGAGGAAAGACTTTCTGTTCTTTCTTCTGTCTGTGATCAGTAATCACTGAGGCAGACCGGACAGAGTAATCTCAGAGAGGGTTCAACAATTCTGCCCATCCTGAGATTACATTATTTTCCCAAATTGCAAGTGAAGCCTCTCAATCCACCAGCCAATGAATCAACGGCGTAGGCAGCAGGGAGGGGAGAGCAGCGCGCCGTGTCATCTAAGACGAGGCGTGTGTGAGGCATCCCATTAAGGAGAGAAAACAGTTGGGAATACTTTGTGTGGAACGTAATGACAAAGCAGTGCAGTGGCAGTAGCAAATTACTTCAGAGAAACACTATTGAAAAGTTTCTGTGGATGAACTCTCATCCCTTGGAAATAAAAAAGAAATAGTGTGAAGGTGCAAAAATATATGTATATGAATGATGATTATTCTGAGCATTGTGAAAAACTGTGAAAACCTACCTTTGGATAAAAACCTTTCGTTAAAGTAACACTAACATTGACTGTGATTTGACAATTTGTAAATAAATACAGAACTAAGATCTGCCTTGGTTGTACCATAAAGTCTCCTCGATGCATTCTTCTCTGTAGACCTGCACTGATAAGAAAGAAGAGTAGACACTAGCATTTTAGCAAATCTGAGAAATAGTCCAACTAAGCTAAGACCGAGGCAGGGCGGGAACGAGTCAGGAACAAGACCAGACCAGTGCAAGTCCCACACTGCACGACACACTTACGATAAAATGTTGAACATACAAACTATGGGCACTCCTCAAATTGATCTAAAAGATCCAAATTCCCATTAACAAACACCTACAGAAAACACATGAAGATGTGTCTACATTCTCCTGTTATTGCCATATATGTGTATCTATAAGTGAACCATGAGGAATGATAAAATAATCAAAAGGCATTGCCTGTTTTCTATGAGCAAGGATATGCAGACATAAAACGCTTGTCTAGTTCCAGTCCTTTCAGTCAGCATTGCTTTTCAAGATTTACATGCATTTTCTTTCGGGCACTGTTGCAGATGAACTGAATTTGTTTTCTGGGTAAAGAATTGTCTGACATCTCCTCGCAGACAGCCACAGCTTCTTCTCGTGCAGGACGTTTTACGTCTTATCACTGCAATGGTGTTAACAAAGGACTGAAGACAATGAAAGGGATATTTAGTGATACCCCCGGAGTCTAAATCCCAGAGTCCTCAAGACGAGACCGACTTGAGAACATAGTGTTCTGAATGTTGTGCGTTAATGTTTAGCTAGGTCATACAGAGTTTTGAAGAAGAAAGTGTTTTTAAGGGATAAGTTAGGTGATATTATAGATGTTTTATGTCAACACAACCAATAAAAAGAACCTCAAACCAACAATTGATTAATTCCACTGTCAAGTGTTGTCAGAATATCTAAAGGCTGGGATAGCATAGCTTATTCCTCTGTGTCATAGAGCTTCACTGTTTTCCAAATCTATTAAAAAACACAAATGAACCACACTGTTGCAGGGGTTGGTGTGTTCCTGCATTACTATTCCCTTCATTGAGTTCAGTGCCCAGCTGCTTTTGGAAATGACTGAGCCTTGAAAGTATGCATCCTCTTTAACGTATTCAATTAATGGACTTTGGGCCGAGTGCCACAGAGACGCAAAAAGAGACGCACTAATTGTTGGTTTTGGTCCCGTCTTTTGCCTATCATAACATAAACAAAGACTAGCACCGGCCGTCATTTTTCATTAAACAGTGCGGTGGTATTAATTCCCCTGTGAGAAATAAACGTAATGAGAGAGCTCTCGAATGTCTTGTATTTTATTGAACAGACGCATAGAATAATTCGGCTGAATGGTCACAGCTCTTTCGCCACGGATGGTTCTAATAATAGTGTTTCCTGTCATATTGATGCATTATAAACCATGGCAACCAAAGAACATACGACCAATTATAGTGACCAAGTACCAAAACCAGCAGCCACCAGACTAAAGACACGAATTGTAAAACCATTTAGCCACACAGCAAATAACCAACTCGTCCCACGCTAAATCGTTCAAAGACGAAACCTTCTGTAAGCATGACTTGCGCCATACAGATTTCGGCAGATGTCACCACAGAACAATGTGAGAGAAGTAGGTCAATAGTAAGTTGGCAGGTTTGTACAGGTAGTGCTAAATATTAGCTCTTAAGTATTAGCCAGCTAAATGTCTTTTTTTCAACACTGTTTCTTTAGAACAGGGATATTGAATTACACCGCAGTCCGCCTATTACATGATTTGCTTTAGAAGAAACATTCATGGCAGCACAGTGCAATTTGTTCTGTTAAATTATGATTATTAAATTGAAGCCCCTTACAGGCTATACCACTGATTAGAACGCTTCTGGGTTTACCAATGCTTAAATTTCAGAACAATACCAATCACTATGATTATGTTTCGTGGCAGACATATGTCTGCACAAGTGCGCCAGAGCACCAACTGGATACACGGAGATAAGGGCAACAATCAGCGTTTTAGAAGGATCAAATGGTGGCTAACTTATGTAACAGCAGTTCATTAATTCACGCAGAAGATGATTCATATGAAACAAAACCTACGCGGTATATGTAGCACAGGAATGCTTTATCTGATAATTAGAAATGATTTTCATTTCAAGGAATCCGTTGGAGTTTAGTTCCTTGGGGGATAACAGGCTTAATTAAACCACCATGTTTGGTTGGCAAATCGATGTGTCTGAACCACCAAGGACAATAATCCACAGTGCTATTGATTCTGCAGCTCTGTGGCACCTTTCAAAATCTCTGGAGAGACCCTCAAGCACATCTTACGAGGAGACCTGTTACAGACATCTGAATACACTGATTAGAGCGGCTCATCCAACATGTTCTGGTGGAACTGAGATCCTTTTGATCCTCGTATCCTTGTGGTAATTAACTCAAGTCAGGTTTCATGACAATGCATTGTAAAAGAATTATCAACATACGAGACAGGACGAACATGAATCACGTTGTGAAGCCATAGTGAAAAAAACCCAGTGTATTCGCATAATTAAGATTGATTATGTCCTTTCAACATCAATTGTATTTCTACAGAGAAGCACTCTGTCTGTGTTCATATACACACAGTGGTGATGTGCTCCATGTGTAGGAGTATCTTACGATCCCTCTGTCTTACAAATTTACAGAAAGAAAAATGCCAAACCAACACTGGCTGCAGTGCATGTACCCGAGGCTGTTTATAAATAAAGTGCAATATTAATGTTTGCCATTTTCTCTGTTCATTATTGGTGTTTGTTAAGGATATGAAAATGACTAGACTAATTCAGTGAAACATGACCTGAGGCAGAATCGGTGGAAAACAAGCAAACATATTACCCAGACTTGACAATAGCAATTTACAATAAAAAAAGACTATTCTCTGTGGGTAAAGACACATTTGAGATTGTCATGATACAGTAAGAATAAGAGCATGAAGACTTTGAATTGTGTCAATTTAATGGACTCCATTTCCCAATAAATCCCCCAGATTCCATCATGAATCATATGGAGCCTGTTTCCTGGGGATCCACTCAATCACATAAATGTGTTTTCTGTCTGACAATAACGATGGAAAATAATCAATTTAAAATGTGCTTAAACCTTTTATGAAGTCATAGTTTTGAAATTAAACTTAAATTGAAATGACTCCTGAAGCTAAATGTGGCTTTTCACCGTCTGTGTGAAGCAGCAGCCAATAGCCGTATCAAACTACATAGAATTTACAGAGAATAATTGTGGTCTAAAATTGTAATAAGCACTGATTGACGACTCGCATGTATGTGATGATCTGTTGAACCGTTCATTAACAGAACGTTGAAGGGATTGAACTGATGTTAAGGGTTGGTGCTGTGATGTTTCAAATGGAAGCTATTTAAACAGTTTGTTTATATAAAAAGAAAATGCAGTGCTTACCCTGCTCTGGACCAGGGCCAGCAAGCCCAGGGCTAGCAAGCCCAGGGCTAAAGTTGAGGTTAGCTCACTCTGGGATGTGCCAGACTTGCTTCCAGCTTTCTTACCCCCTAGCTAACAGCCTCTTTAGCCCCGGGCTGTCTCAAGCTTTCTTAGCCCCGGGCTAAGCGCAGTGTGAAAAGCCCAATAATACAGTACCATATATATTCAATGGTTTGGGCAGAAGGTTTTTTTTCCCCCTAACAATTCAGCCCTTCTAACATAGCCTCACTTTGCTATGCTGTTCACTCTACTTGTCCAAACAGCTTTGATGAAATAACAACAAAAGAAAAGATGTTTTCCCCTTGGCAGGCTTAAATAAAAAAATTAAAAATGCAAACCTACAAGCTGACGAGGGTAAAATGTTAATTAAGTGGTAGATTATTATAGTAGGATGCCAAAAATCTATCTATGTACTGTAGGAAATATTTATTATATCAGCATTTCCTAGTCTGTTCTCAAATAGAACAGTTTTTGAAAACAATATTATTATTAATATAATCAATAGCACTAATCTCCATTTACTTTGCTGTTATGAATAAATTAAATTAGCTGCAAGTTAGGTTATGACTCATTCCTTTATCAGGTATTGGTACTTGGTTGTTAATTACTTTTTGTGTTCTGTATTCATTTTAACAACAATGAAAATGTGAATATTTGTGTTAATTGTCTTTTTTTTAAATCTTATTCTTGTAGTAATATTGAAAATGGTAATTCAACAATTATGGTGGTTGCAAATATAAAGACAGACACTAGCAAGCTTGAGTAACATAGTTCAAAATGTCAATATAAAGACTAAAGACAGAAATGTGATCGGACTTGAACTCCTCTGCTTGGCCGTGTCCACAGCAGGTACAGCCATCTGAACAAATGGGAATTACTATGACCTTCATTGTAATTGGAGTTCAGCATCGAGTAAATGGTCTGAAAAAATGGTGGTGACCCTGTCTTAATGCACAACTGAGCACAATACGTCACACTGATTGTATTTTAATGCTGTGTGGAAAACAAACAAACAACGGTAATGGTCCGGTGTTGGCACGAGGAACCGAACGTTGACAGAGACTTATCTCACCCGCTGTGGAGACAAGTCAATCAGTGTGAGGGCTGGCGCCAAGTCCTTGTTGTCGCTTTGTGTCTCTGCTGGAAGGGTCACACTCATCATGCTTTCCACTCATAAATCCTGTCCCTCACATCCCCTAATACCTCGCACCTTGACCATGTCCACGATCTGCGACTCATCTACTGCATATGTCGCACAAACAGCAGCTGCCTCATGGGGTTATAATTGCTGCCCTGGATTTTGTATTTTAAGTTACAATAATGAGATGTTACCCATATCTTCAGGGGATTGATGGGATTGTTGATCAATGCCAATGACTCACTCATGACTTCAGCAGATTCTCAGACTACTGGCTTTTGTTCTGTAATGACGAAAACCGACCTACAACAATGTCTGCTTTATTTTAGGCTCCTGTAGGATGAGATAAATTCTGTATTTTTAGCATTATAGTTTTATCCCTGATAACAAATAAGGAACAGCGATTGCTTGGTACCTTTTTCAAAGCTATCTGCTCCAACAGGAAACCTTAATGGCTTTTAGTGTTTGTACTTTGTGGAGCTGTGCTCTGTACCGCCGTCCAGCAAGTTTTAAATTTGTTCTCGACAACTGTTACGACCCCTGGGGTCAGGGGCCAGTATGTGCTTCTCAAGCTTGCAGAGGTGAATTTTCCAGAGGCGACATAAGGTCACAGAAAACTCAGGGTTCTGATGGTTGGTTATAGAAGCTATAGCTTTCACTCCTGAGCAGAACAGGAGGGATCTTTCCTCACTGCAGCTCTGCATGGGCTGCACAAGTCATCAGTCACATAGCTGCAAAGGAAACCTGTGCAGGATTGAGAGCCGACTGATGGCTCGTTGCAGTAAAACTCTGTCACCGACGCTCGCCATCCATTAACGTCAGTCCCACCAACTGTGCCGTGGGTCTGAGGTCCGGACAGAGTTGCTATGGAGCGGTTTTATTTTTACGGTACATTTTAATGGTTGGCTCCACCATATGAACTCTGTAGCTCCTCTTAGATGTGCAATTCAAAATTGCATAAAATGATGGTGAGACTGTCGTAATTACGGAGAGATTAAGAGAGAGGCAGACCTAAAAGTGGTTCTGGCCTGAGCAATTTTAAACATCAATAACTGTGTCCCTCCGGTTTTGTGTAAAAAAAAAACAAAATTATGCTGATTGCACCAGATGGATATTGTAGAGATTTTATGTCCAGGACAAATTATGTTTTATGACGGCATGTGCTGAAAAGTGCATGAGGTTTTATTCAAAAGGTGTTCTTTCAATGCTTCCCGTTGCTTCAGCATCTATCACAGACACTTATTGTACTTATTGTACTTCAGTGCCTCTATTTAACAAAAAGAATGCTCTGTCATCTTCTAAAGACACTATAAAAAAGGTGTACACCAAAGAGCATAGATTTAAGAAGAAAAAAAGTAAAATGTATTTTGTGTTGCTACTAATTGCTATATTCCATAGCCATGATCTTTGATGTCATAAATCCAACCAACTACTTTCTTTGTTCTCTCTTTCTGTCACTTTTTTAAGCTCCCTGTTTTTTTCTCCTGTGAATGCAAATGCACAAAAATAGGAATTAATGTTTTCCCATCAAGGAATATGTAACAGAGGCAAAGGTAATTTTGGCTGTAATTCATACTTTCCCACACCCACTCACACACATAGCGACACACTATTGTCAGGGTTATAAATAATTATTATTCACACACACACACACACACACACACACACACACACACACACACACACACACACACACACACACAGCTATATACTTCCTTCGAAACACTATCATTCTCAATCACAGGCACCATCATACTCTCACATACTGTCGTACTCTCTATGCAATATGGGATAGCGGTGTGCACGAGACAGACATATATTTAGCATGAGATAAATGTGTGTTAGTGAGAAACAATGGTTGGGTGTGTGAATTAGTATGATGATGTGTGCGTGCAGCAGTATGATGTATGTAAGACAAAACGAGTGTGTCTGACAAAGAATAGACAATGTCAAACACACAGCCATTTTCATTTCACATACAGAATAGGACGATTGTGTGTTTGAGAAATTATGATGGTTTACGTGAGAGGTAATTAAAATAGGAAGTTAGTTTGATTGAACAGGGAGACTGTTTAAATCCTCATTCCCTGATTGACTTGACAACAAAGGCCGTACCTGCTAAGAGCACCGCTGGCGGTGAAATTGGAGCTAAATTCACATGAAAATTCAAGTTGAGTAGAGAGACAAAGGTAGCTATGTTTAAATCGAGAACTCTCCATCCTGATCCAACACACAACACAAGCAAATAACCCACTGTTTGTGTCCCTTGGAATGATTTGGCAAACAATAGCTGTATGGTTTGGAATCAGCAGGTGGACACTGTATGGGAGATGTCCAAAGGACATTTTTTGCAAGTTTAAAGTCTCAAGTCTGGCTCTCGGACCACACCCATCTTTGAACTAGGCCTTCATTTTTGATCCAAACTACACTCATGTAATATTTCGTGACTGCATCGTGCATGTTTGTGACGTGGTGGTGACAGACAGACCTGGTGAAGTACTTACAACTTCTTCTGTGGTAAGTTTTGCGACAGTAGATGTGTCTCACACATTGTGCCAAGGTGGAAATAACACCAGCGGATGGTAAATATGGAAGTAGAGGACATTGACACATGGCCCTGAAACTGTCTTGATGCATTTGGATTACAGACAGAACCTCAGGGGCCCTTGAACCTGACCTGAGAAACCCTGCATTTGCCAGAGTATCTTCCAGTGGTTCTGTGGCGTGTAACACGTCATACATTCTGACTCATAGAAACAAAAGAAAGATTTGCAGGATATTTCGAAACATTGTTTGGCAAACAAGAAACGGTATGTGCGATAAATCTGCAGCTTTTTGTTTGACAAGTGCTTTGAAAGAAAATAACTTGGAACCATTAAGCTGTCGCCGTCACACTTAAAACGTAAAATGCACTCAAGAGTGACTCACTACAATTGACCTCTTTTCAACCGTCTCATACACGTCATCATCGGTCATTTCTTCCAAGAACGGCTATATGTACGATTTACCACGAACTAGACCAGAGGACAGTGTTGAACAACATGAACAAGGCTATACAGCAATGGCTCAGCTAGTGATGAAATGCAGATCTTCTCCTGAAGTTGGAGAAAACCTTGCTATGGGCCGGTTCGCTCTCGACATGGCTGCTGTATAAATGATAACGTTAACACAAATAAAACAATCGCAATGATAACGTCTCATTTCTGATGTTTTCACTGCCCATTATCACTAACAATGTACCACGTTAAGAGTAACGGCTAATCTTAATGTTAAAAGCAGAAAGAATAAATGGCCCCGATAAAAACATTGCGGCTGTAGAAATATGATTTCACTTTGAAGACTATTGCGGCGTTGCTACTGAATTTGGTACCAGGGTTTGCATCACTTTGCTAACATTAAGAATCTTGAATGAAGTGCCATTGCCACTCTCTAATGTACCTGATCCAACTCTGGCGATCCACCACATTTCCTTGCCAACGTTCGCATTAGAAGTGGCCCCTGGGGAATGTGATTGCGTCCATTTCAAATGTTATTGGCCAATTGAACGGGCATTATCAGTGGTTATCTACCAGTCTCACTCTTCAGAGGGCCAAACTGCACCTATACCACGTGGTGAAAACTTAATGTTGTGGATGTCAGCTTTAGGTTTAGGAAAATATTGTGGTTTGGGTTGAAATGAGTACTACGAAAGTTACGTAACAAAAGTATGGTCAAATAAGTCAACGTTGACTTTTGGTTGGCGAGGTTGGCTTTGTCTTCGTTTCGGTAATCAATCATGTGAATAGATGATGACAGCCTTCTGAACCTCCTAGGTATAGCAGGCCCATTCTCAATCATATGCGCTATTCATCACTCTTAGATGCTGCAGCTGTTGTGTTTCAAATATGTTATCCTGTCTTACATATACTTACATTTTCTTACCCTTACATGTACCACTGGTGGACTGAATGGTTTTGGGGCCTGGACACTTGTACAACAGGCCTATCCTAAATGAATGGGACATTTATTATCTTAACTTTTATTTTTAAATTTTCAGAATCAGAATACATTATACAGACAAAAGAAAAAGTTTTAAAAGCCAACATTTATGACACTACTCACGTTTGTCTGGACCAATCACAACAGGCTATTGAGGTTGTAAATTGCTTCGCCCAGACGATTCTGTTTCCAGCTGTTTTGAATGTGGGTCACGGTCTGATGTCATAGCTGCAAATACATTTTCCTATTGAGGCTAGAAGAACCTAGAAAACAATGTAGGCAAGACAGAAGGTAGAGCTGATAATTCCTGCATTGCCACAAACACATTAGTTTTTTCTTCGTTTCTGTGGTGAAGCGCTTCAAAAAGCGTCGTAATCAACCAGACATGTGAGTCGCATTCCAGCATGATATCGGTCGTTTCTGTTTTAGAGAGACTACCAATTGGAAACCGTCAAAGGAAGGGAAATATTAACTACTCTAATTAAAAGGCCCAGACAAAATGACTCTGGCACATCCAAAATTGAAATCCTGGCGCTGCTCCTGCATAAAACATGATAAGGTTTCCTCTGTGTGCAACAAAACGAGTTGCTGTGCCCTTCCAGTGGAGAAAACTAGGTGCAGTGCAATATTGGCTGCCCTAAATGATAGAACATTTTCTATGTGCTGGTTTCCCATCACCATGCAGCTGGTGCCCTTTTTCAATTTTTTGGCCCCGGCTCCTCAGCCAGCCTGAGTCCGCCACTGTATCGTCTTAAACAACAATGTGTGGATGAGAATACATTTCTCTGTGTAGGAGAATATGATGCTAAACATATGTATAAATGTATAAGGTAAGGTAGTGTGTGTGGAAAAGTATAGTGGCGTATGTGTGAGATTATGACAAATGGGGCCTCTTATTGTAATGGTCCACCAACTTCTCATATATTAACAAGATGTTTGAAAACAAAAACTCCTACAGTATGTCATTCTGACCTGCAGTTAAAGCTTTAGCACCAACTCTGCATCCACACAACACCCAAAGAGTCATAGTCCAGCGGCATAGTAAAAAATACGAAACCAATTGTTCAAATTGTTCTAAAAGCACCAAAATTGGCACACATGTAGATTAATACATTCTGAACAATTTTGGATATGGAGGCATTCAAGATTCTCCCCGTAGCACATTTGGCGGCCATTTTTCAAAATGGCCGCTATTTACCATTAGCGTCATTGAATATGTACCATAATTTGTCTTTTTGTGGATGCTAGAGGTGATAAGTGTGCTAGAGGTGATAAGTATTGTACAATTACACATACTTGTGTGCTTACCAAATAGAATGGCTACCATTTTACAAGAAAAATGAGTTTTACTTTGCAGCGGCAGCGGTGGTGGCAGTGACGGCGGCTGCAGTAATAGTATAGTGTTGAGTGTTGATAGTCATGGTACTTGTAGTAGTAGCTTGTGTTAACATGGTGTTGTTTTGTGTCTTTGCAGGTGAGGCGTTGATACAGCAGCAGCAGCAGCACCACCTTACAGCAGCAGCAGCACCACCACCTGACATCAGAGACGCGTTGTTCCAGACTGCAGCCATGGCAAAGAAGTTCCAACTGGTCGATACTTTTGAGCGACGTACTCCCACAACACCTACTGAGACAAACTGGAAGCTGTGTCTTGTATGTCAAGAGGAGACATCAGAGTCACTTGTCTGCCCAGTACTGTCTAAACGCCAAGACCCTGGGAGTGGATACACGACAATGGCTGCAAACTTGGTCAAGTTTGATGAACTAGGAAAACTGCCAAGAACTGTTCAGTTACAGAGACTAGATGAAGGACAAGGTGTTGAGGCGACAATGGTTGCCCACCAGGCCAAGTGGCATAAAACATGTATGCTCAAATACAATAACACAATGCTACGAAGAGCAGAGAAGAAACTCATCGCAAGCAGCTCAGCATTTGGTAGTACTGACAATGTCCCAGGCAAGCGCGCCAGAACACACTCTTCAGAAGCTACTACCAGCGACACCTCCTGCTTTTTCTGTGGAAAGTCTGGCACAGAGACCCTACATGAAGTAGCAACCTTCCAGGTGGACACACGCGTACGGAAGTGTGCAGCGCAAGTTGGGGACAATGAACTCATGGCCAGGCTCAGCATGGGTGATATGGTGGCTCTGGAGGCCAAGTACCATTCCAAGTGTTTGTTGGCTCTTTACTATCGTGCAAAGACCACTGTAGAAGCCGAGCAGAAAACTGACCATGAAGGTGTGATGTCAAGAATCGTACTGGCTGAACTGGTCCTGTATATCGAGGAAACCCACCTAGAAGAGGGCACCGCCCCAGTCTTCAGACTCGCAGATCTTGCAAAGCTATACACGACAAGAATGGAACAGCTCGGGGTTGCTTTGTGCAAGAAAGTTAATAGCACAAGGCTGAAAGAGCGCCTGTTAGCCCAGTTACCAGGCCTGAGATCCCAGAGCAAAGGCCGGGATGTTCTACTAGCGTTTGATGAAGACATTGCTGAAGCGCTAGGCAAAGCCTGTGAGCAAGACTGTGACACTGAGGCAGTTCACCTTGCGCGTGCTGCACAGATAGTTCGTCGATATATGTTTGAAGACACTGGCCGATTCCGTGGATCATTCCCGGGCGGTTGTCAGGAGGACTCTGTGCCAAACGTACTAGTTGCAATGGTAAATATGGTGCTGGATGGCCCCAACATCAAGAACCAAAGCCATTCCTCTTCGACACAAGCAGCTCTTTCCATTGCGCAGCTTCTCAAGTTCAACAGTGTCAAACAAAGTCGGAAGCAGGGAGCAACCAAGACACAGGAGCCTCCATCTGTCAGACACAGTTCGTCTCAAGAAACTCCCCTTCCAACCTACACACCACTCTGGACCACACTCCCTGAGGCATCCAAGACCTGCTATGAGCTGGTGTCTTGCGGATGCAAGAAAGGCTGCAGAAAACGCTGCAAGTGCAAGAACGCTTCACTGCAATGCACTGGTCTGTGTTTCTGTGAAGGCGAATGCCAGTAGATTAGGACAGAAAACTTGTTAGCCAACATTATGATCTGTAGACATTCATAATCCTGGTGACCAGATTTGAAAAGTTCAGAATCATAGTGTGGCAAAATCTACGTTATTGTATTACATGTATGTACTGCAGGATTACACAATACTGAAAGTTATTGTATTGGCAACTGTTTATTGTGTCCACTTAGATTTGTTCATTTATATTAGATCTATCCATAAATGTATAACTGTAAGTACTGTGCCTAGAGACGGCTTCTGGTCGACTATATAACTACAATTTGACCATACTGTAAACTCCCCGTACTCTGTGTATTATTTTGACTACCATTCCATTGCAATTTTGCCAGCAATTTGAAAAAAAAATTGAATTTTGAAATAAAGTATTGAAATCTTCATCAAATGTCTACTTTTTCCACAAAATGGCGGCAAGTTTGGGAGCCATTTTTGAGAAGATTCATCTAAATATCTGTTAAACACTTATTGATGTTAATTCTGATGTAAAAAAAGGAATTATGTAAAAAAAAAAAAGGTAAATGGCGGCCATTTTGAACAATGGCCGCCATATCTTCCACATGGCTAATCTTGAATGCCTCCATATCCAAAAATGTTTAGAATATATTAATCTACATGTGTGCCAATTTTGGTGCTTTTAGAACAATTTGAACAATTGGTCTGCTATGCCGCAGGACTATCATGCAAACATGTGGTTGATATTCAAACAAACAAAATAACTGCTTTTAGTTCCAGCACTAAATTATAGTTGAGTCATATGCTGTGTCATGTCACTATTATTTACGTTTTGATGTCGTGTTTAGACTCAAAATGTTTAAGCACTAATGGAGTAGGAGGGGAAATCTGGAGGCTGGACGGCAGTGAACAGTCAGCATTTGTTTTGCATACAGGGTCACTGACAGTGGGAATAAAACCACATACTTTAACAAATATGAGACTTTTATTTTCATTGAATTACATTTTTTTCTTCATTTTTCTCAGCCCATCTTGCTTTACGAACCCATCTTGCTTTATGAACCCGGGCATGCACAGGAAAAGTATTGTGAATGTTATTTCATTGTATATCTTTTATTGTGGAGACATTTTCCCAAGGGACCTACTGAGCACATTTGAGAGAGACTGGGGGAAAATGAAAAATGCAAAATTCTACTTTATGAGGTTTTTTCGTTCACGTGAAATGAATAAGTAAAGGAAACGGTGTCTTTGTGAGTTACGGGTTGGGAAAAAATACTGGCGGAGGTCAGGACCATGCTAGTCTAGCATAGTCAGACTTATCTCCATTGTGCTTTCTCAGCGCTGACGAAAGGCAATAGCTCCACACACAATCACTCTGGTATTGGCGTGATTCTTTTTTTAAACCAATCACAATCGTCTCGGGCGGCGCTCAGCACAGGGTGCTTCGACGGTGCACTATAGTTAGATAGCGGAGAAAGCGGAAGGGGAGGAGAATGACAGTCAGCATCATCCGGTGAGTCAGACCAGGGCCATACTGCTTCTGCCTCTTGATGATTTTAACAGTGTTATTTCTACTATACATGTCCTTAAATACAAAATCTAACACATGGAACAATACACTCCTGTTCAGGCTTCTGTAACAGTATTAAATCCCAGGTTTCCGTTGAGAGAAATGTGTTTCATGTGTCATTCCTCCCTTTTTCTTCTCTGCATTCGGGACCTCAAGCCCCTCGTGCTATTGTTATCTTATTTTACTGTGTGGTCCTGCAGACTGATCTAACTGACTTTCATTCTTTGGAAAGTATTCGCACTCTCTTGACTCCATCTTGGTTTGTCCTTTGTTGTCCTGTCACAAGACTTTGTGGTTAATTGTTTGTTTAAAGCACTTTCTAATTAAATGTACAGCAATGCATCCGAGAAAGGCATTTTGATTATAGCAGTGGCCTTTATAATTCAAGGTCTTCAAAACGGAAATGGGTTCTCCGACTGGCTCCCCCAACCCGATTTATTTAAATATATCTCAAGAGAGAAAGGGAAAGAATACAAAAAAAGCAATTGAGAAGAAAAGAGCAACGATAATGTTCAGCAGACTGATTACTTCTCTCCTGCTGTGAGTCTGTCTGTATACTACAGTGTGCTTGTAAAATAAAGTTCGATCTACTGTATGTCCTGGCTTACTGGGACTTCTTTATATGCAAGCTAAACTTCAAGTTAGAGGAAAACATATGTTTTTCTTGGATGGCTCATTACACTTAAGCCTAGGGACAGTAATCTATGAGATTACAAATAAGTGGGCCCTACTGCTGGAAGGCAGGATCTGTGCCTTTCTGCGTGGGGAGAGGGAATTTGGCAGGCTGCTGTCAAGCCAGTGGATCAAAGTCCTTTTCCCACTGCAGTGGCTCATCACAACAACAGAGAATGAGAGAGAGCGAGAGGGAGGAAGAAAGAGAGAGACAGAGAGAGACAGAGATAAAGGGAGGCAGAGATCTTGGAGGAAGACAGCTTACACCACTCATGGTTGCCTTATGCTGCGTTCACACCGGTCACGTTGATTTTTTGACGCGCGTCGAGATTACATACAAAGTCTATGCACAGATGCGATGAGACTGGCGCGCCGCGATTTTGCGATGGCACGGCGCGTTGGACGTGTTATTGCAGTGCGGTGGACGCGTTGGATGCCGCAAAATCGCCAACGCGCGAGTTGAAATTTTTCAACTTCAGCGACATAATCGCGTGACGCTGTGGCGCGATAGCCTATCAGCGTTGAGTTGCTCCCCCTGTCATCCTGCCGTTGTTGAATCAGGAAATAAATCCTGTAGCCGTCTGTGTTCACACAGAGCTCTACGACACCTCATATCAACAGAGACCGGACCAAACTATGTGTATACATGTGTGTGTGTAAACCATACGATACAAACAATGAATAGACGCTGCCGTATTTACGTCTACATGACGTTATTGAGTGCTGGTGGAGCTGCTACGATGTTAGCATAGCCTAGCACCGACCCATCAGAGCTCCATTGAGAAGACCAGTAACCTACAAATCGGTATCATTACGTAGTTATTTCGGAGTCCCTTTTTGTCGGAGAAGACAAGTACAAATCTGCATCATTATGTAGTTATTTCGGAGTCCCTTTTTGTCGGTTTATTGCCGTTGAATCACAGCCAAATCTGTTTATTTTGTGTTCCTACAGCTGTAGTAAACAGCGACCGGTGGCTTGCTAGACACAGTGAATACAGCTCGATACAATCCACGGAGCTCCTCTGAACAATATTATGAACCAGACATGACGGCGTTTGGCATTCCGATGTTTGAGGGACTTCCACAACACGTACAAAGCAGCAATTGTCCTTATTCCTTTCACGGTTGACAGCGGAAAGAAATGGCGGCCAGGTGAACGGCTTCCAGTCGATAAACCACGCCCCCTCTCCGGCGCTATGAGATTTTGCGGCGTTTGGTGTGAACACGACCGGCGGCGCGTTGGACGCGATTGTGCAGTGCGTTGGACGCTTTTTTGCAGTGCGTCAAAAAATCAACGCGACCGGTGTGAACGCAGCATTACTGTGCATACTTGCTTCACATTTTAGATCCAAAGCCCATACTGAGCACAGCTCAATAAAGCACTCAAGTCAGCAGTGGAGAGTAGATGTGCTGTCAGTGTCGGTACATCCAAATGGATCATGACAGTGACACATGAGTGCTGACAGAAGCAACGTATGAAATGGATGTCAACTCTTGGAAATGTTAGTTAACAAAACTGTAACAAACTTTTTAAGATTCATCAGAAAATGACAGCACTTACACCATACTGCTACAAGCATACTCGTTAAGTACTGAGATCATTAGTTGATGTTTTGTATACGTTACAGAATTAGCTCAAAATAAAAGTCTTTCACCTTCTCTCAAAGGGAGTACATGTCATCCATGTCTCCATACTGCAGCAGCCGCTGTGCCCTCCCTGCCCTGAATCTTATTTTACCCCCTCTTGCGCCAAGGAGTGCGTGTAAGCATAAAATGCTGTGTCGGGCTACAGGCGTTTTCCATGTGACTTGATATCTGTGGACATTAGAATAATGCCACAGCCTTGGAAGGAATCCAGATTGATGCTGACAAAAACGGAACATCAATTAAACAGGGCTCCGGGGTCACCACCACGACTACCGAGGGGGCAATATACTCTGTCCCAGATTGCAGCAATGTAGCTGCACAGTGGCCAACCACACTCCCGTGCAAACAGCAGCGCAATGCCTGCTGTGGGTTTGTTCAGCCAAGACTCCTTAATCGAAAGGAGAGAGAGAGAAAACATCCATCACAGAAGCGTCGGTAATAATGCACGAGGAAAAAAGAAGTCTGGTTACATATTGCAACAGATTCTCCATGTTTAATCACTCCTCTCACACAGATTTTTTCATTTAAATGAATTGCTTAATGACTTAATACATGTTAAGACACTATCAAGCCATTTAAATCAAGATTGAAGACTTTTCTGTTTGCTGCTGCCTTTAATTGAACCACATTCAATTAATATATTCATCAATTTCCTGCATTTCTGCATTTTACGACTGCATTTTATTTCTTACACTGTTTTTTAATGTTTTAATGAATGTTCTTACTTGTTTTTAAATCTCCTTTTCTTTTGCCTTATGTTTTGATGCTTTTAATGGTTTTATGTGAAGCACTTTGAATTACCTTGTTGTTGAAATGTGCTGTACAAATAAACTTGCCTTGCCTTGCCTATCTATCGCTGAGGAGGTAACATAACGGTGAATGAGCCCAATGATAAAAGTATTGCAATATTCATATGTTTGCAGTATTATGTAATTTCTCCATTGTCTACACACAGAAATGGAATTATGCACACAATTCTTTAAAGATGTGAATCAACATAGACTCTACACTGCTAAACTGTGCACAGTTCCAGTGTTTTCACTCCAATAGAAATTCTAACAACAAAGGGCTCAAATCTTGCCACTCTAAGTATTATCAGCGGTGCGTGTCACAGTACTCTTGTCTCTCCCTCTGTCTCTCTCTGCATTCGTTATTAATCAGAGAATGTTCTTTTTGGTTTCATGATGGCTTTGATAATCAAGGTTGCTGATGGAAGAGCACACATTCAAAATTGACAGTTTGAACATGGACTACTCGAGGGACAGAAGTGTTAATTAATTAAGGAAGGTGAAGAGAAAGTGCTCGGGCTGTGCTCTGAATTCTGGAACCGCCTGAGATTTGAACACAGACCCCCCCCCCCCCCCCCCCCCAGAAGCATCGGTCATAATGGATTTTCAGCATGCTCCAACAATAACCTTTCATGAGTTTGTTCCGTATTTTTTATTGTCACCACCAACCGCGTGTTAAGTGATTAAAAATGTCAACCAGCAAAGGGCTATAATAGGAAATGTAGAGATATGAATTGAAAAAAAATGCCTTTTTAACCCTGTTAGACCACGTTGAAGGTCATATTGTGCACCTATTTCACGATATATGCAGAAAAAGTCAATAAATAAATGTATTTGTGCTTAAGTAAACTAGTGCAGACCACTTTCAAGCAGATCATGGCCCTAGATGAGAAGTCGCATCACCGAGATTCTTAGGATTTATCTTCTGTGCATCATAAACAAGACGGTTCAGCAAAAGAAAATGTTCTATAAAGACAAACAATCTATAAAAGCAATGAAGAAAGAAGACATTTCAGTTAAAACCCAAAAAAGAAATGAGAAAGAAATTCTACTACTTAGCCCAGCAATGTAAGCCTGCCATTCCAGTTAAACTGCCCAATTAGGTTGGGTTTCGACCATGAAATGAAAAATATATGTTCAATTTTATATTCTTCAAAATGACAATGTAATACAAAATGCAATTCACCCTGAAAATGTGACAAGATCACAAAAAGATAGAAACTTAGGACTAGCTTTGTATTTGACCACGTGATGGGAGAGTAGAAATACAGAAACACAGAACATAATTGAACCGAAACATACGTTTTAAACATGTTTTCTATAACAGATGATGTGTGCTAGCTCAGTCAAGTCTTTAATTATTGGAGTCAAGACACTGGAGGTGGTGGTGGTTGATGATTCTGCTGACACTGGTAGAGGCTGATGAAATGATGAATCTGATGAAACTGCATAGCCTGGGCGGTGATGGGGAGGTGGGAGGGCGCGTGTAACAGCAACATATCAAATCTTATTGAAAAGGAGACAGCAGCAAGATGATAGTCTGACAATGACGGCATGTCGCAGTGATTTCAGGGGGGGGATGTTAGCAGCTGATGTGAACAGCTGATTTCTCAAACAATGACAGCAAGGAGATTAAAGATGCGTGACAGGGATGAATGGCAGGATGAATGAGGAATAAACTACAGGTGAAAACATGCAAAAGTATAGTCCTCCCGACTGAACTCAAGCTGGAGCTTCATGTGTACTCGACTGGCAAACAAAACTGCATCACGTAATGTGCCACTCCACCTCCTTAACTCCTCTTCCAATGTACCTGCTGTTCTCGCATTATGATGAACATTATGTTCGTCTAACGGCTTCAGATGAAAAATCTTAAGGTCGAAACATATAAAGCCTACACAGCAACTGAAAGACAGGTTGATGTATTTCATGAACAGTGGGAGAGGCGCCCGTGGGCACAAAGAGATAAAGAAAGCCGTGAGATTGAACCAAACGTGTGATTGATGTAAGAGAAGCCAATTTTATGGGTGCCACGAATGCCTGGCAGAGTCTGCTGCATGCAGCTATTTTATGAATAAAAGAAAAGGAAAAGAAATCTGCGAACATGATTTTTACGAGGTGAGTAAAGGATGTGTGTGTGAGCAGAGTATGGTATGAAAAGGAAATGCATGTTACATTTTAGTTTCATTGGGGTCTTTTGGTAGTTCTGTCAGTATATAGACTTGCACAAGCGACAGACCTCTCAACACGTCCTCATTCCAACTCGTCACATGCTGACGCTTTGTCAGACCCCTCGCCGTCACTTTCCAACGCACTGGATAGCCCAGCGCGCTGTCGCAGTAAACGCGTGGTTAATAATGTGAATTTTTAAAAATATTATTAGATTTAGGCAACAAAAGCACTTAGTTAGGTTTTGGTAAAACTCATTGTTGAACTTCAAATAAGTTTGTAAACGTAGTTTTTGCCAACGAAACCAATTAGTAAGATCCAGGGAAATCCTCACGGTCGGGCTTAAACGTAAACTTGGGTTTTGGCAACAAAACCGCTCAGTTAGGTTTGGAGAAAAACATCAGTTAAATAAAAATAATTAAGCAAACTAAGTAACGATAAAAAAATGTAGCAGACGGAAAACCGATCACAAACACTTTGGGACAAGAACACCAACCTTGAACACCAGTCTCATGGTTGAAAGTTGTGTTTGTTTAACCCATCCACCACGGGTTTGTACGTCAGTTACTTGAAAGCCCGGTGCGTTACATATACAGCCCTAAGAATGAGAAAGGGCCCTTCCACACCTCTACGATAGACCTCCAGCTCAAACACCGGGGACTGGGTGTCCTTGGTCAAGTGAACAAGTACACGATACACAAACACATGAAGCCTGAAAGCTCCAGAGCAGGAGGATGGTGCACTATATGCCCCCAACAACTCCAAGAAGAATTGCAGTTCCAAGGGAAGATGATATTAAGAAGGAGTAGGAGTACACTGAAAAAAAAAGAAGTAACATTTACTTGAAAAAAGCTAGTGTAAATAAAATATATTCATTCACTGTTAAATAATATGCGCTATACTTGTAAAGCTTATATTGCGGAGTTGTGAGGTCACTGTAAGTAGGTCAAAAACGCCGAATGGGGCATTCCGTCACCCGTTCGTACGATAGGAACAGATACAGTGGCCCTGAAAGTAACGCTTGCTTAAACCATCAGATTAGGGCAGAAACTGCCATCTTAGAGTAGGAGAAGAGCTCTTTTTATCTATTCACACAGAGACTTCGAAATAGTTTAGAACTGCACCCTTTTCTTTTCTGCACCTTAAGTGTTAACAATATGCTGTACATCAACATTTCACACACACTGACGTTCCAGAGAAGGCGGGTTCCGGACGTGAGCCATTGTGGGTGACGTTGCCCAGTGCTCCATCAGGCTATTTGAATGCTAAAAACAAATCCGCCTCTGCTTTGATTTTGACCAATGGCTCCACAAGGGGAACCAGATGGACACGCCTGCTTACTCTGTATAAGCGCTTTTAGGTTTCACTTTTGCACTCTTTGCCTTTGGCTAGGGTCCGTGCACGTTTAACTGCTGGACATAATACTTCTGTCACAAATAAATGTTATTGCTTGAATTGAGCTAAACGCCTCGATCTCAGTCTGTTCACTCGATCTTCATTCATAACACTAGGTAACAATTTGCACGCAGAAATTGTGAGTCATTTTTACTCAGATATTCTCAAGTTAAGTTTACTTACTAGTAAGAATTGGGTTTTATCCAAAATATGCAAGTAACTTTTACTTGCAAATTTCTCCCTCAGACATAAAATGTACTTAGCCTTTTATAGTAATCTTTACTCAGGCTACCTTTGGATCTAATTACAAACCCCAGTAGAAATCAATTAGGTGTTTCATGTATATTTAACTTGCTTTTCTTTACTTTTTCTGTTGAGAAATATTAAGTAATATTTACACAATATATCTTTTATCTACTACTTCTCTACACAACTATTCAAATATGACTGTTGCATTTTCTAAACTGCCTTTCTGTGTTGTATTTCCATGGATGACAAGGATCTTCATGACATGTTGAGCATAGTCCTCTTCAATGACATCTTTGAAATTCAAATTTACTGATGTTCATTTTTACGTCTTCGAGTCTGATGAGTTCTCAAAAAAGGACAATAGTGGGGGAAACTAACAAAAATATTGAATGTGTTCAAATGCATCATTATATATCTATTCTCAGTGTATATGAGCCCAACATAATTTTATATAATATTAATATACGATATCTAAACTTTACCAGGCTGGGTGAATCCAGCATGGGTCTTGGTTCCTGCAACTCCGCCCTTTGTCCCAAGTATCTCCAGAAAGTTGGTCATGCAATTGTCGAATTTCGACAAAAAGGTTCGCTCCAGATGAACTGTGGTTATTCTTCTGAACTCCTCATTGATCTGAAACAAAAGACAATAAAAAACAACATGATCAAGATGAGGTACCTTGCTAAAACAATTAATGCAGTAGTGCCAGTATAATGTACTATTGAGCAGCAACACAAACTACGGCCTTCAAAATTAATCAGGGTGTTTTTCTAAGAATTCAAATGTATATGTCAAGTTAAACTAGAACACTACTAAGTTGATTTGACCAAAGTGTGCTCGTCACTGCTCAGCTATGACTCCCTGTCTTGTCACATTTCCCTCATTCGACCTCGGCTGCAGTTGAGGATGAGAGAAAGCGCGCTGTGTGCGTGACTCAGCACAGCAAAGCACCTGTGTGGCAGAAGTGGGCTTCACTTAACCGAAGTAATTCAGCCCCCCTCCCCCCACGTCGACGGAGCGCAGCCGGTCGAGCACCGTGTCCCCAGGCCAGCAACTTTTCAAGAGAGAACCCTGTAAAGTCGCGACCAAAAACAGCCACAAAATGTAGCACCGTGAGCCATGTCTGTAATGCTGGCCCAAGTTAGCTAGCATGATAGCCTAACTAGCTAGCACGCTAAACTGACCAGTTCGCTACTCTTCCGTATTCACAACTCAAACACCGACTTGACCGAAGGCTCAACAGTCCTTCTTCAGGCTCTGCTGTTCAGTCGTCTCATTGAAGAAAGGAGTGCGAAATTTCCTCTGACGTCACCCCGAGTACGCGCTATAGGTTGCCAGGTTTTACTCGTATTACCCAAGTACATTTTACTTTGCTGTGTCAGGTAGTGCATTCAATACAGTAGTTTAGTAGATATTACTTGGTGTGAATAATTACAATTTACTTATAAAAATGAGGATACATAATTACAAACAAATACCAAGTAACACATTAAGTAAAAGGTGATATTTTAACGTAAAAGCACTGAAATGATAATTTCTTGTAAAATTTACAAAAATAATCGAGGTAATAATTACAGGGCCAAAAACTTTTTTTTCAGTGTACGATCCATGGACATTGTATTGAAACCACTGAATATGTGCAGCCTTGAGAAAGCTGAATAAGGTTGTGTGTACAAAATGTCATATATGGTCACTGATGGAGCATTTCTTTATACTGAACTATAAATAGGCACTCTGCCTGTCACCCAGTATCCACCTCAATGGAGCCTATGAACGGATGGATGGATGGAACATTGCATGTGTTTGTTGAATAACACATGTACTGCTGAGTTTGAAGACTTTTAAAAATATATTCTTCACAGTTTGAATACTTTCATATTTTAGAGGGAGCCATTTGTCCCAAAGAGGATGTGCTTAACAACACTATCATCACAGGCGCAATGCAGTTAAAAGGAAGAAGACTGCAGTGAATAGTAGGCGATAAGTAGTACACCTTGTGTGCATGCGTTTTAATAATAAAGGATAACGGGTGCCGCAGCTCTTCTGAAATCATATCTCAATGTGCGAGGCAGTAAGAAGTTTTCCCTTTGTCCTCCCTGAGAGAATAAAAGGGAACTCATAAACCATGAGAAAACTCATAACCCTGAGCAAACAAAACCAGACTAAAGTTGGTTCCAAACGTTTTGGGCCAGAGGGGCTGTATCCACGCACAGTCCTCACCGGCTGGACTTTCTGGCAAGTCAAGGGAACAGTTAACAACTTAATGAAATACTGTCGGTGCAACCCTTTCTCCAAATGTAGACAGTTTGTCTCGAAGAATGATTTCTAGCATGTGACAAGGGGACAAACTCCACCCAGCTTCAATTGGACGAGCAATGAGTGAAAGTCTGTTTTCTCATTCTGTGGAATGAGCCACTGTAACTGACATCAATGCCTGATTATGAGAGGTCTGTGCCATATGGCTGCTTATTTGCATACATCTCTTGCAGATGAGTACTCCTGCACTTATTAAAGCAGCAATAAATAAATATCTCAAAATCATGCAGCCCCATTTTGTTTTGCGTAAACATTTAAACTGCCTCCGCTGCAGGACGCTTGCTGTGAGCGTGTCCGCTGTGGTTGGCAGTAATGTGCTGCAAGATATTCAGGAAGAAGACAAAGGTTGGGTGATGACCCGCTACAGTTGGCTGTATAGCAGCTTTAATTGGTCAGTCTGTCAATATAGTGGGGGCTAAGTGTAGAAGAGTGTGATTAGAGAACATTAACATTGTGAAATTCTCAGATTTAGGTAGGCTTAGAGTAGTGACGCCATGTTAGACTGATGATTTTAAAATCACTAAATAAAGATTAGAATTCAGGTTAAAGCATGCATGATTAATTCACATGACATTCATTTTGGGATTTGTGGTATTGGAATATAAAAATAAATTCAGTTGAATTGAACTAGGTCAACCTTTTTAGTGTCCGGGCAGCATGGAGTCATTAGGTCTCATCACATTCCTGTCAGACTCGAGAGCAAGGAGTGTATCTTTTATCATCATCCGTAAAGATGAGGAAGATGAAGGACATCCAGGCGACTTCCAAAACTCAAGATGGCGACAGCCAAAATGAAAAAAAAGGCTTTAAAACGTGAGTCCATAAACCAATGGGTGACGCGACGGTGATTCTTCTTTTATTCAGTCTGGGGACGTCCAAAGCAGAGGTCTAACATTTGACATTCAACAAGTGTTTCCTGTATGTTTTGGACTTGGCCAGGTTTTGCATATGTTCTACACGTGCTAAACCTGGCCACGCTTTGTAAAAGCCGTCACGAGAAATAATAAATTGTGAGTGACAGGATCAGAATGAAGGGATCGGCTACAACTAAAGTTAGACCGGGTGGGAATAGCGAGGGGAATAGAAGAAACGTCACAATTTGGGAAGCGAGAGAGAGAGGAAGGTACATTTACTGTGTTACCTTTCATGTGCGTGTGTGAAGATTGTCAGCATTGGTGTGTTTTTTTTCCGCCGGAAATATACATAAACACATCACACAGTCATTATTTCTTTGTACTACATATTGATTCATGAGCAGTATGTGATTTCAACTCATTTCACTGTTTATTTCACCACATTGGTTGCTTTTCTGTGGCTGCCAGGGAAGAATCCAGTAATGAGCAGATGGTTAGGTGTGCCCAGGTGACAGGACCACAATAAGATATCTGTACGTCAACACGTTGCTTGGATGAAATTGGCAACCATCCAACCGTCGCGGTGTCTCAGGCCTCATGATTAATTGATTCATGACTAAACAAAGCCCTGAGCCGGTCCCATGAAAGAGCTCCCCACAGCTAATGGTGCTGGACTGTGTTTATTGGAATATTTCTGCTGATCTAGGAAACTGAGACTGTGACAGAGGATTCCATTTGTAGTAACCAGGGGACGGCTTGCTTCTTTTAATACCACAGAAAAGGAAAAAGGGAGAGTATATATGTCCGAACAGAACCTTCTCAGAAATATGTAGATAAATATATACCATGTGCATGGAACTAAGCTACACAATGAATGATGACTTGTCTAACTCATGGTATTTCATTTCTTAATGTCGATTGAAAGGAAAGTATATATGATCATTACGTTAACGCGCAACAACCTCCATACTTCAATGCACTTTGCCATGTATGTTTGCAAATATACTGACTTTTGAAAGCCTCTTCACATTTTCAAGTGGGCAATTTTTCTCATTTATTTGCCAGGAAGAGTGCACATTAATCATTAAACATTTCAGTTTCCACCTCAATGTAAATGTGCCAGAGAGCTTATTTTTTGATCTGTCGTCCCTGGGCAGGTTATTACAATTTAGTGGCCTAATATAGTCTTGTGTTATGTGTTGAGTGAGACTAGATTGTCGCAACGTACGCAAGCAAATGGTAAAAGCCACTGCTAAGTTGCTGAAACATTACAATTACTCACCCGGGAAGCCAAGAGGAAATTCAATTTGTTTAGACAATATCTAGATACCAGTTTTCATCTCATCTCCAAAATGCATGATATCCCAGTACAGCTTTTTTTAAATTCATTTTTACAATCAGCTCTTTTCATGGTAATGACTTCCTTGTGATATAACAAATCTGTCTGTATGGATTTCAGGCTCAGATGCTTTTCGACCACACTGTACAGATCCTCTGACAAGCTGTGGGTCTTATATTTGCACGGCAGTTATTGATTTTGTTTCTCTAAGTGGTGATTCTCAGGCCCTTCTCTGGTAAAGTTTTGGGTAAAGGGTAGAATCCAAACATCCTATCCCCCAGAAAACAAACCATTTCGCAAAAGTTTGAAAAGTTTTAGTTCGTTTCTATCCTCCAGAATTACAGTGTTTTCATGCTAATTTGCAGCCATTATGTATTCTCGCTCATGTTTACGACACTAGTGACAGGCCCGAGCAACCCTCGTCACTCAACTGACTGCTTGGCAGTAATGTTGCAGTATGTTGCTTGCTCATCAGTCAGACTCATCAGTCTCTCTCAGACTTTATTTTTGCACAGGTCATAAGAAATAACATCAAACAGCAATGAGCCAAGCATTTCTGTGCCATCTGTGGACTCTGAATGAATCACCCACCGGGCGAGTGGGTGAAGAACGTGGGACGAACAATTGATTTGATGTATATGAGACTCCACGGGAAAAATCAATATGCTCGCCACAAACCCACGATTGACGTGGCAGCACATGCCCAACCACCTCGGACCACTTTATAGACGCTCTGTGCCGATATGATCTCCAAACCCTGCTTTTTAGTTCAGCACATCGCCTACCCGTAGGACACTCGCCAGTTGGGTCGGGATAATATTACTGAGGTGGGTGGCAAAGATATCACACTCCCCTACTATTTTATTGCTGTCTAGTTCCAGCATGTGTCCAACTAAGCTCTTTCTGTGGGTGTTTGGTGAGCACCAGCTCACCTCCACTGCATGAGGACACAGAGATGATCAGATAGCTTTCCCTTTGTCACACATTTATTCCTTTTTATGATATCTGATTCTGTCTTGTGTAATCGCATGTCGTTTTTGAGCAGCATCAGATGTAATTTCTCTCTCATACCACGTGAGTCCATTTATAAGTGACCATGAATAAATCTCACCCCACTCTGAAGTGAAATGAATGATCATGAAATATGATTCATATATTCATTAAACTAATATTGTGTCTGTTTTGAACAAGCGGCAACTTCTGGCGCTGAAAAATGAAGCCAATGCGGAAGTGAACTGCAGTTCCTCAAAATACCACTCAATCCCCATAGACCTCCATGTTAAATGAGCAGACCTCACAGCAGAAACAAACATGGTAACAACAGCCTAGTCACAGAAATGAATGAAGAATGTGAACACAGCACAATTCTTACATAATGTCACTGTGCAAAAGATGAAAGAAAAGTAAATAAAATACATTTAAAAAAGTACCTGAACTTAATAAATAAATAATGGCATCATACATTAGCAAGATTGTACGTTTACTTGTATGAGTTGTCATTAAGGTTAATGCATCCACTTAGAAATTGAATTCAACTGGAAAAACATGAAAGTTTGGGGATAATCTCACCTTCTGTGAAATTTGCCAAAAAAAAAAAATCTTATAAATCGGTATAATCGATTCTCTATATTGTTTTTCCCAAAACAACAAATGAGAAAAGGGCAGTGACAAAACAGATGCACAAGTGTTTCTGGCTCAGCCTCACAAAAAGTCAACACATTTAGAGATGATTGCGTCACAATCTTTGACGTTGTTCGATACACAGCAGAGGAAGCGGCATCATCATATTATCTAACTGTGGATTTCAAAAAGGGTGAAATCGTATGTCTTTATGTGTTTTTGTACATTTTATATCTGTTAACTTCATCCTACCAACTTTAACACACCACACTCGAAAATAACCTCCGTTACATGCAATTCATTCAATCATACCCGTAATGGTTTTGGTTTCTTTGGCATATTTCCACATTCATGACAAGGCATGGCCTTGACTTTCCACCTATTTGTGTGACGGTTCACGGTTTACCGTGTGGGATTAGGAGTAATCCGAGACTCAGGCGCAGATTTAGACAAAGGACACAAGTTGAGGTAAATTGCAAGGCTCTTTCACTGGGCATCAAGCAAACAAAAACAACTCCAATAGGGAGTGAGAAAAATCCAAACTCAAAATAAAAGGCAAAGTCACAAAAGGGCTTGGTCACCAAAAGCACAGACACAAACCGTGGAGCGAGAGGGTCAACACGAGGGAATGACAACAGGCGAGCGAGGAGGCCACAGGAAGGCAAGGCAAGGCAATTTTATTTGTATAACACATTTCAACAACAAGGTAATTCAAAGTGCTTCACATAAAAGCATCAAAACACAAGGCAAAAGAAATGGAGATTTCAAAAACAATTAAAAAACAGTGTAAGAAATAAAATGCAGTAGTAAAATGCAGAAATGCAGGAAATTGATTAATATATTAATTGAACGTGGTTCAATTAAAGGCAGCAGCAAACAGAAAGGTCTTCAATCCTGATTTAAATGAGCTGAGGGTCTCAGCAGACCTGCAGCTTTCTGAGACTTTGTTCCAGATATGTGGAACAGAAAAACTGAACGCTGCTTCTCCATGTTTAGTTCTGACTCTGGGAACAGATAGTAGACCGGTCCCAGATGACCTGAGGGGTCGGGATGGTTCATAAGGTAGCAGCAGATTAGAGATGTATTTTGGTCCTAAACCATTCAGTGCTTTGTAAACCAACAGCAGGATTTTAAAGTAAATTCTTTGTTGGACAGGAAGCCAGTGCAAAGACCTCAGAACTGGAGTGATGTGGTCCACCCTCCTGGTCTTAGTGAGGACTCGAGCTGCAGCGTTCTGACGGACTTTTTACAGAGACCTGTAAACACACCGTTACAATAGTCCAGTCTGCTGAAGATAAATGCGTGGACAAGTTTTTCCAAATCCTGTTGAGACATAAGTCCTCTAATCCTTGATATATTCTTCAGGTGATAGTAGGCTGATTTTGTAATTGTCTTGATATGGCTGTTCAGGTTGAGATCTGAATCCATAACTACACCTAGATTTCTGGCTTGGTTTGTGGGTTTTAACATCAGTGACTGAAGCTGAGCGGTGATTTTCCATGGTTCGTCCTTGGTACCAAAAACAATTACTTCTGTTTTATCTTTGTTTAATTGAAGAAAATTCTGGCACATCCAGTTGTTGATTTGTTCAATGCAGTTACCCAGCCCTTGTATGGGATTATAGTCCCCTGGTGACATAGTTATGTAGATTTGTGTGTCGTCTGCATAATTATGATAACACACTTTGTTGTTTTCCATAATCTGACCTAGTGGAAGCATGTAGATGTTGAACAGAAGAGGCCCCAGTATTGAACCTTGGGGAACATCACATGTCATTTTAGTCAGCTCTGATGTGTAATCAGCTACAGACACAAAGTATTCTCGGCCCATCAAGTAGGATTCAAACCAGTTAAGTGCTGTGCCAGAGAGTCCCACCCAGATTTTTAGTCTTTCTAGGAGAATGGCAGGAAGGGAAAAGGAACAAAGGATAATCCCGCAACTGGAACAGGGCAAGCAGGGGAGTCTAAGTAGGTGAGGGTTGATGAGCAGAGATGACTGTTTGCAAAGGGAAAAGCCAGGGGCAGGTGATTTTGCACAGGTGGAAATAATAAGCATGATCAGGAGACACACACACACACACACAGACAAACACACGCCACACTCACACGATGCAAAACCCAACCGTGACAATTTGCCTACTTTTGGATCAGCCCAGAGTTAGGCTGCGTGTCACAGGTCAGCTCCACACCCTCCTCACTCTTCTTGTCAGTCACTCCCTCCTCATCAGTCTAAACTCCCTTCACCTGTTCACTCACCTGCCTCTGATCAGTAATCAAGCCCCCCCCAGGAATGGGTGACATCATGGAGACTGCGTTCATATTCTATATGCTCTATGTCTTTTGAATTTAAATGTTATATTGATTTTAATAAGACAACTATTTATCAAGACAGTTGCAAAGCTCAGAAAACATGCTACACTCTGGAGCTGAAGATTTTTAATGCAAATAAACATATACAAACCTGATTTTATCTCCACTAAAGTTATTATTTTACTGAAGGCTTTTTCTTGGCAGAAAAGACAGCAATATTGTGAACATAGTTTCACTTTTAATTGTTGCATGATATCTACAAAATCATACAAGTGGGAGAGCTCCTTTTATATTTTTGGTAAGCGTTACTGACTTATTTAAATACCATCCTTATTTCACCATGCAGTCAATACACACACGATGCCTCTCAGTCAAAAAAACATGAAATGTTTTACTCTGACTTTTTACTCCGAAACCGAAATATGTCCCTATTAGGGGCGTGTGTGACGACTATATTTCCAAATAACAGATGAAAAGAAGGTAACATCCCTACAATGTGGAAGTGTAATGATTAGTTACTTCCCTCCTTCGGTGAGAAATCCCCATTTCAAAGAGCCTCGGTTTCTGCTGGAAGTGAATTATGGCACAGCCGTCTGACGATTTGAGCCGACTACCGGGCGCAACTGCCAACCTCTGCCTTTAACCGACAGCGCTGTATCTGAGCACTCAGCTTCCGTCCTCACTGAAATTAAAAGCAAGCCAGGACACAGTGGCTTTATATTAAATGTGTGCTATAATTGCTTTTTTTTCTGAGGGATGAAGTAAAAGGCTAGACTTTGTAATAAAATGAATCTTCTTAGTTATGGCAGCACTTTGGACAATGTTAATGGACAGCACAAACCCCAGGCAAGCCACCAAATCATATAGCGGAGCAGAACTACAGCACAGCTAAAGGTATAGGCTATAACCCCCCCCCCCCTCCCGCCAAATAAAAAGTATATCAATTGAAGTATCTCTCCATCACATTTATTTAAGACTGATAAAATGCCGAGAGCATGAAACACGTATGTTACTTCAAGGTAAATTTTGATAGGAATGAGTCAAAATGGCATGACAATGACAGAAACATCTTTCATGTCTGATACAATAGGATTTCTGTTCAGAGTGGACTTGAGTTCTAAAAGTCCCCCGAACAACAGCCCGCAGAAGGTACAATCCTTTTCAGGACCATAAGGAGAAGAGCCCTCTCCCGTCATTACCGCACTTCTTGAATGTATGCGAGCTTTCATCCGTTTTCACGCTGCATGGCTTGCAGTGTAAAAGCTTCTCTTGTATCACAGCGAGGCTACTTCCAACTCCTCATTATCACGGCATTGAGCGAATCCTGTACGTTCTCTTTCTTTGTTAAATTCATGCATTCATTATCTGTTTCATTCGTGCTAAATAGCCGTATAGCTGCATTTACTAATTGCTTCAGATTTAAGGCTAATGATGGGCATTTTTGCTCTGGAGCCCGGTCAGATCTATGTTCTTCACTTGCCAGTGGATTCTCAGTTTCTTACGGTGCTTAGTGTCAGAGCGCACAATGAAAAAAAGAAAATACCTATTACCTTGTAAAACTAAGGCTGCAAAAGATCTCACAAAGTTGTTACCTACTTTTGTATCACCGATCCCTAATTCACCATATCAATACCATATCTCCTCAGTCTGATGAAGTGACATTGCAACAGCACTGTGCAACACACATGTTGCACATTGCGCAGTGTGTATTTCAGATTTCCAAACAGCCAGTGTGAGACTTCACCACCAGCTAATTCAGCTGCCTGCTGCAGCAGTAAACATGTTGCCATGTTTTAGAGGATATTTGTAATGTCTGTTATTTATTGAATAATTCACTTCGTACTTCCTTCTGCAAAATGAAAAGCATATATTTGGATATAACTACATAAAATAAGAGGAAGTGCCAATTTGAACACTAACTCCAAATTAATGTAAAGAGTTTTGACTTCAAACAGCTGATATTCAAAAGGAATTACCATGGTGTGATTCTGAAGAGTGGAGCATTTAACACTTTAAGTCTAGTTAAGTCATTTTGATATTTAAGGGAAACATTTACACTGAGCTGTTTAGTGGGCACTGCTCTCTGCTCTTTCCTTATTTGAGCCAGTGATCTGCTGCCTGTGCATAAGCGTATTCCTGCCACTGCCAGCCGATCTAACCCGAGGAGACCACCGGCTTGCAGCGCGGAACCTCTCAGTGGCAGCGGACTGGCCAGAGAGAGTGGAATGATGCCAGCCTGATCTGTTGATGGACCGTAAAACAAATTAAGCAGAGAGAAGCCTGAATTCCTGCTTTCTGCTCTTTTCGAAGAACAGATTGCCCAGTGTTTGTGGGTTTGGGTCAGCAATTCACTCTTGTTGCATCCACACATGAATGAATGCAAGGGAGCCACAGAGGAGCACATGTCCCTGGTGGTTTGTTTTGGTGAGGCGGAAGTGTGCAAGCAGGATTGGAAGAGTTTACACTGGACTCTCATTGTGTTTGTTTTCACAATACTCCATGGAATCAGCACATTCTTTTTTTAGTTTATTATTTTAATAAACATGCAATTGTATTGAAAGTATTCATGGGATAGCTCAAGATCACTATTGAACCACGAGCAAACTAAGCCAAACAAAGCTTCTGAACAATATGACTTTGAAAAGAAATTGCCTCTGTCTACGCCGTCAACAGGTTACGCTTGCGCATGCGCGATGGCCATGATCCTTGGCGACTCACATGTGTGGCTTCGTGTTCCAAATGAAGAGACATTTGGCAGACGGGAACAGAACCGCAAGCGATGCATCCGAGACGAACAGCAAGCAGCCAAGAAGAACATATGATGAGGCCTCTCTTGCTCTGGGTTTCACAGAGACCAGTCTGTGCTTTATGTCTGAAAACTAGCTGAGGATAGTATGAAACTTGTTTTGTTTAGTTTTTCACAGGTTGCACTTTATTGTTGTCTTGAAAAGATGTTTAGTGCAAAACAGGTCAATTGCAGCCAATTGCAATAAGCTATTTTTTGCCAAATTGTAGTTCTTTTTTGCACAGATATAACTTAATTTGCATTGTTCTAACAAAGTGATTGCACATTTTATTTGTTTTTGTCTGATGGAGCAATCTGGTTGACTTAAAAGTGATTGCAATTTTCTTTATTCTATTATTTGAAAAAGCACAGACGGAGGAGTCACAAAATGTTTCAATAAAAATTCAACATGGACCATTTTGTTGGGTCGGTGGGGCATGAACATTTTTCTTCCTCCATAGTGGGGCGCGACAGAAAAAGTTTGAGAACCACTGGGTTAGCACCATAGCTGCTGCAAAAAAAATGTGCTTACAAATTTCAACACACTCTTAAGCAATGTAACACACCGGCCATCTGTCCTGCATACACCTTAATCCTTATTTCTAAGAGCTTTATTTGGATATAAATAGGAAAGGTGTATTTTGCCAAGACAATGTGTTCCTTTCATGCCATCTGTTCCAGGTTTGGTTTTTCTGTTTGTCTATCCATGATTAGGCTTTGAATGGCTGGATATGCGTTTGATCTAGTCCCAAATGTTTGTCTGCAAGACTGTTTGTTACAGAGCTTTGTTGTGTGTTGAGCAGAGGAAATGTTTTCTTGCCACATCCATTCATAGCCACCCAATAAATAATACAAGTAAAATGCTGATTTATGGTTTTGTTTTCTGTCGCATTTAGTGCATTCTAGTTTTCTAACTGGCAGATTCAGAGAAAGACCTTGTAGTAAATATAGCTTCTATAAAAAGTGACCATTGTTTTCTGACTTGAGGGCTTATTGGAATTTACGTATTGAGCACTGAACAAGCTCGAGCTTTAGAAACTGACTCACACTAACTTGAGGGTCTGAGAAAGTATTGTTCAATATTTTATTTCAAAAAGCATGAGAGAAAATGTGCTGGTCCAGTTCACAGTTTGGGCACATGACAGATAAACAAACAATTTGAAATTGTGGTTGATGTCAACTGTGATCATGGGAAGGACAAAAATCTATGAACGTATGAAATTTACCCTGGAAGTAAAAACATTCATGCAGTATACAGTTCAAATAATCTTTTCTCTTAAAATAAATGTCGATATTACATGAACAAACCTCAGAATACTCCGACCCAGACACTAATTCGATGGCTATCCACTTTGTGTATCTGTGCTTTTGAGCGCTTAACACCCAAATGAGTTTCATTCCATTGTAGCGCTCAGAGCTCTAAACCAGAAAATGTAACCATATCCCTGGAAAATCCGCTTGGCTTCTGTGCCACAGTGTCCACCAAGCCAGCACAGAAATCGCTGCGATTGAGGCTCTGGAGAGTGTTGTTTATTAGCAAACTGGAGCTTTTCCTCCAGACTTTGAGGAATACAGCATGATTTTCTTTCTGTGTATTAGAAGAATTAGCGAATATCTTTGCCCCGATTTCCATTGTTGATTTTGGAGTGCCCTCCATAACCTTTTTTTTAATTATGTTGATCATTGACATTTTAATAATTAGATTTTTAAGGTAAGCCATTAGCTGTGAATAAAAGTAACTCAGGTATCGCACTTAATTGCAGGTCTGAAATATAAAGCTAGCAGTGTTTGGCAAAATACCCATTAACAGCTGAGTAATAACAATCCAAATGACGGCATGTGGTTCATTTTCAGTTAATGAAGTAAATTATGAGATCTGACTGTGTTGATTGTTCATAGTCTCCAACAGCACTCAATGCCAGACGATGTATAACTAATGCTAAGTTAAATAAAAAAAGGTACATTTTGAAGGTTCTGTCAAATAACATACAAAAGACAAATTCAGATTGCAACAGAACAGCAACGTTAAAAAGCTGATCAGCCATGTGTAAGAATATGCAAATATTCATCTGTCGGCATCACAATTCGAAATCAGTGGGTTCAAGGTATGCAATGAGATTGGAAGGTTCCATTAACTTCCTTCCCCCCCATTCATGTCTCAACATCAGCTGTGGCTGTTACATCAGTCAGGACATTATTGGTAAGGTGAGGTGGCGAGAAAAATAGATTTCATATGTGACAGGTCTTATCTGCCCTTCACTAAACACATTTGCAGGTCGGAAAGGACACGCTAGATTAGTCAGTGCATCATGTGGAAGATGAGCGACACGGGCAGGTGCCAATAACCCTGTACTAGATTGGAAATTGAGAATTTCTCTGCAAATGCGGTGGAACCCCACCGACCGGTTAGCTGACTCCAGCAGACACCCTATCCCCAACAGCAGGTTGGTAAATAAACTGAAATTCATTTTTTTTTTTAAAGAAGGCCTGAGCAGTGTAATGCGTGTGTGTATGCGAATTGGTGCCGCAATTTTAAGACGTGGTAATTGAGTATTACTAAAACTTCATATGATTTGAGCCAACCTCTGGCACTTAGCTTATAGAATCCTTGCCCAGAGGAGAGGAGTTATAAGAAATAAGTTGCATAGCTTTAGAGTTTTTATAATTTTATTTAACTTTTTGCCATTTCATTCGGTTTCTCTTTCACTATTAGGGCTTGGACTTGCAAGTCAGCGGCATGCAGTTGCGACCCCATGTGCACTCCTAATATTAAACTTTGCTCACAAAAAGAAAACCCCACCTGGCTGCTCCAGATAGACAGGCCTGTATGTTGCAGCATGATAAAAAAAATAAGTAAGTATTTAGATAAATAAATAAATCCAGCATTAATAACTTTTCTTATCATGTGCTGTTGGATACATTTGACATAAATAGCAGTTTGCTATTTGCTAAATCTATTCTTTCGGGAACGTATATGAGACATTTTGCCGCAAACATTCAAATGATTAAGAACAATTACTCAATCACTCCACAGGGTTCCATCCAGTGGCGGCTGGTGGAAAATGTACTAGGTAGGGCCATCCTATCAATTTCAGCAAACATCCCAGTATGACTTAATGCAAATGTAAGTATCAAACACGCATTATGACTTGGCAGTTAAATATTTAACACGTATTCCAACACGAAAACAATCAGTAAATAACACTTATATAATATAATATAACATGTTCATTTATTGAGATGCCCCTATGGACCTTGTTATAGGAGGTAAAGATCAGGAGAAGTAAACATGAAGTGTAATTATGAATACTGATGTTAAATTAAGCTATGATGAGTTTTCACTGTTAATTTAACATCTCTATTACATGTTGATGCCTCCATGACCAAGTTAAGCAGATGAGACTGAGGACAACTGTGTAGAAGAAAAGATGTTCACTTTGCATAATATGTAGCTTGACAGAGTTCTCATGTGTGTCCTGGTGTTCTCATGTTTCCTTACCTCCTCATCCCTCACTCCCTACCCTGGTGTTCTCATGTTTCCTTACCTCCTCATCCCTCACTCCCTACCCTGGTGTTCTCATGTTTCCTTACCTCCTCATCCCTCACTCCCGTAACTGTCCGTGCTGGATCCGTCCCCGTTGTTTTAAAAAGCTAAATAAATAATTAGCATAACGTCATCCAGCTAGCCAAACCTGTCTGGTGTTCAGCTAGTACAGAAGCTTCGCATGTACTGCTTCCCTTTCCTGCGAGTCTGCTGTCTGATTGTGAGGTCAGGCTGATCTGATATCAGCTCTTTGGCTGCAGAATCTCCGCCAAAGTTCTCCTCTCAAACGGGTCTTGGAGGAGGAGTGCTCACGCTGGCGCCTGTAGAGACTTCTCCTGACGAGAACGCGCAGTGAGGGGGGCCTGATCGTTCTGGCCCCAAGCTGAATCTATTTGAGGGCGCTGATTGGCTAAATTGTATGTCACTCATTTATATCTTGAATCAGCAATTGGCTAAACTGCTTCATAGACCCGTCTCTTTTGGGCCAAAACGATCAGGCCCCCCAAGCTGCGCGTTCTCAGAGTGTCGTGCACACAGACAGAGAGCACGAGCAGAGGGCACACAGGTGGAGAGGACGAGCAGGAAAAGCATATATTTTGCGCAGATATCATATTTTACACACATTACTGGGTACATTCCATCGTTCAAAAACACAAATATTGACAATTTATATAATTTATGATTATTATAATTTTTTTTTTTTTTTTTTTTTTTTTTTTTTTGTGGGGCCATGGCCCTCTATTGACCAGCCGCCACTGGTTCCATCATACTCATATGATTAACTCAGACACATTACATGCATATTGATAACGAGCCTGTGGGCACATGCAGTTTCGCTTTTGAACACCTTGTGACGAGAACTAAAAATAGACGGCTATTATAGCTACAGGAAGCCAATTTTAAGTAAATGAACAACTTCCATGCACACGTGAAAGTTGATTAAATAATACCCTATACTATGTGTAATTACCCAGACACATTGCTCGATGTGATATGCAGCAGCAACATTAGATTTTCTGGTTTAAAAAATGTTCTGTTCCGGTTCATTTAGGAGGGAGTAAGCCTCATAAGTATGGTGACTTTTGTCTTTGTTTATTTTAACCCTGTAAACCTGAGACTAATTTCAGTCTCACACCAGCCCTCAGAGTTGACCCTCCGATATTTTACCCTAACCTCAAGGCTTCATTCCATTTGAACTGGGAAGTTGGGATTTCAAAGTGGTGAACTTGGTAATTTCAACCAGAATGCCGTCTGAAGTTGGATGTACGACTCTAAAAGTTGGATGGACCCCACCAGCCCCAACCTCAAAATCCAAGATGGCTGCCCTTATCAACAGTGAAAAGAGTATTTTCCATGATCATAATGTCACTGTTACTTTTACTTGAAGCACAGACTGTGTGGGCTAGCTAAATCACACTCTTCAACCATACGGAAAAAAAATGTGTTAGTCTATTCAATTAAAACAAAAAGCATTTCAACAAAACAATTATCCAGTAATTTTATATCAGGGAGATTTCAGTACTGTGTTGAGCCTGACACTGTTGCACATTGTAAGTACAGTCAGTTATGTTGCTTGTAAGTGCATTTCAGACAGAACTGACTGTGACATGGTCAAATGTTTGGGATGTGAGATATTGTCGATAGCGAGGAACAGACACCAGGCAGTTTTCTCTCTTGCTGCCAGCATTAACTAAAAGCCTCAGAAGCAAGATGATGTGCCTGGCTTGTCTTTCTGAGCACCCCCATGCTGAGAGCACAAGAGCCACTTGGCATCTTCCTCCAGCGCTCTCCTGGACACAAACATGAGACTATCAGTGGGGTGCACATCACATTGCTTTTATAAATATCAATTGAAACATGCAGATGAGTTTGTTTGGTGCTTTATCTACACTGGCATAACATGTGCACTTGTTGTGGTTCATAAGGGATGAAAGCATAATACCTTCGCGTCACAGTGTGGCGTGTGTAGTGTGTAGTGCTCCGCCTGCTTTAATACTAATGCTTCATTTACCATACTAAAATATGCATTCCTGTTTTAAGAATTCATGAGCTGCACCGTATTTTTGTCAGTGACAGGTAATGGCCATTACTACGTTTGACAATAACAGCACTTGGGCCAAAGCGCAGGCACGTTACAGAGAAGAAGATCTGGGTGCAACACTTGACTGGAATGCCTGATACTATTCTTGTCAGTCCCAGCCAGTATAGAAGCATCATCCCAGTTTACCGGACACGCAGACAATGACTGAGGCCGTGGGTCTGCAATATCAAACATCCAGAGCCGTCCTGCCTCCTGGCATCTAATTGCTGACACAAATCATCCAGAGATAATGCATTCCCATTTGTGATTAGCATGTAATTGGTGATAATGCTATTTGTCTACCACGGGCTGCTGAGGCTCCTACTGTACCGGATGTCTACATTTGGCAAAAGTTATTTGACCGTAAAAGCACATCAACAGGGGCTAATATGCAATGTTTGCAATGTAACCTTACAAAACAGCAATGATGCTTGAACTATGTAGTCAAGATAATGTCTTTTTATGATGTGTGACTATATAGTTTTACTAAAGTCAATGATGTGATCAACACACTTGCTGGGAGCTTTCTCTCATGTGTAATGCACATTCAACATCCATCCACCTCATCTTGAATATGTGTCCCTTTATTATGGTGCGTGCAGTGCTGTTATAGAGCAGTTGCATCAATATGCATTCCCGTCTTACCCTCAAAGTCAACAGCGAAGAGGTGGGGTCACTTTGAGTTCATGTGAAGGGAGGGAAAGCATCATTGATATCCTCTGTGACACCTTCCAATGATGTCATCATTGAAAGAGAACTGCACAATGAAAAGTCTTGGGACAACCAATGCAATGATATGCTACAGCTAATTATATTAGCATTCCTAATCGTGAGGCAAAATAGAAGCTGCATTCATGTACATTACAGTATTTATGAAGATAAAGAGGACATGGCCACCTCATGACCAGAGTGGAAAATAAAACACAAACTTCCTCCTTTCATGATTTAGCACACGCGCCTCAACCCAACCATCTGGATGGATAAATTAAAGATCTCCAATCTGAATCTATGACTGCGTTATGACGGCTTTACAGTCTTTAATTTATTTTCTGTCCTCTTTTCGGTGCGTCAGAGAAATCTCAAGTAGACACAGAGAGAGCAAGTGCAGGTCAACTGCCATGCACCACTTATTCATGTGGCTACATGTATTTGTTTATGTGCTTTAGAAATCTTTACCGATGAAAGCCATACATCAAAACCAAAACAAATTCAATGTTTGATGTAAAAGGAAGAGAGCACAAAGAAGAGAGCACAAAGAAAAGTATCTTTCCATGGTGCACAAAAAAGGGTTATTGGATGATGGGATCAGTATAAATGTGTTGAGATCTAGAGACAAATCAAAGACGCCATGGATGTTTGATTCAGAATTCACAAAATGTCTGATCGACACATTCGGTCATGCTCTTTTGAGGTGCTGATTAGCAATCAGATTTTTCTCCCACAATAAATTGGTATTGATCTATTTACAGGAATGCAAAAGCAAACATAATTGATCTTCTTTCAAAACTTTAAGAGAAACACAAATTCCTTCTGTCCACGGCATTGAATCCAGAAGCTTTGCTCCCACTAATGTGCAGGTCTGGGCCAACTCTCAGTCTCTATCCCGGAGTGCTTTCACTATACGGACTGATTCTGAATGATATAAAACCTTGAACGTGATCCGAATCCATAGAGTGGATCGAGATGACATGATGCAATCTACAGTGTTTCGGGCTCAGGTGCAGATCGGTTTCCAGCGGCCTTGATCTTATTCTAAACAGAATTCAGTTTCAAGAAAACAATCTAAACTGAAACCAGCACATGTTAAGACACCAGTGCCACACTTCAGTGAGTGTCATTCAATAAGGCTCTGGAAACCCTGGTGGAAAGTAACGACACGTAAACTCTGCATTTGTACCGTAATGACTCGGTCAAGGCCAAAGATAGTCTCTGTTTAAATGGAGCCATTATCCTGGGCCTGTAGCTAAACAAGCACCAAAGCACAGCTGTTATACTGTGGTGTGTAAATACATCATGTAAATATCCAAATGCATAGTGTTGCCCAGGGACAATTTGTTATCTTAGAAATACCACAAAGCAAACACATTCTCCAACTGTGCAACAAAGCTCAACAAAGCTTAACCCAAAATTACAATGCTTTAATCTGCTAATCTCGACGGCTAATTTGTTTATTTAAAACACTCAAACCTTTTGATTCAGTCAAGAACTTGTGCAAAATAATGGCACCTTTGCCTCCTACAAATGATGTATATATCTGTGCAGCAGGACGCATACTGGTGAAGGTTAGGGTGATGGATGGACGCTCAACTCTTCAGCCTTAATCATGCTTTATTATATTTACAAAGTTAAGTTTGTGAAGGAAAATCCAAATTGTGATCTGTATTCCCACGAGAGTCTTGACATTTACCTACATAACGTGCGGTGCTGCCTTCCTGCATGCTTTGCTGCGTCTAATCTGTTTACAGAACAGTTATTTATCGTGAAAAGGATAACCACGTGTCGGTTGTTCGTGACCAGAAATGGTTAAACGTTTGTATTGTCACATGAGTCTCTGGTCTTGAGGATGCTGTCAGCAGTGAAAATGAATGATCGGCACAGTGAGAGTGTAAGCTGTCAGGTTGTAGAGATCATATCGATGTCTGGTCTTGTCTCCAATTTTGCTAACATCTTTCTACAACTGTAACACTGCTGAATTGATGGATTGATCATTACACGAGTAAGGCTACTCATGAGCTTTCATATCTGTGGATGTGAGCTGTAAAGGGCAGTTTGGTGAACCTGTATAATGTTCAGCCGCCCGGTCTCCTAAAAATGACATTCCCATCCAAAGAAACTGCATTGTCAACATATTATCCCCCAGATTACGTTTGTTTTTGATGTATTTCGAATCCGTTGTTAAGCAAAGTCAGTGTGAGGAGAAGGAAACTTTCACAGAGGAGACCGCTGTTCATGTCCTGTGTGAAACAAACAAAAAACAGAAGTTAACAACGTAACAAATGTACTCATCTACCAGTACACTGCTGGTGTTTTTACAACATGTTTTGGTTGCTAATGTCAGTCTTCGCTCGAGGGGAACATAAACCAATCAGTCAATGTTTACTTCAATGGTTGAGCAGGGCTAAGAGTTAACCTTGGCTCTGACTGAGTAACAAGCTGTGCTAGTAGCCGCTACAACCTGCAGTCAGCAGTGTGCTCTGGACTCATTCATGGCTCTAGGTCAACCCACATTCACTTCTCAGTGTTTCACACTTCTCTCGGATTGCACTTTAAATCAGTATAACACATTTTCAGAAGCGGTGACCGTTAAAAAAAAAAAAAGGAAGCGTGTGGACAGCTACTTACATGGCTTCTCTGCATTTTAAACATTTGCTTACTGAAGCCAAAGAGAGAGAGTGTGTGACCTTTAATCACAAAACCAATCACCTCCAGCAGCAGTGTTTAGTTCACAACTTTAATTTAGGCGAATTTAGGTTTGAATTTATTTGAGAAAGTGAGGCAATCACAGATGAACCTCGGCTTGATTGTCCACAACAACGCACTAAAGTCATCAACTTGATGGTCAATCATTTTAACTTAACACAAATTTGTCTGCATTCTAATTATCATCAATGAAAAGCATTGCAAAGATTAGTGATAGTCCAGCAAACAGCAAATTAAATCAACAAGTGCTTCTTGCCGTAATAAATACAGCCAATTATTGTTGCCGACAGGGACTACCCACACCTGTGTGCAAGTTCAGTGAACCACATCCTTTCTATGTCACGAGGGCGAAGAGAGCCAAAAATCTCCCCAGTAGAACAATCCATCTGAAAGGAATACAGGAAGGGGGGGGGGGGGGTTGTAGTCATCAGAGACCTGATAAATTGCAGGCATTTTCATATTTTCACACAATATGAATTACACTAAAATATGTTTGTTGTTGCTCACATAGCGATTAGAAGTGTAGCTGAGGCTTGAATTAAGACTTATTACTGTGGAACAACAAGAGTTATTACATAAATGGTAAGTGTTTTAGAAAATGCATAAGCCAAAATGTAAATGTTGCAACACAGAAATTAATTTAATTAAAACGCAAGTTGTGTGTTTTTATTTTTTGTTTTAATGGCTAATTTGTGATCTGGCCAAGGGACAGCAGTTCAAAATGAGCCTTTTGACTGCACGTGCACATTTACAGTGTTCACAGCGTGCGTAGTCGATGAAAACACAACAACTCATTTTCCTTTTTCAAGTTTTGTGGCTGGGCTTCATTTATGAATTCATTAATGCTTTTTCCGGGGCTTATTATGCAATGTGTCCTTTTTCTTTTATTAAGATGATATGTAACATGTTTAACTAATTAAGTGAATTATATTTAATAAGTGCCTTCCTCATTTGTGTTAGTTCTCAGACCTGACTGCATTGAAAATACATTTTTTTGGCATTTCTCAGTTAGAAATGAGCCTCATAAAATGCGATTAAATCTTTTTCTTTTCAATGGACACCGTGAGCCCAGCATCTTCATGTTTCCTAAGGATTCCTATTCTGATGTTTGCTGTCCATGTCAGAAATATTTGACAGACAGTTGCATGAGAGATTGCAGCTGAGCCTTTTTTTATTTCAGTAAATTACTGACGAGAACAAATGGCACGAGTTTAACCTTCGCTGACAGATGCTTTAAATATGAAGGACAGTCTGCCGCGGGAGAGCTTCGCCGACTTATTGATCTCCTTTTTGCATTTAACGGTTTCATTTGTAGCGGGGGAGTTCTGTTAGTTCGGTCTTCTTCATTGCTTTCAAATGTTAGACTGAACTGAGCCCATATCAGCTCAGTCAGGACACTAGACCTGTCTAATTACTGCCCAGGGCTAGTTTATCCCACTCTCCCACTGTACCATCACTTGAGTGATTGGAGCCGCAGGGGGGGGGATCACCAATGTAACAGGTCATTACTCATAAAGGTGTGGACTGGCAATATAGAGTCAAACCTCTTCAGAGTGGAAAAAAAGCTTGTGCTTCAATAAAAGAGCATGGATTGCTTATCTGCGACGCTGGCGAGGCCATGGATCATTCTGCTGCAGATCGCTTCAACTCGTCTGCTGGTGGAAGGAAATTCTTTGTCTGTGACCAGAAAACCCAACATGGCTGATAAGAACTAAATATAATACTACATACATTATATGGCTTGTTAAATGTTGTTGAGCTGTCGTAAAAGCAGAAAACAGCCAGTTTTGTTTTTTTACCTGAAATGAACATATACAGTGTTTTACAATCTTACATGCCAGCAGGCATTCATTGTTTAATTCCTACCACTAACAGGTCTTTCCACCAACAAATCAGTCGTGCTGGTAATTCGGAGGTTGCTGAAGGTGGCTCGTGACCAATTCAAGAGCTAATGAAATGAGGAAATCCATCAGGAAATGGATAGATTACTATTGCTGGCAAAAAATTCCATAAACATCTGGCAAAGGCATGTTGCACCACCGTGTCTCAGCCAAAGACATTTGGCATTGGGTTGAACCACTCCATGAGCAAGAATTAGTGTCACATTATGGGTTTTTTTCAGTTTGTTTTGTTGTTCTTTTAACTTGGGGGACATTTGACAAAACCTGTTTGTGATGAGATGTGCATGTCTGGTGATGGCTTTTGATTTTTTTACCCTCACTTTGTTGTTTCGACGTGAAGTCAAACAGATGCAGGCAAAACACTGCTGTTCACAAATCAATACATCAATCAATAGCATCTGCACTGAAGTTTCTCTTGAAAAGGCTGTGTTTCTCTCTGGTCTTTGATGGTGTAGTGTGGAGGCCAGAGCACACGTGTCCGGCTGCTTTGTGCTGTCGACACACGCTGCAATAATAACGCTACCAAAACTGGTTTACAATTATAAGGAATTTAATTCCACTGATGCAAGTACGATTACAGTTAAACATTGGAGTACATACTCCTATGACATATTAAAACAATAAAACCCCATTTGCAAAAAACTCTACTCAGCTCCTCAGGTATAAAACACGTCTGTCCTCTGCGAGCATTCACGGGAGAGAGAAAAAGACTTTAATTCAAACCTCCCACACATTCGTTCGCGACTCCTCCCCTTCCGTCTATCTCAATTGCTATTGGCTAACTTCTCTACGCACTGCAACGCCTGTCTCCATGACTCTCTTGCCCTGAGTTTCTAACACATTCAATGATTGTCAGTTATTGTTTAATCCCGTCTATAATAATCCTTCAGTATGAAAGTTAAACTTCTGCAACTTGGCAGAAGCTTCATGTCTTTTAGCTACTATTCCTACATCACTTTATGTTTATCTTATTTATGCATTCCCAAAACCCTTATGATTATGAATTATTAAACACTTTTATTATATCTACTAACTACAGTTTTTTGCTCAAATTTCTTACAATTCCCCCCTAACTCACAGTTCACTGTGAGTTAGCTACTCAAATGTAGTTAGTTATTCAAATGTCCCTGGAGACCTCCCCCCTACTCAATCCAGGGAGAGGCTCCCTATCTATCTAAACAGAGGCAAACAATTCATGCATACAGATATCATTTCAAGTATTCCTGTTCAGTCCGTTTCACCCTACGCTTGCCTCGCTAACGCAAAGAAGAGTCGAATGCGTTGAAGTTCACTGCCTTCCATGTCTTGGGGCTGGCAGGATCAGGATACAGCCTGTAGGCTAGAGAACACATACTGAGAAGCCTTGACTGTTCTTTTACACTTGACAAAATTACATTTCTTAATCTTTACACCCTAAAATCCCCTTATAACCCAATTAAACAAAAAATAAAATCTCAAGATACTCATCCAAAACAATCCGTCCATTTCCCAAATTTCCAACATCTCACCGGATGTTTTAGAAGTCCATCTGGGCCTTTATCAGGTCCTTCAGGATCTCCGAGAGGATGGTCAGGAACCGCTCGTGAAGTCCCTCTGGTGGCCTCATCTAGACTGTGGCCATCAGAAGCTCCAATTCGTCCTCATCCTCGTCACATAACTGGTTGCCTGGACTGGTGTCTGGCTCATCGGTGAAGCAATAAACCCCTGTAGAAGTCCACGGATGCAAGGGAACCCCCATCCACAGACAACTAGGAGGCCTACGACGACAGCACACAGAGTAATTACGATTGACAAAAATGTATGTTTCCACTGGCCAAACATACTTCCCAACCAGTCGGTGAATGGATTCGTGACACCAGAGTTCTCCGCTAGCTCTTGGCTGAGTGCTGTCAGTCCCTCCAGAGCCCTGGTCACCGATCCATCAGGAGCTGTGTTATTTGGAATGAAAGTACAGCACGCAGTCCCAAACATCTGGCCAACGCCACCTTTCTCTGCAAAATCATATCTAATGCCATTCTGTTCTGCAAGGTCATAAAACTAGTCTTCGCCAGCTGTGCATGCCGCCCTGATATGGCGTCCCTGGTGAAGGTTACAAAACGCTGTTGGTTATAGTAAATGTAGTTGATCCAATCGACATTTTTATTAATCATCACCCTCTGAGAGAAAACAGATTCTAAATCTGCTGCTATTTGATTTCTGGCTTGAAAGTCATTAGACACCCCCCTTGGCACTCTTATGACATCTTATGTACACTTGGTCATCAAAGGCTCCCTTCGGGCCACCGGCATCTCTTTTGGATCTTCTGTTAGCATGTGGGCGTGGAGAGATGAGTTCTCTATAAGTTGCATCAGTGACAGGCAAGATATAGAATGACAATATAAGTTGCACCAACGCACATCTACCTGTCCAATCTTTAGGCAGGATTGGATATATGGTTCTTCCTCCACACCACCACCATAAATCAGCTCTGGATGCTGTCTGTCTTAACACACTGTTATATAGATAGTCGCTAGCATTGTGACTGTGGCTACAATTTGCTATAATTTGCAATAATACTACCTACATTGGGCCCCTTAGCTGTATCTGAGACTATACAATCAAATGGACCCTCTGTAACCTTGAACAGAGGTGGGGTATTATATTCTACAGGTGGGTAATCCCAGTGTAGCCCCTGACAAGTGTGATGGAGGGGCAAAGTGTCATCAGTAAACAGAGTTAAAATACAACTAAATTCAGGACTTAGGAGTCTGAATCTTGAAGGAACTGGTGTTGCTAGGGGTCTAGGTCCTGAACACACAATACAATCTGTACTTCTGACTTGAAGCCGTATATTGTACCCACCATAAATTCCCATCTGCCATTCCAGTTTCCAACCCCCGGTACCTCATTCTCTGCGTCAGTCGTATGTCGAACCTGGTCTTTTTGACAGATCTTAACAATAATCCTAATGAGCCCTTGTGGGGCAGGACTACCAGTAGTTGCCTTTCCCTGTACTACGTAAAGTCCTCAGTCAGTCAATTTTGGGTCTGTTAAGGTAAGTCTTAAAGGATTACATCTACCCACCCCCTTTGTACACATCACAGGCATAATATGATAACAGCTTCCCATACTTATGTGTGGCGGGCCCACACTGGTCAGTTATGATGCACAAGGTTTTGGACATCCAACCGTAGGTGTGTTCATACTTGGGACAGGAAACTACTTCACAGAAGTCAAACTGGACCGTTGATGCTGTACCTTCTTTGAACATAAGAGTGAGAGTTACATTTTCATAGGTGAGTGTCGTCAGAGAAGCCTCTCTACGTGGTCTAAGATCGGTTTGATTAGCTACTGAGGCTAAATGTCGAATCTTGATGTAGTCATGCATGTGTTCTGGTTCCTGTCTGTGGTTAATTCCCCATACTAAGAGGGAAACTACTGAAATCAGGAAGAAAATAATTACAGACTTCCATAACCCACTGAATCTAGAGTCTCCTAATGGACGCCATCGCTTAAACTGTGGGGGAAACGTCATCTTCAGTACTGTCTAAACCCCTCTATTGAGGTGTCTTTGGCTTCAAATTTTTCCTGTTTGATGTTCAATCCTGTCCCTGCGAGTGTCTCACTCGTTACCTTCGCTGCTGCACAGTGAGTGAGGTGGTGCCAAGTCGCTCCCATTTGACCTTTTCTGCATGTGAGGTTGCCAATACTACCTCCCATGGACCTGTCCACCTTGGTTCACTCCACCTGCGCTTGTGGACTCTTATCCACACCAGACTGCCTGGTGACACATCAGCCTGCTTCCTTTCGTCAGCTGCTGCTTCTGCGTTTGTCACCTGAGAAAACAAAACTCGGCTCATGTTAGTTAGAGCTCCCGTGTATTTCTCAATTTCTAGAGTTAGCAAGTCTAGGCTAAGACCTATCACTGAGTTAGAGGACTTGGATTGTGCTGTATTTAAATTCAAAGTTGTGGTTTATCATGACGTCATTAAATCTCAAAAATTGTGAGTAGCACCTTTACTGAAAACTATTCTAAATGTGGAATGTGGAACCTTACCATAAATGTTTGACACCTTACCATATCCCCCCTTCACCTCGATATCTCTGCTGTAAGGGATCACATGGCAACCATCTATGTATCTTGGCTATACACTGAACCTCCCCATGGTCCTGGTGACAGCATGGGCATCTGTTGATGTCTCATGGGAGGAGGTCCAGATGGTCCTGGTCTTAGGTGCTGCTGATGTTGTGGTGGGAACGGAGCATGTTGTGGTGGTGCATTGGGCTGTCTTCCTCTTCTTTTATGTGGGCAATCTCTCTGCCAATGACCTTCTCTCCCGCATACGTAGCACTCTCCTTTACTTACAAGACCCCCATGCCCCCCTTTATCGTTACCTCTCCCTCTGTTGGATGCACCACTTCTGCATCGTGGTGGGGGCTGATTGTACACCACCGTGGAGGCTGGTACTGCTGGATTTTGTTGCTGCTGGGCTTCTGCTGCTCTCATCTGTTTCTTGGCCTGAAATTTTCTACTGATTTCTCTGTCGACCTCTGCTACTTGAAGTTTCAGCAGCAGCCGCGTCATTCTCTCTATGTCTTCCTGTCCTTTCGTCTTCTCAGTTAGATGTCGCTGGTTGTAGTGAGTTAGGTGTTTCCTCCACATGGCATCTTTCATGTTGCTCAAGCCTACTACTTCTCCCAGCGCTGTTCGTACCGGTGGAGGCAGGCCCTTTTGCACACTGTGTCGCCATACCACAGTGGTGGCTTCATTGCTATCATGTCTCCCCCCTGTGGCCCTCTGCCACTCTTCTTCAGCTCTCCTCAGATACTGATGGGTTTCTTCTTCTGGTTTTATCTTCAGTCCCGAAAGAGAGTTCATTTTTGTTTTTTTGGCCCAGATTCTCCGCATTGCTGACCAGAAAACTCCTCGAAAGTTGTCAAATGGGGTTTCATCCCCCCTGTTGGTCGTTCCTGTACTTACCTCCAAAATGTTCAATTTGGCTGTTCCTTCGGTGTGGATCATCATGGCACGGATGTCTCCCAATGCCAATTTATCAGCTGACGAAAGTCATTTTATGTTTATATTTTCTAAGAAAAGGTATTCTCAGCTTTTAAATTTACCACTTCAGTGACTTGGTGGTTTATTGCATTTTTCATCTTGCAAATGTAATATAGTTCTCAAACATAGCTGTTAATACGGTTTGCTTCTTTAAAGGCAACTTGTATCATCTCCAACACAAACCATTCACTACAAACTAAAAAAATCAAGTATGGACCTATGCATATGCCTGTACGAACACAAAATTCCACACATACCACAAGCATCTAATGGAAAAAGACAGAGGGGGCATGCAATAACCACATCTAATTATAAGCATCCCTGTTCAAATATTTTCATTGTCTTGTTCCATAAATTTAATTGTATCGCCTGTCACGTTTTATCAAGACGTGAAGTCACACAGTCCATCAGCCATCTAGGTTACACACTCAACCTCCATCTGGATGATGATGAAAATGCTTGCAAGCATAACAAGTTTAATTCAGTTGCAAGATGCTCATTTACAAAATGGCATAACCCTTTCAACGAGTTTCAGACGTTTCATGAAATGTGAACAATGGCACCAAAAGCAAACGACAACATGACAAATAGATGGGTCTTCAAACAGGCAATACTATTACTACTAAGCAGTGAATGCAATAGCATTTTGAAAACAGATTTGCCATCCTGATTGTCCATTTTGCGTTGGTCTATTCTATGCACACATCATCTGTTGCATGGCAATCCGCCATGAAATAGGGATCCCTCCTCAGTTGCTCCTCTTGAGACTTCTCCCTTTTTTATTGTCCTCACAGAGGGTGGAAGAATAGAATCGTGTTTAGTCGATTTTAAAGCCACTTAAGGCATATTTGTGATAGTTGGTTGCATTAATGCAAATCACTTGTCTTGACTCAAATGACCAGGGTTCAGTTCAGTTCAGTTATAGACTATCTTTGGCATGCTGTGACACTTTTATCGAAATGTTTATATGTTGATTTTACTTTTCAATAATTGGCGGTGGAATTATGCAACTTCAAGACATTGACACCAGGTGGTCTGATAATGGCCAAGCTGGTGTTGTATACATTATGTACGATAGCAATTATGTTTTATGTCACATTTTCTCTTCTTCTAAAGGTCATCAGCGTTGCACAGATGCATTTTATTAGTGGCTGTTTCAGGTCTGACTGGATTGCTTCAGGTAGTTCCCAATGTGGGTGCAAAACACTTCCAAATATTTTTTAAATAAGACGGCGTGATGCCATTTCCACCGAAGAACAATCCGAATGCACTCTGTCATGGTGCAAGTCCGAATGCGTGTACTTTTAATTTGGATAAATTGTGCTTAACATGAAAATAATCCAATTGGGGGGTGAGACAAACAAAAACAACGGCAGAGATGTGTATTTCAAGGCACTGGGGCTGAGCTCAGCAGGAGAAACAGTGATAAAGAGTTTGGTGTCATCTGTTTAGCAAATAAATTCAAGTTGCAGACCCACAAATGAGGCTTGGGGTACTCTATGTAGTTTCTTCAGTCTGATGAAAAGCTTACAATTCTGACAAAATACTGATGGTTATGAATCAGTTTAAAAAAGATCAATTCTTTCAATTAATGCCTTCAGTAAATTGCCTGGAGAAAGCTGTTCACAGCATGGTGCGTAGATCATACTGAATTACATTGTCTCTTGAAAGACACACTGCTGTTGAGTTTCACAAATGTCATTTTTCAATCGTTTGAAAACCACCAAAAAAAGATCCATGAATCTCCATTGTACTGAATCTCAGAGGTAGGTATGTTATAAGCTGGGCAAATAACCAACATAATTACTTGCATGCTGCTACAATCAGTTTTTGAATTGCATTCTTCTTTTTGTCATTTGTGTAAAGCGACCCTTTAAAACTCACAACTCTATTCTGTAGATAGTGTTGTGTTGACTTCACATACATCCTTGACTACTCATATTCAATTGTTTCTCTACAGGCCCCGAAATCAAAACCACAAGAACATACAGACAATGAGAATAATGTCACGTTGAGATCATGTCTACCATTAATGCACATTACTAACTTTGCTTCTTCCCTGGAATCTATGTGCTTTCTCGCCTCGCAGGTTTCCATGCATGGTTATATCTGGACCCTGGTCTTGCCTAGGAGTCGCATTTCTATTACTATTATTTTACTATCATTATTCTACCATATCCACTGCTGCTGTTATTAGTAGTAGTTGTAATTTTTCAATTATTATTATACTTACTACTCTGATGATATGAATCATTTATATCACATGCATTGAATGTGTTGTAACTCTGTCATGCTGTTTATTCTGTACACATGACATCTATTGCACTTCTGTCCATCCTGGGAGAGGGATCCCTCCTCTGTTGCTCTCCCTAAGGTCTCTTATCTTTTTTTCTATGCTGAGCTGGCATCTTGCAGCTAAAAGTGCAAACAGCGCTAACAGTGCAAACAACAGCAAAAGTGCTGGCAGAGTTAACAGTGTTTACCCGAGTGGCAGCTGGTGGGTTCTACACCAAGGCGAGGACGTTTTAACAGCCGTATGAGTGCTGTCCCGACTGATCGTTTGATTTGTTATCATGAACAACGTTGACAGCTAAAAACTAAGCAGCAAAGTTTCATGAAATGCACCAACAGAAATATCCATAGATGATGGTTTGTGGACTCAGAAAAAGACTCTTTAAACTTTAATGTAAAAGTAGTCTTCAGTTCATTCATTTGTTTACAATTAAGAACCAGAACAATGGTTACCATTCCTCCACGAACTTGTCATGCAAACTTAAATCATTGATGAATAACTGCACTGTAAGAAAAGTCAGTGAATTTTACAGTAAAAAACTGCTAAAGCACAACAGTAAGAGACCGTAAATTGTAAATAGGTTATATTCAGTTTATCTGAGAGTGGAACACCATAAATATATATATCAGTCGAAACAATAATTTGTGCATGTATTTCTTGTAAAAAATACATTTTGTCACTGTTAAATGTACCGGTAATAACGTAAATACACCGTACGCATGCATTTCATATTAAAACGTGTATTTAAAAATATACTGTATCTTATTATTGAATCTAACACTTTTTTATAATGACTAAGCTGCACAATATAATAAATACATCTTCCTGAGTGGTTCTTTCATCAAACATACTCTGCAACACCTTCCTTGTGAAATGATGAATCTCTGGATATTGTTCACTGTTGAAGATGTTTTTTTCCCAACTTACAATAACATAGAAAAGGAAATGTGGGGATTTATCATTCATAGTTGCCTGTCAAACACATACAGCACATAAAGGAATCCCGCTCAAACAGACACATAGAAATGAACCCATTGATTAAACTGATGTATGCCATCATTACAATATCATCAGTCTAACTGATTTCTGAAAAAATGGTTATTGGTTTGTGTGGTTAGACAATCTTTTTTAAAACATTACTTCTTCATTTTTTATTTTTTGCTTTTAATTGAACTACAGGTAGTTGTACACTAGCAAACTTCACCGATCTTGTTTAGGTATTAAGTTAAAGATGGTTGAAGTGAGTGTTTAGATGGTTTTTGGTCTGTCGTATTTGCAGGCTGGGAGAACAAGCTACCAAAAAAGCTTCAATCCAGGGCAACAATCACCTCTTTTTGAATGAGTCATTTTCAAACAAATTCTGGTTTTTGGAGAGATGCGACTGTTTTCCTCGGAGTTGGTTTTGTTTTGCAGGTTTCGGCACTGCACCCGATCGGAGGAGAGTAGGGCTTAAAGGAGTGCCTCTTAAAATTGGGTTTTCAAATGTTTAAGGTAAAATCCCTAGCTTGTCCCTGTAATGTTTGTTTTGTATATGCACATTTCCTTTCCACAAACCTTTGAGGTGACGCTACTTTGATGTATACAATTGGTCAAATAAGCAGGAACCAACGCACAATAAACAAGGGGATGTAGCAATTAGGAAAGGCCAATCTGATTCCAATTTGTCAGCAAGAACTAATAAACATGTCACTCGCGCCGTTTGCGATGCGGCTTGGCTCCACTAATGACAGTTGCTACTGATTTAGCCTCAGCTGGCTCTATAATTAACCGGTTGATTTTCAGGTGCTCTCCAGCAGCAGCAATGCAACGACTGGGGGCTATCTCGACATGTGAGAGTGTAACGAAGGCGTGTCTCCTCAGTCAGCATGAGCAGTCAAAGTGTGTATTATGCACACATTATCAAACCAGTTCTGTGGTCATTACCCACTCTTAAAATGCATGTGTCTTGTTCAGGATTCTCACTGCAATTAACTGTAATTTAAAGGGTTTGGCGTATGAGTGTGTGAGTCACCAGAAACAGCAGAAGGGAAGATGATGCAGGTTGCTTACGTAATATGAGACCATGTTTGGAGCTATGATGGGTTAAGGAGGCTGTAAGAACGCTATTTAAAAAGTACAAGTCAAACACTTCTTATTATCCATGAGGATTTACACCAGCAAAGCATTGTAGCACTTGGGATTTGAATTAGCTCTCACACGGTGATTATTCCAAGCGTGTGGTGACAGATATGAACGTCTAAAAGAACTACTGTGTATGTATTCATGAGAATGTTTAGGGTGGGCAACAGACAGGGAAATATCCTATGAAACCAAAACATGTTTTATTTTAGGACAACATGGTATATCCGGTTGTAGGATCGATGCACCTTCTACTCTAAGTACACAGGGCGGCGCTGTTCAAACTGGTGAGGCTCAGTTCCATCTAGCCAAGCACTGATGTCGTGTTGTCCCACTTTCGTGGATGGCCTTAATCTCTGCCTTTAGCTGAGGCAGATTAATCCAGACTGTGCTGACATTATCTCCTGTTCTACACTGTGACACTGGACACAGGAGGAACTCCCCACATCCTCACTTCTCTAAGCTCAAACATCACCTCTGACGCCGCTGCATCCCGATCTGGAGCCAAAGAATTACTTTGAGTGTTGGTCACAACTGTACATCACAGTCACATATTTAAATCATGATTGGCAAATGGTGTATGAACATGTTTCTGATATATAGAATCTATTTGATTTAAGATACAATAAACTATTCATGATATGGATGGTGTTGGTGGGTGGGTCCTGATTCATGCAGTGGCAGAAGAAATACTCAACTCTTTTACTTCACTAAAAGTATCATAGATAGCTCCTTGTAGTAGCTTTAACTATAAGTACAAAAGTATTAGAAAAATGGTAGGCTGACTTATTATGCAGAAAGGCATATGTATCATTATTATTGATTTATCAATACATGTGTAAATCACTTTAATGATGCAGCTGGTAAAGGTGGGGCTAATTTGAATTACTTGATATACTGCTGGGTAGTTTCTGAATTCTCCCGCAGGATCAATAAAGTCCCATTTTGCAAAAAAGTACCTCAAATTAAGTACGACACTTGACTAAATTAAGTTACTTTCCACCTCAGGATTTATGTTTCTATGTCCTTCTTTCTACTCAGTAACTTGACCTGTAGAATGAGTATTCAAGCCACAAAGTGCACGTTGCGGTGACTGATTAAAGGGGTTGGCCGGTAAATATTTACCACCTTGTGCGACTTGAACTAGTGGTGCTGTGGCTGAAAACAATGGACATCAGGGTCCTGCTGATGCACCATGACAAAGATTTTCCATTAATTATCTTTATAATTCATAAGCCACGAGCTGTTTGATGTACCGTGACAGATTATCATAACCATGATGGAGCACAGTGGATGTTGACCCATTGGAAAACACATTTCATCATGAGAAGGAGGCTTCTTCCTCTGTGTGTCGCAGTAGCCTCGTAACAGGTATCATTTCCCACTCTTACAGAACTAAAAGGACCATCACACTCATATGCAGATAGGTAAACAGTGATACAACATTCTGTTTAAGGTTTTGAACTGTGCTCAGGTGAAGAAATAAAAATGAAAAGATCAAAATATCTTTTTTTTCTTCTCCTGACCACTTCCTGAACTGTTCCTCGTTAACTATTAATAAGTCACTGATCGGCACAAAAGTAGTCAAAACTCATTCAATAATCATTACTTGAAGGTGATCCCAATCTCAGAGCAAATCGATTGTATTTCCTCCACAACATGGTGATGGCTGAGCCAGCAGATAGAAGCTAAAAGTGTAGCGTAACGATGGCCTGCCTCGGTCGGCGCTAGCTGCTATTGGCCTGTCTCGAACGATTCCGTCGTGACGCGCTTTCCGGTCATTACACTGTCATTTTCTTCGGCGATCACCAACCAAACGTAAGTAATATTAATTCATACATATCAAATAATCTACGTGCCAAATTTCATGAATATATATGGACGTGTATATGTCTAAATACTATAGGAAAGTGACTTTGATGAGAGGAAGCAGAAAGAACGCTCGGGCGACGCTCTTTACTCTGAGAAGTGTCTCTGTATTTTCTCCGTATTGCTAATATGAGTTAGCATGCGAGTGTAGTTTGTAGCTAGCTTTACACTACTTTGTCTAGCCAATGAAACTATAGCATTGATGTGTGACATAATCTGTAGTCGAGGGGAGGGAGGCAGAAATGTTGTGTCTGAAAAAAAACAGTTGTGGCCGCGGGAAAAACGATCAAAGAATCATAGCGCGAGTTAAAGGTAGGCTGCTGTTTGTTTGGTCTTAGCTCTGAAACATAACAGCAGACATGTAAAATAAAATGCTTTTCTTGTTTATCATAAGCCAGGCTACATCAAGGATAATAATGCACAATGATCTGATCAATTATGCAAATAATGTTGGTGTGTGTGTGTGTGTGTGTTTGAGAGTGAGCGAGACTGTACATTTATTGAAAGCCAGCAGTGGCTCTTATGATTAGAACTATTTATGTAGATAAGCCTCCAATATAACACAGTGCTGTTATACAGTATATAAGGTTGACCAAAATGTAATGTTTTTGACTTAAATGTCTCTCTTGTGGTTTATGTTCCTGCCTGAAAAGAACAGAGACAGAGAACAGCGACAGAGAGAAGGAAGAGAAGAGAGGCAAAGGGAGACCGCAATAAGCAGAAGAACAGTAGAAAGCAGACTCAAAGAAGCAGAAAAGACCAGAAAGCAGACTCAAAGAAGCAGAAAAGAACAGAAAGCAGACTCAAAGAAGCAGAAAAGACCAGAAAGCAGACTCAAAGAAGCAGAAAAGACCAGAAAGCAGACTCAAAGAAGCAGAAAAGAACAGAAAGACAGCAATAAGCAGAAAAAGAGTAGAAAAGACAGGAAGAACCTTTAAAGTAAGAAAGGTAGGTAATGTGTGTCTGTGTGAGAGTTTTTTTTCCTTTACAGGCGGATCAAGAAAATAAGAGATGGATATAGAAATTGTAAATCTACAATGGTTTAAGGTAAATATATTTATGTCTATGCATGTGTTAAATATGCATGCGTCTATACATGGTAATCTGGCAATTTATAGAACTATTCAATTTATTGAGACATGTACTGTGGCTTTAAAACAAATTTTGTATTTAATTTCTTACTGTAAATGTGTATTTGCAGATGCCAAACATGCGGCAAGTCAGGAAGAGGGAGAGGAAGACGAGGAAGTGGACCCAGGAGGCCATGACACAGGCCCTACTGGAGGTGAAAGCAGGCAGGCTTTCTCTACGGCAGGCAGCCCAGCAGTTTGGGTCCCTAAGTCCAGCCTGAGTGACCGAGTCAGTGGAAGGGTGTCCTCTGACTGTGTCTATGGTCAGAGGACACTCCTCACCCCTGAAGATGAGGATTCCCTGGTGGAGTACTGTTTGTATTCTGCCTGTCACGGGTTTCCACTGACGAAGCCTCAGGTCCTGGCCCACGCTCTGGCCATCTATAACCTCCGCCACCGGGACGCACAAAGAACCGTGCTTGGCCAGACGTGGTGGATAAACTTCCGGGAGCGGCAACACCATCGCCTTACTGCCCGGACCCCAGACATCATTGACCGTGGGAGGGCATCCTGCGCCAAGAGGGGGCCAATTGAGGAGTATTTCGGGCTCCTCACCACCACCCTGGAGGAGCACGGGTTGAGGGAGAAACCTCGTCAGATATACAACTGCGACGAGACAGGGTTTCAGCTGGACTCTACAAGAAGGAAGGTCATCGTGCCCCGGGGGACTAAACATGCTTACAGGCAGGCCCAGGGAACCAGAGACCACATCACCGTCCTGGCCTGCCTCAACGCGGCTGGAGAGGATGTCCCCCCATTCATCATCTACAAGGGGGGATATCCTGGGGGCCCCTATAACAAGGAAGGGGTTCCCGATGCCCTCTACGGGAAGTCGCCAGCAGGGTACATTGACAGTGAGCTGTTTAGGAAGTGGTTTGTCGGGCATTTCCTGAAGTTCGCCGTGCAGGAGCGCCCGCTGCTGCTCATCATGGACGGACATCAATCCCACCTGGATCCAGAGCTGGTCCGGGCGGCACAGAGGGAGGGGGTCATTCTCTTGTGCCTGCCACCACATACGTCTCACATCCTTCAACCTCTGGATATGAGTTTCTTCGGACCCTTGAAGGCAGATTTCTCTGGTGTTACAGGAGATCTGTCGGCAGTGAGCCACTCCTTCTTGGTTTCTAAGAAGGAGTTTTCAAGGGTCCTAAGAGACTCCTACCAGAGGGTGAAGGATCGGAGACTGGTGGTGGCTGGGTTCAGGAGGTGTGGCCTCTACCCTCTGGACCCAATGGCTATCGACTGGTCACGGGTCATGCCGTCCGGGCCGCGGCGTGGGGCCTCCTCACCACCTCCACCAACCTCATCGGCATCTTCCTGGGCTGCGCCTGATGTTGCCCTCCCCTCCCAGCATCCCCTTTCTCCAGCCCCTATCCCCAATCCCCAGAACCAACCCCCACCTGCCCCTCCTCCCAATCCCTACATGACCCATCCCCTGGTAACATCAGGCCGGATAACAGTAGACCTGGCCCACCTCCTGGCCGAAATAAACTACAACCGCAACACCGGCAAGGTCAGGAGGAACATCACCAAGGCCAGGTTACTGACAGCTCAGGAGATGTCCGACGTCATCGTGGAGGCAGAGGGCCGTGCTGCAAGATGGGAGGCCCAAGCTCTGGCCAGAAGAGACAGAGAGCAGCAGCGGGCCGGAGACACCGGCCTGGCAGCCACTTCCTCTACCCTGTCTGGCGGCTCTCGCCCCAGCCGCAGAAGACCAGTGTCCCTCGGGGCTACTACAGCCACCAGCTCCGGACTTTCCATCGCCAGTCCCTCATCCCGCTCTGCCCCCTCTTGTGCCTCCCACGGTCCCCGGCTGCCTGCCAGCAGCACATCACCACCACTGAGCCTGCCAGCTGAACAACAACAGAGAGCTCGGAGGGATTGGTGTCGTGGGTCCAGTGTGACAGCTGCCACACATGGTATCACACCATGTGTGTGGGCTGGGACGAGGAGCTGGATGATGAAGATGATTATTTCAAATGCCATGTGTGTCCTGATTTTTAATTTAATTTTTGATTGGTTTGTTTTTCAATAAATGTTTGCACAGAACTTTTCAATCATTTGCACAAGTTATTTGTCTTTCACTTTAACAATGTAGCTTTTTAATCATGAATACTCATGTTTTTAGTTGTAATATAACTCTTACTCTGCACTGTGTGTTATGATAATAATTGTTATATACAATATGTGTACATAATTATTAAATTCCAGACATCAGCTGGTGTTTTGCCAGTGATTGACATGAGAAGAGTTTAACAAAACATCCAGCAGGTGGTGGTATACGCTCAAACGGAAATTAAGGAGCTTTTATTGCATCATTTGGAGTTGTTGAAGCGTGATATCTTATTGTGAAGGACAGAACTACGGTCCCGGATGTGTTGACAGCATTGATGGTCATTTTTGCGACCCTGGAACAAGCGAATATCCCCGAAAAACCAGCAGCAGCCAGTGTTTACAACGAGGATAGAATTCCGGACGGATTAGGCCAAGAGCAGTGCACGGCTAATTCACCCGTGTTAGCATCGTTTTAACGACTCTGGGAAAGGCAAAGCTAACTGTAATAATTACAACAATATTTCGTTTGAAAGGTACGAAGTTTAACTTCAGTTTAACACCATTAAATCAACTGAAAACATTACACGATCATTTGTATCAACATTGTAAGTGAATTGTATTGAAACATTAGCTAAAAACTGTCCGGTTTGGGGTACAACTCCGTTAAACAGAGCTAACAGTGTTAGCTAGCCACTGTACTGTATTGTAAAGTGTTACTGTACCAGTAACTTAACGTTTTCACAATTTAATTGTAGAAATGATTTGGGAGTTGGAAGGTGTTGCTGCATAGTGTTGGGGTCTGGTGACACCTCCTGGCTGGCTAAGCCCCTCACATGTGTCTTCCCTCTCAATAACCGCCTGACCTGAGATCCATGTCCCCCCAAGATGACCACACCCCCAGATCCGGCCAAAAACTGATGCTGATTTTGTGTGCACACCACCGGCAGAAGGACGATTAAAACTCTTTCCTCACCGATCATTACCGGGAGGTACGAACCGACAACGTGCCTCAGCCGACGTTGAACCACCGGCCTCCTCTCTGCAGCGAGGGGACCGTGTCCGCGCCAGCAGCAAACGCCGCGCCGACAAGCAGCCCCCACCCCTCGAGGAACAAGCGATTCCTCCACGGTGACTGACCCTTTTTTTACGAAACTTCTCAAAGTAAGAGTTCACGGTGTCTGGGCATAGCTTAGCTTAATTTAGCCTTAGTTTGATCTAGGTTATTCATTTATGTGTTGTTATTCCCGTATTTTGTTGTGTTAAGTCACCGTCGCGTTATACTGAGGTATTGCGCAATCATCGCGGACCGCACGAGTCCCGTTATATTGTGTATTCCCTGCTATAACTATTTTGTTTGGGGATTATTTTCATTTCATTTAGTTTTTACTCTATTTTCCTTAAATCGGCTCTGTGAGTGAAGTGTAGACTGGCTATCGTGCATAAGCGCCGTCAGTTCACAAACAACAACGGCAGACTTGTGCAAGATAAGATCAGCGTTCCTCATTCTCACTACGACGCGGACCGCACGCAGAAGCTTTGATTTCTCTCTCTCTTTTTATTTCTCTCTCTCCCGTAACCTACACACACATAGAACCTCTGTTTTTTGGGTGAACCTCTCGCCCTCTATTGTCCCGACACACGTGCTGCGCCGACACACGTGATTACACACAGCTACCTCTCCGCCATTTTGTCTAGGTCGCTCGTGTCCGCCATCTTGGTTTGTAGTTCTAAGCTGTAGTTCTAGAAGGCCCCCCCCCCCTTTTCATCACTGATTGAATAGGTTCCAACCCCCTCGTTCCACACACACACACACACATACTTGCATACATACATCCACACCTATATACATATATCCTTCCCCATTTTATTCATTTGACTAGATAGTAGACATATAATTGTATGATAGTATTTGTTGGTTGCAATATTAATTGACTTGGTCATTTATTATTTTGATTTAATAAACTCTGTTATACTTTAAAGAGCAGTCGTCTGTGATTACTTGTGCATATGTGTGTAAGATAACTGGATGTAGTAGCCTGTGCTCGAACTTAAACCTTCACTTGCACTCTGAATGTGTAGTCATACTCAGACTATTGACATTAGGAGTGGCCACTAATTATGAGACTTAGTTTTATCGTTTGGTTATTGGTCCCTGTTCACAGGGTGGTGCCCTGTTGTTATTAATAATCATTAATAATTGTTACTTACATTAATAATTCTATTGATGCCAAGAATTCAGTTTCTTAGATGCTGATAACCCAAACACGCTCCTCTACGTTCCCAACAATAGATAAGTTAATTACATTGTATTTGTACAGCTAAGAGAGATGCAATAACAGGGTATCACACAAAGGGACAATGCATTGAAAGCACACTGGGCCATGCATACCACTTTTAATGTACCAATTGTCATGTGGATAAACACAATTTGTTGTGACCAGGACACTTCGTATTGACAATTTCCATTTGCATCACTGTTACTCTATCACAGGATTTTGAGGCTTACTGGATCACATCAACTAAAAAGCCTATTTTCATTACAGAGAATGGTCCGCAGCCTCTGGATTGAACTGCTTTCAAACCGTGGATGAAGCACAAACTAAGTGGTTTTTTTTTTCATTACTCTTTTCTTGATTATGTATGCAGTGCCTGAATATGATGCTCAAGATATTCCAAACATTTGTATGTATCTATATGAATGCAAGTTTCCTCGTTCTCTAAAACAATATGCTGTAAAGGGCACAATAAAGAACATACGATGTATGAATCAAAGCATTTGATTCTAGGATGGGAGCATTTTAGCAATTATTTGGTTTAATAAGTTATCAACGAGCACATCAAGGGTTGGCGTAAACGGTTAAACTGCAACTTTACTCAAAGCAATTGATTCTTTCAACTTTCAACTTTTGCCAATCCCATTAGAGGCGGGGCCATTGGTGCCCAGATCATGTATTGACATTTTAACATGTTTATTTTAGGAAACTTAAGGAGACCTGGGAGGGGAAGAACACACATTCACGAATTGAAACATGGAGCTGCCTCTAGTCTTATACCGCTGACATTTCTTCCTGGATTCACACCAGAGTCTCCACTCAAAATGCCCTAAAATAATTAAAAAGTCTTTGCCAGAACTTATTTAATAACAAAAGAAGGTAACAGGAAACATGTTACCAAGGGTAAAGACGCTTTTTTATTTCAATTTTCCACTGTATTTACCGACTCCACCTTGTGTTTATATTCATACATGTCAAATGTACAATGTATTCTTAGTTGCTTGTTAAAATTAATTGAAAATGCAAATGAATGGAGAAACAAGGGAAAGAAAAAGGGGTCAGTGATCGACCTGCGTATGAACAAAGAAATATCTTTCTTGTATGGTTTCAAAATGTCTAATGTGGGGCCCCTCAACTTTTACTAGCATAACTAGAGGTCTACTATGTCTCTGGTTCTAAGGGCCGGCAGGGCCAAATATAGACAACCTACGGCTATCGTCATAATCACAATCACAAGAGGGGGGAAGGGCACATATGCTCTTTTGTGATATCTGTCTATATGGTGGAGGCTTTGAACCATCATTCACCAGCGGCAGCCTCTGGTGATGAAGACACTCTTCCCCCGAGGAGGTTCCATCTTTTGCTCTCCCGTCTAAGAGCAAATCACACACACACACAGGTGAAGGACGCACCCCCATCTCCTCCTATCCACACGACCATTGCTGTCACTGGCCTGAGAGATAACTGGCTTTACCAAGCCTGTCCTTTATGTGAATGTCAAAGTATCCACACAGGGGCCATGACACCGTGAGCCACTGTTGTCTGCAACCAACGCTGCCTCAGAAGAGGTGGCGCTTGTATACCTCACCTCCCATTGCATCGCATGCAGTGGGTAAAGCATAGAGGTCTCACTCTGCAGGAAAAATAATCCTACATTATAGCCCCCCCCTCCACCCTCCTTCCATTGACAACTATTATACAGCATGCATTTATTCCGGTTACCTTTGAGCACTTCATCATCGGTTCCAGATGGTGCAGTAAATGACCGAGAAACTCATCCTTCACAGCTCTTCTCATCGTAAGCCCAGGTTGTTGATGTTGACTCAGATTGCCCTGTGAGCAGTGGCACTGTATGTATCACTTTATCGAAATTCCTCTCCAAAGCCAAGTAAGTCACCAGAGATGAAGTCAGACTTCAGTGGATGAAATTAATTGCTTAACCTCTGCGAAATCAGCTGCCAATAAATTACACAGGGGAATGACTGATCACATAGATCATGTTCGTATCAACAGAGGTTGGTCAGCCATATCCTAAACGGAGCGTTCAGTTTCGTGCAAAGGAACTGTCACTGCGGATCAAATGCGGCAAGGCTATATCGTGCAGCTGCGTGTTGGAGTGCACTATGCTGCATCTGTAGCTCTAATATTAGTCCCTGCAGTGGAAACATTCATACAGCAACTCGCTGACAGAAGAAAAAATGCAATTGTTTGCAATTCAAGTAATAGCGGTGTTGTTGTTTATCCATCTCCTGGTATTGTTTCAGTGAGTGTATAGAACAACAGAGGAAATTACATATCACAGCCCACTTTTTTTATTTTTAATGCCATTTCAGCCATATTCACTTGATATCGTGAGAAACGATTCCATCTTCATTTCTGAACATCACTGCTGATTTAACAATCCATCAAATGAGGAAAAATAACAATAAGCGTGCCGGCCCGGGCCATACCGTTTACCTGCATTCATGCTAACAACACGCTGTGTGGATGGATGGTCATATTCGAGTGCAGCTGGTTCACATCATCACCAAGTATTCGTTCAGCTTTGGCTCAAGTTCCTAGATTTCAGACTCATTTTGTCAGTTGTGAGGGTATTCTTGGTTCCAAGCAGCTGAAGCGATGGTGAAGCAAAATAGTGGCGGGAGACACGAAGATTACTACATTCGACTGAGAGTCATTCAGAAGCGGTAGAGAATATTCATGGTAAGTGGGGCTGTAAAATCCTCTGACTTTAGCTGACTCCGCTGTCTGGCAATAAATATTTCAAAATATAGACCCTGGAGGTAATTTCCAAGGTATGTATGAATTTAAATTCCTTGTGACTGTGTTATAAAACAGCACCACGACTGTAAGTAGCTTCATTGCCTCGCTTTGTCGAAGCAACACATGCACTTGAATACTGGGGTTTACTGTCAAAAGTAAATTAACTTGCTCTTCATTCAGATTCACATTTTAACTTCAATGCACACACACACACATTACTGTATAACATTAACATATTGTAAAACATACTACAACTTCTGCTACAAAGTATTCAAATGTATTACTTTTTAAAAGAGGAGGTTATTGGAGGCAGCAAACCCAGGTGGAAACACAAACTCAAGGTAAATGACATCTTTCATTTTGCGAGCCCACCTTGAATTAATCCTATTTAAGGGTTTAGCTACACTGTGCACAGCAGCATTCACTCAAACTAATCCATATCACACCCACGTACTTTTGCACACACATACACATGGAAACACACACACTCAAACTGCGTTTTTTCTGATGCTACCAAGACGCAAAAGCTCCTCCTATGATAGAAAAATGGCGGCAAAAAAGCAACAAATAGCTACCACGGTTTGACAGTTATTCAAGTGTATCTGCAAGAAAAGAAAAAACCCTGGACCATATCTTGTCATAGTCACATGCATCTAAATGATATATTCTTTTGTCAGATACATGTGATAAACAGAGCCTCCCCATGGCCCTCGCAAACACAGTCTCGCAGTAGGCTGCTCCTGGACACAATAACATTAAACAGCATCAACAAAGATTCTTTCTGTCCTCTTTCTATTTCCTTCGCATGAATATTGAGCGGTGAAGTCTGAGACGTGTCTTCTGTGAGTGGGAGCACAGGTGGATAACAATCTGTACATGAAACACAAATGAATGAAAGAGGAGCGTGACTGTCTCTAGGGCTCTATACCTTCAGCATCAACATGGCCTCAGGGCAAAATGAGTGAGAGCTTCAGATTTGAGGAGCGTAAAGGAAGCAAAGAGGCGTTCAGTAAATACTCAAGGTTAGGCTTCATCTTATCCCTTAAACATACATACCCTCTGACTATGGAGCGGGTGCTGATTAGTGTGAATATTGTCAGCTATTTTCTTATTTAGTCTTGGTTTTAGTCCCGTGTCAAATGTCTTTGTTAGTTTCTATCATAGTGTTTTTTTGTGGGGGTTGTTAGTGAAGTTGTAGTTGACTAAAAGTGTGGCTATTTACGTATAATAGTCAAAGAAAACCATAAATATTTGATCATAGTTTTAGGATTCAGAGCATTGACATAGTGGCAGAACGTTATTTGCGGTGTAAAGATGTTTAGTAGCTAAAGTCGAATGAAGTCGTTCTCCCTCGGCGTATGTTGTCGTCAGAGCTTCTCTGTGATTTGTCGTCATAGCCGGGCCGGCCGTGCATTCTGTTGGTGCATGAGAGTGCATGTGAGTGTGCCCCGCTGGCTAGCTCATGGCCGGTGCTCGCCACTACGCTCATATGGCGTTCATACGGTGGTTACAGCTGATCATCGTCGCAGTAGCGGAGCACCCACTCTCTGGCTGCAGTTGAAAAGTCAGAAAATGACCTCCTAGTGTCTATTCCGAAGCATCATTTCTTTGACCTCGATGGAAAACGTCATGGGGTCAAGGAAAGATGTGAATGAGAGTTCATGAGGAGTTAGACTCACCAAATTAAATTTTGTATTCATGTTTTATTTTTTTACTTACTTATTACATGTTCGAAGTAAATAATTACATACAAAATTAAACGAAAGGCTTGTCACTGTCTATTCATATTCATCATCATGAATCCCATTAGCTTATGACTGTATGAAAATAATTGTTGAATCTGTTAAAGATAGACGTATTGTTTGTGTTCTTGGACAGCCGAATGGTGCGTCACTTTAAATTGTGGCGCGGCATTATCTTCTTTCCTTTGGTAAAGGAAGGTCCAGTGTTTCCTATGCTAAAGGGGCTAAGAAAGGAAGCATTGAAGGACCTTTCCTTCGCATTTAGCATATATTACATATATAATATATATATTTATAATCATGCTACTGTTCACTGGCCTCTGACTTGATACATGTGACGATTTTAAATCCAACATATAATGCATTCACAATAGAACGTGGATGATTTAGGGAGAAATTATGCTCATTGTCACCATGACAGTTTTCAGAGAGCTTGTGAATGATTTTGAGTCGGCCTACTTGATGCCTATTCATTACCTGCAATTGAATTCTTGTAACGGCACATCGAATGCCATTGAAAAGACACTTAAGTGTGCTTTGTAATGCCAATTATCCATTGTATCACAGCATGCTATTCAAAGTCACCAGAGTGAAATCAAAATGCAGTGTGTCAGGAAACACTATACTTTATTGCTGCAGCCTACCTCACTATTTGGCAAAGCTCCAAATCCACTTTCAGTGCATGGATCATCACACATCCTCTGCTGTGTGATGAAGGGAGGCAAAGTGGAGTTTTGGACATTTTAAAATGTCAATCCAATCTTTTGTTTCAAAACCTACACATATAGAGGACTTCACAGTAGTAACCTGATGTTTTTGAATGTCAGGTTTTTACTTTTTAACATTCCGGATCATCTCTTTCAGGTGTATTAGTTCAGTGATTCTCAACTGGTGGGTCGCGACCCAAAAGTGGGTCGCGGACCCATTTTCAGTGGGTCGCGGGCCTTTGCCTGTCAAAAAAAAAAAAAAAAAGTTGTGATTTTATTTTGAAGGGCATTTTTTTTATGCAGCGGAATTATTCCAGCATTTACGGGACTTGTTCAGCGGTGCAGGAAAAACACCGACCAATGCGTTGTGAATCACATCACGTGAATATATATATATATATATATATATATATATATATGAGTATTCTGACAAGTTTCCTGACTCAGTGAGATGTACACACACCGTGACACAGGAGGAGAGACGAGGATAGAGAGAGCAGAGCAGGACTGTTGAGGTGTGAGATGTGAAAGTCAAATCATAGGACGATCTCCAAAAGAGAGAAATGGCCAGAGAGACCAGAGTCATTAGACTCTGACTGGACAGACTCATCAAGGTGAATTCTTCAAACACAAATTTCTCTTTTTAGAAGATGAGAAAAATATAATGTTGTGGCTTTTTCACTTCACCCTGAATGGACTGAATTTAAAGCTGCAGGGCAATTCAGTGAAAATAAGTTTTCTAAATAGAATTTCGTTACATAATTTATTTTTTAATCCAGCCGTTATTTTACTTGAAATGAGAAGAACATGTATTCATGTATTTCTATGTATTATTTATAATCCATCCAGTTAAATTTGAAAAATGAGATTAATATTTGTTAAAATACAATTGATGTGTACTTTCTTTATTTGATTTGACAGTTGTTTACTACACAGAGACGTTACTACTACTAGACTTGTTGAACATAGATATACCCAAATTATTTATATATATATATATATATATATATATATATATATATATATATATATATATATATATATATATATATATATATATATATATATATATATATATATATATATATATATATATATATATATATATATTAGGGGTGTAACGGTTCACAAAATTCACGGTTGGGTACGATACAGTGGAGCCACGGTTCGGTACAGTAGAAAACTATAAATGCCAGAGAAACGTACTTGATTTTAAAATATATTTATTCATTACAACTAACATCATAAAGTTATTCTTTGACTTTGAACAATGATGGAACTATACCTGAGTGACCCATCTTCTGGGGTGTCTTCCTAGCAACACATAAGCATGAAAAACAAAAACTGCTCCTTCATGTTATGTAGTATTGTTACTTACATCTTGCTTACATCTTGTATTGTTACTTACATCTTGTATTGTTACGTACATCTTGCAAAAGAGATTATTAATGTCAATGGGACTACCTGGTTTAATAAAGGTTTTAAACTTTTTTATTCAAACGTGTTCGGTTCGTCATGCGTACCGAACCGTGAGCCTCGTAACGAACGGTTCAATACGAATACGCGTACCGTTACACCCCTAATATATATATATATAATTTGGGTAGTGGGTCCCGGTTTGTCATTAAGGGGTGATGGTAGGTCCCGCAGCCAGACCAGTTGAGAACCACTGTATTAGTTGATACAAATGTGTTTTTATTTCCCCTACCGTAACTCTACCTTGGAGAAAAGACTGCATCTAATCACTCTGACCTGCATTTCGTCATTGACAATTTCATGAAATAACATCATGAAATTGTATCTAAACTGCTTCCTGACAAGTGCTTGGAGTGCAAGTGGGTTCACTTCATAAAACTATAAGATCAAGAAGTATTTTTGGAGCCCAAAAGTGGACCAATACTTCATAATGCTTTGTCCATGTGTCCATTCAATTGTTGAGTTGATTTGAACAACTGACCTCAAAATAGACGACTCAAATGGCCTCCAAAAGAGCTTTCTTAATGCACAATTAGCATGGTCTGTGTATGTGAAGCCTTTTTTGGCAGTCTCCCCTACAGTGATGGAGCTTCAGGACTTGGCATTTAAACATGGGCCCTGGAAGACACTGGCTAATTAGTTCCTGAGGAAGGAGCAATCCATCTTCCAGAGGAAGCGATGTGTCCACTCCTGCAGCTGTGGTCAGTGCACTTTAAATTAGAATGTCTTCAACTTCAGAGACAGAGAGCGGAGCAGAATAAACAAAAAAAACAAAGTTCAGGGACATAGACTTCATATACTTTGCTCACAGTTGTGATTAAAGACAAACTCAATATTTGAACAAGAGCAAGACTATAATTTTTCATTTTTCAGAAACATTTCCCAAAGAACTGTTGATCTGACTGAACCAGTGATATAACTGATTGGATTCTTCCTGCAGCGATGGAAATCAGCTGAATATCAAAAGCCTCTCTTACACTCTAATATTTTTACATTCAATTTGGAAAAATAATCAAAATCATACTAGAAATATTGTGCAGCTGTATGGAAAATGTATGAATCAACTCTACCTGAGGTCAGGCCTATGAAAACATCTGCTATGATTGGAAATAAGAGCAGGTTTGCAGGCGTAGTGGAGCTCACCTCACACATCTTGATATAGAATTGAAATAGATCCTTAAGTTATCGTCTAATGGACCTAATTATGAAAAGCCAGCGTGTTTCACCATATATGCATCATCTTTGTGCAGCAATATTTAATACATTTAAGCAATGTAGCCACTTAGATATCCACATGTCCATGAAGTTTGAATGTTGTTTTTTAGATTTATTTTTTAACATAAGAGTAATTTTGTACGGAACATTTATTCTCCAGATTTCCACAAATGACTAATGCGTGATATCCTACAGCTCTTTAAGGAACATAATCGTACACATTTGACCCTGCAATATGGTTAACACCCAACATTTAGGTTAACGTGAGTCTTGGCTATGAACAGGGTGATCAGTGGGTCATGATCGATTACCTAACACTTATTTGATGGGCTTGATAACCTACACGCATAAAGGCAGAAAGCGACACAGAGAATGGCAGAAATGCAGCATGCAGTGTGGGGATGACTGTTGTGCCACCATAATGCTCTTGCTGTCTAGACTGTCAGGGAATATCAGCATTAAAATGTAGATCGGAGACCTAATCCTAGTCAATATTATTTGGATTGAATCGAGGCTGACAAGTCTGGCTTTAGCCATGACTGGATTTAGTTTTACATATTTTCCGATATGAATTAAAAAAAATGTAATTATGAAATCCGGTGTTGCAAAATATTGTGAATGCTGCAGCCGTTACATGAGTGTTGCCTTTCTCTATTAAATGCAATTAAATATAACATTCATCCTAATGATGCTGTTAAACTATAATTATTACATTAATATGGTTAATTAATATTAATATATGTTAAGTGTGTAAAATGAGTTCCAATAATACTTTGATCGAAATTTCATGTATTCTGCCACGGCATGAGCACAGTATGTGTCCATTTAATATGAAAACAAGCTTTAGTCGTATTATGTATGGCTTAATATCATCTCCTTTTGTCAGTTTTCCAGAATGAAAAAAACATGTATTCCCTGTGTTTTGTTTTATGCAGGGGATCTTTTGTTATCTGTTGTTTACACTCAATAAGAAACCAAAGGCATTCAAACTGTAAGGTTGAGCCATTGCTTCCATACATTTAGCACAATAAAATAAGCTGAAAGTGGCCAGAGACGCCATCCCTGAATGCAGGGAAGACTAAGGGGCCCATCTGCAATGCAGATCTGAGATGCAAGCAATCAAAGCTGACTCGAGGCATGACCAAATAATCAGTCAGTGGGTGGGGGATCTTCCCCCAACTAGAGTTATTATATGAGGACTGTTTGTGCAACTTCTAACCCTCAAAGTGGGAGTTTATTGAGGAGAAAATAAACTTACTGGAGAAAAAAAAACGACAAGCGTGTATTTCAAGCATGAACTTGAATGGCTTCTAAATGCAAAGAGGGGACGGCAGTTTGCTTTATCCAAATTAACTTTGCACCAATGCATAAGAGTCAACTTATCCATTAAGCAAATAAAGGGATGTGCTGTGGTGGTTCACATCAAAATGGGAAAAAACTAAAAGGACTCTCCTGACATGATATTTGATTGTTGTTTTGAAGGGAATTTGTTTTTTTTTGTGCAGGAGCACAAATCTAAATATACTTATAGCAACACAGACTTGGCCACATACAGACACAAACGGTGCACAAAATAGTCTGTATTGTATGCTCCCAGCTCAGAACAGTGTCAGCGAGGCAGATTGTACAGAGCTGCTATTGCAGAAAGAGCAAACGCTCTTCTCCATTTAAGTGTGATGTCTCTCTGACCACATGGAAGTAATGTGAAGTATTGGGTGATCAGTGCCATTTGATATTGTGAGTGCTTGGCATGTGATGACTCTGAGCTCTGATAGACTGGGGAAGAAGCAGCGGGAACAACAGAAGAGCAGGATGGGTTGGATTAGGCTTTTGCAAAGCAACAACAGGGGGGGGCAACAGCGTCCAGTTCAGTGCTCTGAGTTCACTGATGACATGAAGACTTTGCCAAGAGCATGTATGGATGTCAGGGAGGTGTCGATCGACACTGAGCTGATCGTCAATGATGAGTCCGAGACATTAAAAGCTGCAAACCTGCTGAGCTGTCGTGGATGGAGGTGAGGTTCAGTCGTGTGGGGTGTGTTTGATGTCCCAATCCTCCGTTTCTTTTTTTGTATTGTCCACATTCAGCTGCAGGTAGTTGTCGGTGCAACATTGGGTCAAGTGAGAACCGGACTTGTTGTCATTGAGTAGTCCAAGTATGACAGAGTCCTCAAAGTACATGAAGTTTGCGGAGATCGGTAAAGGGCTGGTACAGCCAGAAGTGTAAAGTGTGTAAGGAAGAGTCTGAGGTGTGATGATGCTTGATAATGTTACTGTGTCTGTTCTAAAAGCCCATGAACCCAGTGAACCGCACTGATGATCAATCTGCTCCTCCTAAACATATGTCATAAACATATTCCAGTTTTAAGCGCCAAGTTATTCAGTAAAAGTATGAATGCAGCGGAATTTTATTTTTATTTATTTTTATTTAACCAGGTGAGTCCCATTGAGATTAAAAATCTCTTTTTCAAGGAAGACCTGGCCAAGACAGGCAGCAACACAAGAAACACATAGTTACAGACAGAAAACACCGAACAAGACAAGTTAAAAGAAATTAAAAGTTAAGAGACAGTGACTTAACAGAGATAATTTAAAAAAAACAGACATTTTTGGGAACCTGCCTCTATTTCTTTCATTTTAGATTTAAAAGCAGTGAGTGGTATCAGTTCTTTTAATTTTAAGTTATTCTGCAACATATTCCAGGATGAGGGTGCAGAGTACACAAAAGCCCTTTTTCCCAATGATCCTTGACCATAAACAACCCTGTCTCCACTCTGTAGAAGTGACCACAACCATAAATACATTTTTGAGATAATCTTCATAATGAGAAAACGTGCAAAATGTGGCTAGTTGCAAAATGTTGCAACTGAATGTATCTGCAAAATGGCAGGGCGACCATTAATTCATTTCAACATGGATAACAAATTTCAAGCGTTGCTGCTAGCAGTAAAAGTCTGCATTTCTGTGGAGGAATCAGCTGTTATTGGAGCGATTAGCGAACCGGCGTGACCAGAGGCGTCATCAGCCCTATTAAGTGGCCAAGCCAGTTAGCCATAAATGCTATTCAGAGCTACGAGTTACAACAGCAACAGTTATTGCCTCGTTGCTTTTAGATTCCAATGAGAAGACACGCTGCTTCGTTTTACTTCTTCCGTTTGGTAGCCTTGAGAGACCTTAGTCTGTAAGTATGTCTGTATGAAGCATGAAAAGATTTACGAAGATATATTATATTCGCTAATGCTAATCGCGGTTAGCATTTCCCCATTGGCAGTAATGTTAAAATTAGCTTAGAAGCTAGCGAGTCGGACATGTTTGTTACATGATGTTCAGAGAAGAAGACAACTTTAGTACTGTTAAAAGCACTGTTCTGAAAAAAAGTATTTGCGGTATGTATGTAGTTGTGGATGTTACCGCCATTTATTTAATTAAAAGTAAAAAAAAATCTTTCCTGTAACATCTTGCCGTTCAACGGGGACAAGTGAGGCTTATTTATGTACAATTTCTTTTAAAAATGAGCAGGTGTGGCCTATATATAGGTGCGCACTATAGTCTGGAAATTACGGTACTACTTCCGACAAATGTATACGTTTTTTGATATTGTTTTTTTTAAAGCTTTTGTCTTCCATTAACTACTAAAGTGTAAAAACGTGCAGACACCTGCCTTTATAAAGGATACAGCTCAATTAATAAGTATTCTCAGATTTTATTTTTAGGTAATATAATACATTTATTTTTTCAGATTTAGGTGTTGTAAAGAAACCACTATGGCTCTTGCAGGTTGTTCAGAAACTCCTCTATTTCTCTATGTCTATTTTTAATCTTCTTCAGAGCTTTGATGCTTTCCCCACGATAGACTGATTGGTGCCGTATCTCTGCCGCCTTCATGTGATATTTTAGTGACTTTTTTTGATCATTTTGATGGATTTTTGAATGTTTTGCGTAGTTGTTATAAAGCAACTGTTTGTCTGCAGGTTCCAGATCACTTTTGAGCAGTTCCTGGTACTTCTGCTCAGCTGTAGCCTCGTTGGACTTCGCGTATATTTTTGCGAGGTCTACTTTCGTCTTAAATGAAGAATGAGGGTAATGAGAAATCACCTCCTCATGGAGATTGATTGCTCTGTCTATCATGTTTTGCTGTGGGTCCCTGTTGCTGGCAGGAATGATCTTCCATTTGAGAGTGAATGCGGCACATCTCTTCAGATAACGCTCATCTGGATGTTGTTCCAGAGCCTCCTTTGCCAAAACAATGGCCTCATCAACACTTACATAGTATCTGTAAACCCATAGTATTGCTTTCATACCACTGAAGCTGCTGACAGGATTTCTCAAAACCTCTCTGGCTAACTCACGTGCTTCATCCTCAACGTTTTCTCCATTCTGTGCACGTTGCTCAAGGTAGTAAATTGCGAGGCACAAGTTCTCTGGATCCTGTTCCTTGGCGGCTCTCATTTTCTCCAAGATGTCAGCCCCCAGCCTTGTGTTGCTGTGATAAAAATCACTCACTAACCCTATGACGTGACTGGTGTTCCACTCCACCATGTCCGGCTGCATCCTGATGGCTTTCTGGAAGTAATCTGAAACCAGCTTTTTGTTTGCGCTGAACCTCATCAGGGTCCAGGCTTTTTCAGCGTAGATCTCTGCATGGAGCTCGTCCTGCGATGGAGATGGGTATTTCTTCATCAGGGCTTCAACCTTGGACAGGTAAGCCTCGCTCTCTGCTTGGTCTCCCAGGTGGTGGTGCAGCCAAGCCAGGTTCCCGTAGTTCACCACTAACCAGGGACCGTCATCTGCTTTTCTCATCTGGCGGAAGGCCTCTGCAGCCTTGTTGAAGAAACTTTGGGTGTCTTCAGTGAAGCCCAGCTTGTACTGAATGAACCCCCTCAGGTTGTAAATGTGACCCAGCCAACAGTTTCCCTCCTCCGTGCCGATGTCCACCAGCTTGTCGCTGAGACGTAAAAAATTGATCTTGGGGACCAGATCCCAGGTAAAGTGGCATTGCAGGGTCTCCAGTTTTGAGACCAGTGATGTTTGACTCTGAGCAGCACTGATGGGGAATAAAAATGACAAATATTAAGACACATCACTAGGTTATGGATAAGGAAAGAGGTATGAGAGGATAGGAAGAAAAAATATGGACCAACAAACGGCTGCAAAGAGAAAGTAAGGTAGGAAGAGGAAAGTAGGTGAAGAAGAAAAACTTGGAAGAGAAACAGAAGAGGACGAATGAAGGCAACTTTTCCCAAGAGTCTCTTGCCTTGCTGAAATCCTACCTTGAAGGAAGAACCCAGTGTGTCAGAGTGGGTGATGTTACATCATCTACTCTAAGATCTAATGTGGGAGTACCCCAGGGTTCTATTTTAGGACCTTTACTATTCAGTTTATACATTAATGATTTGCTGGGTGTCTGCGATGGGTGCGATATTCAAATGTACGCTGACGATACAGTGATTTATGTGCACGCAAAGAACAAAGAACAAGCTGCACTTAAACTCACGTCCACAATGACAAATGTAATGAAATGGCTTGCAGATTCCTGCCTTCACCTAAATGTTAAAAAGACTGTTTGTATGTTCTTCACAAAGAGAGCTTGCAAAGTGTCACTGGAGCCAGATGTTTATGTTGCTGGTGAGAGGCTACAGGTAGTGTCAGATTTTAAATATTTAGGAATTTTTATTGATTCTAATCTCTCTTTTAAAAGACAGGTAAAACATGTGACAAATGTCTTAAAATTGAATCCCATGAATTTTAGATATATCAGACACTGTCTAACCATGCAAGCTGCAAAATTGTATTTTAATGCAATGATTATCCCCCATCTAACCAGCAGCACAACATTAAAATCCATTCATATTCTCCATAAACAAGCCCTAAAAACACTTGATAAAAAACCCAAAAGTCACCATCACTGCAATATTCTCACCAAACATCATATCCTGAGTTGGGAGAACATCATTAATTCACTGATGTGTGTCTGGTTTTTAAAATTTTACATAGTATGGCCCCACCTCCACTGAGTGATTTTATTAAACAAAGCGCTCAAAGCAGCAGACTCACTGGATCTGCTTCAAGAGGTGATTGTGTCATTCCACATAGGTCAAGCTCGTTCAGTAAATCTACATTCTCTGTGAAGGCAGCTCACTCGTGGAATGCTGTGCCACCACACATACGCACACAAAACACGTACCAAACATTCAAGCATCACTTAAAGAAATGGCTTGTTGCCAATCAGGTGTGCCAGCATTGATGTACTGTCTGTCCTGCCTGCTTGTTTTGCCTATATGTGCATTTGTCTTGATCAGTGTTGCTACTTTCCATTTTTTTGATGTGTATGTTAAGTGCTTCAGTGTTACATGTGCTTGTCCTGTAGGTGGGTCTGTTCTGCGTGACGCATGCTGAAACCTGTTATGTCTGCTCTGCTTTAATGTCGTTCACTTTTCTTTAGCTGTGTTTCGGTTTTGTCTATATGTTGCTGTCTGTTTCTCTATGAATTTTAACTCCGTTTCAATTTGAGATTTTGTTATTTTAGGCTGCCTTGAAACATCTGGCCGGGGACAGCAGATGGAAATGAACCTATCTGGCTAACTCTGGCTCACTTACAGTGTAACTTTTGATTAGTGTGCATTGTTCCTGAAAAATAAATAAATGAGTGGACGTAGAGGAAGGTATTTTAGGAAATGGGACAATAGAGGGGAAGAATGGAAAAGAGTTACAAAAACGGACAAAATACAAAACCATGATGGACAAGAAGAAACAAAGGTAAACAAAGTATGCAATGAATACATAGATTAGTAATGAAAGGTAGGATAGCGTCTGTGAGGAAGGAAGAAACAGAGTGAGGCTGAAGGACAGAAGGGAGAAAGAACAGATGGCTGGAAGAGGTAAGGAAGGAGGAGGCAAGGAAGAAAGGTAAAGAAATGGTTTGAGCCACAGAGAACGAGGAAGAAAAAAATGGATTAAGGAGAATAAAATAATTCAACAACAACAACATTTCACATTTGCCCACCAGAATTATATTCCTGGAAGTGTGGGATGAAACTTCAAGAAAACAACTGATCAGTAATAATTGTTAAGAAAAAGGGTTTTTAAATCCATGTGGCACTGACTGAAAGGCAAGACTGAAGAAACACAGGAGGGATAATAGTAGTAGCCTAAAGACAGAAAGGAGAGAATGAAGGAAGGAGGTACAAAGATCTGACTGAACAGCAGTGTTTGAATACGTCATCAATGACTTGAAGGATCCATAATGTTAACATTATTTGGCTGTAGGACACAATGATAGGATATTAAATAAATCATAATGATACTGATTTACTCCAACAATGATATGAAATGCAGAAACAGCTACTCACCTCATCATTTAGCTGTTTCCTCAACTCTGTAACTTCTCTAAGTTATAGTGTGGCTGGTTTTGGCTCTTGATGCTGCTTTGGCTTCGCTGGTATGAATGATAAGATGTTGTTGAGCACGCAGCTTTAAATATTCACTGTCACGTCAAAGCGCATCGTAGAGGCGGGGCACTTGAGGATCATTCTTCTTCCTCTGTGCTGCTGTTTTCCCTCCAATTTGCCTGTCACCTGATCCAGCTCACGAGTGCGTAGTTTTATGTGAAGCACCTTGAACTACATTGTTGTTGATATGTGCTATACAAATAAATTTGCCTTGCCTTGCAGCCACATCTGATGAATCTAAAACATGACTCATCAACCTACCACATTGTTATGGCTGCACCTTCACATGGGATGGAAATATCGACCAGTCTTCGCCTTCACTTTCGTTTCCCGGGATTGAAAACCTACAGTCACATCTGATCAAACTGAAACATAACTCATCAACTTTGTTCACTCAATTTTCACTTATGAGTTACTGTTTTGTTATTACAAAAAAATAACTCATACGACAAAAGATCTTGTGATTACGAGATCCGTATTCATGAGAAAAGTTAAGGTAGCCTTGTTCGATAAAGTCAGAGAGATATTCAGATCCGGACTTCTCAGATTAGTAACTCAGAAGCGAAACGTTGTTAAAACACAAACCAAAGAGCACAAGAGTGCGCAGGGACCGTCTACAAGGTGCAATGTTTAAAATTAGAATAGACATATCACAGAAATATGCAATAACTTCATTATTATGCTGTGGAGTGTGACCACAAGTGTCAGTCATTCAGTCATTAAGTCATACCTCATCAGTGTCCAGGGAACGTTTTGGTTTAGGGTGATCTGAAACAACTGGTTACCTTGGGTGTCTCTAGGGGTGTAATAAATACAAATGAATTGTTTCCTGTGTCACTTGGTCTTCTTTGTCCTGTAAGTGGAAACTGTTGATGTGTTACGATTACTTATTTAATTGCTACATATTGAACTGTGAACATTTCAATGTTTAAAGTTAAAAAGTCAAGGATTCAAGGATTAGAGGACTTATGTCTCAACAGGATTTGATAAAAACTTGTCCATGCATTGATCTTCAGTAGACTCCACTACTGTAGCGGTGTGTTTACAGCTCTCTGTAAAAAGTCAATCAGAAAGCTGCAGCTGATTCAGAACGCTGCAGCTCGAGTCCTCAAGACCAAGAAAGTGGATCACGTCACTCCAGGTCTTTGCACTGGCTTCCTGTCCAACAAAGAATTGACCTTAAAATCCTGCTGTTGGTTTACAAAGCACTGAATGGTTTAGGGCCAAAATACATCTCTGATCTGCTGCTACCTTATGAACCATCCCGACCCCTCAGGTCGTCTGGGACCGGTCTACTTTCTGTTCCCAGAGTCAGAACTAAACATGGAGAAGCAGCGTTCAGTTTTTCTGCTCCACATATCTGGAACAAAGTCCCAGAAAGCTGCAGGTCTGCTGAGACCCTCAGCTCCTTTAAATCAAGACTGAAGACTTTTCTGTTTGCTGCTGCCTTTAATTGAATCTCTTACACTGCTTTTTTGTGTTTTAATGAATGTTCTTAATTGTTTTTAAATCTCCTTTACTTCTGCATCATGTTTTGATGCTTTTAATGGTTCTATGTGAAGCATTTTGAATTACCTTGTTGTTGAAATGTGCTACACAAATACACTTGCTTTGACTTTGGCTTCGTTGGTATAAATCAGGGGTGTCAAACATACGGCCCGCGGGCCGGACCCGGCCCGCCACGTCATTTTATGTGGCCCGCGAATCCGCCAGCAAAAAAAAAATAATAATATTTTTTTTTTTTTTTTTTTTTTTACAAAAATTTAAAGTTAGATGTGAAAATAAAAATATCCCCATGGTCAAAATTATGAGATAGAAAGTCGAAGTGATGAGATGGCATGTTGTCTGTGTGCCGACATTAAAACTATCACAACAGGTGGACAGGAGATGCAACAGCCCATAAAGAGGATTTCCAACAAGTTTCTCAACATGCGTACTTCTCTGTACTGAAACGCCATCAGTCTCAGCCCAAGTACTGTTCCAATTCAAAGTTCACATCGAGCCAAGCACGGCCCTAATGCCCGGATGTGGCTCGCTCTGCCCATTTTACCCGGGATGCATCGGAGGTGACTTGTCTGTACTTGGGACAGCCAAATATCCCAGAATGCATTTTGCACCAGCAACAGGAAACAATAGCGGAGGAGAAATCACACAACTGGAAGTATGTGTTGTGGAAGTCACAGATATCCCGGGAAACTAAACTAACTATGTTAGGAGTACCGTAGTTACATTTACACCGTCTTACATTTACAACCGGCCCGTTGAGGGCGACCGTGATGCTGATGTGGCCCCAGAGTGAAAATGAGTTTGACACCCCTGGTATAAATGATAAGATGTTGTTGAGCACACAGCTTTAAATGTTCACAATCACGTCGAACCGGATCGTAGAGGCGGGGCACTTGAGTATCATTTCTTCTATTGTCTTTTAGAAACGCTCCTTGACTTTAGTTTCCAGGAATCGAAGCCTATAGCCACACCTGATGAATCTAAAACATGCCTCAACTTACCACATTGTTATGGCTGCACCTTCACATGGAATGGAAATATCAACCTGTATATCAACCTGAACACATATGTTTTGTGACCAGTCTTCGCCTTCACTTTCGTTTCCCGGGATTGAAAACCTACAGTCACATCTGATCAAACTGAAACATAACTCATCAACTTTGGTCACTCAATTTTCACTTATGAGTTACTGTTTTGTAATTATGAGAAAATAACTCATACTTATGACAAAAGGTCTCATAATTATGAGAAAACTTAAGGTCTAGCCAAGTTCGGTAAAGTCAGAGAGATATTCAGATCCCGACTTCTCAGATCAGTAACTCAGAAGCAAAACGAAGAATAAGGTAACCCTTATTACAATGGTCATATACATACATACATACATGAAATGTGTCGTCTGCATTTAAACCCACCATATGGCTTCAGGAGAAGTGGGCTGCTGTAAAGCAGACCAAGGAGGAATTGGGGTCTAGTATTTCACTAATGGACAGCAAGACATACAATTAGTAATAGCCGAGGATCAAACCACCAACCTCGAGGTAAAAGGAAAATGCTCTCTTGCATAATTTAACTGAGTTGTTAATTTGGCAACAGATTTTATCCAGAATTGTGCAAAAGCTAATTTTTCCAAATTTGTTGTGTATAAGCAGGAGAAGACCATTGATATATGAAGCGTGTAAAATGAGTTCCAATAATGCTTTGATCGAAATTTCATGTATTCTGCCACGGCATGAGCACAGTATGTGTCCATTTAATATGAAAACAAGCTTTAGTCTTATTATGTATGGCTTAATATTATCTCCTTTTGTCAGTATTCCAGAATGAAAAAAACATGTATTCCCTGTGTTTTGTTTTATGCAGGGGAGTGGAAACACGTTCTCTTATCTGTTGTTTACACTCAATAAGAAACCAAAGGCATTCAAACTGTTAGGTTGAGCCATTGCTTCCATACATTTAGCACAATAAAATAAGCTGAAAGTGGCCAGAGATGCCATCCCTGAATGCAGGGAAGACTAAGGGGCCCATCTGCAATGCAGATCTGAGATGTAAGCAATCAAAGCTGACTCGAGGCATGACCAAATAATCAGTCAGTGGGTGGGGGATCTTCTCCCAACTAGAGTTATTGTATGAGGACTGTTTGTGTAAGGATTACAGATACTAGAACCCAAAAGCACAACTCGGAGACAAGATTCAGGTATAGGTTTCTTTACTTGGCAGAGTCAACACCGGGAGGTCAGTCCAACTGGCAAAGAAATCCAACAAGGGGCAGGCAAAAATCCAAGGTCGATAAAACAGGCAGACAGGGTCGGAACAGGCAGAGCAGAGTAGTACGATATATAACACTGGAGAGCTTGGCAGAGACACACAAGACAATCTGGCAGAGAACAAGTGCAAGTGAAGGGACCTAAATAGTGAGGGCTGATGAGGGAATGGGCTGCAGGTGAGATGGGTGTGGAGGACCAGGTAAGGGGAATGAGAGATGATCGGGTGTGCATGGTAGGATCTGAAATGACAGGAGAGTTAGTCGAATAAGCAGACAGGATGAAAATAAACTAATATGAAGGGGAATTCGTGACAGTTTGTGTAACTTCTAATCCTCAAAGTGGGAGTTTATTGAGGAGAGAATAAATTTACTGGAGAAAAAAGACTACAAGCGTGTATTTGAAGCATGAACTTGAATGGCTTCTAAATGCAAAGAGGGGATGGCAGTTTGCTTTATCCAAATTAACTTTGCACCGTTGCAAACGAATGAACAGTGAATGACGCAACAAAGGAGGACATTTTGTCCCCTATGTCTCAATAGAGTTGTCAGGGTGCAATCACTTGACGACAGAAGTGACGAGTTGCTGACGCTGTGCTGCTGTTTTCCCTCCAATTTGCCTGTCACCAGATCCAGCTCACTTGTGCGTCGTGTCTGTTTCACCGGTTTTTCTAGTTTCAATTGATCTACTAATAGTACGATGTCAGCCAACACGTACTAGAACTTTTTTAGAACTAGAACTGTTTTTGCCTCCCCCAGATCAGTTAGCCTGCTGGGCTATTATTGGCTCGTTTGTTAGCCCTGGGCTCTGAAGCTATAACGCCACGGCGATTACAGATATAAAGGGTCATACGTCAAACTGAAAACCACCGTCTGTGAATTCAGCTTCCACCTTTGTTAATACCTGGACAAGGCTGTGGACTACGGGCTGGAGCCCAAGTGTCCACCAGATCTGCTATGGCTTCACTCACCTCTCCATCCGACTGTGTCAGCTGCGCCCGCCTGGTGGATAAAATCACAGAGTTGGAGGGAAGAATATCCACGCTCTACAGCAGGGGTCTTCAACTAAAATTCCAAAAGGTCCATATTGAGAAAATCTCCTCGGGCAAAGGTCCGGAACATTACAATAATGTCTAACCCGCGCTATTTAGTGCCATGTGTATATATATATATATATATATATATATATATATATATATATATATATATATATATATATATATATATATATATATATATATATATTAGGGGTGTAACGGTTCACAAAATTCACGGTTGGGTTGGGTACGATACAGTGGAGCCACGGTTCGGTACGTTTCGGTACAGTAGAAAACTATCAATGCCAGAGAAACGTACTTGATTTTAAAATATATTCATTCATTACAACTAACATCATGAAGTTATTCTTTGACTTTGAACAATGATGGAACTATACCTGAGTGACCCATCTTCTGGGGTGTCTTCTTAGCAACACATAAGCATAAAAAACAAAAACTGCTCCTTAATGTTATGTAGTATTGTTACTTACATCTTGCTTACATCTTGTATTGTTACTTACATCTTGCTTACATCTTGTATTGTTACGTACATCTTGCAAAAGAGATTTTTAATCTCAATGGGACTACCTGGTTAAATAAAGGTTTTTAAAAAAATGTATGCGGTTCGTCATACGAATACACGCATCGTTACACATAACTATTATTATTTAAAGATGATGTAGATTCTGTTCATATATATATATATATATGTGTATATATATATATATATATATATATATATATATATATATATATATATATGTGTATATATACATATGTATGTATGTATATATATATATATATATATATATATATATATCTACAAATCAAATAAAGAAAGTACACATCAATTATATTTTAACAAATTATTATTCTCAGTTTACAAATTTAACTGGATGGATTATAAATAATACATAGAAATACATGAATAAATATTCTTCTCATTTCAAGTACAATAATGTCTGGATCAAAGAATAACTACAACAGAAAGCTTTTCAAAAATGTGCATCTTAAAATAAAGTAATTCATTTTAGAAAAACTAATTTCACTGAATTGTCCTGCAGCTTTAAATTCAGTTAATTCAGGTGTGAAGTGATGTGAATCAAAAAGTCACAATATTATATTTTGTCTTCTAAAAAGAGAAATCAGTGAGCATGGACTTTATCTGTGGCTATTAAACCACTTGTTTCAGCTCTATTCTCTCTGTTAACATTATTGTTGGATGGTACAGCCAGAAGTGTAAAGTGTGTAAGGAAGAGTCTGAGGTGTGATGATGCTTGATAATGTTACTGTGTCTGTTCTAAAAGCCCATGAACCCAGTGAACCCCTCTGATGATCAATCTGCTCCTCCTAAACATATGTCATAAACATATTCCAGTTTTAAGCGCCAAGTTATTCAGTAAAAGTATGAATGCAGCGGAATTTTATTTTTTTTTATTTTTATTTAACCAGGTGAGTCCCATTGAGATTAAAAATCTCTTTTTCAAGGAAGACCTGGCCAAGACAGGCAGCAACACAAGAAACACATAGTTACAGACAGAAAACACCGAACAAGACAAGTTAAAAGAAATTAAAAGTTAAGAGACAGTGACTTAACCGAGTTAATTGAAAAAAACATTGACATTTTTGGGAACCTGCCTCTATTTCTTTCATTTTAGATGTAAAAGCAGTGAGTGGTATCAGTTCTTTTAGTTTTAAGTCATTCTGCAACATATTCCAGGATGAGGGTGCAGAGTACACAAAAGCCCTTTTTCCCAATGATCCTTGACCATAAACAACCCTGTCTCCACTCTGTAGAAGTGACAGATTCTAGTTATCATACTGTAGTTTATAACTATAAATACATTTTAGAGATAATCTTCATAGTGAGAAAACATGCAAAATGTGGATAGTTGCAAAATGTTGCAACTGAATGTATCTGCAAAATGGTCACTGACGACACTCGTTTGTTTTCAGACAATATCTGATGCTGCAGAACAATGTCTGCTTTCAGCAACTAAAGTATAATTAGTTTTCTTATGGTTCGAAATGTCTCTGGTGTCAAAGTCCTGGACTCTGGACATCATGTTTCACTTTGACGGCCTTTCTATGACCTAAGTACTGCACAAAAAATGTCTTTAAATATAATACGGGAATCAATTATACTCTCCAGCACAGCACAATTGGTGAAACAAATTAGTCATAAATAAACTATTTATAAGACACAGGGTTGCATAGTAGCATATTTGAAACTGTGTATGATGATATATATACATATCTATATATATATATATATATATATATATATATATATATATATATATACATATATAGTGTGTGTGTGTGTGTGTGTGCGTATACATATATGCTTTGGTGTAAGTGAATTAAGAATTATCTCTTCATCCCTCCACTTGACATACAAAACAATATTTAAGATTTGTATTGAGCCAGATGCTGTGTCAGTCTTGTTGTTGATTCAGAAGACACTTGGCATAGAAGGCTAGGAGCCTGTGCGATATGGCTAAAATATTGTGCAAAATATATTTACCTGAATCAAAAAATGAGGTTACATTTACACTCATGTGTTGCCGCCGGTCTGTTAGCCAGATATCCCAACAGTTAATTAGTGGATTTAGATTAAATTTGGCGGCAGATGGCTGTTGATCAGATCTGAGTGATGTCTGGATCTGGGATGACTGCCACTGGACAATTGTCATTTTTTAGTCATGGCTATTATGCTGTGTTCACATGGGAAAGCATTTGAAGCAGTTGTCCCCAAACAGTTCTTTAACTTAGGTCCTAAAATGTCCTTGTGTATTTATATAAAGTATATTATCATAAATAAAATATGACTAAGTGTCGACCAATCTTCTTTATCTTTTCACTTTCTCTTCCCTTTTCCCTCTTCATTTTTCTGACCCACCTGGTAGATGGGGGCTGGAGTGCGGTGTCGGTTAGCCGCTGTTGCGTAGCGGTCGGCAGACCGGAGCAGGGTTGCTCGGGCAATCTGTTGACCACTGTCAGGATGGCGGTGTGGCCCTCAGATGGTGGTAGCCCGGTGACAAAGTCCAGGGAGATGTGGGACCACAAACGATGAGGCACTGGGAGAGGCTGCAGGAGGCCAGCCGGAGCCTGGTGAGAAGGCTTGTGTTGATTGCAGAGTGGGCAGGCGTTGATGAATTTGCTGGTGCTGTGATTGCAGCCAAAGGTGCATTTCCTAAATACTGACCTGAAGGGGGTGAATACTGATGCAATCTTTACTTTACCTTATATATTTTTAATTAATTGACAGTATTTTGTAACAATCTGTTTTCACTTTGATATTAAAGAGGGTTTTTTTGCAAATTCTTGTCGAAAAAGCCAAATTATATTGACCATGATTTCATGTATAAAAGGATGAAACATCCAAGGAGGGTGAATACTAATGCAAGGCACTGTATTATACGTCATTTTTGTATCTCATTTTTATTGACATACTATATAACGACATTTGTTTGTGACATATACATTTGTTTGTGACAGTGAACATTTTCAGCACAGCTGAGTAGCACATCCTTTGAGCACTCTGGGGCTGAGGCTGTCTCAGGCTGCAGGGCCTCACAGCCTCAGCCCCAGAATGCTCAAAGGATGTGCTAGTAAGCTGTGCATGGTTTTCCAGCACATCTTCACCTGACCTGAAGCTAAGCCCGATGGTCCTCCCTGTCCTGTGGAAGAAATCCTGCCTTGATCCTGTCCCCAAGAAAACGCAACCAAATATGCTCACTGGCTCCATGCCAGGGGTTTTGACTTCACTGAAGCATCTCTGTTCATCATGGCAGCCATCAATGGCTTCAACTTTCTGCAGTTCACATGAACGCACCGTCTTGGAGTGAATGAAGCAACCATCTTTGTGCTATACAGGGCTTATACTGTGGTGTTAGTATGTCTTCTTATACATTTAATATTTTTACTCCTGTTCATTTTCTTATGTTGTTGTAATTACATTTCTCTATTTCAGTTTAAATGTATCTCTGTACTCTTATTGCAATTATATTTTGCACTCGTCTGGGGTCAGTATTTTCTTATTCTCCTGTAATCTTTGATCAATATCTGGCACAATGTTATTTTAGGGATTAACAAAGTTCGATCTCATGTATTTTTTTCATGACATACTATGTCTTTTTTGACATCTTTACGATACGTAATACCTGACAATTATTTTTTTCATGACATACTATCATTAGGCATTTTTACAATATTTTAACATTGTACATTGTGACTCGGTGTTAGAGCAGTGTCATCCTTCGATCACAAAATCAGCGGTTCAAGCCCTGGCTCCGCTAGTCCATGTCGATGAGTCCTTGGGCAAGACACTTAACCCTAATTTGCTCCCACAGGCTGTTCCTGCGGTGTATGAATGGTTATGAATGTTTGTTAGTCCTGATGGGCAGGTAGCACCTTGCAGGGTAGCCCCTGCAATCAGTGTATGAATTGTGAAGTGTATGTTTAGGTGAATGATGATATGTTGTGTAAAAGCGCTTTGGGTGGTCGGAAGACTCAAAAGTACTCAAAAGCTCAATACAAGTACAGACCATTTAAATGTTTTGTGACATATACAATGACATCTTTATGACATTTGCAATGCATGCTATTCCTTGTTTTTTATGATTAAATTATACTCTACTATTGCTTTACATGACATAAAACTATGAAATTGTACTTTTGTCATGAAATACTATACTGTAGGTGCGTGGAACAAACAAGGAGGCGAGTATTCCCTTTGGCTGCACCTTGTGTCCGTTTATTTCCATCCATACAAAACACACACACATTCACTTCCTGCCACCCTTTAACCCCCCCTGTCACCAGGGTTACGCCCCTTTCCTTAAAGGGGCCCCGTGAATTCGGTCATTCCCTACAATACTATGAATTTCTTATGATTTCATATTAAGACTTTTTTCAAAACATTAATGGAATACTATACTATGTAAATTGAATCACTTTTTTATGACATACTGTAACTTACTTTACAGTACTATACATGACACACTATAAAATGGCATATTAGGGCATATTATACTAGGATTTTTATGACTACTAGTTTTACAGCATCTTCTATGACTTCATTCGGCCATTATTCATGACATTGTATGTTATACGATCAAAAGGTCATGGGAAATAAAGTATGAATTTAATAGCATTTTTTGGGGGTATACCATTCAGTAATTTCATATGACATAATAATAACCGATACAATTTTTCATGACCTTTTCATGACATACTCTACTAAGACTTTTTTACGACGTACCAAAATCTGCCATTTGTTACATGTTTATGGCATACTATAAAATGCCACTTCATTAGGATATACAATGCAATGACCATTGTTATGACATACAACTGACATTTCTTATAACATACTATATATTTATTTTATAGGAAATATATACAATTACCTTATTTTACATTTTCATGATATACTATACTACATCTTTATTAAATCATTTTATCAATGACATACTGTAGATTGACAATTTTTGATGGCTTTTTCATGACAGAATACTATGACTTTTTAATGACATACATTATTATTCATGCCACACTGACTTTTTATTGACATATTAAGCATGACATTTTTATGGCAAACGATTCAATTACATTATTTATTTATATTATATATTTATATTGACATACAATAATATGTAATTTTTGTATAACATTTTTTATAGCATGCCATTTTATTAACTTTGTACAACATAAAACATGATGACATACTATACTATGACATTTTTATAGCATACAAAGCTTTGACTTTTTGTGACTTTTTGTATGCAATACAATTAAATGTTTTACACAAATATTAATATTATTTTATGCCATACAATACTTTGACTTTTTAAGACATGTTATGGCTCACTATATTATACAATATACTCTGTATTTTTTGTATATTTACATGGCATACGTTGACATTTTTATGGCATACTATATTATTAATTTGTATGGCATACTATGACTTTTCTAAATGCATTGTTGTGGTATTCCACACTAAACTAATACAATTGGTTGACGTTTTTTATTAATACAATGACGTTTTTTTGCCATGTGTTTAAGACTTACTATACTCTTTTTTGAATGGTACCTTTTTAAGCTCTACTATGACACTTGTTACAGCATTTCTATCATTTCTTTCATTTGGCTTTCACCCTCTCTTCACCCGTCAGAATTGATTTTTTAATTTTCTAAATGATTATAAATAACATTAGTATTCATGCATTGGTGTGAGTAAAATAAAGAATCTAAAAAATTCTTTGAAATTGAACATTTTTCCAATTACAGGTCAACTCATTTTACAGTTTACACATTATGTGGTGATATACTGTACTACAAGATTTTTTTGACAACTGTATTTGAAAATGTGTAAAATGAAGCTGTCGCACTTGACCCTTCTCCCTCCGTTTAAAAAAAAAAAGTGTCTACCTGGGTTTGTGTTTTGTGAGTGGCATTAGTGTATTAATAGCCATACGTATTCTGTAAAGCACTACAGGGTATCACTCTTTCCAGTGAGTAATATGTGGCCAGTCGCTTCAGGAAATACTTGTAGCTGACATAGATGTTTTATTTCTCCCTACGTGTGTTGCAAATAAAGTGAAATTGTGCTGCTAAAGCACGTCTACAGCTGGTTCCAACCTGGTCCACCCCGCAAGCCTGGTCTTGTCCCATTTTAGGAAGTCACCCCTAATCCCCCGTGATGGTTCAGCAAACTGCAATGTGTTCCCCACTGGCAGACTTCTGAGTCGTCCCCCATGCATAATATCCATGCAATTCTGCTTCTGACAGATACGTGTTGTAATCTCTTTGAAAATGAGCATTTGCAACATGTAAGAGCCTCAAAGCTGCGGGTCTGAGAAGTGTGAGGGAGAAAATGACATCGAAAAAAAAGATCCCTGCCTCGAGTCTGGCCTTTTATCCATGTTTTCATACAGAGTTTGGCTTCTTTGAAAGCAGTCATAATACATTTAATATAGAAACATTTCTAACTTCAAATTATTGGAAGTGTCCATTAAGAGCTAATTTAACAATTGATGACACATTTATTTCAACATGATCACCTTGTATATACAGTAAGTCTGCCTTGTTAGAACAGTTTCAGAGTATCAAGGCACTAAAACAGATGTGCATCGCACATGGAGACGTGTTAAATCTGCGTCAAGCTTCTGATTTTGTTGAAAGACAACTGTACAACAAATGCTTCTGTTCCATCTGTTATACTTGGGCCTCTCAGTTTGAGAGATAAAATGTTTTAATCCCACTTTGACTCACCCTGGAGTTTTAGGGATGACAATTAATGGCCATAATAAACTACACAACTCGCCATCTCAATATTTCATCTCAGTCCACGTTTTATCTCGTCTCGGAACATGCAGTGAATGTTTTCAAGCAAAATTTTGAAACAGTGTGACTATAATTTTTTGGTAATTGTTAGGAATGTGATATCGATCGTAATCTTTCTTTCCCAGTACTTTAAAGTGCTCAGCCTGTCACATTTCACTAATGAAAGTGTAAGAGCTTTTTCAGACGCGCTTGTCTTATTCAATATTCCTCACACGAGACTCTAAACATGAAAGCCATTTGGAGTGAGTCATGGAGATAATTAAAGTCAATCCTACTGTACCTGAGCAATTAAAACGGCAAGATGGTTAGTAGCCGGCTGGTCATTTACATCGTCGACAAGTTGAGTTTATATTCAGATCAAGGTTTCGGATGATAAGAGGCAATTCAATTGCCACACATTTGGATAGTAATTCACCCTCAGTAGTAATTTGAGTAATACATGGAGACTGTTGAAAGAGACAAGATCATTGTTAAACTCTGATATCTGATGTCCATCTACAGGCACTGTGTCTTTAAAGGATGCCTCCCCTACTGCATGGCTTTTACGCCCGATGAGAGAAGTTATCACAGATCTCCATTGCACCAGAATTAAACTGTCACTTGCAAGCACCTTACACAACAAGCTGACAGTCAGCCACTGAAATGGTCCATCAGCTGTGCGTGGTTGATCATCAGATGTAGTTTCTGTGCTTTGTTCAGCTCCATTAGCTCTGTTTGACCCTTATCACTGAGTTGGATGCAGGCAGTGGGAGAAAGTCTGAATCCAACACTGACATTAATTCACTTATGTTTAAAAGCATATCCCTGCATTGTATGACAGGAAATGAATTAAATGCATTACTCTTGTGCAATGAGCAAAGAAAATGTCCAACACTGATCTGACGACACTTCTTTTCGCCCCTCCTGGTATACATATGATAATTATATGCAAGAGTCTTTATTGTGATCACACAATATTGGCAGGAACCTGAAGCTCCCAATTCACTTTGCAGCATACATTTTCTCAAACCCCTGTAGCGCGTGAACGTTTTTTTGGCAAGCACAAAGAGTGTGTGGCCATTCAGAATGACTGGCAATTTTGAGAAATCCTGCTAGAAGAAGCAGGTATTGTCACCAGCAGACGAGGACAAAGAGGAGATGATTTCCCATCCTTGAATATCAACTATGAGGGACAACTACATTACGCAGAATAAGGAGTGATTAAGGACAGCCCTGTGCTCATTTCAGCGTTCTCTTATTGCCACAATTGATTCCTTATTGACTCTCACAAACAGACCTTTTTCTCTGAGTGGATGCCACTGCAGCATAACAACTGCAACACAATGCGCACATTAGTCACTCTGAACCTCAGTGTCAATTCGGCCTGGTGGAAAAGATCCTTTCTGTTTGCAGTGCCCAGCACTCTCACAAATATCCTCTTGGCCGCTGTTGTTAATTCTTAGAAGGTTGATAGTTTTGTAGCAACCGTTACCTTGTGAATTCCCTTGCCATTGCACAAATGCTGTTCGCAGGTTTCTGACTGAGAAACAAACACAACGGTTGCAACACTGGTTTGTGGACCCAACTCGCTTCAGTCAAATTGATTCATGTCATCTTACTAGGTGGTCCCATTTATAGATCCGTTTAAGCTCCGAGGGCTGCTCCACACAAGGAGCTCAGGGCTGTGTATGTGGTACATGTCACGTGTCTGCTGCCCTTGGACACCTTTAAGGGTTAGTATAATCAGGCTGGTCTTTAGCCAGCATTACTAATGCTGTTTTTAAACAGGATGTTAGAAAATGATTGGAGCTGTGTTTTCCATTGCATGCCTCATTTGCTGTAGGCAGTGTGCCCTAAGGAGAAGGGTGGAAGGGAATTCCAGCCATTGTTCATCAGTTGTGGGTTTTCTGATATTCATACTTTAACAAGTTATTTGCATGTACTGTGTTCATGAATTTGATGTATTCATTGTTTAAAAAGTGGCAGAAATGAATCTGACTTTTCAGGTTGTTCACATATACCTCTTACCTGCAGAAACTAACCTATGTGTGTATTCTTAAACCCTGTCTCCTGCTAAATTAGGTTCTTATACCACTAAACTGTGTTCTCAGTTAAGTTTCATGGGACACATATTTTCTCCCGGATTATACTCACAGTTTTAAACACATAGTTAAAGTTATAAATTGTAAACAAAATTAAAACACAACAAAACTACTTGGTAAGGTCCAGTAGAACATCATCGTTTGCATTAAAATCAGTTAATGTTGAACCCAATCCACTTCTGCCGACGCAGACTTACGCGGACTATGACTGGAAATGTGTTTGTGATCGATAAAAAACAAAGATAATTGAAATGTAATTGATATTACAATTTAGTTGTATGGGAATATCATTTTTAGGACGCATGGCTGGTATTTTAAAAGCTGATATGGACTTCTTCCTGGCAGTTGTTGTTTTTTAGCAAGAGATGGACATGCGTCAGGTTAAAATTGACCTGTAACCGGGTAAAATTGAATCTATCAAATTTCAGGTTCACACAAAACTACATGTCAACAGAGGCAGCTAAGACATGCATGCTTGCTATGGTCGTTTCCCATATCACTTACTGTTTAACAACCTGGTCACAGGCCAGCACCACGACTCTCAAACCACTACAGTCATTGTATAAACGCACACTCAAAATCCTTGATAAAAAAATCAGTTCGTTCTCATCATTGCCCTATACGAACAAAATATAACTTGTTGAGTTGGGATAACATGATTAAATATGTGAATGTCTGTCTCATGTACAAGATTATACATGGCTTCGCCTCTCCTCCGCTCAAACTATTTGTGATCACAAGAAGAACTGGTTATCGGCTCACAAGAGGAGCAGCAAGAGGGGATTGCAGTCAGGAAAAGTGCTTTTAGTCATTCTGCATGTTCAGTACAAGCTGCACTACAATGGAACTCCATCCCAGTGACCATTAGAGAACTCGACACATACAGGTCATTTAAATCTCACCTACAGAAATGGTTAGTTAGTACTCAGCTCTGTCAGCACTAGATTGTAACTGTTTCTCTGTCTGTGTTGAACTTCCCTCGATCTGTCTGTTGTCACCTTTCTGTCTTTCTTTAAAATGCCGGTCGACCGTCATCTACCTGCATGCATGTCTTTTATTGTTGTTTAGCTGTGTCTGAGTGATTTATGTATTTCACATACTCTGTATGCTTTTATGTTTTGTGCCTCTGACGTGGATGTTTTTTAGCATCTAAACAACTCCAGCATAACACTGTTTTTAGTCCATGTTTTAACATAGTTATTCTCACTTTTTTCATTGTTTGTCCACGCATTGTTAAGTGTCAATATTGTTTCACCTTTTAACTTTAATCTTACATTGTTTTTAGGTTTATTGTGTAACATCTGCCTCTTGGGACTACAGATGAAAAGTAGCCTTTTGGCTAACTCTGGCACATTTGCATAAATGTTTTTATTAATGTGCACTGTCCCGTTCAAATAAACCAATAAATAAATAAATAAGGTTATAATGTGACTTTATCTGTCTTTAGGTCTCTGTATCATACAGTTATGGTGAACTGCAAACTTTACTGATCCATAAAACACATTGGTAAAGCTGTTATGCAAGTTCAAAACTATCAAGAGATCAGCCAAGCATCCTCCTGCTTTCCTCTACAGCTCAACTGGACCATTAAGGACTTTCTCCCCCAGCATGTCACGACTGCTGTCCAAGGTGCTGATCCGGGGACTGCCAAGGATGCAGAATCTGGTGCTCACAAACGTTGATGCACTGACATTCAGGATTCCCAATAAAAGCAATGGTTAGATACAATGTAAACCAGGATTTTGTTTATGACAAGACAAACTGGAAATAATTCTGCTGTTTTTTGTTTGCGGTGCCATTTCTGACAGGAGCGGCGCAGGGGATCAAATTATTCACAAAAAAAATCCTCCGTGCATGAGCTCTGACTGAGAGAAGGATCCAGAAATAGCCTGGAAATACAGCTAAATAAAAGGCAAAGATGAAGCCTTTTCACAAGTCAGAGGTAACTTACAATATTCCAAACATGACAAATTATGTTGCATATCTATCTTATGTAGCATTAAAGCACAGCACACAGCCTGATGACCTGTATGCAGTGATTTTACTACAATGCAAACATTGTGGATTGTAACATTTTTCCAACAATTATGTCATCCTTTAAATACCAATAAGTGTTGACATGTAAACTCAACAATTCCTAGAGTAGATGTGATTCACAATAAACGTGTATGTATATGTATATACGTATGTCAAAATATACAAAGAATATATTTCAATATTTCAGATTTGATGAAAACTCGATGGCGCTTCAAGGATGTGACAGCACAGATACAGATCTCACAAATGCAGGACTTCATGTTTCCCATAGAGGAGACATGATTCCCATGATTCAACTGAAACACATGGGCAAAAAGATGCACAAAAACACAGCAGCTTAGATTTATTTTACAGGATGCTACTGATTTGGGTGTTTTTAGTTTTAACTGTACATTCATGTATAAATGTTTTCCCAAGTGTTCCTGGATTAGTCTTATAATGCTCCATATGGGATACAAGCATATATAAATGAAGAGGTTTTGCCAAGTGAATGCACTGACCTATGTCTTCCATGTTATCAGGTTAAATAGAGCCAACTCTTGTGTCCTCACCTATGCAGTTGAGTGTTTCGTAGGGCTTGCTGAACCTCATATAAACTATATTTACATAAAAAAGCAAGTAATTAGACAAGGTGCTGCTGAGCAAACTAATGTGCATGCTAATATAAAAGAACTGTGTCCACCCAGTAGGCATGCCTGAGTGACTGACCAAAATGTGACCCTGATAGCCCAGTGGCAAAACAGGCATCACAACAAATTAATCCAAAGGAACAAGTATTGATTACAGGTAAGAGAAGAAGAATGAGAGGAGACGGAATAACCCTCATCAAGACGGAGTCAGGTCTGTCTGCGTCTCAGGTTTCCTCTCCCTCTGAAGTCCTTACACTCTAAAAACATTGATGTGCTTATGGTACAAAGAGAGAAGTAAGCACATGGAAACAATATGTGGACTTTCACAAGGCTGAAGACCCCCTCTTTGTTATCGGGTTGAATGCCATATGGACGGCAACATGTTCAGCTATGTTCCCCCAATAAATTGTTGTTGACACTGCCCTCTAGAGACGTGTGGTAATGCATTAGCACTGCTGACCTTAACCAGGGAAGCGTTCCCTCTGCTCTGTCAGCAGTGAAAGGAGGCAGTGTGGGAGAGTCGGCCCTGCATGTACATGTTCCAAAAGAGTTCGAAATGATATATTTGTGACACTTTTTCCATTTAACGCTGCTGGCGGGTAGTTTGTTTTCCAGGAACATCTTGTTCAACTCCCCTGTTTAGTTTGGTGTTTACACAGCAGGTGAATAAGGAGTGGAGTGTATGGACCATCGCATACGCTGCCTGCTGGAAGAGAGCTTTCCTGTGGTTTGTGTAGAGGTAAAGGTCTTGTGGGTCACTGCTGCTCAGATCAACACGAGTATACGGCCTTGATATATCGAGTCGGCTCTGTTGAAAATAGGAAACCAATGGCTTTATTCAACGGAATTCACATTTTTTTTTGGGGGGAGAAAGGATTTGGCATGCTGGTGGCAGTCTTCCTGAATAACTTATTGCCCAACTTTGAAAGAGAACCCCGAGGACCATTTCACAAAAGGCTCATCGTGCTGCAAACATCATTTCAGCGCAAAAGAGAGAAGCAAGCAGGGCTAACCTTGTTAAGGTGATGCTGATTAGAATGTCAGAGCCTGGGGCACCTGTCAAAGTTAAAGGAGTCTTGACAATACTTGTGGCCCCCATCACTCTTTAACACTTCTTATGATTTTGGAGTTGACCACGATGGCAGAAAATACAATTTGAATTAATTTCATTCTAGTCTACGTCTACGAATCAAATGTCACTAAAACTGTAAAACTGCTTCATTTTTCTGAGAGCAGCTAATGGGATTTCTAGAAAATGTCATGTATTCAAGAATACATGTGAGTTTGAATGCAAGTGCCATTCACTGAAAGGCTTTCTGATTTAATTGACATTAAAGTATGAACATGTAGTGCTGCAGCCACTCATACTGGAATATGTAAGAACATAGCACTCTGCTTCATCTCGGGTGAAATCTTCCCCGACACTTGAATCCACATTAGCTATAGCCTGCATGATAGATGATCCCTAATGAGAGACTTCAATGAGCCCGATCGCATCCATTACACAGCTTCCCACAGTTCTTTACGGGTTTGAATGTTGTTCAAAGAAAACACATTTTATTATGCTCCAGTTAAAGTTGGTCCGAATTGTGTGTACTAATAGTGGACAATAACGAGTCCCGCTGAATGAGTGCAAAACAAAAACAAAGTGAGTTTGCAGAATGGAGTTTCCATCTCTTTCCTTTGCTGCACAACATGAGTTAAAGAAGGAGGAAAAAAAGTCATTCAATATTTTTTTGACTATGAAATGATTGTTTGATGAACATGCTTTATTCATGTCTTTCATTCTGATAGTTGTGGGCTAATATAAGGTATATAGCCTGCATATTTCCATATACCAGAGCATACGGAAACACGTTTTTTTACAAGGAAAAAAAAATGAATCAAACAGAAATAAATCGGCTTAATGGAAAGAATTAGAGTGGTCTGAATCCAGGGAAGGATTAAGAAAAATTGTGTGAAATAAAAGTGTGTGTTGACTGGGAGTCTGTCTGAAGGGCGGGAGAGAGAGAGAGAGAGAGAGAGAGAGAGAGAGAGAGAGAGAGAGAGAGAGAGAGAGAGAGAGAGAGAGAGAGAGAGAGAGAGAGAGAGAGAGAGAGAGAGAGAGAGAGAGAGAGAGAGACAGAGGGAGAGAGAGAGGGAGAGAGAGAGACAGAGGCAGAGGGAGAGGGAGAGAGAGAGAGATTTTCATCCAACCTCTCCGTTTTTCCCCAGAGCCTATCTCTGCTCCACGGCTCTGCTCAGCTCCCTATTGTTTAAACAGGGAGGGAAGAAAGAACACTCCGCTTGTTCTGTAGCCGCAGCCAGAGAGTCTTCTTTTTGTTGTTGTGGCTGCTCGATCTTCGGCGCTCTGAATGCTGTATCCACCGTCAACTTCTCCGGTTTCTCCACTTAAGACTTGCGCTGCATCATGAATAGTTTGGGGGCACCTTTCAATCGCATACCTCTGGAATGGTTTGGATTACACGGCCGAAACCCGGAGAGCATGTAAACGCAAATGGAGTTTGGGATTTATTGCAAAATAAGGGAAAGATGACCGTCTTCTCGTTGTGCTTGCTCTTGTGCGCAGACCTACTGGATTTTGCCGTCGGTAAGTCTGACCATGCTGCCATATCATCTTCACACAGTCGGAACCGCTCGCGCAGCGCCTGCGATCGAATGCGTGCGGGGGTCCAACAACAGCCGAACTGTCAGTGGGTTGAGTGATTCGTATGTGACAGTGAAATACTCCGTGCCCATTAACAGGACGGCCGGATGAAAGGCGATCTGTGCCACGCATCGTGCCAACTTTCCGTGCCAACCAAGTCGTGGAGGAGAGAAATTCATGAATAAACAGTCGGATTCAGTTCAGGGCTGCACAACGCGTGGTTGTTGGTGCGTTCAAAAGGAAATGCAAGAAGAGGGTTAGCAGGAGGCCTAGTCATGTATTAAGTGTTAATTCATCTGCATTGGCTATCACGAGCGTGCATGACAGCACCTACTTCTGAGGTACTAAACTACGCCGAAGCGCGCTCCTCAGCGTCCTGGTCACCGTGGATTTTGCACACCATACAGCGCCTGCATGGGCTCAACAGATTTTAAAGTTGTTGCCTTGAAAAAAAAAAACCATTGAAGTGCAGATTTCTGCTTTCAGTGTGGCCTGTGCGCGCTGCTCCACACAGCGGTGGCATCAGTGTCGCGTGTTTTCCCTCCGTTCTCCGTTGACGCGTTAAGATGTTAGAGGATGAAAAATAAAACCAGCATTAATCATCCCACATGAGAGATTTGGATTTGAAATAGAAAAGCCAATCCTGTCGAAGACAGACTGATACATCTAGATAATGTAGGCTACACCTTTTATGTCGGGAGGCAGTGGTGATGGGACTGGGGATGTTATACTGCAATTTAAGAGAAGCCAGTAGGCTATTATCTGTTTGCAACAGATAAAGACCTGGTGGCAGTAATCCCCCCCCCCCCTTGCTCTTACGATATTGCTCGTCCTCACATATGGCATTTTGCAGAGGCACTTTGTTTTCTGCATGTCATCAATTAGATCATGCATTGAGACTGCACTGCAAGCACTTGATTCCCTTACGGAGGAATATGGAAAGGCTCACCGTCGGTGTACTTGTGGGTGTTTGAAGGACTTCAGAAGAGAGTTCACTTCTGGCCACAACATCAGAGCCGCGTGCCTTATGAACTAACCTGTTCACCTGCGCTTATTAGCTGGGGATTTTGTTGTTCTGAAGTGTTTTTGACCTTCGCTGACCCGTATAGGAAATCATTACGCCGGTCGGGCTTAAAATGATGTTCAGTGATCAAATGCCTCCTGGTCTGTCCTCCTCAGATGATGCTGAACTACACACGGGCCTCATGTAAGGCATGTAGGACGACATCAATCATGCTCTTTTGAAATGTTAACAACGACCTGGATTTCTTTTGGTTTGATGACATTGCACAGTTAAGCGACTGTATGCTCTTCCATGCACACACACACACACACACACACACACACACACACACACACACGTTAACATCGATCGCTGTGTAAACAAACAGTGAAAGGTAGAATTGAACCAATCGATTGGCAGGATTTGAGTTGTAGTGACTTTTGGTCAGAGGCTGTTTTCTCGCTTTGGTTGTCAATACTGTTGAACAGAATAGATTTATTCTGAGATTCAACGTATAGGATTTGACTTGTATTGCCACTTTTTTGTCCTCTAAAGCAGAATTCTTCATATTAAATGTCTGCTGTCTTCTGGATATCACTTTCCTTTTATACCAGTTTATACAATTTCCATGTGTGTGTTTTAACAAGATCGAGGTCTCTCTATTTCAATGTGTAAACCAGTGTTTTAAGATCGATTCCGTTCCCCAAAGAGAGGGCCTGTGGTCAGTGATTCCACTCTCATCTCTATCTTGAAATGCCATGTATTATTATTTTCCTCTTATTTATCTCATTTGGGAATGAACCTCCTTGATACTCGGTTGTAGCACAACTTGTGCCATCGTTGTCGGCCAGATGTGTCCTTCCTTCAGAGACTTTGGCACAACTCACACGCAGCTATAGCCTGAGCTGGTAAAATGAAATAGTTCAGGATTCATGTTTGGCTGTGAAGCATGTCACAGAGTCACTGTTTTTGAGAGCAGGTTGTAGGTGTTTCTATTTTCACATAATTTATTCTTGCAGATGTATGGAGTCTAGTATTTCCCCAGAGATGCAATGTAAAATATAAACCTACAAAAATAAAGATTTTAGTGTATGTTGCTGTTCTGCAAGACCTAAATGGGCGGTGAGGACCTGCACCGTTATCTTCTTTAGAGCATCGGCACATTTCCATTGTGCATATTCACAACTTGTAGCTGTGTCTTCAGCCTCCAGTGCACCTGCTACATCTGGTTGACTTCTGCAACATCAGTACAGACACACCATTATCTGGATTGATCTCACGGGAGTGCTTACTCTGGAGGTCAAACATTCATATAGAAATCCAATCCAATCGCAGCGAGTAGAACAGCATCGGGTCCTGAATCCACGAGGGTTGCTTCGTTCTCTGAACTTCAGGAACATCTAACGTCTCGATCAGTTAAAACATTCCTGTTGGATTCAGAAATTGTTCCGACATTTTACACTGACTCGCTTTCTTGCCAAGAGTTAAATGAGCAGATCGATGCCATTCTCATTCTAAAATATAAGGCTGCAGTCAGCAGTATAGCTTAGCATAAAGACTGGAAGCAGGGGAAACTAGCCGGGCTCTGTCTGGAGGAAACAAGATCTGCCTATCTGCCCCTCTCTAAAGCTCACTGATCAACGTCTTATATCTTCTTTCATTTTATCTGACAAAAAAAAGGTGTAAAAAGTTACACAGGGTTATTTATAGACGATTTACAGGCAGGGAGCAGCGACTTCCTGTGGTCTTTGCTCACCGCAGTGACGACAAGACTTTAGGGAATTATAATTGAAAATAAGAAAGAATACAGCTCTCAGCTCTCAGAAATAGTCTGACACATGCATCCCCAATAAAAGACAACTGAACTGCCTCCAAACTATTAAATGAAGATGGCGATGACCTGATATCTTGACACGAAACGCATACCAAAATGTGAGGCAGGTGTGTGTGTGTGTGTGTGTGTGAGGCTAATCACAATTGCTGCTGTGAGATATCTTGCTGCTGTTCAAGAGATAGTTTACAGTTCACCGTTAAGTTTGATTTATGACTTCTAGTTGGGGAGAAATTAATAAACCCCACACCGTAGACTTTAATTGGGATGAAATAGTGTTATTCTTCCGGTTTCAGTTAGAGGGGATGGGCTTTTCGCTGCAGTCCCGTTTGTGATTTTGTGGACTGGAGGGATGCATTTCATACGTTGAGGTGTTTGTGTCGGGTAGCTTGATGTTTTGTTTTCTTTAGTCCCGACAGACTTTACCTCCACCATCCTCCAAAAAAGAAAAAAAAAGATCCATGTGAATAAGTTGGCACAAGGTGGTACTGCATTACTGTCTGTTTGACAATGCCATTTAGACTTGCTTCCCAGGGCATCAGAGATTCCTCTGAGATATTAAGATGTACAGATAAGAGTGTTCAGAATTGAATAGAAACTACATCAAATTTCAGCTTTTTGACACTTTTTCTCTGGCTCCGTCTCTGGCTGAGACAATTTTCTCAGATCAGTCTCACCTAATAGAAATCAAAGTATCTCTAATGCTCTCTCTCATTTCCCCCCTTTTTAGAGCAATCTGTGGATGAAGTGTCTTACACAGTAATACTAGATATGTCCTGCATAATTCTTACTGAAGACAATGTTTTTCTTGAAACCCTCATGAATAAAATCCGTCCTTGTTTATTCTCACAGCAAGTGACAATTTGCTGTCCACTGCAATCAATTATGCGTCTTCCCTCAGATGCTCTTATTTATCTATCTTGTTTGTTTATGTTTTTCCAATTAGTGTTGCAGTGAATGAAAGACAACGTTTTTTGATTTTTTTGCAGTCCTTTGCATGTCCTAAGCTAAATGCAAATGGCGGATGGGAACTGCTTTAGGTTTGGGTCTGCAGCTACATGGTACAAGGCGCTCTGACTTTGTGTAGATCAGCGAATGGGACAGGCTCTTACCATTTGCTACCAATGGAATCTGGTGGGAATATTACAGGGATAAGACGCTAAATAAACGATGTCTGTGTACTCGTGTTCACTGTGTCAAAGGTCAAAGGTATTCTGAGCTTTATGGTAAACCGACTTAAACAGCTCCGTCCAACACACAGTTTGAGTCATTGCAGTTAGGACGCAGAAAAAGGAGTCTTAATAGTAGTGGTGTCACGGATCACGGATCGATCCGTGATCCGTTCGGATCACCCCTCACGGTTCGATCGAGTATTTCTATTTTTTTTTACAGTGTAATCATCATAGTGTGTAAAGTTCTACTACTGCTGTTCCTTTTCAAGTAGCAAGTCCCTGAATATCAATGCAGAGTGTCAGTGAACAGATATAAAGCAGTAGTGTGTTCACGTGAACGGAGCAGCTTAGAAGCATTTAACGGTGACGTCATGGCGAGCGGAGGAGCGTCAGAAGCCGCGGCGTCATTTAAGTCGCAAGTTTGGGAACATTTTGTCTTCCCTGTAACGTATAATGACGGATGAGGGTGGTGGACGAAACCGTTACGGTATGTAGGCGTTATTTAAAGAGACACACGACAACGGCAAAACATCGGGCATGTCAGCGACGGGGGACACTCCGGTGTACAAAACAAAGGATTTCTAAATCTGGTTAAAGTGCTTGAGCCACGCTACGAAGTCCACTCATGCACCCACTTCAGTGTGAATCTGTTCCAGACCTCTATGAGAAGGAAAAGACTGTAGAGAGACTGCTTTCACCACGGCGGAGTGATTCATAGTCCGGTGCTGTAGACACGCCCCCTCTGAGAGAGTCACACAGACACACACCTGGGGCAGGCGCTGTAGACACGCCCCCTCTGTGACAGTCACACAGTCACACACCTGGGGCAGGCGCTGTAGACACGCCCCCTCTGTGACAGTCACACAGACACACACCTGGGGCAGGTGCTGACAGAAGTGTCAGAGTGAAGCTAGACAGGCCCAATAATATTCCAGTCACCACAGAAAGGTCGACCCTCTCCCCAGACAATGGAGGTATTCTCATCTTTTTGAAAATAATGTCACAGTAATGGTAAACATTATTGTGTATTTGAATGACATAACCGGACAGGAAGTAAACACAGACCCAAGGTGTTGCTGAGCAGTTCAGTTCAGTGTAAACAGTGGAAGCTCACTGGCTGTTTCTTTCTTTCAGTATTGATCAAAGGACGAGGGAATCAACATACCTCATGTTGCACTTAAACTTAACAGAATTCTTGAATGTATTATTTTTATTTATTTATTTCATTTTGTTTCAAATTGGACATCTTCAATATTTTTGTTTTCATCTAAGACTATCGCCCAAAGTTCTTTTTTAAGTGTTCTTGAAGTTCTTTAATCAATAAATGGAAAGCAAAGTTATATTTGGCTCCTCCCCTTTTCTTTGTTGATCCGAAAAATGATCCGAACCGTGACTCCTGAACCGTGAGGTTTGTGATCCGTGACACCCCTACTTAATAGGCATATACATGATATAACAGCTACAGCTAATTGGCTGTGGCAATCGAATCAAATTGTATTCTTTCAAGTTTATGAAACCCTTCTGTTCCTCTGCTGATTCATCCCATCTATAGAGGTATCTGTCCTCATACCACACAGCACTGTAGGGTTGGATTGATCACAGCAGTGTCAACAGATTCAGCAGACACTAGATCTCTGTTAGATCTGATGGTTAGGTGCACCGTGTGACTGTCTGCTATACTGTGACGGCTGGTCTTGACTCACAGGAATTGAGAAGAGATATTGGCTGGAAAATGGGCTGTGGTTATGCCACTATATCAAACAATCACCAGGCTTTGCATGAGCAGTGCAGCTTTCAGCAGTTATATAAAATGATTATACTCAGATCAGCAGCAGTCTTCATTGTTTTGCGCTGCTATTATTTGTTTGGTCAGGCAATGTGACTGTTGTAAATAGTTTTATACTATATATGGATTTTTTTTCGAATGAAATACTGCATATACTGCATATACTTTTTTTGCAAGGACTGTCTTACAGTATGTACTTTTGGCAGGAGAGCATTATTCTGAAGATCACTGCAAAAGTGCAATGCAGTCGTTTGATGTATGTATTGATTTATTGGTCACAACTCATGAGACTATTATTTTCTCCGAGACCAACCTACGCTCAATATACAGTGCTGTTGAGACAGCACACTTTAATATCACCCTATCTGCAGCTGATAGGATCTCATTTGTCTGAAAACACTATTATTATGTATTCTACTGATGTATTTGATGCAACGGCTTCTTCTTAATCAAGAATAAAAGAGTGCAGCTCACCTGGACCCAGTGACATGCAACACAGGAACACAAAACCGCTTTGCGTCTCTGGTTGACCTTCCACACTAGTTTAGAGTACGTGGACCCGGAATTAAGGCCTCAATACCATACAAAGGTGGCCTGCATCTAATGGCTTATAGGACTTTACAGCAGTGCCTGTAGACACCATGTGTGTGTGACTATACCAATTGTCTACTTCAATGATCACCTTCAATTAAAGTACAGTTTTTGTTCTGCTCACCTTTCAGTCGGGATCTTTTGTAACTTAAAAATCCCATTTAGTGTGATGAAAGAGCCGTATTAAAACGAGAAACAGGTCGGCGACCCAGAAGTGAAAGCTTTTGTTGAAGGCGTCAGCCAGCTTTGTGCATGTCGACCACTGTGCTAAAAAATGAAATAGCTTTTTACTGAATAATCTAAATGAACTCAAAAAGGTCTTTGTGGTGTCATTCAGTCCCTTCAGGACGTCCATTAAAGACTTTTACTGTAACTGCTTTAAGACAAGAGCACCTTTGGCTTCCGCAATGTGACGCATTTCCCGAGTGACACGTAGTCTGTGGGTGGGATATATGTATGAGAGGGACTACATGATTTGAGATGGTTTACAAACGAGACGTGACCTGTTTGGTCTCAGACCCCCACCAGGCTCGTCTGAGCTGGAGATACTGTTTGTCTGCATTAACAACCCGACTGCATTCATGCAGGGATAGCGGAGTCTTTCCTTCTCTAAATTAATTAAATTCTGTTATCCCCTCACCCTTTCCCTCAGAAATGACTTATATGGAGTATATAATCGAAATTCCAAAGGTGAAACTTCGATACACCCAAGATACATGGGCGCCGATCAATGGCAGCCCACTGCTCCCTACTGGGATGGGTCAAATGCAGGAGTCAAAGTTCGTGTATGTGTATATGTATGACAATAAAAATGGTTTCTTCTTCTTCTTCTTCTTCTTCTAAATGCCTTCAACTACTACAACTGAGACTGTACATTTGATTAAAATACGCTAAATTACAACATCTAAGATACAAGTTATAGAGATCCTCCATGTTTTGACCATGTTTAGGGTTTAAATGATGACTGTTAACAAGGTTTTACTTGAAACAACAATTCATATCCATGTAGCCAGGTTACAAATAACATAATTACCCCAAAGCCATGGAAATAGTAATAGACACAATACGTATTGATCAATACATATGACCGAAGAGCTCCATGTTATAAGACAGATAAATGGAGAATGCAAAGGCCCATAGGGCTCAAACAGGTCTCATTAAATACCTCTGGCTCAGGGGATTACGACACATTGTTGCTCTCTGTGTGTTTCAATGCGAGGTGCGTTCAGGTGCATGAGGACATTTTTATTTTCCAGCGATACCAAGTATGTTATTGTACAAAACAGTCCCGGGCCTTTTTGAACACAACTTGCTCGTACATTTACAAATTACAAATTTGTGCGACTTTAATGTTAAAACACTTCGTCATATGACACACGTACAGTTGGTTTACAGATTCTGAAAGCTAAGGACTCCATATTTTCAAAACAGTACAGCATGTTAATAGCACAGGAGTGGACCCGGTTAACATGGCATGATGTAAAAAAAAAAGATAATTTAATCAAATCTATTTTCAACAACAACCAAAGTTATGTCCACGTTTCTTTTCATTCCCCTTAGCGCCCAACGCTGCATGGCAGCTATGACTTGTCAACAACAAACCCAGTGCTGCACATCTGTTCGAGATGCTTTGCCTCTGCTTTATTACTGCACAGCAGTCAAAGGCAATTTATGTATATGCCAAGATGAACAAACAAACAGTATTTGACTTGTTTTACGGGAAGAGAAACGAGAGGGATTTTGATTCATACACATAACAAAAAGGTTTTTAGATATTTATTGGTCGGAGTCTCAGTTGCAGATATCTCAAAGGGTGAGGTAATCCTTTAACTTTGGTTCTAACCTTTTCTGTGTTAAAATCCCATTATGCTTTCCCACAGAGAGACTGAATAAACTTGTTATGCTATCATTAACAAAAGTCAGACACTTTTACTACACATATTCAAACGGCAGCACTGGAACCGTTTTACACCTCTCAACCATGCATGCGTTTGCTTTTCACATTGAGGTGTGGGTGTTGGTCTTGAAAGAAATTTCTGGCTTTTAGTTTCTTCAAAGGCATTCATCGCAATAGCGTGAAACCTAGAAATGTCTGAGACAGTGATAAGCCACATATGAGAGAATAACATTCAGAGCATTAGCATACATGGCAACTATCTGCTTTTCAGGTAAATGCGTGAAACCAAATCATCTCTTTAACATTCTGGATGAGTCAAGTGTGGTGTTTGCAGTGAACCAGTTATTGGAATGCCATTACCATAATGTATTAATAGCTGGCATCTTCAGGTTTGGGGTCAAGATGCAGTCAAGATGACTTGCTGCCTTGGTAGCCAAGGGGTCGATCACAGGGCGTGCGTATCCCTCAATGCAAATAATGCAACAGATCTGTAACCATCATGACAAATCTGTCCTCTCGCACTGCGACCACAACAGCCTCTTGCATGGAAAGTGGTACGGGGGGGGGGGAATGAGGGAAAATGTACTTTCCTTTGCAGATGCAGCTGAAATAGCTACATTTGTGTTCTGCGGCAGTGCTCCAAATTTGTATGCCTCCGCTTCAGCGACAGCCTTGGTCGGAGGCATTCCGTTTTGCATTGACCATCCGTCCATCTCAGGTCCATTCTCGTGAAGGCGATATCTCAGGAATGCCTGCAGGGAGTTCCTTCAAATATGGCAACAGACATCCACCTGGACTCAATGATGACCTGATGAGTTCTGGTGGTCAAAGGTCAACGTCACTGCGACCTCAAGTCCGACCCATTCTGGTGAAGGCGATATCTCAGGAACGCCTTGAGAGAATTTCTTACAATTCTACACAAATGTCGAACAGGATGAAATGATGAAAGACGTACATATTTGTTGGTATGATCAGAGGTTGCCGCTACTGATAGATAAGTGTGCAGTTTGCGTAGTTTGGCCTTGACAAAAAATGTATGTAAGGACAAACCAAACTTCTCAAACAAACTGCATTGATACGTGCGGAAATCTGTATCAGAGGCAAATATTAAGCAGCATGGTAAAATCAATTCAACATTTTCCACTGTGACGGCCTCTGGCTTTAAGCAGGGCCTGCTGTGGGCGTTCCCTTTTGCTCGTCTGTGTTGTCTTGCAGGTCCCTTGTAGGCGGAGCCTATCAGTACAATTGGGAGCACCTGGCCAGTCTCCCAGGGGTATTTAGGAGCTGCCTGCCGCAGTCCGGGAAATCCTCTGTTCCTCCAGCACCATGTTTTTCGTTTGTTACTCGGTCGTCGTTTGTTAAGGCTTCAATATAGTTCCAGATACTGACTAATGGCCACAAAAGAAAGAGAAGCATGGCAGTTAAGTAAGATGAGTGCTGTGCTCTGCAAAGATAACTGTGTTAAGGTTAAGCACTATTGTTTGTAAGTGTAAACAGCATGGAACTTCATGCTTGCGTTGATGCCTCAAGAGATAGTGTTCAGAAGACAAACACAATCACACCATGAAACCACATTTATAAACTCTCGTACTACAGGTTAATTCCTCCAGGCATAGCAGCCGAACAAGCCACCGACAGTGAGGAGCTGCTCCCTGACCGTGTTTTATTTCACTGTCCTGAGAACGTTGTGCAGCATCGGTGATGCAGGTAAAAGGCATAATGCCACACTTCTCTCAGAGTGAAATTAACGCTGACACTTTTATTGGGCCAGAATAAAATCGATCATCTGCGCTTTGTGTAAAAAAAATTCAGAATGGAGGAGCAAGCGGCGAAAAGTTAAGTGCAATCACCCAAGAAGATGAAGCACCCTCTCAATATTAAGCCCCATCATGAAGTAAAACGATCATGTCTAATGCAGGACTATGATCCATCTGCAAAGGCGGTTTCTGTTATTGTATAATTCATGTCACATGCTGAGGGGATTCAATTCTCTGAACTTGCAAGACAAGTTCTGCGGTGGATCAAAGTTAGCTGATAAATGTTATCATATGTGACAGATACAGGATGAACACAGAGACTTGTCATCATCGACCGACTCTGAAACTAAGGCCTGCGTCTGTGAGATAGATAGCTTCATGATACTTTTACTTTTGGAAAATGTGGGGCTGCTGTGCCGAGGAAGCAAAGTATCTCTGTGGCTCATACGGAGTAAATAATCTGTTGTCATAAAATGTATAGGCAACACAACCCCCCCACAGAGTCCCCATCAATGTGCAGATTCGAGCTTCCCCCCTCTCCCTTCTCTTTTTTTCATGCCGAATCTGGATTTTTCATGAAACATCTGCGATGCTGCATTCACTGCAGAGGAGAAGGCTTTGAATAGCTCTAAATATAAGAACCTGAGGAGTCAAACCAAAAGAGTAGATTCCTTACTTTTGATACGAAAGCTGGATAACATATATTGATATAATATAAGGATTGGTCAGCTATAAAAACAGAAAATCAGGTCTCTGACACATTTCTACTGTAATCATTCCGTGTTATATCCTTGTATAATTTGTATCTGCAGTCGTATCTCAGGTTTGCTGTATTTTACTGCTCATACAAGTTATGCTGACCCCCCCCTCCATGTTTCTTTTCAACATATCCTTGATGCATTGTAAATATACTGCATGCTAACACAGAACAACACAAGGACAGCTTCATCTTTTCAAACTGAGGCCACAGTGACAGTGTTGAAAAATCCCACTTGCTCTTTAAAAACACACTCATCGCCAGCAAAAAAAATAAAGCAAACGGCAAAGAATCACAATGTCTGTTCACGACAAAATCATCTGCGCACAGCAGTACTACTCCTGGAAGCTTAAGCCCCCCTGTGATGAACCATGAATGCAGAGATAAGTGTCATGTATCGTATGCAAGGCACTTCTCAAAGTCTTTAATAAGGAGGCTAATGTTGAGGACACAGTGGCAGAGCAATTGTTATTACACAGCAGCCATGTTTCAAACACGATAAGCAAAATCGCATTATCCACATTAGCATGTGGAAAAAAGTGCAGGGAGAGAGTATAGCAAAGCTGCTGATAAAGCTTGTCAAGAAGGCCCTGCTTATTCTGGTGGCTAATTTGACAAAGGGGTTCAATTATCAAAGTGATGTATCCATGAAAAGAGAAATCATTTGTCTTGTTAGGGAACATATGACACTGTTTGAAAATGAAACATGGTAACCGTAGATCACAAACCAGGATGTTATACTTTTGCCCTTCTTGGGAGACCTTACTTAGCAAAGCTCCTCTACTCTTCCTCCTATCTCTGGAAACCACCGGCTGCTGAGGGAATCGGAGTTGCTTTAAACTCCCACGCAAGCCAAAGACATCAGCGAGGCAGCCTTCATTTGCGTAAGAGGGACTTCAGGGGTAGAGAGGGAATTCACTGCACTGTTTGAACTTCCTAGCTCCGAGCCTTTCGTTGTCTTTACCAATCACAGGCATTATCATTTGATCATTATGTGCATTGACACAGAATTGTATTTGTATGCGGATGACAGCAGCATGTAGAGTTCTGACACATTCTTAGCGGTCGCGATGGAGAAACTACAAACTGCTTTTTTTTCTGCTGTTCAGCGGCATGTCGCTGAATCGGGACTTCGTATTCGATGTTGACAAGATCAAAAATGAAGCCAGTTGATGTGTATCAGGTTGTTCCTGTAAATAATAAGGTGATTGAATGTGTCTCAACTTACAAATACCTTTTCTTTTCCCTGTATTTGAAGTATAATATCAGGACACTATAGAAACAGGTGCCGTTTGTTTTTCTGCAAGGAAAATAAATGACAGCTACTCTTCTCTCAGCAATTGTTGATATATTATATATGTATGCAAGTTCGTCTTGGGGTTTTTTCAAACGGAAAGGTGTACATTTATTAATTAACTCTCCATTATATTTCTCGTAAAGATTATTTTCCCTCAGCTTGGATATCTTTGGAATTTGAAATGTGGAGCAACTGTATGTCAGACCTGGCGGCCGTGTCTTTGCTTCAGTGCAACTGCCGACAAGGGACCAACCTCTTGTGCTGCTCTTTATGTTTAGCCACACAAGTACAAAGTCTCACGATTTGTTGCTTTGTCAAACAAAATTACATCACATTTTACTGAGCATGTACCACTGTGGAGCAGCAGATATAGAGACCATCTGCTGCATCACTTTTAACCTTGTGCCAGAGCGCACAAATTAGAACCCAAATGTGTAAAATTAGCACTAAACTGCTGAAGCGTTGGCATTATCGCTCATCGTGTTGCTTTGCAGAACAAAGGCATGCAAGTCTGAGGCCTATGAGTAGATGACGGCAGGTATTTTTCCAGAGAAAAGTGCTTGAATTAACTTTTGTTGAATGTATCAAGAGCAACATTAGGCTGGCTGATTGTATGCTGAATGGTCATATCAATATGTGTGGTATGTCACCCTCTATAGTCCAAAGATGTATTTGTTGAGAATCTAAGAGAAGTGGCTTCTTGAGAGGGTAGCTTCAGCATCTCAGCAGTTCCATCTGTGTTGATTTATCACGTCTTAATAATCCTCAAATGGTTTATCTGACAGATGTCCAGTTCTCTGTAAAACGCAGTGCCCTACATATACTTTGCTACCAACAGACAATTTGATCATTTTTTATTCATACAATTTGATTCATTATAATTAATTTACATCATTTTATAGCAAGTGCATTTCGAAGAACACCAAAAATATCACATGCTATAAACTAGCCAATTTATTTATTTTGTGTTCCCTTTTCCATGGTCAGAGGGTCATTGGAGGTCAGCTCCATTTTTCACAAGTGGTCCAAGTCTCCCTGACCGCTCCCTGAAAACACATTTTGCTACACAGCTGTATACGAGTCCCCCGACACAAAAGGGCCCACGCTTAGTTGCCATTGCCACCACTTGCCTTTAGCTCTGCCGCTGGATGTTCATGCCATTTATATTTAGAATCAGCCAGTGAAATGTATGAGAAACAGCGAAACACATGCAGCGCTAATGGCACTAATTACGTGCTCAACTGAGAACTCAAGATTATTAAAGTCCCAGTGAAACGGAAGTTGGAGCTTCTTTAAATGCTGTACTGTGACGTATCCCACAGTACGATGGAATATTTGACTGGTGTGAAGTTAATCTGGACAGGACTGTGGCTCCACACACACACACACACTCACTCACTCACTCGCTCACTCACTCACTCGCTCACTCACTCACCTTGATGCTCAAACTTGCTCAATCTTTTACTGGAAAGAAAAGATGATCGTCTTTGATATAAAAATACAAAGATTGTTTTTGCATGTCTTGTTAAATAGGTGCACAATATGTTTTCATTTTAATTAAAAATAGTTTTAATTGGAGTTCATTTTTTAAAATTGAATCTTGATTTTAAGTTTATTGCTCATTGATCCAAGCATACCATCTTTATTATAAAGCTTTATTTACGTTGTTACCCAGACAGTGATTTAACTTGATGGTTTTAAATACTGCTTCCTATATTCCACGATCTATAATGTTGTACATCAGTTACTGAAAACATCTGGTGCAATAGCATGGTGTCAAAGAAACAAGATTTTGAGATTACAGTTGGCAAATAGCAGATTTTGGGGAGTATCTTTCTGGAGAAAGCTGTAAAATACGAGGGATTTTCTATCTTTTCTTCTTTCTTTTTTTTACAATATGTGGATGAAAGTTGTTGTGAATCATGTGATCTCGTATCCTCATGCTGATCGTCCTTAGACAGAGGGTGGTCATGCCCAACAGGCTCCCCTGTGTTATTAGACCCCTCACTAGGTTGAGATTCTACCCAGACTGTAATGACAGTGATGAATATAAGGTGGGAATAGGGGAAAAGGAACGCTGGTGCAAAATCTTTGGCTCTGACGCAGCAGAGCAAAGTCAGCCCTCGGCCATGGATCAAGTTTGTGCTGAAACACGCCCACTGGATTGTGCTTAATCAAACTTAGAGAGCAGCATGGGGAAGCGACGGTAATGGGGAAAGGGAGTAGGCGGAAAACGGCCTGGAGAGCTATGCACTTTAAGTGTGTAATAAGTAGATTGGCAGACTGGGAATCTCTCTTTCCCAGCTTTCATCATGAACGAAAACTATCTTCTGATTAACTCAAGGTTGTATGGATGATCAAAAAACAAACACAAAACCACTCTTGATCGGTACAGATAAAGCCAATTCCAACGGATGCATGTTGGCTTTGATTTGTTTTGTGCAAAAATGAATGGATCAAATTCACAAATCTCTGTTAATGAAATACACACTTGCAGTGTATGAAAGCAAGCAATGTCTACCTAATCACATGATCGATTGCCGCCCTACTTCTGAGATGTTCAGGTGCAAAGTGCTGGTGGATGGTTGAGGATTCTTTTTGAACTCAGTAGCGACCTCTTTGTTCATGCTTGGAAGGAAAACGGTGTTGTATTGTAGCTTGAGCAACACTCATTTTGATCTCGCTCTTTGTCCCTTCGTTTCACTATGTGTTTAAGTTATCTTGTCAAGCCCGCATAATGTTTTCAGCATATGTATTAAACGTTGGTTATGCACCTGTTTGGCAAAAAGCAACGTCAAAGTTGAATTGAAATCGCTTTCCTGTCATTTCGGCGGTTTGATTTACGCACCCACTCAGCTGCTCGGTTTCCTCATGTGGCTGCCTCTTCCAAGGGGAGTTGAATGTAAGAGAACGCTCACATTAGTCCTCGTCACAGCTGACTAAACATCAGGCTGCACTCTGCAGGATAGTGAGACCTCCATCATAGCGTGGTAACACTCGGGGATAGAAAACGCCAGGATGCAGTCAGATTTGAGATTCAATAGAGTATATTATCAGTTTTCTTTGCCATTTTATCGAACCCCCCCCCCCCCTTTTTCTCATGCAAACCCAATGAATATGTATGCCCCAGCCTCAATTTTGCACAGTAGCAGAGCTAAAATGAGAAACATTCAGTGCACTTTGACTTCAATGAAATTCAGTGGAATGTCCTTGATATCAGATGTTGGACATCTGATGCCAACAACAAAAACACATGTTATGTAATTAAAAGTAACCCTGTGTTGTTATTTCTTCATTTAAAAAGATTGAGGGCAGTGCTGTATGCTGAGCATGAGTCACTCACAGATTATAGCGTTGGACTGGCACTCCTCTCTCTGTCGTTTGGTTTGAGGGAAGGAATGAAGGTCAGTGCTTTAGATTTATACAATCACATCACAGCTCAGAGGAAATGTAGAAATACGTGCCATTTTCAATTAGTAAATAATCTACTTCTGACTTGATGGATTCAATGAGATTGGGAGATGACTTCTTTTTGTCTTCTTCCTGGAATCTAAGTGCGATGTGAAATAGACATCCGTCGCCCTACGGAAACAGAGCCAGGCGATATGTCTCTCTCTTCTCTACCATCCCATTCAGCCACTCTCCTGATGGGACCACACTGGCTGCCTTAAAATAACTCTAATGATGATGATACGCCCACTTGAGATTCAAGCACCACCTGCTCAGGTTAAATCCACGTTCTCGCACTATTTTAAATCTCACAGCTTGAAATAGAAACCAGAGATTTATGGCAAAAGCTGCTGTAAACAAAGTCTTGGTCAAATCCCTTGTTGCAGTAATGCAACCAAAGTACAGGCAAATCCCACTCCATCAGGCAGCGTTAAAGGTTGTGAAAGAAGGATGGAGTCAACCTACTGCTTTACCTGCCATTCGACTCGAACGCATGCCGTCAAAATATATGTTAAATAGAAGAAAAATATATATGCATATCACACTCCAAGACACATCGCTTCTCTCTTTAAAAAAAAAAAAAGTCTCCTCATTATAGATTCAGTATGAACAGTAGCTAGCTATTCTATATAAAACATCATTGAAAATGAACCAGAAATCACAATTTATTACATAATAAATGCAATTATTTCAATTCACAGTACTGATATTTATTTTGTCATTGGGGAGGACTTGACATGTTTCCTCCCTCGCACAGCTTATTGTGTGTCTTTTACAATTGAACAACAACTGTGCTTGCATTTGGCCTTCAACTATTTTGGCGAGCCGTTTTTTCTTTAGGCCGTCTGCTTCTACTCAGTTGGATTGGATTTTTTTTATAAATAAGCTGATGTTGATCCAATTTGACTTGACATTGAAACAAGGACTTGTTCCTATTTCAATTAGCAATTTCAGAGGTAATATCTTTGTCTCTTTCAATTGTCACTCTGGTAGAATCATTGCACAGCAGCCTCTGTTCTCCATACACAAAACTCTTCATACGAAATAAAATCCATTTTGCGAAGACAACAGAAAATCAAGAAATGTTGCGTTTAGATTCTGATGATAGTTTCGGTAGTGCGGCCCACAAGACATAAGAGCAAATGATTCAAGTAGTACCTGTCAAACCCGGTCATCTTCAAATTATATTTCTTCACAGATGGGAGGAATGGCAGCTTTAAATACCTTTTCATCATCGATTAACTCGCATCCATTTTTCTATCGTAATTCAGTCTGAGCTAACCACTGACAATTGGTCAGTAATATTCTTACCAGTAAGTCCACTTATGAGCAAAAAGAGGAATGTAATTAGTGGTTTCTATAATAACAAATCAAGGATATTACGTGACAGAAAAAAAAGAGAACTATAGATTCAACGCCTGCACAAATCTCCTAACATCAATATGTTAATGAGAACATATTTCTATTAATGCAATACTACTTAGTTCATTCGTTACATATACTATACTAATTGCAATCATTACAATTACTTTTGTTAAATGCCTAAAAGTTGAATCTTTCACTGATTAAATGCTAATTCTCCCAAGTCTGTGCTGCTGAGAACATGTATTCACTTTAACATCTGAGGTGACGCATCCATTTCAAACTAGACCGGGCACTTTATAGACTGATATGTTTACCTTGTGTATACTATATATATATATATATATATATATATATATATATATATATATATATATATATAGTAAAACACCATCAGTGAAGTATAATATTATTATTATTATTATTATTATTATAGTGGAAGGTATTGCAGTGTAAGGATTGAGTAAAAAAAGGAATTAGAAGTGGTGGATGGGGACAGGATTACAACACGTGACCAGAGCACGCATTCACAGCCAAGTAAAGAAGGTTACATCCTACAGTAGATTAAAAACAGAGGTTGTCAAGGACATAAAGTGATGAAAGAAAAAAGAGTGGGTGTAATTATGAAGAGAGTAGCGAAGGCAGTGACTTCATCTCAATAGCCACTTTTGCAAAAAGCAAGGTGATTTTGCACCAAGGTTATAAAGTGGTTATACTGTCCTAGAACCCACTGCCAAAAGCCAGTCCACCTAACAGCATGAGAAAATACACGACTACATATATATTGTTTTATCATTTTGCAAAAGAAATATTGTGAAATTGTATAGATGCGGATAATTACAATCTGTATTAATGTTTCATCAATGGCCCATTAACAGTTCTGTCTGCATATTTGCTTTTTTTAAATTAAGATTTTCATTCAATTAATTTATTCATTGTATGGAAATAGTAAAAGCAAATAGCTGGGGAACAAATCAAATGTAGATTCAACAAATGAAGCAGAGACCATCGCTGTGAAAGAATAGACACTAGTGGAGTGCATTGCAGAATGTTGTATTAATAATCATTTCGTGGTCAGAAATAATTGCAATCTCCAAACAAAAATATGTTCCATCGTTCTCTTTTTGTCTGTGCTGAAGCAGCCATTACCCATCCATCACATATGAACAGCACATAATGATGACAGCAATTACCACAAATGTTGGGGCATTAAGGAAAAGAAGCTGATGCATGATTGTTTTTCACGTTTCTGTACGCTTCTTAACAAGGGTTTTGGGGGAATGAGATGGCCCGGTCTCAGAGGAACAGGGATGAAAGGAGAAACATCGGACCAACTGCACTGCGAAACGTCACATCTCTTTCATTCATTCATCCATATTGCAATCTGTGGTATGTAGCCTTCTGTATGTTTTCCAAGTTTGCATTTAGTCATCAATGTAGTTCTTAGTGGCTGAGGAATGTAATGTCACTTAGTTTAACTCTTGATCGATCATGAGACGTCTTCTCGTTATTCACAGTGTATTGACAATGTTCCCACATAAAGGGGGAAGTCGAGGTGGATGAATGGGTCAACAAAGCATTGGGCGTTGACACGGGACATGTTTATTATAACTACGCAATAAAAAGTTCCCTGAACTTAACTTTGTTATTTCATCGTATCGTGTCTTAGTATCTCTTGGAAGACTTTTTTACTCGTGCATCCGGTTGGTCACGTGAAAATTGTCAGTTACTTGTGTAACAAATAGATTAAAAAAAGAGCTGGAGAGAAGTTCAAATCTTAGTTCCTTTTTTCACCTCCACACAGAAAACTAATGTATGAATTGTTCTTCTAACATTGATTGGTATAGCTGTTTTCTGAATGCACGGACAAATTATGTCTCGCTTATGAAAGCATCAGATCAGAAAACACATCGGTCACAATGCAACAACATACAGCGTATTTTGTTGTTCCGTTTGGAGGACCTTTTGATGAAAAGCATCCGTTTTCTCTTGATGCACTACTTTGAAATGGAATGAGCTCAGAATTGTTTTCCTTTTGAACAGATGCGCACTGGGCCAGATTACACAAAGAAAAGCGCTACATCAGTCAGAAGAGCAGTGCACTTGCCATCTGAAGTGCATCTTGGCCTTACAATATTTGACCATCTTCTACCGACCAATGGGTGGTTCCACTTTTTAAAACAACTCCTACAATACAAGCGTCAATGCTGCCTCCAAAGGCTCTACAGTGTCTTCAGAACCAGCTGCTTTGATTATTTGCCCCCATAAAACAACCATTTTTCCTTTTGTGCTCTTATGTCTTATTGCATTTACTTTTTCATTTCCTTAATAGACGATGCAGTAACTTCCACTGCATTAATTTTATGCGCAGTAGAGGCCCAGATAAGTGTGCTCAGGTGGAGGAGAATTGCAGCGTTGTAAAAAGTTTGGGTATAGCTTGTTACTTCATTGATGAGGATTTCTATTTCAGTATCTCAACTGATTTTCTTTTGTTTTCCGAGGCTTGTCTCCACCTTTGGTGGAATCCACCACTGCATGTTTGAGCTCTGCCTCAGCTTGCCCTGAAGCCAGTCTTGTTGCTTAATTAGCTGCTGCCTTGGTACATTAGATGCTAATTTCACACAGACTTTGGGCACAAACACCATGAAGACTATACAGTGGCATTTTCTACGTACGATAATCTTGCCTTTCATCTCATGTTTCCTGTGGTGTTGTCACTGGTGCACACACTTGATCCATGAGTGCTTGAATACTCTCCTTTGTGCAGAGATAGACCTTGGATTCGTGTATTTTTCTCAATGAAACTGTTAACAACCAGGTCTGTGAAGTACTTCATCAAGAGCCACTGTGTCGTGATTTATGGAGGGGGATTTTTGAAAGAATTTATAAGAATTTCCAAATGTAATTTTTGGTGCATGCCACAAGTAATTTCTGGTACAAACAAAGGCCATTGAGCTGCTCAGTAGTGAATGGAACTTTTAAGAGCTATTTGATGAGGCAACTAAGAGTGAACATGTGTGAAAGGATACTGGCTCCTCAAAAACAGCACGTGACCAGTTAACCTTCCCTCGATCAATGAATATGTGTTTGTAGTTTCTCTTGATCTGGCACCTGTTTGGGATTTGTCTGGATGTGATTGCGGTTGTCACACAGCCAAGACTTTGGGCTAGGCCTGTGGTCATGGCGAGTTATCCTTACCAAGTACGCAAATAATTAGTCCAAAACCCCTCTGCTCTTTCATCTTCGTCTCCGCTCACACAGTTCACTTGGCATGATGCAGGCTACAAAGTAGTTAATTGACCGGAAGGCTTCTATACTGAACCGGCAGTGATGAAGCAATGCAGATGGAAGGCCCTATTACAGAGAGTAGAATAGACTGTGATTTGTATTCTTTTTGTTAGGTTTCCACAACAAAATACAACTTGATTATGGCATTAGTATAATTATTTTCCTATGATTCAAGTCATCAGTTTTAGATAATATATAGTTTTAAACATGTATCTGTGCTGTCCATTCCACAGAAATGAGCCTGTTCAACGCCCTGTTGTGCTGCCAATACAGTCAGAGACTGTTAAACTGTCATCTCAAATAGACTCCATGTTCCAAGGACTCTGCTCAGACAACACTGTGATGTATGAAGTCACTGGCAGAGAAGAGGGGCAGGTGACGAAGCTGTGGACTATTTGTTATTCAGGAGGGAAGGCTTCCTCAGACTGTCCTGAGTGAGTAGTAAAGTCTCTCGTAGTCCAGTCACTAAGGGGACAATATACAATGACAAAAGTCTCTGCTCTGAACTAGCTGATGATTTATTAACTAAGGAATATTACTCATGTCAGATTTAGTCAACCTGAAATGTTCACAGCACCATTGAAAGTACTTGAAATAATGATGATTCTTGTCAGTAAAGTGGTTTTCCGTGTGGCTTCCTTATTTGGTTAGTCACTGACCTTGGCAAGGACTTCTTATCCTTAGCGGAGTTGTCTCATTGAATGCCATCCGAATCACCGCGGTTGGACTGCAGAAAAGAGACTGCAATACAAGTTGTCTGATGTGAGGAACAGGTAGCATTTACTGCCTTTGAAATCAGTACACGTTCTCACTGTTTGGTGTTCTTTAGAAAATTGCATAAGGTGCTGGAACAAGTGTTACTTGGAAAAGATGTGCTCCAAGTCCAGGGAACACTCTGCTCTCCAGCCAAGGCTCTCCTGCTTGGCTTTATTGTCCTCACTGCAAAATGCCATCTTGGGTTTGCTCCCTTTTTAAACGCTCCCCCATCACCAGATGAATTTCTGCATTGAACAGCACCCAGACGAAACCAACCAATTGACAAGTGCTCTGCAGCGAAGAGTCAGCAATCGGTAATCAATAGAGATTGACAGAACTTTTCCCAACCATCAGTGCGTGACATCTTCACTGTCACTTGACGCCACGAACAGCAAAGTTCGACATTCATGTCTGTGTGGTCCCTTGAGGTCAGTCACCATAACTGGGCTTGGCAGTGAGATTGTGCTTCGACTCTAACTCTCCATATCAGGTTAGTTAATAAGACTCAAAGGTAACATGAATTTCTCTGTGTAGCACAGTGGGGGAAGTTCTTAATGTACGTGAAGGCCACAGTGGAAATGAATTCCTGCTGCTTTACTCGGTTCATGTTTTTATGGTGTTCTGGGTTTATTTATACGTATAAAAAGGTGTTCATTAACTGGTTGTACTTTGAATCATTACCGTGTTGGGTAGTGAAATAAAAACCCATTGTATTGCTGCTTTAACGTGTGAATGAATGTTGGGACATGTTGCGGGTTAGTTTGCTCTGAAAGGTTGTGAGATTTGAACATTGGTGAGAGGGAAAAAAGGGTTTACACAGCTGAATGTGGTGAATTGATTAAATGCTTGATTAAACACCAGGCGGAGGAGTCTGGTAGCCTAATTCCAAAGCATATGCAAATAATCGTGTTTTGTAGATCCTTGCCTTGCACCCATTCTCTCTCTTTCACACACACACACACACTGTAAGTATGCAAACCGTATATTTTATAAATATCCCATGGCACGCAGACAGACACAAAATCAAGCACTTTCCTTTCAGAGCAAAGTTATGTATCAACAATCAGCTAGCACACACAATTTAAGAGATTGCTTTGCGACAGGCCACGGCATATTCTGTGGCGGATTACAGTTTTCAGAGTTTCAGCAAGTGCGCAGCCTGAGGCAGTGTTTCCCAACCTGCTTCTCTGCAATGGCACACTTTCCATGCTCAAGTGCTACCAGGGCACACGGCCATCCCATTAGCCACAGATGTGTTCGGAATTAGCACATATGGCCTCCGGATACAGTGTCACTCACCCAATGTGAGAAACATGCTTTTTTTAAACAAGGAAAAAAAGACATGAGTAACATAATACAATATTTCCAATTGGAGAATTGAGCAAGTTTAGGTAATAGCCAAAGATTTAGTTGTTTTTTTATTTATATTTTGGAGTACTTGAGAAACTTTGAGAAATAAGATTTGATACCTTTTCAAATCTTTAAAAGGGAAACAGTATCTCTTAGCACTGCTGCACAGCATGAGCATTTGCTGAGCAAGTAGTATCTTTTTAAATTTAATTGCAAGATACATCATTCAGTAGCTCTTGTCCTGCAACAAAATGTGAAACACGACAAAAGCCTTTCAAGTGATAATTTGTCATGCTGTGTCACGTATCCCATTTGCCAAGACTGTCTCATTATCCGAGCCTGAATCCATTTTGAAAAATCACTTTGATATGCGGTAAACGGGCTTGGATTTAAATGTGTGTTCTTCCTATTTTCACAGTAAGTTGCTCTGATTGGCAGTTTCCTGTCAGTACTTGGTGTTCTCCTTTTTACATTACGCTTTAAGCCACCCTGCTGTTATGAAAGCCAGTCAGAGCATTGCTCTCATGGAGAATTTTTGGACAATCATTCGCTCTTAATTTTAAGCAGTCGTGTGTAAGGAGATGGAAATGTGATGAGCTCGGCTCCGCCTCGTGCGGTTTAAACCAATGGGACATTATTTCATTAACTAAATCAATAATGTTCTGTGTGGTCACATATGTTGTTACATTTGCCTTATTTTGCACACCCGGACGTTTTTGCCCCTTTGCGATTATTGTGTTTTCTATCGAAGGTCTCCTTTCAAGATTGCCACCCAGAGTTTACATACATTTGAATTATCATTGCCTCTGGATGACATGTGGTTTTGTGTGCTGTCATTTTTTTTTTTTTTTATTAGTTTTGCATGTTTGAGCATTACATTGCAGTGTAGTAAATGACAGGAACATTTTCTTTTTTTAATTGTCAGTTTGAAGTTTTACGGAAAGTGTGCAAAGGAATATTCTTTCAACAAAGTAATGATGTATTTTTAGGACCGTTTTTGCCTGACTGGATTTTTAAAACGTATTTCTAATAATCCCCTTTGCCATTGATGCCTGTGATGATATAAGTATTGATTGATGAGGATTACAAACACAAAAATCATTAAATGTGTACCTTTGCTTGACATGAAGTCGAAATTCAAGATACAAGTAGAGTTCCAGCAGACCAGACGAAATACATAGACGTTAGTATTTTTATGATTATTTACAGGTCTGTATGGATACGGGGTATGAGGACGTGTCCATGTCAGCAGTGTATTCCAAAGATGACATGTGATCGTCTCCTGGATACCATGTGCTTGCAGACACACAGCCAATGTCATAACAGCTGAGGGCGAAATGAGATGGATACAGTCTTTTCATTGGGCAGGATGAGTTGACACAGTACACAAATGTGTCCTCTGTAGAAGACGATTCAATAAACATAGAGGCTGTGCATGATTACTTACCTCCTGATTAACCTTCTACATCCCATTTACCAAATTTTTGTCCATCTTCCTCTGCAGATCTCTTTAAATTTGGATCTGAGGCCGTCGCACTTTGGAGGACAATAAGAGATAATGTGAATCATCTCAGAATATCTTTGGGCCAAGATGGAGATGGATTTCTCTGAAACACAATGTTTAATGACTCATTATTGCGGTCAGCCACTGAAAATAGATGAGATAGACATTTTATCCTGATTAACGCGCCTAATGGGTTTGCCCATGAAACCAAACTGTTCCTTCAGTGATGCATGCTGAGTCTGTCTCTCTCTCGTATTTCCAGGTCGATAATGCATACACTAATCCATCAAGATTGACAGTGATCATTAGAATAATAAGGAGAGCAGATATTTGATATGAACTCTCTTGGTGGCTGTTGCCAGTTGAATGAAATTGTCTGAGACACGCGGGCGACCTTGACAGCAGAAGCCAATAACTGTGAAATTCGTCATCCATCCCGCAAAAGTTCATCCCCAAGATCAACTTTTCCATTTGCAAATAAATAAGAGATATATTTGTTACTAACTCTGGCACACAAGCAGACATTGTTTGGGCTTCCTGCCCTTGTGTCTCAGCAGAGGCATAGACACAGCTGAGACTGTCTGCTAATGTACTACCCATAAACAATCTATATTTACGAAAGTGTTATCAACCCAGTGCTGAAGGCATAAACATACAACATTGTTATGCAGGTAGCAAGGGTAAGGTGTGTTTTCGACTGTGTGTACTGCATATTTGTGCGAAGGCTGGTTTTCCGATGCGAACGTATGAAAGCAAATATGCATGCGTGTGGTTCAGAATTATGTGCCAAAGACGAGCTAACAAATATTTATATATCTTCTAAGCAAGTGTTATTTTAGCATCTTATTAAATATTAGTTTGGTGTGTGCTTGCAACTCTGCTGCAACTCTTTGAACTGCTCAACAATATTAAAACTACCTCCATTAATTGTGCAATGAAGTATTTTATGGAGAAGCGTATCACACTCATTGGCTGAGAGGCTCGAGTGAGATTTCTGAATTCAGCACCAATGTTTGAATGGAGGCATCTCATCATATCATGACAAAGGTTCGCACAGGCGGTGCATTGGTAGTATATGGAACTAATGTAATATGTGGCCATTCGTCTTTCAGGTACTTGGCTCAGAAATGAAGCCTATCATGATACGAATATATTAATGAGCTGTACAGCAGCACGGTGAAGTACATTTCCAATGGTGTGTTGAGAATGGAGAGGTGAAGGACTCACTTCTTACTGGTTAGTTTCGTATATAAATTATATATATCTATATATATAATTAATTTATTGTGTGTGTGTGTGTGTGGTGGGATTTTTCTATGCTCTCTTCATGGCCTGAGGATGAAATTGCTCTTTCACCTAATATGCCTGCAGGGCCAGCCAGTTAGTGCAGCAGGTGGGGGTTAAGTGAAGACTGCTTCCTCATTCATAGATGCATGGTGGTCATACTCAGGTCATATTCCTAACTCGCCAATAGTCAATGCACCTGGAGAAAATAAATTGGTTGATTCCAGACACCCCTGGCAAAAAGATCATTTCGAGGTTGTGGGCTATAAGTCTTCTTTCAGACAAGTGGAAAGAGAAAATCTAATTTGCTTCTGTAGAATTAACCAAACGTTTGCATTAGGTATTACATTGATTAAATGAATACAGCCCACATTTAACGAACCCCCTGTCTAGACATCAATGGACTGTTAGGTGTCGTAACACATAATTCATTCAAACTAGAAAAACAAGCGGCAATGTATGCAGGCCATCGTAAAGACACGTCGTACTGCCAAAAAAACAAAACCTATAAAAAAACTCTCCACAATGTCTTCCTGCTCAGCAAGCTGCTGAGTTTTCCCACACTATGTCTCTGGGTGCAGAGTAGCACCTGGGGGTCTGCAATGCACTCAGCTGTGTCTGCACTAGTGGCCCCTACAGGCCGGGGGCCGGTTAAGAGTGGTGAGTGATGAGTCAGCAGGCAGGCGAAAAGGTGTTTTGAGAAACAGTGAGTCACGCTAACCACAAGAGGTCCTCGAGCATGCAGCCTTATCCAGCCACCACAAATATCATGCAGCTTGTTGCAGCAGAGTGCAAAGATTAGCCGCGGACAGACCAAGAGGCGCACACTCACCCACACACACGAGCAATCGCATGATTGTCCCTGGCAGAGATAAATGTGCCTCATTTGCATATTTAAACATTACATTTGAGAAAACTCAAACGCGGTTCAAACGCTTTTCCCATCTTATTGTCTCATTGAATGAACAACTTCAATAATGGAAATGAAGTAAAGGAAGTCGAGAGTCGGAAATAGAGACAGCTCGCCTTCAAAGTAAAGGTTGCGCGTTTTCAAACGTGCTTGCTCCAGCGATCAATTTAAGGAGAGCTAAATCAGGCAGCATCGGCTATCGGAGAAGGAAATCACACGTAGCAGAGCACATTTGCACAAGTAGACCAATGAGATTAGGCAATACCCCTAAACTGACATTGTTCATTATACAACGTGAACAATGACAAATTAATTATACTTCGTGCATGGAGGATGTTTCTATGAAACATCCTTGAAAATACATAGCGAGGACAGATTTTATGATATCTCATCCTTAAGGCACATGTTCTTCGCAAATACACCCCGAGTTTGCAATTTAGCAATTATTCATAGTTTTTTACTTGTTGCCACATGTGTGGCACATTTGTAGGTTATGAATAGGAAATTGTACTTATGGTTGAGAGACATTTATTTCCCACAATCACTCTCAAAATATAGTAAATTTAGTGGCATATATATATATATATATAGCCTGGGACGTTGCCTGGGAAGAGTCTCTCATTCTACACCAATCACTTAGTAATACATTTGCTCTGCAGAAGGTGATTAATTGTACAGGCGACATAGGAGTGGAACAGGAAACTTAGTGAGAGCATTATTCATGAACACAAACTTATTTTTCAACCAATTTTGCATACCTGCTCTGAAACATCCCTGTGATTTATCAACACACTACCATCCAAAAGTCAATGACGACAATATGTCAAGCTCTCAAAAAAAAGAAATGAAATAAAAAAAGCCAGGAAAAGTCAAGAATTGTCATCTGTGCTCACTTTTTCCCGCATATGTCACATGCTGCTGCTATGCCACCTCATTAGACCATGTAAGCGGAGTGGCTGTCTCGGCTGACACAGGTATGAAGTGCACACAAGGGCAAAATATGTGCTTGTGTTGGCACCTTGTCTTCACTGTGACTGTCACCCACTCTGGATAGGGGTGGGGTTGGAAGGCATGTCAGCGCCATGCTGACCCGTAGGAATTGTCACATCTTCACTGAGGCCTGTCAATCACCTCAGACTGCGTCGATGTCTGTATGTGCCCTAAGCCATGCTTCAACCTATGTAGGACAGAGGGCCTGAAAAGAGACTACAACCTGATTGATTGGCAGATATTTATGTCTGGTCTCACACCACTAACTCCCAAAGTGTTCCAGCCCATTAGCTTTAGTTAAGAGTGATTTCCTTGGAGGCCTGGAGAAAAAGCAGTTTTTTTGGCCAGTAAGCGGGGGATGTCAAATGACTCAATCAATCAATTGCAGTGCCAAATTGACAGCATTTAGAATATGTTGTTTTATCATAGCTCTCCTCCTGTTTCACATTACATTTACTATCACACCTTGAAATGCATCTTGAATCCCATTTTCAGGAAGAAATATTTCCATGCGTGCACTAAGAGTCCATTAGGCTCTACCATAAAGTATTCAAGAGTTATCTGAATCCTCGATATACATGTCATGTGCGTTTTTGAACTGGATATCATAATAGACCTCTGTATATGGTTACGTGTTGACAAAGCCATTGGGGATTTTCAATGAATTCTGAGCGGCCACTAATGTATTGCATCGTTTCCGACTGACTGCTCTGCAAATGTGGGATCTGCAGATGCTATTTTGGATAGTGAGCTCCAGCGATCTGTTATCTCCTCATTTACATCCATTTGTCCATTTCAATGTAAACTTTGAGCACACTAGAGGCAGGACTGACTGCATTCTAACCAGTGCCACGGTGCATATTTTCAAGCTAAATTCTTCAAAAACAATGCCTCCACATTCTGAACAGAAGACTACACTTGCCAAGCATATTTTTCTATCATGCATTCAAGCTATGCAATGTCAGCATATTAGTAATTTTGGGGGGGGGGGGGGGAACACCATGCCTGCCCTTTTGACTATTTGCTTAGGCGCTTTTCTTTTTGCAGCAATTTTTCCTGCAGAAGAATATACTGCATTACAACACTTAAGATGGTGATAGATAAATTCAATAATCTTGTGCTGAAGTGGCTTACTGTGTTAGTCATTTTTCAGCATGCAATTGTAATACACTATGGACTCCTGCTCCAAACAATGATTATTCTACATGAGTCAGGAGCCGAATCAGACAGCTTAATCCATCACGGGAGTTCAAGCAACCACTCTCTTCCTCTAGTTCCTGCCGGCCTTGATGAATCTTTATACCACCTTTTTTTCCGGGAGCCTCATAACTTATTGCGTTTAATGTTCGCTTCGTCGCAGGCCTTGTTCCGTTTTCTTTTCATAGCCTTTTGGTGTAAAGAATGTACTCTTAATGTAGAGCATTCAACAGCAATAAGTCATTGTTTTGGATATTTTGGAAGCTCAAGCTGCTCCTCACAACACGGATTCACAGCTCATGCGAGACGATTACTTTTATCACTCTATCACTTTGCGTGCCAGAATCCCATCCAATCCAACTGTTATGCAATCTGTAAACTTGTATAATAATCATTGTCAGACACGCTCTACAGATAGATGGGGATGGATAGATGTTTGTCATCTCTGCTGTAACTAGCAACTTGTGAAATGTATTTCCTTGATGCAGGGTTTGCATATGTTAACACGCATCAGATCCACCCACGTTCTGCTACATGCAGTACAGGCACTGTATTCCCGTTACTACATGAGTATGAGTGTATGAGTGTCTGTTGTGTGTTTCACCTTGTTTTCCCAATCTTTTGCTGAGTGATTGGAAAGCTATATATATGGTCTCTCCCATCCTTGCACAGAATAAGTGGGTTTTAGAGAGGAGATGGATCTTTGGACAGGAAGTAGAGACGGTACAATACCAGATGAAATGATGTACCACTTGGAAATACTGTGAAAATAAATGTTTAAGCAAGGCTGGTTCATCCTTCTTCAAAGTTTGACACTTAACTGAATTATGTAAAACTGGTAATATCCTGTGCTATGGCCATGAGCCTTTTTTTTATTATGCCAGCCCAAGAGAAAAGCCCATTTCAGATATCAGGTCTGGTCTTGCAGAGTGACGGGTCTAAATATCACAAGCAGCCAGAGGTCTTTTACACTTCACAATATGATATGCCACTCACAGTGTACCGGATGAACAATATTGCTCACCGCAGTGCACGACAAAGTTTTGCCAAAATATCTATAAGAAACAAAAGTCTATGGGGCACAAAGAGACGAGACAGTTGTTTCACCTCATAGAAGATCCAACCTAATTGTGTCCAACGTGACGCGGTATACCGCTAATAACATCGGCGGTTATCATACCGTGTACATTAGCTTATCTACGGTGTTAAATACCTGACAAAAGTGAGTGTGTATGTGTGAGTTAAAAAGGTCTGGCTGCCCTGTCGCCCACCTGCAGTAGAGTATATATTATTTGTTAATCATCATGTTGTAGGGAACGACCGAATTCACGGGGCCCCTTTAAGGAAAGGGGCGTAACCCTGGTGACAGGGGGGGTTAAAGGGTGGCAGGAAGTGAATGTGTGTATGTTTTGTATGGATGGAAATAAACGGCCACAAGGTGCAGCCAAAGGGAATACTCGCCTCATTTGTTTCCACGCACCTACAATGTGACATTATTTTAAGAGATCACAGCTGATGTTATTTTTTTATTTAGTAGTTCATTTAACATGTAATAGTGCTGCTAACATGTAAACTAACATGCTTCAGTTCTGTTTTCAATCCTAAAGGAGTATATTAACTAATAATAATAATACAAAAAAACCACAAAAATACAAATAACTGACACCAGGGAGTGAGGCTTTGCTGAAAGATGTAATTTGGGCCCTTTGGTCCTGAAGGACTCACCAGAAGGTTCTCTCCTAGAAAGGCCCAACATCAAGTGGGAGGGATGTGAAATCGCCTCCTGCATCCATTTGTCTTGCCCACAACAGTGAGGCTATTTCCTACTCATTACAGCTACACTTACACTCTAATGAGGCAGCAGGAGGGGTGTTGGCCATGGGGTGGAGACACACAGCGGTCATTTTATTTTTGTTTGAAGGTGACCACGTTATTTAATGGAGGTGCACCACACGCATGTGATCCGTCTCCTCTGAGTTGTTGAACTCTTCATCCCTTTGTCTCTTTAAACTTACCGTCTCCTTGTCTCTGCTCTCTCTCTCTCCCCCTCTGTCTGTCTCCCTCCTTCTTTCTGTCATTCAGCTCCTTCTTGCTCCTGCGTCTCCTTCACCGGAGCGGAGGAGCATTTTGGAGCTCTTCCTTTCGTGAATAATGTGCATCAACTGCAGAGGGCAAATGGAATGGTTTTTGCGAGATAATGACTGGAGTGATGGTACCTGGGTGCCACCAGATTGTGGAGTTTCTGAGCTTGTCATAAAACGACTGGAGGAGGACGCTGGATGCGCACTGTGTCCTTTAAGCATTATGAATGTCAGAAAAGGCAATGTCAAAAACGATCCTGTTTTCATTCCACCCGCTCTACAGCTCCCTCCACTTCTCCGTCTGACACCGACAATCTCGTTGTCATTTTTTGTCTTCATCCAAGCAGAAAAAACCCCTCAGTTCATCCTTAGGTCACACATCCATGTGCAGGATTTACAAACTCAATCTCTGACCGAGCGACAGTCGTATCCGACAGCTCCGTCCCATCATGCAACATAACAAGACGCTCAAAGCTGATATTTATTGCATCTGTCTACTTGTCATTGAGTGACTTTGATGCCTCTCTCCTGCATTACAAAGTCGAGGTTCGCGCCCCTCTTTGTGTCGGCCCCCTCGGTATCTTCTCCTGATTTACAGCTCCATTGACTGTTTCCCCCCACTCCCTTCCTTCCGCCACATTTAAAACCCAAGGAAACAGCACAAGTTAAGGGAATCGGGGGCATCACTCTGCTGTCTTCCTCCACTTTGCTGCTCTAAACACTGAGTTTTAGCCCAAATTGCATCCTATTAAAAGTCAATGAGCCATTGTCACATTACTACAGGCCCTGGACTTGACAGCTCACCAAATAATCTATTAAAACCCATGAGTCACTGTGATGTGTTTGTAGCCAGCGAATATTTGGGACACAGGATATCACCATGTCATTGGGAGAGTGGGACTATCATTGAATTATAATTAGATGAAAAGTAAAATGAATAAGTGAAATGAGGGTAGATTTGAATTTGCAACACCATGTTTTATTCAGACAGCAGCATGTGAACTGTGACTTTGCAGGCAAGTGGAACAATTTGGGAAAGAAGCAGGTTGAAAAGAAAGGCGCTGTATGACGGGCACCGTGGCAGCCATCACCAAGCCTACAATCATACACCTTTCACAGACCATCACCAAGCCTACAATCATACACCTTTCACAGACCATCACCAAGCCTACAATCATACACCTTTCACAGACCATCACCAAGCCTACAATCATACACCTTTCACAGACCATCGCCAAGCCTACAATCATACACCTTTCACAGACCATCACCAAGCCTACAATCATACACCTTTCACAGACCATCGCCAAGCCTACAATCATACACCTTTCACAGACCATCACCAAGCCTACAATCATACACCTTTCACAGACCATCACCAAGCCTACAATCATACACCTTTCACAGACCATCGGCAAGCCTACAATCATACACCTTTCACAGACCATCGGCAAGCCTACAATCATACACCTTTCACAGACCATCACCAAGCCTACAATCATACACCTTTCACAGACCATCGCTGTGTTGCTGCAATGGTTCATGCCTGTAACAAGTTTCAAACATCAGGAGGATTTGAGTGTCAGTAATTACATGTGCGCATTTTCTGCATCTGTATGTGAGTAAAAGGTCCAACTTGATTGAGATTTTTGCAAACAAACATATCAGCCTTAAAGGTCCTAGCCACATGCTTCAAAGACATAGGGGCGGCATTTTACCTCTGCTACTGGGTCCATACAATCAAAATGTACGGTCATCACGGCAAATCGAACCAGTGGAGTACAGTGGGAGGGACAATAGGCCCTTCTCACTTTGTACCCCCCTACTTCCTGCGCCCTCGCTCTGGCTGGGCCCCATCTTCAAACTCAACCTTCATTTTTATCCCAACTAGAGACTCACTATAAAGTTCTGTGACTGCATCATGCGCGGTTGTGACACTATTGCTGTGACAAAATCTGTCCACACTAAAAAAATAAACACCTGGCAAAGTACTCCAACTCGACTCTGTGGTAGTTCCTGTAGTAGGTGTCTCCGGATTTCTCGGTATGTTTCATTTTGACAGCTTCGCCAGGAAGGCAGCGGAGCCTCAATTGGGGGTTGTGGCCGTTCAGATTCAACTGGGTGGGGTGCTGGATCTAACCTTTGGAACAGCAGCAACAGAAAGTTGCTGATCTGTTGAGGAGGGCAGTCCCACGGGATCAGAACCCCGGGGCTGGTGTTTGTACCGCTGGCAAAAAACTGCTGACGAGGTCCGTCTCCCGAAACTGCCACTTGCTCTTGTCTTGTGCGAAGTAGTCACGAGGCAAGTTATTTTACTCGATTCTGCCACTTTAATCCAATAAACACAGTATCATTGTTCTGTTTTCATCGGGCCAGATTTCACACATTGCTCCTTTAACCTAACCCGTTGAGTCAGTTAAACCTGCATTCAAATAACAAACATTAGCAGTTTTGAAATGGCATCATGAAGTTATTGGTTGAAAATATCAATACCCCAACATTGTTTAATGTGTGAGGCCAGTCGATTACTCATGCTAAGACCCTGTTTAACAACCGGGCTTTTCTGTGTCAAAAGTCCAGCTTTCTCTGTACGGCATGCTCACTCATGAATGTGTGGAAGAAAATGTATTTCAGTTTCAGTCCATGGTGAAATGTGTCCCTCTCCTCAGGCAGAGACATGTACATTGCCAAGGCTTATTTGTGCAAATGTGTTGTATCTTCAGCATCTAAATTAGAGGAATGGGGCAGAGCTCTAGTGCAGCCCGTCTTTGCGGTATAGGCGAGGTGTTGATTTCCATAAGAATCTTACCTTTTGCAGCTCTCCGGATTGAACCGCTTTTATAATATTGTTGGATATTGTTGGATCCATTCACTGAAATGATGTATGTGGGAAGGTCAATATACAATTGTGTTTTGAATCTGTTGTAATACATCTGTTCCCTCATCAAGGTCTTGGCTAGCATTGCTCCTTTGGCTTTTAAAGCCTCAGTACAATCCTCTGGTGGAGGAGCCTAACTCAAGTGGAATTTCATTCTCAATTACATTTCGAGGGAAACATACTTTCTCGTGGATTACGGTCACAGTTTATAAATCATACATTTTCAAACAAAAGCAACACAACTACTTGGTTCTGTTTGGTAAAACGTCATGTTTTGGCTTTGAATAAGTATGTTTGCTCCGTTTTTTTTGTTACGGACATGAATCGAAATATGTAAACGCTGACTTTTGGTTTCACACTGGACACAAACAGTCTCCTAGGTGAAAGTCCTGTGTTTGTTCGACCTCCGCGGACTTTGATGAACAATATATTTGTGATGCGTCAAAAACAAACGTAATCCTGGAGAAAATATGTTTCACTCAAAGCGTAATTGAGAATGCAGCTTTGTTGTCTGGGAACGTCATTTGTTCGTAGAGCAGCCTGTGTGTTCGCTCCTGATTGCTCCAGTCTCCCATGTCGGTAACCCAGGGTCCCGGTGGGATACCCGACCTTGTGGACAGGTTCAGGGTTTTGCCCAGGATGCCTCTCGTGTTCCTTATTTAGACCGCTTTGCTAAAGTGGAAAGCTGAGACAGATGAGCATCCTGAGTGAACATGCTGCTGGGACCCTGCGTGACAGCAGGGATTTCCATCATTTAGCTTTATGCCTTCACTACTCTGCCTCCCCAACACCCATCCTTCCCACCCCTACTGGACTGTGATTAAACAATCACACTAACTAGGAGCAGAAGATTTACAGTTTAAAGCAGATGCACAGTATCGGCACAATATGCATCTGTTCTGACTGTGCATGGCTGTGAGATATAAGATAACTTAGTCTTGAATTCATTAAAATGCAATAATGTTGCATGAAAACACAGCGATTGCCATCATGAAATATCGGCTACGCTTCTCCTGTCATATCTACCTTTTGTGTTATTAATGAAGTCATATGAATAATGAGTTGAAGATGGCGCGAGTGTTGTTGCACCCTCGGGTGAAGCAGGAGGATAGCGCCCGTCTATCACAGCGGTGAGTGACGGGCACACATGGCACTGGAACGCAGCATGCCAAGCAGGAAGCTGCCATCCTGACCTTCCCAGCAATTAGAATTGGTACGCAGATTTGCTTGTTGTTGTTGTTGTTTTTTAGTTTTAGACGTTTGAAACAAATTCAATTATTTTTGACACACAAGATAAATAAGTGCATGCACAAAACACAAGTCAGATAAAATGGTGGGAGAGCAACCAGAAGAAAAAGTATCCAAGCGTTTAGCAGCCTCTATCTGTGTGACACATGTACTCGTTGTCTGTGGCTGAAATTCCCTCATCGCGCTCGCTACACACAATTATGGCCTTCTCGGAGGCGTGAAAGGAGCTGTCAGGAATAATGTTTTCTTTTTGAAGTTGTGATAAAGAAAGCTTTTAAGCTGTTTTCTATTGGCCAGTTTACAGCTTCACTCACCCAGGGATGGGACAGTTGCTGTTTGAGCTGTCCAGGTTGTGATGATTTTCATTTTCATCGCACCATCACACAATTACTGGATCCGCATTGCACTGGTTGAGTCTTGCAGCCACCAGGCTTTTTTTTTTGTATGTCTTGCTTTGACTGAGAGAAGAGATATCCGCACACTTAGACCCATACGGTGTGTCATACATCCTGAATGCAGTGCAGTAAACACTGTGTAAATATAATACCATATGCTGCATTGAAGTAAATCCAGCACATGGAAGCCAGAACAGAAAACATATCTCACCCCACAGTTTCAGACTTCTAGGCACCGGTCTGCTCATCATTTCTGCTCAGTTTCCAAAGGATATCTTGTTTATTGTGGAACATTACTGTACGAGACATATGGTGCATTGCAAGGATGCAAGTTTTTCAGTGCTGGCTCTGCACATTGTAGTTTTTTTGAGAGAGAGAGCGCGCGAGAGAGAGAGATTCAAAGCTGCAAGCAGTTAATAAGTAGCCATTTTGCAATGAACATAATAGTCCCATTAATTCATGAACAAAATGCTAATTATCTTTGACTGTGCCAGCTTCATTGGCAAATACTGATGAACATGTAGGCAAATTGTTACTTAGAATTGATTGGCTTCATGAGGCCACCTGTGTTGGGAGAGTTAACAAAACATTCGATTGATTTGCACCGATGTGAGCGTGTGTGTGTGTGTGCACTCTGAGAGAGAGAGAGAGGGAGAGCGGAGCTGTGTCTGACGGCTGTGTGGCTACAGGGAAAGTAAAGACATCAGAATGGCTGTCATGTGACTTATTGATCCGTCTCCTGTAGTTGTTGACAGAGGACTTTACCTTGGGTTTTACCAAGGATCAGTTATCTGCTCTGGAATCAGTAAAGAAGGTATAACACCAGGTACCGGTAAGCTTGGATGTATTGCTCAGATATTAGTGTACTTTTTATGACAAATAGTATCGACTGTTTTATAGCATGTGATCACTTTAACACCACTCCAAACCTGTTACACATTTCTAGCATTACTTGCACTTCCATTTTTGAGCCAACGTAGGTGTGGACCGTTTTGTCTCGTGCTTTCTTTCATTGTTTCGAAGCTGGACCTATGTGTGATATCCGACCATGCGAGACACAACAGAGTGAGGGAGACAAGCCACATGTAGTGTTCATCGAAGTGTGACTTCCAATATAGATAGTGAACACAGTGACTTTCATTTAGCTGCTTTTCACTATACGTAGAGCCTGCTTTCCAATTCACCCGATGTGCACAGGAAGTAAAATGCAAGAGACACATGCACCGTACGTCTTCTTTGATCTCATAAACCTGGCAGATGTGATTCATCCATGCCTGTTTACAGCCCGTGCATTCATTTCCCCTCCCGTCCCTAACACAGTTTAGCCCAATTAACACAGTAGCTCTTTTAGTAACAGTGTGAGGGGGAGATGTGCATGTGTCAGAGCTGCAGTTGGCTGCAGCCAAGTACCGAACTCGATTCCAAAATGGAGGGACTGCTGTGAATACCAATGCTTCCCACTTCCCCTCACTCAAGACGAGGGATTGGTTGTGCTCTCGCTCTCTCTCTCTCTCACACACACTCTTTCAGGTTTTCTTTTCCTCGTCTATAGAAATACATCAGCTCAAAGAAGGAGATGAGGAGAATAAGCCATTAAGGCATGCAGGAGTGCACGATTAGATGCATTTGTCTCATTTTGGATAATCACCACGATCTCCCACTTTCAGAGCAACTATAGATGTAATTGTTGGAATGCTGTCTTTAAACTTTTTGAATTATTAAGCTTTTTGCAACTTTTTTTTGAATGGGTTTCTATGGAGAAGATTTTCAAATCCTTCAAAAACTTCTTAAACTTTCAAATCCTTCAACTTCCTCATACTTTCAGCGACAGACACCATTTCAACTTTCAAATGTTGAGAAAACCCTCAACTATTGCCAACATGATTCAGCTTTTTGATATCTTTTAAACTTTTTGAACTGCAGCAATTTCACTTTTATGATTTGTCAGCCCTTTTCTGACTTTATAATGGGTGTGTATTGTGCAGCTTAGAGTGCGTGATGTCACCGCTAGAGTGAAGAGCAGCTTGAGATTCTTGTGAAAAAAACATTTGTATTTTGCCACTGTGTCCACAATCTTCACTCTTAATTTCTGGATGTAGAAGTAGCTAATATTGTCCTTGTCGTAGAAAAATGACTGTGGAATCCCACAGATTTCCACATTTGACACAGAAGCCGTTAATTGAGAGGAAAACCAACTTTCTCCTCCATAGAGACCAATGTTAAATTTTGCTTCAAAAACATCTTCCACAGAACACGGTACCCCATTTCTAGATCGCCAGTTAAGCCACATTTTTTACACTACAGACACAATTTTTACAGGATCTGTTCTTCAACTCATTCTTCCCCTCAATTATTAATATCGGAGCAATAGGAGCTACGGTTATGGGAGTTGTGATGATTTGTTTGAGAGGTGTTTTCCTGTTTTATCTCCATGAAATGGCTTCAGGCACACAGGTGTTTGCGATTGAGCCAATTAGTGATGTTGATAAACACACAGACTCACAGACACACGCGCACATACACTCCTCTCCCTCTCTCTGTGTCTCTCATACAGTCATTCAGGTCTTAGGGCTCTTTAGAGGTCTTTCCCCCCTCCTCTACCCCCCCCCCCACACACACACGCCATTTTAAAATAAAAGCCCCACAGAATGAATCCTAACTGAAATGCTTGTGATGAGCCTGTCATTTAATAACCGGTTTGTGTTTATCTAACATTATGATTCTGTCTCCTCTCCCCTTCTCCCCCACACCCCACACCCCATTTCAAAATAAAAGCCCCAGAGAGTGAATTCTAACTGAACTGCTTGTGATGAAGCCTGTCATTTAATAACCTCTGTTTATGTGTCAAACATGATGATTATGTCTCCTCTCCCCCTCCCTCCCCCACCCAGTCCCACCCTTTCAAAATAAAAGCCTCATGGATTAACTGTATTTAAACATTTCGCTCAATATTTGGCTTTTTTGTTGAAATAATGAATGCTCTTACTAATACTGCGACAACTACTACTACTACAACTTTTGCTGTTGCTATTACTACTACTGCTGCTGCTATTACTGCTACCATAAATATTATTACTACCACTACTGCTATTACTACCACTACCACTACTATTATTACTGATACCACAACTGCTAATACTGCTATTCCTGCTACTACCAGTACTAATAACCAGTACTAATACTACTACAGCTATTAGTACGACTGCTGATACTATTACTGCTACCATAAATATTATTACTACCACTACTGCTATTACTACCACTACCACTACTATTATTACTGATACCACAACTGCTAATACTGCTATTCCTGCTACTACCAGTACTAATAACCAGTACTAATACTACTACAGCTATTAGTACGACTGCTGATACTATTACTGCTACCATAAATATTATTACTACCACTACTGCTATTACTACCACTACCACTACTATTATTACTGATACCACAACTGCTAATACTGCTATTCCTGCTACTACCAGTACTAATAACCAGTACTAATACTACTACTTCTACTACTTCTTCTCATTACAAATACTTCGACGACAACTTCTACTACTACTGCTACTACAAATATCACTACTGCTACAACTAGTACTTATTCAAATGCTACTCATACTTATACTGCGAATAATACTTCTACTACTACTACAACAAATATCACTACTGCTGGAATTCTTTTAAGCTATAGAAACCGTTCGAATATCAAAATGTTCAGCTCTTTCAGGAGAGGGGTGACATAACTTCATATTTGTAATCTTTCAACTTTTTGAATTATTCAGCTTTTTGCAATTTTTTAAAAATTGGATATCTATTTTCAGCAATGTTTTTGAGATTCATTTCAGCTTTCAGCATTCCAACGCATTTTCAGCAGGAAATGCATTTTCTAGTTCATTCATAGTATCATTCTCTTCCTGTCTTCAACTGTCACTCTTCCCCTCAAGGATCTTAAACAAGAAAAGGTGTGCCTAGGGATTCCAGTTCATGGCAATGTTTCCACTTGATAAACCATGTCTCCAGGCGCAAGAAGCAGGACCAGAATCCGGGAGATGCAAGTTGGCTGGGCCTTGCCGAAAAACAGCCCTGCTTCTCATTGTAATGGATAGATGGAATCCCACTGATCTCTCGTAGCTTTTATCATTGTGTCCGCTGCCATATAAATCCAAAATATGACTACTCTGATCTGTGATACAACCCGTATTTTATGGCTCCACATTCATGGCGAGGTCTGAACAGGTCTAGAGGGAAATAGACGCAGGACGTGGATTCTTTGAGCGCCACTCGCTAGCAATGCAAGGGGACGTATAGGCAGGGTGAAATGACAGCAGAATTAAAACATGTGACACCAGAGTTAATGAAGACTGATTAGTGCTAGGTGTAACTGTAACCGTGGGAGACAATGTTGATAGATGATCAAACCAGTGTCTTTCTAATCAGTAAAAATGCCCTTGATTCAGTCAAAGATGACAGCGGGCAGCCATGGAGAGGGACTGCCATTCATTTGGGGTCAAAAAGACACTGCTCCAAACATAAGATAAAGCCGTACAGGATGGTTGCTGTCTGTGCTTGCCTGATGTGACAAGGTTTTTAGAGTTGATAGAGTTAGCAGCTCCGTGAGGCTGCACTTAATTACAGTGGTGCTTTGAGCCCAACATCAGGATGTTAACATTCCCATAATGGCAATGCTAACTTGCTGACTTTCGGCATGTGTATTGCTTATCATGTTCAGCATGTTAGTTTCGTAAATTGACACGCTAACATTTGCTAACTAGCATAAAGTAAAGCACAGCTGGGCGTGATAGGAATACCATTAGTTTTGCAAGTATTTTTTCATAAATGAAAGCGTTGGACGAATTAAAATGTTGATCAGACGATGGAGCGAGCAGTAAAGTCAGAATCACCGAACTCACCCTCCGAGGAAATAAATGTGTGTATAAAGTTTCATGACAACAATCCATCCAATTGTTGTTGAGACGTTTTACTAAAAACCCCAAATGACAATTTCATGCTGCCACTAGATGTAGAGTCAGCGTTACTGAAGTCATAAGCATCTTCTGGGAACTATGAATGTCTGTACAAAATATTGTTCCCATATCCTTCATAGATGTTGAGACATTTCACTGGATAAGTACAAATTTGTTCTGACTGACATAAATGATCAAGGATGTTCATGTCGTTTATGTTCTCTTCTTTTTAAACATTAGTTGTACTCTGAAATGGAAAGTCACAGAAAATTACCATTTAATTAACATGGCAACAGTTACTGTAGCTTTTAGGCCCAAAGTGAAAAGACGATTATGGAAATGCACGCTGCAGTCATTAAGTGTTTCGACAGTTACATCACTTCTGTTTTTGCCAATTCCAACACATTAGGCTTGTCATCAAGCAATGACTGTGGAGATAAATTGCTAACCTTCAGTATTCAGGGTGTGTGAGATGAACAGCAGCTAAAGCTTGTTTGATTTATGCCCCCCCCGCATTGAACAGTGCTGACAGAGCATACGGTGTTATCTTACCTGGGGTAGACATAACTCCAACATATCTTTATACAGCAAATCATTGTTTACCGCTATATTAACAGTATAACAGTACTTATTGCTGCTATAACACAAACACCAATATATTCAGCTGCTCGTGTACTCTTTTTGACCCTTATACCTTCAAGGTACTCTCTGTGACAGTATAGCTGAATCCATAGTATGACCCCAATGTTTGCGGCGGTGCACCTGTACACAGAACAGGAAGTCAATGTGAAGGTCACCATTTTGGCCGGCAGGACGCTCTCTTCTCCAGAACAGGGAGGAGAGGAGCTGCTGTGGCAGCCTCTAATCCTCTTTAATTTGTTTTCAGATGGGGCTTTGGAATACCAGCCTGCTCCCTAAGCAGAGATCACATAAGAACGTGGGCTGGGACAGCTGTCTCCTCTTCTGGCGGTTTTTAATGTAGGTCTGCTCACCACCCCACCCTGCAATGAATAATTCTGGTGCTGAGCGGAGTCGTTTCTTTATGTGGATTTGAGTCCAAAAAAAAACAGGGATGCAATTTCACATAGTACAAAACCATGATACTGCTGTGTTCGGGAAAAAAAACTGAAAATGAAAGTGGGGATGTGTGTTGTGTTTTTTTTTCTCTATATCAGCAGTCATGTGGCTTCCTCCTCCCTCACAAAGCAAAGCTTGTAATTGGGTTTGGGCGTGTCCCCTTTCTCCTTTGTTTGACGGTAAAGGTTGAATTGTAAAAGGAGGGGAAAAAAGGGATGCTTTGCTGACCTCGCCCAGATGCTTGTGCAACTTCATAGAGGTGAATTGTATCATGAGTAGAGTACTAAAGGCTGTCTCCTTTGCAGCACTTTGCAGAGACAGAGTGGGGTTTTAAAGCGGCTGAAACAAAGCGTGCAGGCAGTAGGTTGGCGATGGGGGGGGGGGGGGGCTGGCAGTCCTTTAATCCTCACCGCAGAGCTGATAAATCAGCATGCAAGTTTCATTTTTTTATCCCCTTACCAGTTTGCTTGGCTCTTGCGTGATGAACAAACCGCCACTGGCCTTTAACCTTTTTTGATATCCCACCATGGATTACGCCCCTCTGCACTGGACCAGATTGGTGTTGAGGAACTGGGCTAACAGGTGGTCACAGAGTCCATGTAGCTTTCAGGCAGACAGACAGAGTCATTGGATCATTGGGAAGAGGACAGCGGTCTAGTCACAATGCATCTAGGTTCTCTTCTTGTCTGGAATGGATAAAAAAAACCTACAGCTTGAGGTTGATACGTCCAACAAAAAGGCTCGACGATCCAGCAGGTTCTCTTTCAGTGATCACTTTCATTCTCTTTCTATGTCCCAATGCATTGCCTTGAATCTTCCCACGCTAATGTGCTCATGTGGCACTCTTTGAACTTCCAGCCTACATATAGATATATAGATATGCATTTCTGTAGTCCTTCAACTGTGTTTCTCCTCTGCCATCCCCACTGCAGCTGTTATCACGTACCTTGATCGTTACAATTTTCTTTCTCAAAAAGTAGAATGACTCCTCTTTTGAGAATAACTTTTTTTATAGTCTGTCCCCTTTCATTGCACTCACTCCTACTTTCATTAACATAGACTGGGCCTCAAGGCTGTCTGATGATTGTGTAAGCATAGATTGCAGATTATGCACTCCAGCAACATGACACTGCAGCCCTCAAATGAATTTAGCGAGATGACAGGACTTCTTTTTTTCTGTCTTGCGCACCATTGTCTGATTTGAGGAAAGACATACTTTGCCGTGAGCAAAAAAAACGAGGATACAACGGCAGCGAGAGTCCTTTTGGAGGCCACTCGATTTAATAGAAATATATAATACAAGACCAGAAATAAGCTGAGCCACCGGCACAACAATGCAGGTTGTGTTTGTCACGCAAACTCAATACACTCAATTGCCAATATCTTAATTGAGGTCACTGTTTCTTCCTTATTTTTCCCCCTTTTTGAACATCAAGGCAAACTGGGTTCTCCTCTTTTTGTCTCAACACCAACATGGTTTGAGTAAAGAAAACAGAAAAAATGCTGCCTTTGGGAGATTGTGTTTCTGAAGTGGTTGAGTGAGGCTTCAAAGTGGAGAAAAACAAGACCAAACGAGTGCAAAGATGTTGTGAATAGTCGCTGAAACAACATGAAACGGCCTTCTTGTAACTGCAGCAATTCCGCTATGATAAATTGACTCTGCAGTTTATGTTCCTTGCATGCTGGATGCGTTCCTCAAATCTACCCCTTTGACATTCAGAATGGCCATTTCTCCACACTGCCCCCATCTCCTCCCTCGTTTCCTGCCATTGCTCATGACCTGTGGTGATGCAGGGGTCTACAGATTGAATGCACAAACAGTGATTGATACCCTAGTGAGTCTCTCTCTGGGTTACCGGGACAACTTGCCTCCTTCGTAACACCATCATGACTTATTTGAGGCCTTTATTAATACGGTACCCGGGTCCTGTTGAACTTATTGAAAACATAGGTATTATGTTTAATATGTCCAAGGCTCTGTAACATGTCATTCCTCTGAGCTCTAGGATTGTTTGTTGTGTTTATTTATTATTTAGTAATGGGAAAATACAAACAAATTGTCAGGCAGCAAATTTTGTAGATTGTTTTTTACAGGAGCTGATGCATTCAATATTTTCTTCTATATATTTTAAAATGAACACACACATCACCCTGTTTTTTTATACAACTTGAATTGTGATATTTATCGATCTGTGTATCTGGCCATCTGTTATTGTGTGTGTTCAGTTATCTTTACAGGGTTCGATTAGTGTTTCAGACCTTCAGAGTGACAACATTTTAGTCACTCCTCACTTTGCGACAGACCTTCAAAGACCTGTTTGACAGTTCAGGTAACACTTAGATTTAGGTTAGGGTTATATTAAGGGATGGGATCAGTCATTTAGCTGTGATAGTTAACATTTGGGAAAGGGGCTAGGGAATGCATCATGTCAATGAATGTCCTCACAAAGATGGAAGTACAAGGTTGTGTGTGTGTGTGTTGTGCTAAATATTGGACTGTGACTCCCGCTCAGCTCTAAATGTGTTTGCTTCATGTGAAACAAGCAAACTCTTTGTGCCTTACACGTCTATGGAAACAAGAATAGGGAATAGAATCATAAAATCCTAACTGAAAAATGACTTATTTGAGTGGTTGAGGCAGGATTTGGGAGCATATTGTGTGTTTCTACTGCAGGTGTCCACTTCATTATTCAGGCACAATGAACACTTCTGAGCAGAGCAGACACTTTGGCCACTTCACGCTTCACTTCCTGTCTGCAGCTGATTCACTGCTGGATAGAACATTATGAGTAAGCCCCATACCAGTTACTTCATGCTGAAGTGTTCTCTGTGATTCAAGGAACCATTTCCACATGATTGTTTAATTTTACACTTACTCCAAGTTTCTCCGAATCCCTGTGAAATTCATTCAATCACCAAACACGAAGTGAATTCGTCTCTCCAGTTTGCCCTTCCAAATTCAAGAGAACAGTCTTATGACAAGTTTATTTCAGAAAAGCTACACAACCCAAGTATTTCATGGACAAACAATTGCATCGTCGGCTCAAAAAAAGCAACATTTACCTCATTACCTCCTACAGACCCCGCTGCTGACTGTTCCTTGGTGTGTCACCCTGCAGCACTGTGCCAGAGGGCTCTGTTTGTTTGCTCACTGGTGCTGTGTGCTCCATCCAGATTGTCCTATGTTGAAGGCTCAGGTTGTTCTTCAAACAAACCGTTTTTTTTATTCAGCGCAGAGTTGCTGAGTCGCAGCTCTGCTGGCTCACCCACTCTTTTGTTGAGAGGAACATCAGTGCCTGGAGTTTACTGGCATTGCGATAGGCAGACAATGTCTAACACTAAAATCTTGCTTCACGAGTACACAATTTGCGTTCCCAAAAAAAGGCAATAAAGGGGGCACAGAAGTTGAAAAGGCCTGTTATAAAAACGTATTATCATGTCCGAAAACATTTTCATGGCTTCCCCGAATAATATCTTACCTCATACTTGTAGATGCCTGACTTTTTGAGTGCAGATGTTTTTCAAAAAGCAGAGCTACTGCCCTCCCTCAGTAGAAATTGGTTGATTTCTCCCTCAATTACTGAGATTGGCAGCCAAAGAACAATGATAGCAGATCATATCCAGTTGCAATAATGAAGCGAGACGGCAGATGGATCTATATTTACCTGGCAAGAAAGATGCAGGTTTGCAATATCCTCTCGACAACGAAAAATGCATCTCACACAGACATAAAGTTGACCAGATATGTCATTCTAATGAATGTATCCAGGCAGAGAGAGGGAGAGCATCATTTTACAGCATCATTGGGTTTGTGTGCACCGGAAGCACGTAGACTGAAGGAAGACCGTACGACTTTAACAAATAGAATTGATAGTTTGTATTTATTTCAAGCCAACAGTGTGTTGATGATTCTGCAGTTGTCAGATCTCATTATTCTGTCGTGTTAATAACCGTATTCTCCCCTTTATTATTTTTGTCTATTTTTACAGCTTTGCACTAGAAATCATACATGTAACCCAATGCCTTTTACGTTCTACTGCTGTTGTTGGCATCTGAAGGCCACAAAGTGAACTTTCCACATATTGTCACACCATCAAATATGCCTGAAGCTCCGTGATAAAATACAGTACTCTGGCGATGCAAGCACAATGCTGCATTGGTCTGACCTACTTGTGTCCTGTCCGCCATACACTCCAGGAATGTGAATAAACAAATGCATGGTAAATCTCCACACTTATTATATCGGGCCATTACAAATCTCCAGAGGAAACGCAAAAGCTAATGGGACAGTTATCCTTGCACATACAAGTTCCCAGTTGGATAATCTACACCAGACGTGGCCGTGTGTGTCATTTTTCCTGATGGCGTGGCCATGGAAGGTCTGGGCAGTCCGAATCCCCGGGGGCCATTTGCATGCTACAGCAGCGGTCATCCTCTGTCTTTATTACTGAAGCCTTATGTGGCTTATGCTGTTCAACTCAAGCTTTGTATCTCCCAAAAGCGTGTCTTCCCTGTTGGCGTGTATTTTATTTTAAATTAGATGTTGGGTTTTTAACAGGATCCATGGCTCTGAGGGTCTCGACTCTCACTCTGCAGATAAACGTATAGCTTCAAATCAAGTCAAGAAAAGATCCAATTAGTTTGGCACTACTTGATGAGTACAAAAGAAAGAGTTGGATTCATTGCTTTCTAGTTGGCCATCTAACAGCGACAATCCGCTGCATCTGACTAACTCCATGTGGGAAGGCTGGCTGCATTTACTCTCTGGCTCCAGCTCTTTTCCACAATGACTCAATTCCACATGCCTAAGGCCCTTCAGAGTGAGTACCCACTGATAGGGTTCCTTGTGATTGCTACCCACTGTAGCTGTACGGGCTTGTGGGAGGCCAGTGGATTACAACGGACGGGCGCTGACGCTCTTGAAGCTGAAGCCTGTCATTAAACAGTGAATCACTCTGATTGAAAAACGCATCAGCTCCTGCAGCTTCCTGTTTACAAAAGAAGTCCTTCTCCACTGGTGCAGAGTTCTTGGACAAAATTAATCAACAAGGAGTTATCCACATTCTCCTTTCAACTGAACGCCTCCTGAGCTCAGTTTGCATGTACGGTCACAAACCACGACCTGAGATGTGTTGGCTTTGTTGAACGTGCAGCGTTCATTCATCCAGGGTGATTGTTGATACTGTTAGTTTGTTGAAGGATATACAGTGAACTAGAAGAGAGCACTTAGTAGAGTTCAGAGCTTTGCTACCTGTGACATACAAGTAGCAAATAATGCTTAATGCTTCCTCTGAACCAGAAACCTTCAGTCCTGCTGTGTGTTTGGTTCCTTACCTGTTAGCTCTGTTAGCCCCGTTAGCTGTTAGCTCTGTTAGCCCCGTTAGCTGTCAGCCCTGTTAGCCCCGTTAGCTGTCAGCCCTGTTAGCCCCGTTAGCTGTCAGCCCTGTTAGACAATCTTCTGCCCACCGGTGCGCTCTGTTGTAGTCAGTGTGTCGTTCAGTTTGTCATTCTGCGTATTTGAACTTGACAGCGACTAAATCAAAACCCGCTTGGTCTTTTCACTGTTCAAACAATCACCAACTCTGGTTTGGTCAGTATATTACATAATAACTGAGTTAGATGTGAAATATGCTGGCTGTAGACACATGTTGGTGCTTGCTGTCGCTCTCTCTCTCTGTCTCTCTCTGCCCGCTGCGCAGCTGCTGACAGCTCCCGTTCTTCAAAGGCAGACCATTAAATTAGCAAAATAAAATGACAAAATTCAAATCGTAAATTGTATAAAAACCAACCAGCGATACGACCCAGTGTCCTGTCCTCTGTGATGGAAAATAATCGTTTTAACCTCCCTGTGACAAATAACCGTGATGAGAAAACTATTAAATATAAAAAACATATTTATTGAACAGACACTAATAATAATTCAACACATGGTTCGGAGGTCTAACAACAAGGAATAGTTTAACAGAGTATATATGCACATTATCTCGTCTCCCCCCCCTCACAGATGTCCTCCTCTGCCGATGCATCCACCAAGGCCAGGGTCCCAGCCTTGGTATTGGTTTCGTGGGAAGAGGGTTAAGTGGTGAAATCAGGATGACGTCATAGCAAGCCATACATGATATGCCTTAGATATGATAACATTTACTCTTTGGGTTTAAATGAGTCTAGTTGGCGTATATGCAGGTTTAAGCGATACTAGTTACATCTAAAAGAACAATATGATACATTTCCACAACATCCTCCTACCGACATATGAAGACGAGCACATTAGTAGTCATTCCTCAGCTGTAGGCCGTGCTCAGAAGTCGTCGGCACGATCCTGGGACAACGGAACACCGTTAGTCTCGAGCCCTGTTTTAAACAACTGATGAAGAGTCCAAAGAAGAATCCAAACTGAAGCAGTTGTTGATCACTTGCAGCCCACACTGGCCGGTTAAGAGTGGTGAAGAGTCAGCACTCAATGACAGTAAAAACATTTAAAATGCTGTCAAAAAGAGGTCCATGAGCATACAGACATGAATGAGCACAACAAAAAAATATTAGACTGCGGTGTCAAACAGAGATTATGTGTGCACAGACGGACAGACAGACACATGATCTCCTGGCAGAGAGGATGATTACTCTTTATTTTTTAACACCTTTAATCTAATTAGAGTAGTAAATTCAGCACTACAATTGTTGTTAAATAAGTAAGTAACTATCTGGATTATTTCAGGCTACATGAACAAAATCAACCAATAATTTCCACGAAATGATGGGATCTATTCCTGTTAACAATCCAATCGAAGCCACAAGAAAATGTCAATTTCTTTACAACCCTGTTTTGGTAGTTGAGGCCATCATTTTTGGTTTGGACACCATGATATTTGTGAGATTTGAGGATGCAGCAACACAGGTAGATACAGCTTTACAACAATAAGGCAACACAAGCTGTCAAAGCAATCGCCTGTTTGCCTCCTCCGAGCACTCCGCTTGTAAAGCTCTGACTACCAGAGACGCCACATGGCCACATCTCAGCGATGAAGCAACAATGGAAGCAATGAAGGACAAACATCAGAAGAATTAGGTCAGCGGTTGAAAAAGAGATGGATTTTACTTTAAAATAAAAGTGTGATTCATTTTTGTATTTTCAAACTGCACATAAAAGTAGAGAAGTTTCTATGCATTTCGTCTTTTCAGTCGGTCGGTAGTTGACTTTCATCAGACGTTTGGTATTTCCACCTGTCACAGTTTCTGTTTCTCAGGCGGTTTTAAAAGGCAGCAAATTCAAAAGAACATCCTGCTGTGGTCAGCTCAGAAACCTTTCTGTTCCTAACATTATTTTTAACCATTTAACCGGACCCGACGATAAGACCATAAATCAAGCCTTTCAGCGGTGACTTTTTGGCTCCAATCATCCTTATTATCTTCTATTCATGTTCAAAGAAATAAAAGGTTGCGGCAGTAAAGGTACTTCTATGATGTCAGAGCTTTAATAGCCACTAAGTTCCACACTTAGTGAATATCTTTTATGAGGAATAATGTGAAAAAGATATATAATGTGTGCCATTTACATAATATATACCCCTGTTTGCCTTAGGCGCTACACTTTTTCGTGGGGGGCGACAGAACATTGATTAAATGCAAAGATTACAAATGCTGACGTTATTGCTGCATTAAACATTAAACATTAAACATTAAAAGCAGTAATACGTCGGCTATCGTCCCGTCTATTTAATAGCTCACCACTCGCTCACTTGCCTTAAGCTCCTGCCTTCAAATAAGTCACCTGGCTTTAGCTGGATTTATTGACGACCGCATGTGTCCACATTGCTGGACACACTTTTTGTACTTGGCACATTACATGTGTTTGATTGCAGATGTTGTATACAACGCTGCCAAAATGATTTGTCTTGCTGGAAGACAAATGTCTTGGTTATAGCAAAAGCAACTGAACATGAGGTATTATATTTATCCCGTGTCCGTGCTATCATATACTCACACATCTTTTGTCTGGAACTGATGATTTGTTTTTAATAAAATAAACGTGTTTGAGACACGACACAGCTGCTTGTTTGTACCGCTCAGAGGCACAGATGAGGAAGAGAGCTGAGAAACGCAGCCGTCATTTTTGCTCATACATTTGGCTGCACTGACATCTAAGCCAAAGGTAGGCCACCGCCATAAATCACAGTGCACAATAACGGGCACATTTTGGGCCGGTCCATCATTGGCTGTGTTTTGTTTTCTCATTGCATCTTGGCAAATTGCTGTTATTAATGGAAGAAAGCATAGTTTGCAGCCCTCATTAGATGTTGTTCCAACAGCGCCTCTGATGGATTAAGACAAGCCAGAGGTCTTGTCTGCCTCTGCAACCAGCTAATACGAGCCAATTAAATGCCATGCACTCTCCGGCCACTCTGCACTTGCTGATGTGCTCGTACAAGGATGTGCAAGCATTCAGCTTCCTCGCCAAATGGATTTTTAGTTTGAGACAAGCAGCTTTATTTCAAAGATTTGCTGCGGAACCGTATGCGTACCCTCACATTCCATGATAATAAATGATGTCCCTTTTAAAATCACTTGGTTTCTCTGAGGAGGCTGAACATTTTCCTTTGATCAAGGAAGTTGCAAATCTTCATCCACATTTTTTTTCTAATCGCTCCCCTCAGTAATTGGAGCTATTTGTGACACAAGCTGTTGGTTTTACCCACGAGGCGAGAGTCACCCACTGTGTTTGTGTTTAGATTTCAAGGCAGAGCATCTGATTCATGCAGAAGAAGCTTGTGGGTAGGTGGCTGTGAAGCACTGCATGAATATACCTGAGGCTTCCTGCGAATGCAGGGCTCATAACAGAGGGAGGATCGATATTGTGCAGCGTTAGCATGAAAACAGGATGTAAGTCTCACTGTCTGTTGAGTTTAAGCTCAGCTGAACCGAAGGTGTTCACGGTGCCAGACATTACTTGTTAGAGATTACTGGGTATATCCAGCCTGACACCTAAGTAATGTTTCCTCGTCGTGTTGTCTGTTAACAGAATATACACATTCTTTTAAAAAACAGAAAAGAAAAAGAAAACACTGCTTTATGGATTGCTCTCTTCATTGATTCAAAGCCGAATCACTTCTCCCCTGACAGTTAGACGACGCATTGAAGTAAATAAAAGCCGTGAAGACAAGTTTCAAGCTTTTCAGTACAGTCAGTACATTGTAAATTAAAGCGATCTGACTACATTAAAGCTGTTGTTTGATGATTTTGTTTTGCAACATGAAGGAAAATAAATGTGGCCTTTTTTCCATTTTGATCAAAATTTAAATTTGTTGGAATCAAAGCAACGTGTTAGAGTGCGATAAACAACGGAGGGATTGTGCGGTGTGATTTATATTTAATTAAAGGCGGTATCACTGTTGGTTGGAAACACTAATCACCTGCCATATTGTTTGTGAGCGCTTGCACAGATTAAATGTAGATTTTTCAGGATTTTGAGTTGACAAGGGCTAATTGGAGACTTTGTGTGTCCACTCAGAGCCGATACTCCTCTGGGGCAGCTGTCTAAACGATCACAAGTGTTGAATTATCTCCGTTGGGTGATGACATACGTAAACACTTGCAGAGTGTTGAGTTTTGCTGCGCGATGGTGGCCCACATTGGCCCATTTTTTTTAACAAGGGCGTCAGGCATAACAAGAGATATTTGCTTGTTGGAAGACTTTCAACAGAGACTTAGCAAATAAAAAGTGCCAAATTTATGGAGTCACATGGTTGGGATTCGATGGATATCGAATTGCCTCGTGTCTCGGTATGTGCAGCCTGCAACTACTCCAGTTTCTCGTAGGGATTATTTGAAATGTGAACTTCCCTGGCATGAGTGCATAACCCGTGTAATTTGCTCTTTTAAAAACTCCTCATCCCTCCCCACACGCTCCGGAGCATTTTTCTGTCATTGGCCATGCTATACTTCCCTCTGTGCCACATAGTCAATGAATTGTTCACAATTAATCCTCGCAACCACACAACAAGACCACCAAGCAATGACTTGCTATGTTACAGAATGTTTCATCTCTTTTTTACAAGTGCAAACATGTACAATGCATACAGTGGATAGCACATCTAGAATTTGGAGGAAATATTTGACTGCATATAACCTGCACTAGGCAAGGCACACGTTGGTCTCCTTAACCCTGTATTCCATAGAGGCAGTTGACATTTTTTATAACTAGTAATATATATTTCCTTCCACCTCTCTGGAAAACTCACAGACATTTACAAGGCCAGGCTGCTCCTCTTGTGGGTTCGTCGTAAGTGGTTGGGATTTGCTCTAAGAGCATCAGCTCTGTGTTAATGACATGCAGTCGGTGGAAAGGTTTATTCGTTCAATTTGACTCTAGAGAGAAGATCTCTTCTGCCTGCTGATGAAATTAAGATTCTTTAACAAGCATATCTAGGTGCGCTGACACGAGAGACATTCTGATCTAGTGTCTACAAAGCCAGATACCCGAAAACTCTGTGTTAAAGGCAAGTGACTCTGAATTCTGCGGCGTAATGCATTTCTCTTTCAGTCGCGTCGCAGCTTGGTGCTGATTATTCCCCTCTGCTCTGACACACACATCCACAGCTGTATTGTTAAGTCATGTTCTAAAATAAGAAGTTCACTATGAGCGCTTTTGTGTTTGCTGTATACATTCAGTTTGTAATGCATATATTTTTTTTTACGTTTTCAAAGTGGCAAAACTTCAGATTTCAGTCGTAGTTGATTCACTATTTATATTTGAGTGAAAAAGAGTAAAGTCTCTTTGTTTAATACATGAGCTCCAAGTCATAATGACCATCTTCAAGATTGCCACTTTAACACTAACTATATACATATCACCATTGCCTTGGAAAAAAATGTAATGAATAAACAATAACAGAAGTAAAAAACCCCAAAACAATTATAGACAAATTAAATACAAAAAGATATATGACATTTTCCGACACATGCTAATTTGTATATAGGTCTCCTTACATGCTGTTGAAGTGACACATATCTATGTAAGAAAATGAGTATTTGAAAGAGAACCAATGAGGACATCCTCTACAGTGGATGCCCACCCTTTATGAATTACAACTAATGATCTTTCTATGATGGCAATATCTCTAAAATGATTCAGCCATGATTTTATGGATGGAGGCTCAGAGGGAGAACCATAAGTGTATAATGGTCATCTTAGCAGCAGTTAAACAAATATGATTTGGGTTAACCTGGTGTTATCACGGAGTCACCATTTAGTAATAATAATTTTGGCTACTTTTGAACTATTATGTAATGTCTTGAACCACAATGTTCCCACTGCAACCTAACAAGTAATGCAGAAGTAGTGTCGTAATGCATGACTCTACACAGACAGTAATAATGTAAAGTAACCTATTACTTTGAAATGAAAGCAACTTGTAATGCAACATGTTCTATTTTGAGAGTAACTTGCTCAACACTGGTTATGTGATCATGATTGACTCTGGTGCCTGTCACACCAAATTATAGGAGTTCAGCCTGTGTTGTCAGCCGCACTCCCATGTTTAGTTGGTCATTTTCCTCGAGTTAGAACTGTATTGCAAACCAAGGCTACATCGGTCTTTACCTCCAGTTGTCCTTTCTTTCTTTGCAGTGAGACACTGGTGCCCTCATCGTGGTGTATGTTCTTTTACCAACACAATTATTGGTCATGAGCTCCTTTTATACCCGGCTTTATACTTTTACAGTGATATCCATCTGTTTCACAAGATCCAATGCCCTCATTAAATACCGAATGTGTTGAAACAAGCTATTATGTTGGGCAGAGGGTTGCTGTCTGTCAGTGGAAGTCGGCCCACGCAGCATCGCTGGCTCACTCTGCTCGCCAGGGTGGTAGCATTATGAAACAATGCCCTTTTCACTTGTATGTAAAATAGATGGATAAAATGTATGCATGTTTGGCCATACATTGAGCTCCCCCAGATGTTAGGTTATGCATTGCCTCCACTTGAATGTGTCCATCATACCGCCTTCATGTGATTGGCCCCTTCACTTCGTGTCTGTTGTCTATTTGTATGGGTGATTTGCTGTAACTATAATCACAAAAGTCTCAATTATTTGACAATAATAAAGCTGCAGGTAGTGTACTGCATGGCACTTATTCAACAGTTTATTCTCTGATTTTGCATACAAAGTATGATGTTGCCAAAATCAATGGCAGCATTAGCCTTTAAAATACATTTTCATGCAAGCATTTTTGTATCCGACATTTGACACGTTCTTTATATTTACTGACAATGAAGAACACATTATTTACAACAATTGTTAGAATATTGATGCTGTTCAAATGTCTCCTCTGGAATGTGTATCGACTGTGCATGTTCATTCAAGGACAAACAACTTGAGCACATGCAGGATGAATTCTCTAGAAATGTCAGAAGCAGCTATGTCAAACATTCAATCATGCAGATTCCACACAGTAGTCTGTTTCAAGGAAGATGGATTTTGAACTTGACAAAACAGAATACATATAACTGCTTATTGTTGAGAAATAACTGCTATAAGAGCTACCATGGTGCATAGTGTTCAAGGTAGAGATCAGAGAAAGGGTTGTACTGTAATTCTGGTTTTGTTTGTTTCAATCTCAACACCGTGTTGAACAAATTGTGAAAAGTGAACACTCGTAGTCCCTTAAGTAACTGCACCTGAAGTGCTATTTACCAAGATACTTAACCCCCATGTGGGACAGTGCTGCTCGTGTAATTGCATAAAGATGAATCATGGCATTATTCCAAAAGAGAAGGCGGACTCAGTCAGTCAATATTTGTCTTTTTTTCATATTCTGTAAATTCTTGACTGCTTTATTGCTGTTGTCCAACATTTACCTTAGCAGCAAAGAAAAACAGCAGCAACATGTATCTTGTTTAAGCAAAGTGTTTTACGGTATACGACTGTAATTAACTCTTTTCCACTGTTTCGTTTTGTTTTTCCAGGATATTTGACAGTTACCATAGAGCCCATGCCTCCTGTTGTCGTGGGAGAGACTGTTACTCTCAAGTGTAACTTCAAAACTGACGGAAGGCTTCGAGAGATTGTTTGGTACAGGGTGAGTAAATCCGTCCACACTTTCAATGCCATTAAGCACCAGACTCTCTCTAGAGCAGGGGTCTCAAACTCATTTTCACTCCGGGCCACATCAGCATCATGGTCGCCCACAAAGGGCCGGTTGTAAATGTAACGACTCGTAACATATTGTTAAATAACTCTCTGCATTCACAGTTTAAAGTAGTCTTCAATGTACTCACAATACATTTCCATGTCAAATGTACAGTAACCAGCCAAAGAGCTGCTTCTATGACTGTTTGACAGTCAAAATTCTGAGATTGAAAGTCAAAATTCTGAGATTGAAAGTCTAAATTATGAGATACTTAATCTCATAATTTTGACTGGCGGATTCGCGGGCCACATAAAATGACGTAGCGGGCCGGTTTCGGCCTGCGGGCCAGGAGTTTGAGACCCCTACTCTAGAGCATCTGAGGAGGTCAATGCCAATCATCATATCACAGTTGTGCTGCTGGGTCAGGAGCAACACCATGCACGGTCAAACTGCAACGCTTCGGAAACAAGCTATTATCCCGGGCCAGCTGTATGGGAGGCATCACAGCCTGTTGCTTGGGACTTTGATTTCTCAATCTGCTGGTCATCACCATCATTTCCTAATAGTTCACAGCTGGCGACTCAACTGTTATTAAAATCCCAGTTGGTGTACTACACTGCCTAAGTGCTGCCAATAATTAGATAGCTGTTGGAGGTGAAAGAACAACACAAAGCCCTTTGTGTGTCCAAGACAGAGGCTGGCATCTTTCAAAGTTTTGTTTGAAAGTAAAGATTGGTTCAACAAATCTGCAAATTCTTGCAGTTGGCAGAAGATACATTACTTTCGCTTCAAGAGAGACACTGAAAAGCACTTGAATTGGAAAGCAGCTCCCGCTGTCACACCCTTTTCTAACCATTTATTTTTGCCAGAAACTCCCCAATAACTCTTGAGTGCTGTACAGATTTGCTTTGTTAGTGGTTGACTCTTCACCAAGTTGTTTGTGAAGTCGCTGGGTGATGACTGGATTTGTATAATGTTGGTACAGACAAACTATAGAGCCTGGAACGCTATCAACCAGGACATCAGTAGGTATTCCATGAAATGCATTACCGCTCTGTCTTCAGTTGTTCGAAGACGAACAAGTGCACAGCACGCAGACAGAGACATTGTAAGGGTGGCTTTGCTTATTAGAATATACTGTCATGTGTAATGGTTTCCAGAACAATAGATGTGGCTCAGAGGAGCTCTCCATCGACTGCTTATCATGCTGAGAAGTATTCAGCCTAAAACCAGTTGTATATCTTTGGAGGAAGCTTTCCAAGGTCTGAAAAAGAATCCTGTTTTCCCGATAAGGTGCTGTTGACTTGGATTGAAAATCGAACTCTTCTGCATCTCGCGCCATTGGAAGTGCAATGAAATCATTATTGAAAACAATATCTGTATCATGTTCAATGTTAGTTTTTCGACATTGGGCAATTTTAGTTTTCCACATTATCAGTATTACTTATATACCTTATATGTTTGTTGTTACTTTTATTGCTATTCTATTTTGCAAGGATGTTCATATTGTTATATACTTTATCGTTATTACTCTGTTGTGGCTTTTTTATTCCTATGTTGTAATTTTTAGCAATAAGAAAAACAGCCTGCCAAAAAGACCAAATCATTTCTACAACTCACTATTATGTATTTTATAGTATTCTGTTACCACTTTAGTGAAAACCTCTCTCTGCAGCCTTATCAACTGATTGCACCTTAATTGCTAATTATTCAAACGGCATAAGATCATTGTGAATATACATTCACCTTGGTTTCACCCTCCACTCTGTGCTGGAACGCCGTTCATTAAGGAGAGAGCAGCAGTTATGCAGAACCTGTGTCTTCTGCTGTCTCACTTTTATTTTTGTGAAATAAAACAATGTCTCTGGACTCATCTTAGAGAATGCTGACCTTTTCAAGGCAGGACAAAGAAGAGATTTATGGCACTTTACACATTCACCTTAGCATCATAGATCACTTTCATTGCTTTGACAATTCATTTAATCAGGCAGGGATTGGCGAGTGTTGTTTTGCTCATATTCTATCAGATTTCTGTGGTGCCTATTGATAGCTGTCGTTTAAATAACCGCTGTGAGAATAGAGCTGCTCATATTAAGTGTTATCGCGAGGACAGCAAAGAGGTTGTAGCAGAAACTCGCCCCATCTCTCCAGTGGCCACCGCCACACAACTGTTGATCAATTATAAATCAATTACCCGCACTTGGCTGCCAACGTGCCTTTAATCTCTGCCTTTTATTTGACTAAATAATGTTGACTTCTCATTTTACCTCCTGTTTAAGTGGAACTGGGGTTGATACTCACCTGGGGAATCCTCGTATCTGATCGAAGCCTGGCCAATCAGACAGTGGGGCTGTATCAACTGAATGTTTCAGCAAGCGCTCATTTGTGCTGCGAGATCCTGACATATTCTGTTTGAGGATATTTTAATGCATAACACATCCAGACTGCAGTGAGAATTAGCACGTAGGATGTACTTCAGATAAACCTCCTTTCAGAGAACCTTTCAAGCCTCAAAAGACCTCAAGCATTGTATTCACAACCAGAGATAAAAGTAATGGGTTTGATATGAGCTACACTGTGGTTTCTATTATATTAAAGCATTTAGTATTTTCTTTTTTTAGGGAACGTGGGGGGGGGGGGGGGGAATGTGACGCCCTCTTTTCTCTCAGATCTTTCCATATGATTTGATACCTTGACATACATTTTTCATACCTACTATAGTGATGCAAGGGTTTTTAAATTCAAATTCAGTCCAGAGATTAGAGATTATCTGCACACCTTTTCATACAATTCTTAATCTCTTGTGTTTCATTGATATTTCGTCCATACTCCGTCATTGTTTGGGATCTAACAGACCCCTTTGAAATAATAAGTGTAAAACCCTATATGTAGAAAATAATTTAAGTTTGCAGATTTGATGAAGGTGACCACTGTAAAGCATTGTTACAGTGGAAACTACTTGCATGGAGGCAAAATATACATATATATAGTTGTTAAAATAATTATCTCATCAAGTACTCAGTTTACTGTTTATTTTGGGTCTTTTTCACACTTGACAAATATCGAAAACATTGTTAAAACTATGATGATTCTCCCGTGATGCTCTGCCTGACCCTTTTACTTCTAACTGGCCAGCTGAGGCTGCATGCACATTGAAAGCAAGACGAGAAAAAGAAAAAGTAATTTTTCTCTCAATTCAAAAAGCTAAAAATCTGCTTGAAGCTTATGACAAACTGCCAATAACGAGTCAACGAGATGCAGCGGTGAAACTTGTTGTGGGGCTACAGTCGTGCCTGCCAGTGATGGAGTCCGAAAAACAAATGTGCCAGCAAAAGCACCTGTGGTTGAAGCCGCCCTTGAAGCAGCTGTACTCTATTTTGAAAGCCAATACAATTCAGTAAATGGGGAATGCCAATTAGATGGTAATCTGCATGAAAAATAAAGAAAAACAAAATCTCCATCTGCTTACAGGGATCAGTTTGACCCCGACAGACGTGATCCCGATAAGAGGTTTCCATTGTATTTCATCAAATAAGGAAATATGTTTTTCTTCAACTAATTTATTCACCAGAAGTCATTGACAGACAAAGAAATGTGCAATATGTTGTGGTATAGAGGTCGCTGATCACAGATGTATACACAGAGCATATTCAAATCTATTGTATCCAACCCTGATTTGATGAGATGCATCATTCAAGCCACTCAGTGGACTATACAATAAAACGTTTCAAATAGGAATGTTTCACCAAATGTAACAAAAACAGCTAAATGAATCATTGTCTGCACCTTCACTTTATGCTTCCTACCCTCACCCTGTGATAGTAATCATATGGATAAGATGCGGTGGTAGAATAGCAGACAGACAGGGAGTGAGCGTAGGAACGGACTTCGTTAATGCTTGATGTATAACCCTGCAGCTAATGCTTCAGCAAATAAATTAAAGCCTCTCAAGTGTCTACGGTTTTATATTACATGCCACATGAAGGTTTGTAGTGAGTTGTGAATGCTGACAGGCCGTGGTTTAGGCTCTATGGATATGTAATGCCTTCAAGCTGTCTATGCTTTAATAGCACACTGATGGATCATTTGATAGGCTGGAGCTCATGTGCTGCCTGTTTGGGAGTCAGCACGGTGGCACAGTACTCGGGGACGGCTCCTCGAAGACCTGCACACGAGCTCATCTCATGCCGTGCCAGTTTTAATTTATGTCATTCTAATGCATATATATATACACATGGGACCTCTCCCAGCGGGCGCCCAGGTAAACAGCACTGACGGTGGTGGTGGAGGTGTCTGTTAGCTTGCCTGTTGAGTGCAGCTCTGCTGTTCTCACTCTGCCCATTACAGAGCAGCTCCATCCTCCCGACATAATTCTTGCGGGACCCTCGCTGTCACTGATGCGAGTGTCTTCTCTAAGACACTTCCCTAATTTACCACTGGACCGTCTGCTGGCTGAGCTGGTTTTCTTAGAAACCTGGTCTCTGCTGAATTGAACACCCCTCCCCCCTCCATGTGCTTTGTGGGTACAAGATAACATGAAATAGAGATATGAATAGTGTCCCGTGTTCTTCATGTTGACAAACTACAAAATACTCTGCGTGCGTGGGTTATTTCAAGCTCGCTAAATTATACACTTTCTCCAATTATCTACTTATTTACTTGAATTCTAATCATGTTTGTCTTTGGTTGTTTCATTGCGAGTTGGACATTTCGCTGTGTATAGTTTGTTGGTGGATAGTAGGAATATAAGTCAACAGAAAGACTCCATATAGGTGCACAATAAGCGTCTTTTTATATTGTCATATTTTAACAAACACTGCTTTCAAGTCTAATTAGCTTGTGGAATAGCAGCAACATGAGCTCCCTAACCATGTCTTGAAACCATCATTGTGATCCATGAGGTATACTGAGGTAAATATGTATTTATGTGACATTATGCTGTGGTAGGGAAAGAAATAATAGTTATCTTGTCATTTAGGGCTTTTACTTTGAAGAATGTGATGTTGGGTTTCCTCCCCTATTGTGCGGGTGTGTGTTGGTATTTGCATTGAAGCAGTAAAAAAATGAATAGTTTATAATGACTAGAAAGGATAATAACCAAAGAGCCGTAACCCTCAATCATCAATTTAATACTTTTGAAAGCTTGTCAAATCTTAATGAAACCATCTGCCCCCACAGATTATATTAAGAGCATCAAGTTCAACAGTTAGCTTTACAATGCGACAACACCTTAGGTAACAGATGTTGATGCTAAAATATGAAGCTACAGTTCATATTTAATAATACTGCTCAAACTACTTCAAAAATATGATTTTCACATTAAAATCATCATAGTAAAGGTTTTCGCCAGAAGTTATGTCCATGATATGAGCACAACCTGCTGCAGTAACAATCCCACAATGCAATCCTTCATTTTTCAGTGATCCTCTTTCTTGACTGTGTCGATACACAGAAGGCATCGTATGTTAAATCAGAGTTTAAAATCTTCAAGACAGGGTTGCCTGGGCAACTGGGATCTGTGAGTACAGAAGAGAGCTCGCCGAGTGTGTACGCACAGCACACTCCTGTGGGGTTCTGGGTGTCTGACTTCCTGCTGTTTACTCTCAAAAATGTCTCGTCTTTCTTGTGTTTTATTGAAGCGTGTAGTCATATTGGACTGATGAATGCAGGCTAATGCATACATTCTGTCTATGTACACCATCTAGCTATCTGTCTGTCTTTTCAGTAAGTACCTTAGGGTTTGATTGTGAGAGAAACTGTGGGTCGTAATCAATTTTTACTTACTACTGAAATCAAATCAAGCTCATTCGTCACATACGCACATAATCATGCACAGTACAACGCAGAGTCAAATTATTTTGAGTTTCTGGCTCCAGAAAGCAATTACTGTAAACAATGGAACACCTTTTCTTCCTGATACAGTGTGTCTTGACATGGCGAGAGGCAATAATATCCTTCACTCTTTAAATGTGCCAGCTTTATCTGAAGTGAACTTTTTTCCCTTTTTAGAAAACAGTTTGTGTGACAATGGATTTCCTTTTGTCTGCTATTAGGGCTCATGCCCAGCGAGTTATTTACTTCGTGTGCCCTAGGCTACTTGGCAGTCGAGTTTGTTGTTCTCCTCTAGACTCCTTGTTTGATTGTAGCATCATTAAAACGTCTGAGCATTCCCCTGCCTTCATCTTGCGTCTGCACTTGGGTTCAACTCCTGATTGTGAGTCCATCAGAAGGAATAGCGTTACACTGTGGTGCCCTTTGAAAGCAGATAACCCCCAACACTTGTCCCACAAACTGGGGTAAAAAAAGAAATGAATCTCTGATTGCACTAAAAACATAAAAATGTGTCAACGTGGTTTATTTAGCAACATGCATATGTTGGCAGCAACAGGTACATATCAACATGTTTGTTGTTCTTTTATCTATTTATTAATTTATTTGTTTGCATTTTACAAAATAAGACATTTAGTTCCTTTTTCGGTGAAAGAACAATGTTTGTCTCAAGTCAGCCCACTAGAGCCACATGCAGTGTAATGACAATACTTTTTGCAATCAACAGCCCAAGTAATTACCTCCTGATGTGGTCATTGTCTTCTCAAGTTTTGTGTCCTCAACCAAATCAAATTTTATTGAGAGGGAACTCACAAGTGAGCTCTTCCCCACGTCACAGTAACATAGAACGTCAAGTGCTGCATTACAAAATACATATTTTTGAGTCCAAATCTCTGAACTATTAGTTACCGACAGATTTACATTTCTCATTTATTGAAGCTAATTGCAAGTGTTTTTGCACATGTGTGCATAATAATAAGTACAAGTCATACTCTTCACAACTTCTGAATATTCTATCATCGTTTGAGCCGTCACATGCTAAATTAACCTTCCAATTAAATCGGCTAAAACATACATATACATGACTTTGCATGAATCGTGAAAGGTACATTTTCAGCACATGTTACACATTGCCACACAAATAAACTTACTGTATACATACAAATGTGCATATCCCTTTTCTATGTACTACAGTAATGTTCCGGATTGACTTCTTCCAGTACTTTTACCTGTAGTTGAAATTGGAATCCAAAAAGCTCAGCGCGATACACAATAATATTCAGCTGGACATGACTGACACTCTTGTATAGTACAGTCAGAGTAACAAAATAAAGATTTGTATATAGGAAATATTTCCAGGATTGACCGGCATGGTGAAAAAACAACATCTAAACATGTTGACCAGTAGTACTGCCCACACGATTACAAAAAAACAACAACTTTTCATTTTGGTGGCATCAGCCAATTTACTGAGACAACAACTAGGATTAGACGCTTTGAAATTTAAAAGATGTTGAGACCGTTTCAGAAAATGAGCTAATGCGATTAAGAAAATACTAAATATATGTAAAACGCATCAAGACCGCGTCTGTGAAGGACTTCCCTGTCTCAGCCGGGGGACAGCGAACTGACCAATCGGAGAGAACATTGGAAAACACTTGCGTTACAATGTTTCAATTCTGAAGATGTTTCCACACCTCTTTTTGTCGGTGCCATGGCCCTTTAAACAGTGGCACAAACCTCTGTCATCTTTATTAGCCCGCTGCTCCATGCCGAATGTAGTGCCCCGAGGGGAATTGGAGATAAGGTGATATGGATCACTGCACAGCAACCTTCCCCTTTGAGAATGCACCCGGGGCAAATAAGCACCCTGTTCTACATTGAATGACAATTACACACTTTGTGTCAGCAAACTACTCGATGAGTCCCTTTTCATCCACAAACTCGAATAGCAACAAAGGGACTGATCAGTGCCGTGCCGGTCTGAGAGCTTGTTCTGCTGAATGGCAGAGAATGTGACGACGACGGAATATTCTGTTCCCATGCAGCTAATGGTGAACAATGTCTCCTCATTCAATGCATCTCTCAAAGATCCCCAGGTATCTATCAAAAGCATACTCTGCGTCTAATCAATTTGGTAATTCAACAAATGATTATACGGAAACAAATTATCCACAAGATCTTTTGTTTTTTTTGCTTCATTTTCTCTCCATGACAATATGATTTAATACATTATAATTGTTACATCATACTTGTTTTATCTTTATGATAAATGTAAGCACCAGGGTATAGTTCATACTTTATCATACACGCATCACAACATCTCTTTTTTTTCTTGTTTTTACCCATAAATTGGTTACATAACGGTATTAAATGTAATCATAGTGCTTGGATACTGTAAAACAATTGAACATGGGTTTTAAATGAGAAAGATGACAGTTGACCATATGGATCTCAAAATGCTGGCTTCATTATATTTCATGAACAATGGCCATCTGGGAGAAGATTTCAATCTCCAAGTTATTGCTCATGCTTCACTCTTTTTTTTAAGCCTTGCTGCAGTTCTTCCAGTTTTCAACATGTCTTGAAATTGCATAATCTCACAACCAGATATTTTTAAATCCATTCTTACAGTCACAGAAGGATCAAACTAGACAATGATTACTCAGCGATTAGGAGTGGATCAGAGCCTCTGTGACATTTGCCTAGAGGAGGAAGTAATTTTCATGCCAGGAGAGTATTAGCAGTGACCCCGACTCCGCCTCAACGCAACACATTGTGCGGTCGAGGCACAAAAGACACAAAACAGTTACTTATGTAGTTCTTTATATGTTTGTTTATTTGGATAGACTGTGATGAGATATACTTTCAAAGGGGGGAAAACACCCACATACAAACGACATATTGCAAAACCTTGACTGCCTTATAAATATATCAATTAATACATTTGACTGTACGCTTCCAAGTCAGACACTCAAATACTTTATAGGATAACATTATAATGTAATTTTTCATATTTTTCTATCACCAACATATCCCATAAAAAGACCAAAACCAACAATTGATTGAGAATAGTCACAAGTCTGTGAAGCCCAAGCCTGATGGTGCTGATTCCTCTGTGCCACAGAGCTCCATTGTTGTCCAAAAAGTATTAAAAGCCCATCAGTGAGTCACACTGTTGCACTGGGTGACATGTTCCTTCATTACCATGAACATGGGCCCTTTAGTGTATTTTGATGTGATCTTACATACAACGTTCTGCTCCTGTAAATACTCACTAGAGCACCGGTTGTGTATTAATCCACAGCTGAAAATAGTCCCCAACAAATGCACTGTAGTCCGCTGAAAACTACGGTATTCTGCTGATTAATTAATACCGGTAGGAAGCCTTTTTTTTAATGAAATGATTTATTTCTGACCCATTTTACGTGGGACCATACATGCAATAAAATATGACATATGTGTGGAGTTCTCTGGTCTTGGACACTGGTGTATAGTGCTTTGAAACTAACACAGGGACTTTATTTCATTGTCAGCCTAATTGGCAGTTATATATATCTATTCCAGGTGCAGCAAGAAGACAATTTTATTCAATTTTCAGTGTAACATCCGATGTGTTGGTAGAATATACAGAATTGGGTGAGCATTGTAGGCTAAGCATGACTGTAACCCAGGAGACCGCTGTCCCTGCCCTGTATGAAACTAAAAGTCAATGTTGACTTATTTTGCCACAAGAGTCGTCAAATTAACGTCAACCACAATCTCTTCATAACCCCAACTGTTTTTTTTTCATTTACAAAACTTCCTGTGAAGAAGGAAGTTTACATTGAAAAGACAATATGCATGTACAAAACATGTTCTGACACGCTGGCCCTCAGAGTGTGTGTTTGAAGCCTAGCGCCACTGGCCAGGCTGTGGTATTTCAGGAGGTGGTAGTGAGAATGTGTTGGGTTAACGGTACCGTAATTATACTTCAGCTTTTCTTTGCGTACCACTGCAGTAGGTTAATATGGCTCCAGCGACACATCTTGTGCCTTTTGAAAATGACATGTGACAACCGTTATACATTTTGCATGTGTTCAACAAGACAAATGTAATATGTGTTGGCCTGTTCCTTCGGCATGATTGCATTCAAATACAACATTAATGGTCCATGATGCAACATCAGTGTGGATGCAGAACCCATTGAACGTTTTATAGAAATAGGTCATTACAGCAATATTTGTTCATGTGGTGTTTCTTATCAATGCAAGCTTCACAGTAAGTTGACATGAAATTGAAAAAAAAAATTGAATAAATAAAGGGAGACCAAAATGTAGCAAATTATCCTCTGATTGACGCTATCTAAATTAGTCCAGGCTTTGCCGAGAACGGAAAGTTGTTGGATGATATTGATTGCTATCTACATGTTTAGACATCCACACTTAGCACACCAGTTATCATCCCTTCATCCATCTTTCCATGCCTGTCTGTATCGTCTTTTCTTTCCATTTAGGGTCATTAGGTGGCCATCCAAACACTCCAGCAGGCATTAAGTGAACGGTATTGAAACACTGTGGGTATGTCGCCACTGTATCACAGGGCTAATTGGGGCACCACTTATCAGCACTTAATAAAGACGAGGAGTTAATAAGTACTCATTAGGGTCAATACTTTAGGGGCACATATTCTACCGATTCAACCCCAAATGGAATGAAAACAGATCTTCTCGAGAACTCAAATTTAAATCACATCTTTAAAGTGAAACATATTCAACAAAGACAAATTAAAGGAAATATAAATAACCATAAAGGAGTCTTTTTTTCTGAACATCCCAACTATGAACTGCAGAGACTTATTTTCTTTATTGTGGTCCCACAAAATAATCACGTCAATTTTGTTGTTGTTGACTCCTTTGAACAAGGCTTTGGCTCCATTGAAACATACATAGAGCCTGGGGCCAAACTGCCCTGCTCTGAAATCACCCCGTCTGAAAACTTGATTTTCTTTGGCAATTCACAATAAATTGTTTTCAGAGTGAACCATCACTACTCTGCAACCTTGCAGCAATAAAAGTAATCTAACAATAATACTGCAATTCAGGTATTGTTTCTTTCCTTGGGTTGCCAAATGGGATTGAAATCATAGTAAACTAACCCTAACCCAATTGCAGTGTTCCTCCATTTATTAATAATTGTGTGCAAATAGAACACTTAATACAGCTGTTTTATCACGTTAAATCCACTGAATCGCTTAAATAACAAACAGGAAAATGAATAGATATATCCTGTGTCAGCCCTTTCTCAAAAAAATGACGGTCCTCCACAGCAAAACTGCATTGTGAATTACGTTTCAAGGGAAACTTCTATTGTAGCGTAATAAGTTTGCTTTTGACATATCACAGAGACGTTTCTCGTTCTCGGAAGTCTGCAAACGGAGGTGGTCAGGGTGAATGGTTGGGTCAAACAAATACAAGACTTTCACCATAGACTGTAAATAAGAAGTGGACGTAGTTACCGGGAGGTCAGCCATTGGATTGTGGACTGCCGTTCTGAAGCCTCGAGTTCAGCATTTTCGTCGTCGCCATCTTGGGGTTTTTTTTCAACCAGAAGTAACACGAGAGGTTACAATTAACATGAACTGAAAACACACTGTTAAAGGGTTAAAGTTGGAAGACGAAAACACAGAACTCCCAGACTGGGCAACGCCGTGGTAGCGACGTGTCAATCATAAGGTAGCCACGCCCTAAAGTATACCCAGCTTTATGGTCTCTTTTACTCTAAATGGACCATTTACAAAATCCTGCTGTATTGAGGAAAACTTGAAACCAGTAATAGAGACCATAAACTCATGTTTACTGAGGTAATCAAGTGAGAAGTAGAGTCATTTTCTCAAAATTCTCCCCCTGAAGGGCATAAGACAGAATGCAAGCTTAAGGCACTTTCATATTGGCTTCACTTTTCATACCCGGAGGTTGTCGTCATTGAAAGCTGAACCATGAAATGCATCCCATATGCACTAATTGAGTTAATTGTGGTTTTAGTAAAATGTTGAGTAAACACGTTATATCTCATACGTCAAGTCACTGCAGACTTTTTCTGTGTTAATTAAACCAAAACCATGATCTTTTCCTAACCTCAACCAAGTCCTGCAAATGCCGAGACATAACCACAAAAAAAAACATTTAATCATGCTGTCGTTGCTACAAGCTGATATTGAACAGCAAGATTAATTATTTTGACAGTAAACATATGAAATAAGCTGTTATTTTAAATGAGTTATTGTAACATTTTGCAACCTGCCAGATTACTAATCACCAACATTTCCTTAATACGTTAACAAAAGTTGTAACCCAGCCAACATTACATTTTTTACAACCATATTTACTTTCTAAAATTAACAGTGCTGATCAGGGATTTCTGTGGAGTGTAAAGGAGGAGAAAAATCATCTTCTAAATGGTAATTCAAATGATCTTGTCATAATTGTTTGTACTGTGTGGTCCCAGTTTACCCACTTGATCACAAATTGAAGAGGTATGTGAACACAGGTGGGAAACTGAGTTCACCACTTACCCCAGAAGAAGATAGTACAAAGGTTTATCAGTTGGATTCATATTAACACAGTAAACAGCTTACAAAAAGCAACATGCAATATCTTATTGCGTTTCCTTATTGTAGAGTTTAATGTGATTTTTACAAGAGGCCATGATTTTCATCTTAATCGTGGACATGCTGAGTTGAACACTATGAATTTGCACAGCAACGAGCTTCTTCCATGTCTCCCTTTGAGACGTGACCTTTGCTTGAAGGCTGTAGTCAGCGCTTCCATTCCATAATTTTTGTCCAGCTTCTTATTCAGCTTCATGAGGCAGCTCGAGACGACCCCGAGAGCAAACTGCAGAGAAAATCACTGTATCAAAAGGTGAATCAGTACTACAGCTAAGAGCACCCATTTTAGATCAGCACTTGTTTTGTATAAACTGAAGTACATTTAACCTTGAATATGTGCACGTCATTCCTTTGAGATGCAAACTTGTTTTTGACATATGTGAGCACTGGTTTGTTTCATCTCAAGAGTGTTTTTCATGAAGGGGCCATCACCATGGGGACCAAGGTAGGAACTCAGGGAGAAGCCTTTTGCATTTAGAATTGCTTTGTTGTTTTGAAAATACTGTAAAGCCGCCATTCACTGTCTGACGGATAATGTAGCATGGAATAAAGTTGTTCATCTCCCCTGCAATTTTCAATGCAGATTCTGTATCACTGGATATTATACATGGCAGAGAATTTGGAGACGTATGATGACAAAAGGTGCAGTGATTAGCATTCAGGGTTTAATCCCTGGTCTGTATGGAGTTTGCGTGGGAGACCTCTGGATGCTCTGGTTTCCTCCCACACCCAAAACATGTATCATGTAACCCGCCCCATCCTGTATCTTGATAAGATCCAATATGTGGGTCATAAAATTTGATGTCCACAGCGGTATGCTCGAGGTTTGTTCACTGTGGCGACCCCTAAAGCGAACGGCTGAAAGAGGATGACAAAAACCCCAAAAAAACCACTATTGCTGAGTAACCATCGCCTCTTTCTGAAAATGACGTCTTCATCCTTTTTGGGTCACACCATTCAAGTTTCTGTAGGTGGTGCTCACAACTACCGTAAAATGACGGTCAATTATTGGCAGCAATTTCCCCAGTAAGCTATGATACAATTTACGGTATCTCTACTGTATTGGTGAAATACGGTATGTTTTTGTAATCCCAGTAATATGTCAGCGCTGAGAAGTAAATTACGGTTGAAAGGAAACACTGGACCGATGGGATCATGAAAGTAAATGTCATAACTCCCAGGATGCATTGCCTTCACAGCAATATGCAGTGTGGGCATTACGCAGCAGGTCACCATTAGACATTCACTGTAAATTCACATCAAAGTGCTACAGTCTGCAAAGTGCCATAGGTAGTTGATGGGCGCGAGTATTAACTCTAATGTGTTCGTAACGTTGGAATGGTTTCTTTAATATACAGTTCATTTTCAGTCCGATGCAGATGTAAAGGCACGCACTCCTCCCAGAATGAAAAAACAGACACTTTGAATAATACCGCACGATACACAGCAATGTGTAAATGATGGGTCTGAACGACCCGCTCACCAATCAGAGACATAATATGGACTGGGTTCACTCATAACCAGGCCAGCTTTGCAGCCAAGGAAAAACAATTAGAGGAAAGCCTCTCTTCCCCAGCGGGTTTAATGCGAGTGGAGAGCGAGAGATAGGTTTTGTAATAGATTTTTGTCCGTGTAAAATGAGACGCTGACCTCTAGGTCCAAGCCAGTCAAAGACATCAGAAGAGCAGGACAGCACACTCCCAGTGGGGCTAAAGGATATTCATCCAGGACATCATTCTCACGCCTGGTGTGAGTCATACTACCAGCCATGACAGCTACTCCTCATGGTTATCGCCAGAGAGCCTCTGAGGGTGTTCAAAGTCGAGATTGCGTCTATGCAATCAAGCCCTTTTTTAAATGCCATGAGACCCAGGCAATTGACAGCTTTTTCATCTCTTGTGCCGCTGTTGAATTGGTGTTGTTAATCATGTCATCCTGACAGATTAATGAGGCGGTAATTTTTTAATGAATGCGGAGCTTAAAAAAAAAAAGAATCTGAAATGTGTTTTTATTTTTGTGGTTTTGTTAATTGAATAAACTTGTCAGTATGTCTGTTTTCTTCACAGACTAGTGTCATTTTCTTGAATAAATTGAAAAGCACAAAAAAAGAGCATTTTTTGTAATACTTCTGTGGAGTCATACTTCTTTCTCAAAATAACACAACTTGCATTACTATTTCTTGTTTGAATGTTGGTTATTTACGCTTTTAACTTCTATTCCTTCCTCCATTCAATCCGATCACAACTATGTTGTATTTAATATTTTAAGTAAGTCCAAACTGAATTGCTATCAACTTCTTCGAGAAAACTGACACATTTTGAAAATATGAGACTTTTCTTTCATAGCACTGTGCCTGCATTTGATATTGGTAATTTTGATTTTCTGTCCTCGCTGTGATCTCTTTTTTTCCCTGTATGCAGTCTTGAACATTATGTATCTCAATAGGGCCATTGTAATGTTCCCAACCGTGTCCAAATTCCATAATTTTTATAACTCTAAAGTTTGGTTTTCCGAATGACAAAATTGAGAATAGTCAAATAGTTTGCTTCATGTGTGAAACAGGCCATGACAAAATTACACGTAGGTTGTGTATCTTGCAGATAATTATGCCTAGTTGTATTTCCTTGCAGACAGTGATGACGAGAATGTAGATCTGTAAAATGTGTACATTCAATACTGTTTTTTATGATTAATTTAATCTATTTGGAGAGTTTTGGAGCATAAGAACTTGAATACGTTACCGAACAAAGGCTGGAAAGTAGGAAGAAAGTGTAGCACACTGACTACGTGTATTTATTGTATTCAGATGAGGTTTCGGCCCTCAAGCCTTCTTCAAGATCAACAATGATGCGACACAGGCTGTGATTAGTTATGTAGGCCACACGCTAGTCACAAATCTGATGGTGATTAGATAATCATGTTCCACCACAGGGGTGAGAAAAAAACAATCAAGAGGACAGTCAGCGAGTAAGAAATCAAACAGTGACCCGAGCTACAGCCGAACAAATGACTCCAAACTAAATGACAAGAGACGCTCTTCTTATACCATTTAAATTCCAATTGATTTGTGTGGTGATATCTTTATATTTATAAAAATGCAGAAACACACACTTAGTATTGTAACAGATAGTAAAAATTAAACATCATGAATAACCTTATCTAAATATCCAACAAGTAGATGTACGTTACAGAAATCCCTTCAATTCATAATCTATATCCAACCCATGAGGTGACAAGGATGCATCCAACAATGTCACCTTTTGGAAAGGAAAGCTAACATTACCGTCACTTGGAACAGAAAAGATGCTCATCATGTTTCACGGAAAACAGCTAATCTTTGGCAAATCATCTTCTCCGTTCAACTCAACACAGTATGTAAACTATAAAACACTATGTACATATTGAAAGGCTATTTTTACACTTCTACATGGATCGCTTAGAGAACAAATTCTTTTTCCAATTACATCCTACACATTTACGTATTCCCACTGACAATCAAGTCCAGCTCATTTGCTGGACCCGCCCACATTAGGTTTCGATTAATCCAGTATTCATCTTTAAACCTGAAGGTCATCAAAAATGCTCTATTTAATTGAGTTTCTTACTCTGAATACATGAGTTATTATCAAACTGTTAGGGTCCAGATAAACAAAGGCAGTTTGCTGTGCAGCGTGTCTTACAGATCATAATAACGCTTAGTAGAAAGTTGTCACACATTTGGTAGGTGTCATAAACTCGGTGGTGGTCCTGGCAATAATTGTGCCCCCCTCCCTCCCACAAAGCTACAGCAGAAAGCCTCTCTAACTGCAGAAAATACAGACTATTCACATTACACGACATGCCCATCACCCTTAACTTACCTGCCACCTAATTTATCGTGAGCAAAGCTTGTAGGCAGATACGACATTAGCATAAACTCCACAGACCTTTCCAGTGTAACAGAGAGGAGACAAGGAGAGCGCTAATGTTACATCTGTGAATGCTTTGTTTACACTCAATCTTAATGGAAATGTAGAAACACAGGTTTTGATCTATGAGAACATTACATTCATCAGTAAATGATGTAAATCTTTGCCACAGATCCCTGGGAGAGCACAGCCATTATGTCAGCTCAAAGTTATGTGACCTTTGTGGATTTAAATAGATGTGTTCATAAGAACAATGGACCTCATGCAATAACCACTCACACAAACAGATCTGATCTTAAATGGCTTAAGTGAAGTTGCCGCATTCAACAATTCTGTGTTGTATTTACAATTTTCTCCGCGCAAACACAATTCATCAGTGGGCAACACCTGTCGTAGGTCTCATGTGCAATTAGTCTGCTTTTAACCACGATTACATTTTTCTTGAATGGGTTTTATATTTAATTACTTTAATTGTTAGTAGAACCTTCACCTTCCGTCGGCTTATTGTTTAGCTGTTTGGCACGGCAAACCTCACTATCACCGCTCACAGTGTCGTTTTACGCCACAACTTATCCTCATACAATGATTCTTTTGCTATCTTAAGAAATAGGTACTCCTCAGTGTTTTCCTTCAAAAAACCATCAACTCGTGTCATACATTACTTTCAAAATAAACCGTCCTCACAGGAAACAACTTTAGTCAGGTGTAGCCAACAAAACTTCTTGGTTAGGTTGAGGAAAAGATTGTGGTTTGGGTTGTAATGGCTATTGAAGTGGTGATACTGAAGTACACAAGTTACGTGACAAATAGGTCAACGTTGACTCTCAGTTCACAGGGGGCGCCAACAGCGGTCTCCTGGCTCGAAGACCATTTTGTGTTTCACCCATCCAGCCCAGTACCGACAGGGTGTGCATTTATTGGGATTCACCCACTTTACCCATAGAGTCCAGTAGAGGGCGGAGCTAGAACCACGGTTACAGAAAGATAACTGGATACAGCTTTGGAGGTGAGGTCCCGTTCACGTGACAGACCCGGACGTTGTAAATCCACGATGAGGCCACTAAATTAAATTTGCTTCAAAATCCATCGCTCTTCTTTGAGGCTTGGTTCGAACAACCGTTACAATATTGTAACCTGAGTTCTATGAGCGCAGGTGGAGCCCTGTACTAAAGGAGCCCAGATGCTGAGTATTTCCAGTTTCTGCCCTTTTATACTTCTCCTCCACCACATTTTAGAGGGAAGTATTGTACGTTTTTCTCCTCTACATTTAACTGTTCATACACTCCATATGATCAATTTACAAAATATGATGCATTCTAAGAAGAACAAACTAACAGTGTATAGTTGAAATTAGATCAAACGTAACCAGCTGTGGTGCTGTGTGAATGCATCCATAATAATCTTCCAACAGTATGATACATATGATAATAATTCACTCTCAAAGGAGGTATTCTGCCCCTATGTGTGTACTTTACTTTTGATACATTTTTCTGATGAAATTCTGAATGCAAGACCTTTACTTGTAACTCTACTCTGTGGTATTGGAACTTTGACTTGATAAAATACAAGAATACTTCTATCACTGTTTCTACAGTGGATTAAGCATGTGCTTTAAGTACTAACATGTACTTGACATGTGGAGTCGTTACACTGTAGAATACATAGTGGTAATACAGCATGTTATTGCTATATCAGCTGAGGCACACTCCACTAAGCCTCTCTGGATCATCTCCCCCTGTTACACTCACGTTGTGCTCCAATACCCCCTGATTTGAAAATTGAACACTTTGTTTAATCCCCCTTTATCCTGATGTGATCCAACCATTTAGAATCAAATGCCAACAGAGGTAATTTAAAGTTTGCATGGTGTCAGTCTCCCTTGCTGATGCAGCATGTGTGTGGCGGACTCTGATCGATCAGCCACAGAGGCAAAGTGTTATGTCAGTGGCCCCATTGGATAAATAGAAGTATTGACAAATCCGCTCACATAGTATCCAACTAAAGTTGTGTTGTGGATTTGTAACATTCTTGGTCAAGCCATAGTTGTGTTCTGTAAATGTAAAGTTGTAAACTGTAGCTGGATGGGTAGATGAATGGAAAGAGAGGTTTTTGAGCCATTTTATACCTCCCAGGAAGGTTAGCTGGCCTGACTAGACAGTCTAGTGTTATAACTAAATAGAAAAATTGTTCCTGAATAAAGCTGCAACCTGCACCAAAACCATCCTCAAGCAGCCCAGTTTAAAGGGAATTCCATTGTCCTTCTGTGTTGTATATCTTCCATCATATGAATGTCACAGAACACGTGAGTAACTCCTGCATATTTCACAGCAATGTAAATGTATAGATGTGTTTGTTCTGCTCGTGCTCATGCCTGAACAGATCGGCTCTGTTGGTATGAAAAAGTGTGCAATGAATAAGGATGACAGTTCCTGCTGTTAGGTAAGGTTCATACCCCATGGAGCGAAAATACTTTGAGGTGTCCGAGTTAAGATAAAAGCTTGTTTCAAGGCCTTGATTTTGGATTCACAAAACTGTGGGAAGGTTTTTTTTTTCTTTTCTTTTTATTTATGCAGCACCAGTGTCGTTGCAAAAAAAAAAAAAACATAGCCTTTTTGGATTATAGCCGCTTTAGATGTAAGTGGCACAGCTGTATTTCCCACACTTTTAGAATTCCATTTTAAAGTGACATTTTACAGATTATTTACCGCTGTCTGCTATGCCCAGAACGCAAACAATGGGCCATTGAAACCAGCTTTCAGAGCAGAGATGCTTTTGCATTTCAAGCAGTGCCACACACTCAGTGAAACATACCTCTCGAGTCTCCTTGGCATTAAACAATGGCAGACATTTATTTTTTCGAGTTTGATAAAGCACAATGCCAATCAGCTGTAAAATGAAGTTATCTTAAATGCCACTACATCCTCTGAGCTTTTCTTTCTTTAAAGGGAGTGTGTGTCAGAACATTGCCAACTGATGCATTTTATAATGTTAATGAACTTGTCAGAGTCTGGATGATGCACACAGCATACAACACAACATCCTGTCCTTCCCTCAACACGATGTTCTTTGCAAAGCTCTTAAATATTAAGCATGTGTGTGTGACAACAGCCAGTGTACGTAAAGTGCTTTCATTAATTGGAACTGAGATAATGAGCTCACCACGTAACCACAGCCTCTCCTGCTTGCTTTTCTACGTTCTTTATTCTGGGGCATTGTGCCATTGTCGCAGTATATCCTTAATAGCAACAGACCAAAGGCTCTCGTATCGGCTGCATCGCATATCGGTTGGGGGCGACCGTGGTTTACTGGGTAGAGAGGGTTGTCCGCCAACCGAAAAGTCACGGGTTCGATCCTCGGCTGCACCGTGTCCTGTGTCGAAGTGTCCCTGAGCAAGACGCTGTACCCCTAACTGCTCCCCGGGCGCCAGTCATTGGCAGCCCACTGCTCCCTATATATACAAGGATGGGGCAAATGCAGAGAATAATTTAATAAAGGAATGTTTCTTCTATCTTATTTTGCTTGAGAATTTCATTGGTGTCACTTTTGAAATATGCTAAAAGTCTTAGAGCTCCCTTTCATCTGGGGTCTTCTTCATAATTATTGAGAAAGCTGTGATACTGGGCTGCATCTGGAGGCTTGCATCTCAGCTGGGATTTGATATGGTCTGGGTAAACCCTTTTCCTAACCGATCAAATAACTGAGGCATTCTGCGCAGTTATTTGAGACCACGCAGCATCCTGCAAAATTAAATCCTTCATTTCCTTTTTTTTTTTGTCCAAAAAAAAAACCCCACTGTGAAACTTGTTTCGATTATTTGCATTGTTTTAGCATAGCCCTAATTTGTTAACGGAAAAGCTGAAGCTCGCCCCTGTTGACCAAGTCAGAGATCATTGCCAGAACAAACCTGGCAGTGATAGTTTTTATGATCACAGTCTCCATGTGAGCAGTGTCATGTTATCTAGCATGTGAGAGCCCAACCTTTAAGCGTTTTGATGGAAAACAAGATCCCCTGATAAATCTGGCATGTCTGCCTGTTTTGCTTTATCATTTTTTTTTTCTTACCTCCTGTTAGGGCTGGGCGATATGGCCTAAAAAAAAAATCTCCGATTTTTTTACAAAAAATCCGATTCACGATTTAAAATCGATTTTTTTCCCCCAAAATTTTTTGCAGATGACAGAAGCTGTTGAAAACAATTTTTTCTTTTATTTTGTGATGATTTTCCCAAGTAGGTTGATAAAAATAAAGTGCAAACAAAACCTGAACATTGTAGAAAGGTGCCTGTAGTATACAAAAAGTATTTGGTCACTCTTTTGTTTGCCTGAATCATTTAAATATAAAATTAAATTAAACATAACATTAAATGGCATTAAATAGTAGCCTTCCATTGTAAACAACTGTGCAAATGTAACTTTTTACAGTAAGCTTTCCTAACTGAATACACTGATACAAACACAGCATGAAATAAAATGTATGTGACCCTTTAACATTCACATTTTCAAAAGTGCAACATCTGATCTAACATCAACATAACATATTTTGCACAGTAAATAAGTGCATGTAAACAAAATCAAGTGCATTCACAACATAACCAACAGTATTAAACAGTAGTGCATGTTTTTTCTAAATATTTTTTGCCAGGAAGACAAGCCTGTCTACTACCTCTGGCTTCAGGCATGCACGGTGGCATGTAACAATGCCCCCCCCCCACACACTGAAAAGCCTCTCAGAGGGGGCACTTGTAGCTGGCACAGAGAGGTATTTCTTTGCTAAAGTACTTAGCCTTGGAAAGTTAAGTTGGTGACGCTTCCACCAGTCAAGTGGATCGGTGTCTGGGTCAACCTGCTGGACCACAGGTCAGTTGTTGCGGAGTAGAATGACATCCCCTCCAGCTCCGCAGAGATCCTTTGGCGTGTACTATTGTACAGCCGAGGCAAGGCAACGTCAGAAAAATGTTTACGGCTTGGTAGCACGTACCTGGGGTCCAAAGCTTTGAGACGGTGAATAAACCCCGGCTTTTCCACGGTGTATATGGGCACCATATCTTTTGCGATATACATCGCGACTGCATCCGTGATGGCTTTCCACCGGGCACTCTTCTTCTCATGCGGAGTACAGTTGGTGAATGTCTCCAAAATGCTGGGTTGTTTTTGTGAGGTGGCGGCGGCAGCAGTGAAGCTGCTGGCCGCCATTGTTTTAGTTTGTAAACAATGCGCGCGCACTCTACTACGGGAAAAAGGGGTGGGGGCGATTTTCTCGATTTTCAATAAAACACATCGCCTTAAAGCACACATTCGAATTAATCGATTAAATCGATTTATCGCCCAGCCCTACCTCCTGTATGATATAATCACTGGTGACACCGTGAAGCATACGTCGGGTTTATGAAAGAAGCTTGCCACGCATCTGCAACAATGCCATCACAGGAGTATTCTCAATTAAAAGCTACATGTTCTAATCTTGTTTGACGCAACCCTGACGTAGCTGTCCTGACATGCACACTCGAGCGGTAAATCACTCTCTGATAGACTCCCATACACGGTCCACTGCGGACCTGGCTCCAGATTACTTTCAGGCAACATGCACAGCAAATATATCAAAGCAATAAAATAGCTTTAATGTCGCTACGACAAAGTAAATGAACTGCGGTGTCAGTAAGTGGCCAAAGTGTGCAATTTCAAATGATTTCTTAGGTTCTTCTATTTTTTTTACACATTAACATAGCCAGAGTTAATTGGCAATCTCTCATGAGTTCAATATGTACATTAACCTTATACAAAGCGTATATCATGCCGTCACTCAGTTCAACCAAATAAATGCATCAACTTTATTTTAAATGATCAGGCGACAACTTGATTCACATGCAGCAGAGTGTCTTGCCGCTGCAGATCAGGTATTTAAAATGTCTTGTTGTTTACTGGTTCAATTACACCGTTCAAATGGCCACATAAAAGGCAGGGATACATAAAAAACTGTTTGAATTTATGGCAGAGATAAATCTGCCACAGGGTTGCTTTATGCATCTTTTGGAAGCTGTTAAGATATCTCTGAGGCAAGCCATTTTCTCACTACTATCAGACGCATTGCACTGAATGTACGGCTCAAACGAACTCCTTGATAAATTGAGTTGAGACCAGTGACAGAGAGAGAACTGTAAAGCAGCTGTGCTGCATTGATAGAGTGCTCTGACACCAGCTGTCCTTTGCAAACATCTCCACCGGGACACTTTTTAAAAGATAAAAACATCTGATTGGATCCATCAATGTGGCTTAAACGCAGACGCATTCCCCCCCTCTCCCCCCTCCTCCGCCTCTCATTTGATTGGAACATTTGTGTACCTTGATAATGTGTTGAAATGTCAATTTCATCCCTGCAGTCCATAATATGCATAATGTAGAATACTTGGCTAAGTGAAATGAGCCACCCTGCTCAGTGAAACTAGGGGACTGCGTGGGCTCGCTGGTTCCCCCGCAGCTCTTTCTTTGTTTCAGATTTGCTCATCAAATCGAAATACTTGGGGGGGGTTGGCAAGAAAGACAGGCTCTTGATTACAGCAACCCGCAGTTTATGGGAAGATCTGTTTCCCTCTGCTGACAAAGGTCCGACGAAAAAGTCTTCTCTTCCTTTTCTGCCTTTCTTTATCCCAGGGGTGTCCAAACTACGGTCCGCGGGCCAAGTACGGCCCGCGGCCCATTTTTAATTGGCCCGCAGCAACTTCTAAAAATATAATGTCATATGGCCCACACTTGAAACTTGCGCTTGACTGTATTGTACTTCTTAGTTTCACCACTAATTGGAGATACTGTGTTGAACAAGGCAGCTTCTCCACAAAATAAGAGCAATCAAAGAAACGTTTAGCCCCGGATGATGACAGGTCCTACACTGGTGCCGAGCGAGAACAGAAAGTTAAATGGCAGTTAGCTCAATAAGAGTATTTTTTTCCGTGCAAACAAAACACAAGAAAAAGTCACAATAGCAGCCACGAGGTAGCTCAACTCATTGCCCGCCACGGGAAACCTTTCTCAGATGGTGACTTCATAAAACAGTGTCTCACTAAAGTCGCAAGTGCCCGGAATAAATGCAGGAATTCAACAACGTTAGCGTGTCCAGAAACACAGTTGTGCGGCGAATCGAAGACTTGTCAGCTAACCTAAACCATCAAGTGTCGGATAAAGCTTGTGCTTTTGCGTTTTACTCCATTGCATATGATGAGAGCACAGATGCCACAGACACCGCACAGCTGTTAATTTGTTTGCGGAGAGTTGACGATCATTTCTGCATTCGGAGCTGCTTGATTTTAGGAGTCTAAAGAGCACAACAACAGGTAAGGACATGTTTGAAGCTGTGTCAGATGCAATTGACAAGATGGGACAAGCTGTGTGGAGTTATAACAGATAGGGCTCCAGCTATGAAAGGCGAGCGCAAGAGAGCGGAGGTGAGGCTATTAAAATGCAGCGTATCACCCACCAAGAAGTCCTCTGTGCTAAGACAGTCCAGCTCGGCGATGTGATGAACACGGTTGTGAAAACTGTCAACATAATTCGAGCACGAGGGCACTATACGCAACTTCAATGTTGCGCACTTCCCCACGCAGTCCGAAGTCAAATGTGCTTTTCCAAAGGCCAACCTTTCTGCTAAAAGGGGGAAATACGTGTCCGTGATAACGTCTCTCGTGACAGAACTCAGTCAGTGCTTACGTGGCGGCTGGTCAATAGAGGGCGATAGGGCGCCGCCCCACCTTGAGCCACAACAAATAAAATAAAATGAATAATAATCATAATAAACTATACAAATTGTCAATATTTGTGTTTTTGAAATATGGAATCACCCAGTAATATGTGTAAAATATGATATCTGCGGTAAATATATGCTTTTCCTGCATGTCCTCTCTGCGTGTGCACGTCTCAGCAGCTCTGGGGCGCTGGAGAAACTGCCCAAAAGAGCAGTGAAGCAGTTTAGCCAATTGCTGATTAAAGATATAAATGTGTGACATACAATTTTGCCAATCAGCGCCCTCAAATAGATTCAGCTTGGAGCAGAATCGGTTCTGCCCCAAGCTGCGCGTTCCCGTCCGGACGAGTCTCTACAGGCGGGCTCGAGCTCCAGCGCGAGCACTACTCCTCCAAGACCCGTTTGAGAGGAGAACTTTGAGGAGAAACTGCAGTGCTGATATCAGATCAACCTGACCTCACAATCAGACAGCAGACTAGCAGGAAAGGGAAGCAGTACATGAAGCTACTAGCTGTAAATAAGATGTCCTGACGTGTTTGTCAAAGTGTTATTTTCTGCTTTTTTTCATGTTGGAATAAATGTCAAATATTTAACTGCAAATTCACAAGTCAAAGTATTTTTCTTACAATCATCTGAACAAGCAGCCATTAACTACACAACAAGGTAATGAGATGACCAAAGACCTTTGGTTGCCTGTCATGATTTTTTTGTTTTTCCCCTGCATGACTCAACCATCACAATGAACTGATAATGCTCTTAGCCGCACACATTTCCCGTGGCCTGCATTATTAGTGACAAGTTGCTGAAAGGTTCCAGACGAACTCTGTAAACCATTTCACAATGCAAATTCCCTTTTTCCTGCATGAAGAACTCTCAGTACCTGCACCCCACAATTAACAATGACCTCGCCAAAAGTAGCATACATCAGTTGCGCTTGTAGGACCACAGCTCCGAACCCCAGAGTGATAACAGAAAAACACTCCTTTGTCTCATCCACCCCCCCCCCCCACCCCCCGGCGTACAGGTTTTTTTGCAGCAGCGGTCTGTACACTAAAATATTTGACCAAGGCCTCTCTCAGTGAGGAAACTATCTCTTGTTTCCACACATGCATTTGACAGCGTTTGCTTGCAGCAGACTTAAAGTCATGTGCACATCACAAGGAAAAAAACTAATGAGAAGAGATTTGTGGATGGGGGAGAGGCAGAGAAAGAAGAGACGGATTCTTTTCTGCTTCACACAGCTCCCCTTTGTCGTGTTATTATTGTCTGCTGCTTTATTTGCCAATGTTGCTTCAGCACACAGAGCCTTCAAAACCCCTCAGGTCTCACCAGATGACCAAAACATGCGTTGTATTGCTTTCGTCCCCAGATGATAACAAGGTCTCATTGGTGCTAGAGCTCTTTTTCCTGTGGTGTCCTGTTTCATTGCTAAATAAACATTGTATGCCTTGACATGCTTACATTGTTTTTCCCTGAGCTTCTCTTCTCTAATGGGAAACCATTGTCTTTGGTGACTCTAAAGGCCGGTTGCCTTTCAGATGAACTGCGCCAATGAATGCGCCTCCTTGGACTGCAGATTTTAGTAGACACAGGAGCGCGCAGCGAGTACAAAAGCTTGAAGGGGCTCGAGCTTGCGAGGGATACTCTACCTTACAAAGTGCTTTGTGCAGCTGAGATGTATCTGGTGTTCATCATTAGGCCAGCTGATGGCTTGTTGTGAGGAGAATGTGCCCAGAAGGAAAAGGACAGAGATCAAATGGGCAGCTAGTCTCCCAAGTCTTGTCTGATTAGTCGTCTCACACTGAGATCACACTGGGTCTGGCTACTGCGTCCATCTCAGCACCAAAGAATGATGCAAGGCAATGACATACACTTCTGGCTCCCAGGGGGCATCATTTCCCATGCTCTTATCATCTGCTTAGTACCCACCAGCACAAGCCAGGTTATCTCAGTATGCTGACCCTATAGAAAGCCAGCAATACGGTGGACCCTTTTTAGTTTTACAGTGTTTCACAGATCTTGGTATGAAATGAAAAGTAGAGAAAGAACTAACTGGCTGCTGCTCCCGTTTAGAATCACGTTAAAAGTGTGAAATTGTAGAATTAATGTCTCAAAGGATCTCGAGGTGTTTTTGGAAGGAGGGACTACATGTGAGAATGCATTGGCCTCTACTGCACCCGTTTTAACTATACTTTATCAACATCCATTTTTATTTTTGCATGTTTTCATTGTGTGGGATGTCTCAGCCTCCACTGCTGTATGTGTAAAAAAAATAAGAATCATTGCCAAATTAAATATGATACTACTTTTCAGAAGTATTGACTTGGTGATTCTTTCCTTTGCCACAAACTGGATTAAAAGAACAAAAAATGACCAAAAAGCATGGTTTTTAAACAACATAAGGATGTTTAATATTACAGTTTCTGTCATACTATTGCTAGTTCACCAAGGATATTTAGCATTCGCTGCCAGGTGAAATAAATACTCCACCTGAATGCTTCAAGCAGCAACCTCGGATGCTAAGAAATGAAGCCAACGTCTCAACAATGCCAAAAACTGTGACATTTTTTACAATTAACTTTCATCAAATGAAAACACACTGCGAACGGTTTCAAATTCTAAGATGAAAACACAGACAACTCCCACACTGGACAAGTCCATGGTAGCGACCTGTCAATCACATAGAAGACACACCCTCCAGCATACCCTGCTTCATCGGCTTGTTTACTCTAATTGGGACCGTAGTTTACTCGATGAACATGTTTACAATGTTTACTGAGGTAATAAATTAAGTGGGAAGTAGAGTCATTTTATCATAGACTCTATAATCAGACTGTTCTTTGTAACCAGTGGAGTTGCCCCCTGATGGCCATTAGAAAGAATGCAATTAAAAGGCATTTCAGCATTTGCTTCGCTTTTCAGACCTGCTGTAAAAACGAGACATTCTCCATAGAACTCTATGTTAAAATGCCAAACTTTACAGAATAAACAAACATGTTTACAACCTGGTACAAAAAATTTCCTCATTTATGACTTCATTTTTTGTAACTCGCTTGTATATTAAGGCTTAAAGTGCGGCATAATTAACCTTGAGGACTTTGAGTGACAGGTGGGGGCCTTCTCAGGTCGCTCGACTCCAGCTGTGTCACCTATAGGCCCCCATCAGCTCAACCGACCATTCACCTCTTTGCCCATTTTTTTTATTAGCAGGGAGTTGTGGAGTCATCACTGACAGGACCTACTTTGAGCGTCACAACCTCCCTTCAGAAAGCTATGAGTGATGTCATGGAGACTACCTTATACTAAACTCTAACATGGAGCATCTAACGCTTTTGCTTTATGGTCATCAACTTCAACAAGCGAATTGAATTTTTTTTAAATAATTTTAAAAAAAACATCTTCATCAGGTGCAGACCACCATTGCTTTATGACAATATTGGGTTTGGCGTATTCATGCATCACTGTGATGCACCTTGAGTTGTTCAGTATTTAATTCATTGGATAAGCCAAAAGCTTGACAGGAATTTTAAAACACCGTGATATCTATCCACCTCAACCATCCCCCGTGGTAAATAAACACGGCATGGGCCTTCTTCAACTAAGAGGAAGCTGCTGCAACATGCTTTGTACTGGCCTTACTCGTTGTGGAGGTCGGGACCCCACCAAGGAATCACATGACACATCTCAGCAGTTGTGAGACGGTTCAGAGAACAGCAATTAACTGAAGCAGCATTAAAAAGGTCATACTCATACTTATTTTTCCACACTCTAAGCTTTTTTTACTTGTGAATTACTGGATATTTTAAACTCTTTGTGCCTCTGAAATCATGCAACAGGGGATTATGGATCACAAGAAGGCATGTCTTGGTTTTAAGGCATCACAAGTTTCCCTCTTAACTTTCATTGAGCAAGACGTTGTGTCCCTGACCAGCAGACTGTCCGTACTAGCAACAAACCAGACAAGACTTTTTTATTTTATTTTAAGAGGGTCAGATATCTCAGCCTCGGGAAAGTCAGGCCTCCCTGTTTGATAACCAGGGAAATGCGGAACAAATGTGCTGCTTGGGAAAAGGAACGGTTATCAGTGGCGACCCTTTTATGTCAACGGAGCTGGTGTCAACATTCTCGCAGGGGAATCATTTTATATTCTAATTATAACTGCTAATAATATTTTGATACAAGCAACAACTCTTAATTTAAATGTGTCTGTGAGTGTGTGTGTGTGTTGGGAGGTTGACGTAGCTCAGATTCACTCATAGCTCTTCAACAAATAATTAGCCTCCGCTGTGACTGCATGATATCCCCGCTAACAGACGCATTATGCATGATTTCCGGCACTACTCTTCCATTTGACCTCTTGTTTACTTCGGCGTAATGTTAAGATTGGATTCTCCTTCTAACTCCAATCAGCATGTTGTTGTTGTGCATAAGAGGATATGTCTACCATTCCCCAATGACACCCTTGTACAAACTGAAATACAGCTGTTTCATATGAAACACGTTCATGAAAGTGTGAGTTACCAACTTTACCCTTTTCACACATCATTTTGTTGGATAGATTTGACTCACTGTAAAATCAATAGCTCTGGGTTTTTTTGTTTTCTGTACTAACTGCCAGTGTTGCTATGAGGCAGCTAATTTGCGAATCATTAGGGTAACATTTATGAAGTGGTCGGCTCCGATTTCCAAGAAAGGCACGTTGGAGGAAAAGGCCGCACTCTGCTCGAGTGAACAAACTGTGTAAATGTGTTACAGATTAACTAAAAATGTGTTGCCATGAATCTGCATGAATCACTGGCGGCAATGCAACAGATGTTATATGCAGCAATATTTACGGAGAGTTTTGGTATTTAATTAATCCTGTGCCATGAGTGTTGTATTTAAGTTAGGATATGAACAATTACAGAGAACAATAGAGGTGTCAGGGTACGGCCAAATCCTGTCTGTGCGGCAGACACATCAAGACAAAAAGATAAAGCAGTGGAACACAAGATTAGTCGTGTTAAATGAGGAAAATAGAGGGATGTGATATTAAATTAGAATTTTTGTTCCTCGGTATTAGCTCAGTTGAATGAGGAGACAGTCACCCTGGAAACGAGCATTAGGAGTAAATAATACGAGCCACTGTCTGCTCCCTCAATTTAACTCAAGCATGTCTTATTAAAAATGGGAGAAAAGGGCCCATGCCACATTAAGGATTAGAAATTTGTTTTTAAGCATGAAATGAGCCCTGCGCCGTACGCTGTACAGGCGGATGAATGTTTCGACCAACCCGAAGACTGGATTTGCATGACACACAAAAACAATGTCGTTCAAATATGAACATTAATCCCCCAAATAAACTGTCGTAATGCTTCATCGCCCTGATGAATAAATGAGAACACTTATGAAAGAAACATTCAACTGGATTTCCAAAATACTTCGCATCACAAATTTTTTTTTTAACCTTTTAAATCTGTCCCGTGATTTTCTGCTTTCAACCAATGTCTGTCAGAGGACTGCTCCAAACTGCCGTCATGTTACGTCCATATCTCGTAATGCAGCCACTTAATTGCACGCTGCCACACAGCTTGTGTTCTATGTATGTATGGACTTTGACTCAATACATTATCAGCGTTCAGGGCAGTCATCCTCATTCCTTTTAAATTTTGTAATTTGCACATCAGACAACATGCAAGTAACAGTAGTGGGGACAAAGTGGCCCAGTGTGAAGTACGGCTGCAGTAGCCTTGGGGTCAGATGGGCTCAGCAGTGATTCAGACAGCGAAAACAGCTGTTTTTCATCCCCCCCAACAACCCTCGTGCTTCTTCAGCCTGCCAGTTGACTGATAAAGACATTGTCGAAGGGAGGCGTGAACGTGGAGTCACTTAAAGCAGTGATTCTCAACTGGTGGGTCGCGACCCAAAAGTGGGTCGCTGACCCGTTTTCAGTGGGTCGCGGGCCTTTGCCTGAAAAAAAAAAAGAAGTTGTGATTTTATTTTGAAGGGCATTGTTTTTATGCAGCGGAATTATTCCAGCATTTACGGCACTTGTTCAGTGGTGCAGGAAAAACACCGACCAATGCGTTGTGAATCACATCACGTGATGAAGCTAAGCCAATCAAATATGAGTATTCTGACAAGTTTCCTGACTCAGTGAGACGTACACACACCGTGACACACGGGGAGAGACGAGGGTACAGAGAGAGCAGAGCAGGACTGTTGAGCTGTGGGTTGTGAAAGTCAAATCATAGGACGATTTCCAAAAGAGAAGAATGTCCAGAGAGACCAGAGTCATTAGACTCTGACTGGACAGACTCATATAGGTGAATTCTTCAAACACTAATTTCTCTTTTTGGAAGATGAGAAAAATATAATATTGTGGATTTTTCACTTCACCCTGAATGGACTGAGTTTAAAGCTGTAGCGAAATTCAGTGAAAATATTTTTTCTAAATTGAATTTCATCACGTAATTCATTTTTTAATCCAGCTGTTATTTTACTTGAAATGAGAAGAACATGTATTCATGTATTTATAATCCATCCAGTTCAATTTGAAAAATGAGAATAATATTTGTTCAAATATAATTGATGTGTGCTTTCTTTATTTGATTTGACAGTTGTTTACTACACAGAGACGTTACTACTAGTAGACGTCTTGAATATATATATCTCTACAATTTGGGTGGTGGATCCCGGCTTGTCATTAAGGGGTGATGGTGGGTTCCGCAGCCAGACCATTTGAGAACCACTGACTTAAAGCACATTGATCAAACAGATTAAGGACGAGTGCCCACAATGATGTTCTCCCCTCGGTGCTGCATCTCATTACATGCCCGTCCTTGATGGAACTATGTGATATGTAGTTGAAGTCACCATATTACACAATATACCACTAATTGCTAGTTATGCAACCCTTGCACCTTGCACTTCTGCCTTTTAAAGTTTGCAATAATTGGATGATTTACTCAGTTTTAATGCCTGCTATTGTGTTTGTGCGTGAGTGGGTATTATATTTATCTTTAGTTCTCTTTAGTTTGTTATTTTTGGGAATATCCTGTACTCCATGATAAAAAAATGCCCTTCTTCCTCACATACCCGTGGTTGTTATCATCCAGTCATGGCAATGACAAAACCATCAGCAGGGGGCTTTTCCTGTGCATGCATAGTTTTTTCTCTGCTGTGCCATCATTAGCATTCTGAAATGGTAAGCATTTACAGAGAGATGCCCAGAACAGCTTTCTGTTGTTAGCTAATCAGCTTCATTGAGCAATTTGGTTGTAAGAGCTTTGCTTAAGGGCATCTCAATGCTAATTGTTGAGGTATAGATGAGTGATTCCTTGCCCTGATTTTCTAAACCACTCTTTGAATATGAGCTGGAGCCACGCCATCCACAGATGCACCGTTTTAAACTCTAGCACCACTAAAGTCCATTCAGAAAGAATCAGCCTTTTTCCATCTTTTTCTTAAACTGTTGTGTGCTTAAATAACCGGTATACTGCAGATCAACAGTCTCTAACAAGACTGACCTGCTTTTGATCTCATCACGTCCTCACTGCCAGCCCACAGACAGGCTGTCTTCATCAGAATGACAGCAATAATAACCATCTCTGGATGGCCTTCTCTCAGCTGGCTTTAGATAACACACTTGCATAACGCTTAACCGCCGGAATTTATACCCCGGCTGTGCCTGACCCTCACCCGGCTACCTCCAGGGTGCAGCTGGTCTGTTCCTGTTGGTGGCACAGTTTCCATGAAGCCCAGCTCTAATCCCTGTATGTAATCCGGCCGTACCAGCAGCAGCCAATCACAACCCGTTTGTGTTCTCTAATATTGGAATGAAAATGCCTGACAGCAGAGCGGGAGCATGTGACACCAGTAACGGGCCAGAGGAAACGTCTACTGTTATGATGCTGTCCCTCTGTACTTTCATGTGTATATAGATGGTACTGAAGACCACCACATAGACACACTGCAACGAAAATACAGATTTCCACAAGACGTGATCATGAGCGATGGTTATTGCACAACAAACAAACACAGGACTATCAGCCAGAGCACCACTGTTCATGTCCCATGTGAAACTAAAAGTAAATGTTGACTTTTTTAACGCTTGTTTTTTAGCGTGACATAAGGGTGGTTGTTACGTTGTACGGCCACGTCCTACCATACGCGTAGTACTGTAATGTAGTACCGTAACGGTGTACCTTCACGCTGTTAGATCCTGGGATACTTCTAGCCCGATACGGGGCTACTTACTGACTCAGCTCTCTATTAAAAGATTGTCGAGCTGGTGTTCTGGCGAGGGAACTCGCCTGGCTCCGCTAACTGCCGTTACTCCCGACGTCTACCCTGCTTCCTCCGGTCTGAGCGCGCTCGGCCAAGAGACCAGTCCTGGCCCCGGGCGCTCCCACCAGTCGCGTCGGTTATGGCATCTTCCCTCTTATGGATCCGTGCTCTTGGTAAATGCCAGGTTAGGTTTTAACGGCTAGGATTACTTCTTTCTAAAACCGTAAGGGGTTGTTAAGTGGATTCGGTCTCTAGGATAACCTTTCAGAACTCAGTTGTTAGACATACAATGGCTTTAACTTTTTACTGCCACGAGGATGAATGCACTTGAGAAATTTACTTTAAATGCAGATTAGATATTTATTGCAGGTTATATTTTAGTTAGTTTGCAAGGGTTAAAGCTACAGCTCACATAAAAAGTTACTACACTTGATTCGTTACGTTAATTTTCTTCTTCGATTACACTCATTAGTTTTAGATGCCGAGAAGGCTCGGTTGGAGCTGGATGTTCAATGGTGCGATGAATAGGTTCTTTTGGAGTTGTTAGGAGCGAAGGTCCGGCTGGACCCTCAGTCCTCCTGCTCTCGCAGCGAAGTCCGTTCAACAGTCCTCAAAACTCAGTACAAAGTTTCTTTCTAGGGCTGCTCCGTTGTCCAGTTGTTAAGAATCGAGCAGTGGGGAGAGGAAACCTCCGTCTTTAAATCTTATTGTCCACGAACAGCGGTCTTCTTTCCGTGAACAGAGACGAAGTCCTCAATACATCAGTTGCGATCGTCCGTATCTCCTCATCGGTGCACTTGGACGGCGCCCGTGTCGAAATCCCAGTGTGTTGCCTGCAAATGTCCCCTTTTATCCATCATTCGGGCTTTGTCGGCCCCCCTTGTTCAATACATGATCTCATCCCCCCACCCACTGGAGAGGGCGTTGGGTTCTGAACATGTCCGGACAAGTCCAGGCTTCATCCTGTATTATGCCTCTATGACTCATCTCTTGCGACAGTCTTTTCCTAACCCCACTCATAACATCTGTTCCTAATTTCTGCCAACTCATCCTGACAAAACATTTCTATCGCAGCTCCGGTCACACAGAACATTAGTTAAACACTTATTACAATTGTTAAATCACTCTATGCATTAAACATTCGTTACATATTGATTAAACATTTCGTTATATAATTCATACACTTTATCTCTTGATTACACTTTATTCTGAGTATATGCTTTGTGCTTTATAACCTGACTCTCCCTTGAATGTGCCAGCATGTTACCGAGGCAGCTCTGTGGGCTCAATTCTTCTTGACAACGCGCTGTTACATTATCATTCTAACGTAAACAAATAATCTGCTTCTTCCCTTAATAAAGCAGTGGCGTTGCCATACCTACTCACTCGTTTCACAAACGTGTCATTGCGTGTTTGTCCAAGTGCGATATGAGGCTGATATGAAACGCAATTATGAAACCTATTTTTGGTTCAACGTATCCCGTGGTTTGCAGAAACAGACACAATGACAACAGCTCTTTCTGGCGACTGGCTTGGCCAAAGCCTGTTAAACTCCTGTCAAACTCTGAAACCAACTCCCCTGTAAAGCAGGGGTCTCAAGCTGGCCAATCCGCCAGCAAAAAAAAACAAAAAGTAAACTTTAAAAAAAAAATTTTAAGTTAGACTTGATCATAAAAATATCCCCATAGTCGAAATTATGAGATAGAAAGTCATAACTATGATAGAAAGTCATAATTATGAGATTGAAAGTCAAAATTATGAGATCGAAAGTCAAAATTATGAAATAGAAAGTCAAAATGATGAGATACTTAAACACAGTCATAGAAGCAGCTCTTTGGCTGGTTACTGTACATTTGACATGCAATGTATTGTGAGTACATTGAAGACGACTTTAATAAACGTGGCTTTAAAACACATGAAATACTTCACGTGGGATTGTGCAACCGCACCCTTGAGTTTGATCTTTGATCGAGTAATGTGGGTTTCTTAACCCTAAATTAAAAGGATTTAAGTTATAATAACAGAAATGTGCTAAAATATATTTTTACATTTATATAACTGCATGTACAATATTTTTACACTTGAATCAACAATAATCAAATGCAGAGAGTTATTTAACAATATGTTACGAGTAGTTACATTTACAACCGGCCCTTTGTGGGCGACCATGATGCTGATGTGGCCCGGAGTGAAAATGAGTTTGAGACCCCTGCTGTAAAGGTATGGCTAAACTCGCTTTTCCTGTAAATGTAGCGTCCCTTTAAATTAGCCCGGGCATTGTACGATGAGTGAATCCGAGCATCAAAAGGTACTGTACATGTTTGCTACCAGCCTGTATTAGCTGTGGTTCCCCACTGAGAGCAGTGGCACACAGCAGGAAGAGAGGAGCCTGTCATTTGAAGCATGAAATCCCTTTAACCAAGTCCTCTGTCACTCAGCAGCCAGTAGGGGAGCACAGCATGCAGAGCTGTAAGCGCACAGGTGAAGAGGCAGGGCCACCATTTCTGCTGGATGTGATTACTGAATGAAGATCAACATTACGCAGCACATCCACAGACACAGCCATCACTTACGGAGCTCCTCAGTCAGCAGGCATGCCATATCAACACCTCAGCGTTCCCCCCCTAGTTACACTTGGCAGCTCTAAGTGCTGCAGACTAATACAGTTAATACAAAATGTACTTTTATCCAGCTGCATCGTATTTTGTGTGGTTTATTACACTTTTTTTTTTTTTTTTTTTGGTACAGCACTTTGCAACACTTTCTTCTGTATTGTGCCCAATATATAATGCTTTGTGCTCCATAAAAGCAATGACAGCGAATTTCATCTCTTACTTCACTGGGGCATGGTGCGTTATTGTAGAATAGTAGCACTCCCTCACCTCACATACTGCGTATCTCCCAGTGTGCAGTGCTGCTGTCTGCCTGTTTGTTACAGTAGCTCAAAGCCTCAGAGATAGCTTGTTGGTCCTCTGCGTCACCAGCTAATGTCACTCATCGTCTTCTATATTCTAAAATATCTTGTGTTTTCTTCGATTTTTTTTTTCATTACACTTTGCACATTTATCAAGACATTAAACATATTTTATTGTGTACAGGATAAGCACGAGAGGAAGTATTTTGGTTTTCATCAAGGTCCATACAAGACCTTACAATTCACAGAAGAAAAAAAAAGTCATTGTTGTATGTCTTTAAGAAAAATAAATTAAGTCACTTGATTCCAAGTGTGAACAAAAGGTCTTGCACGCTCCATCCTGCTCCGAGAAGTGACGCCTTGGATTTTGTATTCCTTTTGCTCTTGCACACAGCAATCGTACCAATTTTACAACGAAGACAATGCCTCGCAATGCTTTCTGCCCTGTTTCTAAAGGACACTTTGTGAGATAATGATATTAGGCAAATTACCACGGATATGAAGGGAGGTGCCAAGCCGGTTCATGACAATGCTCTGATCATCTCTTTTGTTGCTGCTTGTCTAAGTCTTTAAATGAGGGACTGAATGGGAATAAATCTCATTTGGATATTATTTGAGAGCAGTGCATGCTGTTCATTTTATATAAGTGTGAGACTTTTAGATTCAGATCACACAGAAATGCTAGTAAAATATGAATGAGCGTTTATTTTAAAACCCCATTATCATACTTATAAGACACCACATGGAGAACATATTGTTATTCTAAGATAGCGTTGAGTAATAACAATAACTCCATGAGGTCCTCCATATCTTTAAACATGGAGATTAGATGTCTTTAAAATGCCATGCATTTCATATTCCGTCTTTCATCTCTTCCTAACCAGCTTGGAAAAATACTATAAAAATACTTGCTGTAGTGATTCTCTGACTGCTGCTTGAATTTATGAAGCAGGATTCAGGTTGAATCTCTCACAGTTGCCCTGCAGTGTGTTAGCTGAATTCCCTCCAGTGGCTGCTGATGCAGCTGCAGCCTATAAATAGGTCCACCCCAGACAGGCGGAGGGAGGAGTGCATTGGTTAACCCCTGAGACCCAGTCCTAATCTCACCCCAACAACAGGCAGCATCATTAGAGAGTCAGCTCAGCTGGCTGGACAATAAGGATACGGGGGCCCCCTCCGTCTGGAGAGATCTTGGAATGATCACATCTCAAGAGAGCGCCTTCAAACTCCCTCCATTGTCAGCTGACATGGACACTGCCACAATGCCAAGGAGGGGTAGCTCACTCTCTGACACCCTTTTCCCGTCTTTTCACATTGCCGTGTGTTGGTTGCCTCGTATGCATTGCCTGGCCTGGATTCAACAAAGCAGTTGCAGCAAAGCTTTGCTTCCCCAATGGTGCTTTTCCGCAATCAAAGAGTATTCATCTCCCTCTAGTCTTGCCCTCTCTTGTACAGCCGTTTTGGCACAGTTTGGCTCTCTTTTTTCCCCTCCCACTCTCTCCCATTTCTATTCCTTCCATAGTCAGTCATTTTATATCACAAACAGGTCCCCTTGCGGGGGATAGGGAGACACCCACTGATGTGCAGATTCTTTCAGATTTCAGATTCTTTCAGATTTATTACACAGTCATTACATAGACGGGTCAGTCTTAATTAAGAAGTGAAATCATTCAGGAGGGATAGATAAAGCGAGGTTGCCACAGAGATGACCTGTGTCTAGCAGAAATCTACTGTGGTCCTTGTGGCTTCCAGACAACCAGAAATCGAACACCTGCCTTATATACCAGGCTTTTCAGCGAGAGGATTGAAGCGACTGTAATGCTTGTTGGATGCGTTGGACTGTGAAACAGGAGACAGCTAGATAATGTCTCCAACTCACCTCAGTACTGCTGGGCCAGCGGAGCGCTTTTGCATCTGTTTATGGAGCTGTGTACCTCTTAGGTCAACTGCAAAGTGTTTGGATGGATTGGGGGGGGGGGGGGGGGGGGTTGTACACCATTGCTTAAAGTAGATTTACTTGCTGATCTGTGAAAAAAAGCACATTGTCATGTTTTTTTCCCCACCTAATAGTAATGTGATTTATCTTCCACTGTCAATTGATGAGATGGGAAATACATTACTTTGAAAAACTGATGTGAATGCCACATGTAGTCTTCATCTGCTCTGAACCAATGATTAAACTAATGCAATCCTAAAAATGCTACAAATATCCAATCCGTTTTGAAGAGATGAGCCTATAGCTCTCGTATCTTCTTCAGGTCTTCATTGTTTTTTTGTTTTTGTTTTTTTCACTCCACTTCCGGGAGATCACTTGGCAATTAGACAACGGACATCTTGTTCTCCTGTGTTTGTGCTCATGATGTTTGAGTTCCCGGCTGTGGAATGCCTAGTCTTTTTCAGCTCTGCTAGCGAAGGTTATTCCTGCCATTGGAAAACATTTCACTTCGTGTAAATAAAAGGATCTATTCTGAAAACGACCTTCCGGTGGACGCTGGGTACTGGGTCAGTGGTCGTGTATCTAAGATGTCTGCTACAATGGTAGAAAAGCTGCCCTAGCTTATAGCTTACAAATGAATACAGCAGGTCAGTCTTACGAAAGGTTGGTGTCATCTTAGACCTGACCAGCACCCACACGAGGACTTTGAACTTCTACAATGTGGCCAACACGGAGCTGTAACTCCAAAGAAGTGATGCAGTTCTAGTTCAAATGTCAGAGGAGCTTTTATAAAGGTCCATTGGATAATTGCACATGGGCTTTACTACTGACTGCCTTGCTTTTTCTTTCTTCCCATTGTTTGGGTACTAACAGAAGGCTTGCTTAACAAACCAGCCGGATGTCGTTGTTGCATGCTGCTAAAGTTAACAACATCGATTTGTATTATTTCATGTATTAGCGAGCATGAGAGGTGAGTTGACCAGCTGAAATGTCATCAACTCAGAATCGATGAAACGTGTCGGTGCTGTAAAGTCACACAGTCAGTTGTTCACAGCCACGGTTGCCTGAGGGCTGAACACTTCAATGGCTGTTTGAGGTCAGCTGGAAGGCCACCGTTGATTTGCAGAACGCGTGTGTCAATAACGCGTGTGCACACACACACACACGTGACATGCAATGTTGGAACAGTTGCAACAAAAAATAAAAAATGCAGCTTTTGCAAAGCTTTTTGTGCAGGGTTTCCTGAGTATCCTAGTTTGTTGTGGTTTTGTTTTGCATTTGAAAACTCTGGTATACAGATGCCAAATGTGGACGTAAACAGCTGCTTACATCATGATGCATAAACCTGAAATGTAATTTGACTTTAAGTGGCTGTTCTGCTGAAAGACTCAGGGCAGCTCAAAAAAACGGGGAAAAAAACACAAGCAAGGAAATAATGAGCATCCATAAAAATGATTTGACTTATTGTCTGACTTTAGTTGTGGATACTTAGTGGCAGCAAATTAGTCTGTGACTGACAGGGACATAAGCAGATGTGTTTTGAAGATTGCAAATAGAATAAAATCCTTTTGAATAATAGAATTATATTTGACTTAGCTTGCTCAAGCACTATTCCTGTGTGAAATTGAGAAAGATAACTAGTAACTGTAAATGAACCATTCCAATTCCATTGACAGTTTTGCCACAGACTTCATAGATATCTTTATAAATGCTTGCCACATACTGTACTAATCTATAATGTGTATCACTTTATGTCTCTGCGACATCTCATTGTTAATCCAGTGAAGAACGTGCTGCCTCTCAGCTTTCCATATATGTGTCATACATCAAGGAAGTTAAGGGTGGGATTGCTTTTAAACTCTGCCAAGTCGTTGTCACACAAGGTGTCGTAAAGCCATGTCAGACAGAAATGTGGCTCGACTCCCTGGTGATGTTTCTAAAAGGTCCATTCCTGTAACTACAGTGGATAGCCCAACTTTCAAACATGTCTTTGCTTTTAGAGGCTGACCCTTTGCTGTGGCCGCCCCGTGTTCTGCAGCTCTAAAAGAAACGAAGCTACATCTTTTCCCGGGTGTCTTCATCCAGCAGTGATGTGAACTGATATTAAAAAATTAACAGGAGGCCACAATACTCTCTCAGATCCACGACAGGGGTGTCAAACGTTTCTTCACGAAACTCTAAATGTGCTCTACTGTTGGAATGCTATAGACAAAAAAGGCTTGCAAGCAGGCATGCTGACCTTTTTGATATTCTAAATCTGTAAAAAAAAAAATGCTCAAAAGCCTCCTTCTTATTGGTTACAGGTGATTTATTTCCACGCTCTTGGTTGTCTCAGCATTGTCAACTCCCTGTGCGGTACCTCTTAGCAAACTAAGCCAGAGGCAGTGTGCTTTCTCCAGAGGCGAAGAGGTTATACGAGTTACCTCACATTCACGGGGAACAATTGTTTGCTTCTGTAAATACCATTTGGCTTTGTGTCTTCATGAGGCGATGTGTACATTATACAGGCTAATCATGGAGCGCTTGGGCACGCTGTTTACCTCACTGAAGGGATTGGATTGGATCAGAAGGATAGCATCTTCACCGGCAAACAGAAGAAGGATCCCTGGCCCACCAACAATTTCCTTCTTCAAAGCAGTATTAGTGGCTCCATTGCAATCCTGTCACCCTTCTTTTCTTTATGACTGTCTGTGGCTTCTGAGGAGAGGAGAAATCACAATCATTGAAATGCTAAGTGACTGCAACGCTCCTGCGAATATTCTAAAGGAAGGAAGTAGTCCGTCATCTGCCATGCACACACAAAAATAAGGATGAGACTGCAGTATCTCGACACAAACCATTACCTCTGCAGAAAGCTTGACACATACAGTACATAACACCCTGCTGTGTCAGTCTTCATCATTAAGACTTAACCATGTGCACGAACACACACCGGCAGCTCCCTCAGAGACGGTCTCGCTGATGTTTTCATGTCAGCAGGTTTTCAATCCCTTTCTTTTCGACAGTCTAAGGGATGAGCTTATCGTGGCTGCAAATTAATCAATGAGGGTAATTGCAGGCAGGAGTGCTATCTACACTCCGGGCCCTGGGACACCAGTTCATACATAGGAGGAGCTCTGGGGGGCAGAAAGGGTAGACCCTGTCCCATCCATCATTAGAGAAATCAACTTATTAATGCTCTCTCTCTTTGCTTCACAGGTCACAGATGGAGGGACCATCAAGCAGAAAATCTTCACCTACGACGCTATGTTTAATACCAATTACTCTCACATGGAGGACTACCGCAGGCGCGAAGACCTCGTCTACCAATCAACCGTCCGGTGAGCCTCAAAATCAATACTGCATACTTGCTTAACTCTGCTCGTACCATGTTACATGCTTTTGCTCCGCTCATGAATAGGTCAAACTAGTGAATTGCCACATTTTACATGTATTGTATAATCAAACAACCTCTTGGTACTGTGATAAATGCACCATGATGAACTCCTACTCAGTGCAACACAACTTCATTCCCAGCCATCTGCTGCTGGTCAGACCAGGCCAGACTGGAGTGACCGGGCAAAGGGGTCAGTGCATTATTACATGAGGACAGGAGGCATCGGCGGGACTCTAATCAGCAACTCTGCTCAGGATAAAGAGTTCAGTGTTAAAGATTTAGCTCACATCTGGCCATGCTGGTCCTTATTCACCTGCATATACGGTACCGCAGGTAGCACAGCCCTGCTCGGGCAGATATAGAGGCTCACCCATCTACCAACGTGTCTGTGATCCCAACACAGCACAGCCACGCTTGTGCATGCATAAACAGGGTTCACTGAGCGAGGGTAGTAGGACGAGGAGTCAGCTGGCTTTGGTTGGCTTGATTACATTACGTTCTGAGGACTGTCTTCTGTTACGCCGGGCCCCAAAATTACGGCTGGCAGCTCTCTGCCCATCTCATAATTTCTTGCTCCCTCTGCTCTAGCTCTCCTCCCCCTTCCACAGATACCCCTGTCTGAATGTCCAACAACACAAAGGAAGTACTGGCCGTACATCGCACCTACGACTTCATTTAAAAACCAGAATGCTTCCGTCTTTACGTTATGATCCTACTTTCATCGTTCTGTTTCGTCTTATCTTTGTCCTGCTGCTTTTCGTGGATTCCGCTCATACGTTCGTACGTTTCTTCCTCTTTGTGTTTATTTTCTCTTTTTTCCCTCTTTCCCTCTTTTTTTTTTCTTCCTCATGTGTGGTGTAGCTGCCCAGCTGAGGTTGATTTATCTGGACAATCCTACTATCCCTTTGGGAGAGTATAGGCATCAACACAATGGAATGGCATACACACTTACATGGACATGGGAACATGAATGCACACACAAACAGAATACATAACTCCCCACGTCCAGACCCCCACGTAAACGCACACACACACACACACACACATACATACGGAGAGAGGAAGTGAGAGAAAGTCTAGTACCAAAGGGAAAGGAGTAATTCAAAAGAGTCTGCATCAGAAACAGTTGGACGCTACCTTCACTGACCTGTATCCCGATCTGCATCAGAATGCTGAACCCGGTTTCGTCAAACAGAGAGAAATGTGGACTGCTGCCACAGTCACACCATTCTTCCAGTCAAGAAAAAAATCCCTGCAACTGGTCACGGTCCCACATTCATGGAGTAACTCAGAAGCTCAACAGAAATGCAAAAAGCAGAATTTTTACACGGTATAATCTCCCATTTCCACCTGAGAATGGTAAGGCTTCTGTACAAAGCCTCAGCAGTCTGACAAATCCACTTGTACGACCTAAAATAAATGCCTCGATATTCTGTATCTTTTACAAACTGCAGAGCATTTACGTTGAGGACTATCATTTTTTGCTTTTTACTTTTTGTAGAATGCTTTTCCCTCACAGCAGTATGTGATTATTGTGCCATAATAAAGTAACGGTAATTTTTCTCCTCATATGCCAGCTTTCAATTATTAGACCATTTCAAGAGTGATATTGATTTCATCTAAGTCTTGACAGCTTTTGACAATCTTTCAAAGACTGGAAGCAGCTGGTACTTTCACTGTATTTAAGTGAGTTATAATACGATTAATGAAAGATGTAGCATGTAGACGATGGCACTTGAGTTTGGAGGACCTCCAGTATACAAGCTCAAATCACAAGAGCAGGAGTACGACACAAAAGATGAATGTAGCACATTGAGGGCATATGTAGGTTTCGTAATTTCAATGTGACAGACGTTTTTAAGGTTTTGTGTTTCTGTGCAATTTCTTTCCCTTGCAGTGAATGGGACTTCAGAGCTTCTGTAATCAATGAAAAGAGATTTATTTTAGGGCTATTCAGGCCTTTGCCCAGCAAGTCTATCTTGGTCAGGAATTGTCGCATGTAAAAAAAAACAATTATCACCTCAAGTTGTACCATTAAAAAAATGTTGGAATCGGTTTGATATTCAGAATTTTTTTTTTTTTGTCAATCAAAACCATCAGAGCCACCGTCATCCAAAAATGATACGCACTTTATGAGAAGCAAAGAAAATACAGAGATGCAAAATTGAAAAATCAACTGTGGCAGATGATTGTAGAACAGCATGACATCGAGGATGGTAAATACTGTTTGCCAAAAACAAAGCACCAACGATTAAACGGTCGTGATTGTGCTGAAAGGAGCCGCGAGCGCCACCTAGAGGGCCGCGAAAAACGTTCAGTTTTGCACCTGTGGGCCGCGAGGGCCGCGGGACTGCATAGGTTATCAATTGAAGACACCAGAGATATCACTGTTATCCATGAGACACTCAGTTACGATACAGCTTCCCACCACCAGGTGGCGGTAATGCATCAGTCAGTTGTTTAACAAGCTGCAATAAGCAGAAGAAGACACTCAGCTAGCCGCTAGCCTGTAGCGAAAGTTATGGATAAGTTATTAAAAAGAAAAAATGAAGACGACAGTAGTGCCATACCCCCCAAAAGTCTAAATGTGTGCGCAAGTACAACCCTGACTTTCTTAAGTTTCTTAAGCTTTGTGAACGGAGGCAACGAGGCAGAGCCGAGTGCTCAGTGTGTGGAATGTGGGCTAATGCTATCAAACGAAGCACTGGAGCCTTCAAAAACAAAGCGACACGTAGCGACGAAACATCCAACGCTCGTGGGAAAGTCTGTTGGGCTTCTTGTTGTGTATGCAGGTTTACATACACATGATAATAAATGTCTTTGTGATCATCACATTGTATCATCTCATTTATTTAACAAGGGTTTTGCCTGTTCAACACCGGCGTCCTCCATCCCCTCCCCTTCCGTTCCTACGGCTTGTTTGCGCAAATACGTCACAAAACATGTCCGTGTTTGGTATCCCAGCATGCCCAAAATCCTCATCTTTGCGAAGAAATCATCGATTTTCTTTCATTTCTTATGGTTTCTCCACAAAAGGAGCCCACACACACACTGTCCAAAGTCGCCATAACCGCTGCAAGTCGTATCTTGCAGCATTTCGACGGAAAAAGACACATTACAGACCCGACAACGTGCTAGCGGATGTTACCATGGAGCTACTGCCTTCAGAAAACGCTAGTACTTATAGTACAAACCTTATCCTCCTCTTCCATAAGCCGTCAACCAACGTTTGCGTAACTGAGCTATTCTCATTCTCGTTCGTGCGCTCGGTCGCAGCCATTAAGCACAGCAAGTCCGCTACTCACACACCATGTCTTCGACCATATATACATCGTTTTTGCAATTTGTAAAGGCTAAAAATAAAAGGAAAATAATATAATATCACAATATAAAGGGAGAAACACCTTTAGTGTGTCAGAATATCATGTGGTTACCATGTGTCCATTTGGGTCTCCAAATGTCCTTTTAGAGCTCCGCCTGGATCTCTTCATGGAAGAAACTCTGTAGAATGGTCATACTTTGTCCAATCTTCTTCAAATTTGAGGCAGTTGTTCACTGATAGTGTAGTTGCAGCCCTATACTGTCCTTTACCTGTACAGATACAGCCACCGGCAGTTATTTATACTGAAAGATACTTTTTTATTTTATGCGGACAAAAATCTTAAATTTGTACTGACTCCAAAGGCCCACTGCTCTGTTTCTGTATGACCTACAGGTTGTCTGACACTTTTGATGCATATAGTCAGAGTGGGCCCCGGGACACTTTGTACTTGAAAAGTTGGGCCCCGAGGTCAAAAAGGTTAAGAACCCCTGGTCTAAATTACATATGTTAAGTGTAAACGGTCACATGACCAGATATGTTTACTTCCTGGCTGCATCAAGGCTCACAAACAAAAAGGTTATGGCTTTATGTTAAGTATCTTAACATAACGATAGGGTGGATATTTTTGGTACACATCATCTTTAAGTATCAGGAGCGAGGTAACAGCTCAGCGACGTATGACGTAGCTGGGACGTGGTGACGTCTCTCATGCGCGAGACTCAAAATGGCGGATAGCCCACAGGAGACCCGGCGTCTGTACGTGCCGGTAGCCGTTTAGCACGTAGCTACATTAGCTCAAAGCTATATGTGTGTGTGTGTGTGTGTGTTTGTATTCATAAAAGCGAAGGGAAAGGAACAAAATTAAATAAAACAAAAAGATTAAGATCCTCCGCGCCGCACGGGAGTACGGAAGATTGCTCTCTCAGCAAGAACCGCGACTCTTTGTCTCAGCCGGCGGTTTTGACCTCCTGAACTGATGAGAAGCAACTTCGACCTCACTGCGGCTGTCTCGACACGAATCACGGTAGCATAGAATACACGGTAACTTCGACACAACACTAGCAATTTCAGGGATCGACACGTGAATTTCACGGGAATAAACACGGGAATAAAGGTGATGTAAGTGACTTTGAACGTGACATTGTTGGTGGTGCCTGTTAGGGTTGAAGTTACCTCACAACAAAGAGGAGGCCGGAGCACATGTGTCTGCTCTTTGCCGACGACACGCTGCAATAATAACGCTACCAAGACTGGTTTACAATTATAAGGAATTTAATTCCACTGATGTAAGTACGATTACAGTTATACATTGGAGTATATACTCCTATGAAATATTAAAACAATAAAACCCCATTTGCAAAAACCTCACTCGGCTCCTCCGGTGAAGAAAACACGTCTGTCGTCCGGGGGCCATGTCAGAGAGAGCGAGGAAAAAAGACTTTGAATTAAACCTCCCACCCCTGTTCGACACACCTCCCCTTCCGTCTATCTCAATTGCTATTGGCTACCTTCCAGGAGTGTATTCTGCAACTTGGCAGAAGCTTCATGCTTCTGCATGTTTATGTTTATGTTTATCTTAATTATGCATTCTCAAAACCCTTATGATTATGACTAACTATGAATTATTAATTATGAATTATTAAACACTTTTATTATATCTACTAACTACAGTTTTTTACTCAAATTTCTTACAATTCCCCCCTAACTCACAGTTCACTGTGAGTTAGCTACTCAAATGTAGTTAGTTATTCAAATGTCCCTGGAGACCTCACCCCTACTCAATCCAGGGAGAGGCTCCCTATCTATCTAAACAGAGGCAAACAATTCATGCATACAGATATCATTTCAAGTATTTCTGTTCAGTTCGTTTCAAGATAGAGTGCGTTGAAAATCACTGCCTTCCATGTCTTGGGGCTGGCAGGATCAGGATACAGCCTGTAGGCTAGAAAACACATACTGAGAAGCCTTGACTGTTCATTTACACTTGACAAAATTGCATTTCTTAATCTTTACACCTTAAAATCCCTTTATAACCCAATTAAACAAAAAATTTAATCTCCAAATACTCATCCAAAACAATCCGTCTATTTCCCAAACTTCCAACATCTCACTGGATGTTTTAGAAGTCCATCTGGGCCTTTAGCAGGTCCTTCAGGATCTCCGAGAGGATGGTCAGGAACCGCTTGTGAAGTTCCGCTATGGCACCGCTGGTGGCCGCATCTAGACTGTGGCCATCAGAAGCTCCAATTCTCCCTCATCCTCGTCACATAACTGGTTGCCTGGACTGGTGTCTGGCTCATCGGTGAAGCAATAAACCCCTGTAGAGGTCCACGGATGCAAGGGAACCCCCATCCACAGACAACTCGGCGGTCTATGACGACAGCACACAGAATAATTACGATTGCCAAAAATGTATGTTTTCACTGGCCAAGCATACTTCCCAACCAGTCGGTGAATGGATTCGTGACACCAGAGTTGTCTGCTAGCTCTTGGCTGAGTGCTGTCAGTCCCTCCAGAGCCCTGGTCACCGATCCATCAGGAGCTGTGTTATTTGGAATGAAAGTACAGCACGCAGACCCAAACATCTGGCACACGCCACTTTTCTCTGCTAAATCATATCTAATGCCATTCTGTTCTGCAAGGTCATTAAACTAGTCTTCGCCAGCTGTGCATGCAGTCCTGATATGGCGTCACTGGTGAAGTTTACAAAACGCTGTTGGTTATAGTAAATGTAGTTGATCCAATCGACATTTTTATTAGTCATCACCCTCTGAGAGAAAACAGATTCTAAATCTGCTGCTATTTGATTTCTGGCTTGAAAGTCATTAGACACCCCCCTTGGCAGTCTTATGACATCTTATGTACACTTGGTCATCAAAGGCTCCCTTCGGGCCACCGGCATCTCTTTTGGATCTTCTGTTAGCATGTGGGCGTGGAGAGATGAGTTCTCCATAAGGTGCATCAGTGACAGGCAGGATATAGAATGACAATATAAGTTGCATCAACGCACATCTACCGGTCCAATCTTTAGGCTGGATTGGATATATGGTTCTTCCTCCACACCACCATCATAAATCAGCTCTAGGTGCTGTCTGTCTTAACACACTGTTATATAGATAGTTGCTAGCATTGTGACTGTTGCTACAATTTGCAATAATTTGCAATAATACTACCTACATTGGGCCCCTTAGCTGTATCTGAGACTATACAATCAAATGGACCCTCTGTAACCTTGAACAGAGGTGGGGTATTATATTATACAGGTGGGTAATCCCAGTGCAGCCTCTGACAAGTGTGATGGAGGGGCAACGTGTCATCAGTAAACAGAGTTACAATACAACTAAATTCAGGACTTATGAGTCTGAATCTTGAAGGAACTGGTGTTGCTAGGGGTTGCTAGGTCCTGAAAACACAATACAATCTGTACTACTGACTTGAAGCCGTATATTGTACCCACCATAAATTCCCATCTGCCATTCCAGTTTCCACCCCTTACCTCATTCTCTGCGTCAGTCGTATGTCGAACCTGGTCTTTTTACAGGCTTAACAATAATCCTAATGAGCCCTTGTGGGGCAGGACTATCAGTAGCCTTTCCCTGTATTACGTAAAGTCCTCAGTCAGTCAATTTAGGTAAGTCTTAAAGGATTACATCTACCCACCCCCTTTGTACACATCACAGGCATAATATGATAACAGCTTCCCCTACTTATGTGTGGCAGGCCCACACTGGTCAGTTATGATGCACAAGGTTTTGGACATCCACCCGTAGGTGTGTTCATACCTGGGACAGGAAACTACTTCACAGAAGTCGAACTGGACCGTTGATGTTGTACCTTCTTTGAACATAAGAGTGAGAGTTACATTTTCATAGGTGAGTGTCGTCAGAGAAGCCTCTCTACGTGGTCTGAGATCGGTTTGATTAGCTACTGAGGCTAAATGTCGAATCCTGATGTAGTCATGCATGTGATCTGGTTCCTGTCTGTGGTTAATTCCACATACTAAGAGGGAAGCTACTGAACTCAGGAATAAAATAATTACAGACTTCCATAACCTACTGAAGCTAGAGTCTCCTACTGGACGCCCTCGCTTAAACTGTGGGGAAAACGTCATCTTCAGTACTGTCTAACCCCTCTTTTGAGGTGTCTTTGGCTTCAAATTTTCCTGTTTGATGTTCAATCCTGTCTCTGCGAGTGTCTTACTCGTTACCTTCGCTGCTGCACAGTGAGTGAGGTGGTGCCAAGTCGCTCCCATTTTACCTTTACTGCATGTGAGGTTGCCAATACTACCTCCCATGGACCTGTCCACCTTGGTTCACTCCACCTGCACTTGTGGACTCTTATCCACACCAGACTGCCTGGTGACACGTCAGCCTGCTTCCTTTCGTCAGCTGCTGCTTCTGCGTTTGTCACCTGAGAAAACAAAACTCGGCTCATGTTAGTTAGAGCTCCCGTATATTTCTCAATTTCTAGAGTTCGCAAGTCTAGTTGTGGTTTATCATGACGTCATTAAATCTCAAAAATTGTGAGTAGCACCTTTACTGAAAACTATTCTAAATGTGGATCTACAAAAAATGTTTGACACCTTACCATATCTCCCCTTCACCTCGATATCTCTGCTGTAAGGGATCACATGGCAACCATTTATGTATCTTGGCTATACACTGAACCTCCCCATGGTCCTGGTGACAGCATGGGCATCTGTTGATGTCTCATGGGAGGAGGTCCAGATGGACCTGGTCGTAGGTACTGCTGATGTTGTGGTGGGAACGGAGCATGTTGTGGTGGTGCATTGGGCTGTCTTCTTCTTCTTTTATGTGGGCAATCTCTCACCCAATGACCTTCTCTCCCGCATACGTAGCACTTCCCTCTACCTACAGGTCTTTCATAACCCCCTCTGTAGTTACCTCTCCCTCTGCCTCTATAATGTGGTGGAGGTTGGTAGTACACCACTGTGGGGGCCGGTTCTGCTGGATTTGGTTGGTATGAGGTCGGGGGTGCAGCTGGATATTGGGGCTGTTGTGAGGCCTGAGCCTTGGCTACGGCCATCTGTTTCTTGGCCAGATGTTTTCTACTTATTTCTCTGTCGGCCGCCGCTATTTGAAGTTTCAGCAGCAGCCGCGTCATTCTCTCTATGTCTTCCTGTCCGTTCGTCTTCTCAGTTAGATGTCGCTGGTTGTAGTGAGTTAGGTGTTCCCTCCACATGGCATCTTCCATGTTGCTCAAGCCTACCACTCCTCCCAGCGCTGTCTGTACTGGTAGGGGCAGGCCCTTCTGCACAGTGTGTCGCCATACTACAGTGGTGGCTTCATTGCCGTCATGTCTCCCCCCTGTGGCCTCATGCCACTCTTCTTCAGCTCTTTTTAGATACCGATGCAGCTCTTCTTCTGGTTTTAGCTTCAATCCACTGAGGGAAGTCATGTTTGGCTTCGTGGGCCAGATGCTTCTCATAGTTTCCCAGTAGATTCCTCGGAAGTTGTCGAATGGGGTCTGGTCCACTCTGCGGGCCGTTCCCGTTCCTGCTTCTAGGGCATTTAACTTTATTGTCCCCTCTGTGCGGATAATCATGGCCCGTATGTCTCCCAGTGCCAATTTATCCGCTGCCGTGAGTTTTTCAAAGAGACGGATCCAAGGGCTGGCTCCTCCTCCCAGCGGTGGCAGTGCCTTCTCCAGTGTGTCCATGTCTCGATGTCCCCATGGCACATACTCAGCTTGTCCGTTGTATTTCACCAGCAAGGGGTACTGTTGGGTCTGGGCTAATGGTGGCATCTCACCTTTTACAGGATAAAGACGTTCTCGATAGCGTTCTGGTGCCTTCCTTTTCCTGTTGAACCGTCTGGGAAGTGGACAACCTCCGGCTGCTCCACTTACCTCTTCTCTTCTGTCCTCATCAGTGTCGTCAAGGGTGTCATCATCACTTGTGGCTGCTCTCTGTCTGTTTCTGGGTTTTGGGAACACATAACCGTCTGTCTTATACTCACCACTCCCCATCTTCCACTCCCGTTTTATCTTTTTTCCTCTGCACCCCATTTGACCTGCTTCGTCCTGGCAGCCCCCTGGAGTCTCCACGTCCATGTCCCCCCTTTATTCTGTACACAGGTGCCCGGAACTGCGTTGTTCCTGTAGTCAGTAAAGTGAGTCCGAGTGTGGAATCTCCCCCCTTGACAACTCAGATTGTGGGGGAACAGAGAAACAGAGACAGCAGCAGTATATTTTGTCCAATAAATGCTCTAAATGTGCTGTGCAGTGAATCAGCCTGCATGTGACATTCTAAACACTTTACCATAATAGTTAACGTAACTTGCTGTAACTTTCTAAATCCTTCAATCGCATGTGTTATGTGGGTGTGCGTGGTGTTTGTCTAGTTTCTAATGTGTGTGTTAAATGTACACACTTGTCATTGAAGTCAAAGTCAACTCACCCTCTGTGTTGTATTGTGTGCGGTCGTTTACCCCAAAACTGGGATCCACTGCTCCACTTCCCAGCTCTGGATCCACTCAACCACGCACCTTGACTAAAACAAACACAAAACTGCCCAAAGTTCAGCAGTAAATGTTAGCATACGTCTGTAGTGTAAGAGAGGTCAATGACCTCTCAAATATGTTTGCGCCGTCTGTGTCAAAATTGATTCTTAGGAACGATGTAAAATAGTAAATGTACCAAAATTAGTCAATACTGGATATGTGAAGGAATCTCGAATCCAAAATTGAAGTTAGAATTCCGAAATCAAACTCAACATCTAAATCAGAATCAAAATCACAATCCAGTTCCAAATCAGAATTCGAAAGGTTTAAAATTGGAAGTAAAATGAAATTAAAAAACAATGAATAATTAATCAATTAAATATTAAATTCAACTTTAAAAAATCAATAACTGTGTTCAAAGATATTCAATCAGAAATACCAATGCAAGTCAAACTGTTGAACTGCACTTACACTCTGGTCTGCACAATAATGAATCACAATTAAGTTCAAGAATTGAAGAAGCACGACTGAAACCATTAATCTTTGTTAAAATGCTGAATTAAAACCAAAGTCAACAACTAAAGTTATAATGCTTAATTAAAACTAAGGTCAGGATATAAGCTCACAGCTCTTAGACAATGAATCTCTGAAAAATTCACAGATTCTAAACACTTATTTACGATTATCTACCAGTTACGTGTGTTTTGCATTTATTCTACTATTTTTCTAGCTTCCTGTTGACGTTCTAACTTGCCAGAAGATATGCTAACGGGAATGCTAACGGCTGTGCTAACAGCAAAAACGGAGCTTCTAATAAAGCATACGCACACACAAGTTTCACCAAAATCCCACACATTAATTCCACACATACGCCTCTGTCTCCTCTCACAACCCACCGGTTATTTTCTTTTATAAATACTTTTATTTTACATACAGAGTACCGCAAAACCGGAGCTACATGTAGCTAGCGTTAGCTCCTCACAGCGGCTACAGATCATGCAATGTTATACATCATTTTAAACGTATTTCCACGCTGCTAAAACACAGACTAGACACACGTATTATTGGACTTAATGTCCGTTTTTTTTAATAACCTTAAATCCTCTGGTTTAACCAGACCCTACGATCGTCGTATACAACCTTTCACCCAGTGTGTTCTCACAATCGTATCTCCCCACAACGCTATCGCCAACACGGCAACCACGCACATGACAAGACACAATTGTTACCGGACTTATTTATCTTTTACCCACCCGAACGTCCTTTAATATCTTGCATTCAAAAGCCTCCCAGCACCCCGCGGCAATCTTACCTTTTGCAGACTCGATTCCCGGCAGCAGTGCCTGGCTGCTTCCAAATGCTACCGAAGCTGTCCTGGCTCACCAGCTCCTTCTTGTCAGTGTCTTTATTCCATTTTGAACCACACCATCCAAAACTCAAACTCTAGGCAAGGCCGGCGAGGTAGTCCGCGGACATCGGGCTCTGTTAGTGCAGGAATCCCCGACCCCGACGGTCTAACTCCGCCGGTCCTACCTATACCGAGCAGTGTTGGTCCGCCACTCCCAAAGAATACGCAGTTCGGCCTATCAGGGCTGCCGCCCATCAACGCTTATCGATTCAACGCTCCCAGTCCGCGCAGCTTACCAAACGCTCTGAATCTCAGTATTCACTGAACTAGTCCCCTCTGCTCACCATGCTAGTATACTTCAGACTGCAAATCATAGCTTACCTCAGTGGAACTCTGCCTCCGTGGAACGTCCTCACCGGCCCCTCAGAGCTAGCTGTTAGCAACGCTAGCCAAAGACACTTCCTCTAAATTCCTAAAAAACTACCTCAGACTTTCTTAAACGGCGCTGAGTACCATTGATGTGGGCCCAGAAAGTGTGTTTGACCAGTGCAGCCTTCAGCCCACGCAGCGAGGCCGGTAAGGAAGTCCCATCTGCGGTGCCAAATTTGTTAGGGTAGAAGTTACCTCACAACAAAGAGGAGGCCGGAGCACATGTGTCTGCTCTTTGCCGACGACACGCTGCAATAATAACGCTACCAAGACTGGTTTACAATTATAAGGAATTTAATTCCACTGATGTAAGTACGATTACAGTTATACATTGGAGTATATACTCCTATGAAATATTAAAACAATAAAACCCCATTTGCAAAAACCTCACTCGGCTCCTCCGGTGAAGAAAACACGTCTGTCGTCCGGGGGCCATGTCAGAGAGAGCGAGGAAAAAAGACTTTGAATTAAACCTCCCACCCCTGTTCGACACACCTCCCCTTCCGTCTATCTCAATTGCTATTGGCTACCTTCCAGGAGTGTATTCTGCAACTTGGCAGAAGCTTCATGCTTCTGCATGTTTATGTTTATGTTTATCTTAATTATGCATTCTCAAAACCCTTATGATTATGACTAACTATGAATTATTAATTATGAATTATTAAACACTTTTATTATATCTACTAACTACAGTTTTTTACTCAAATTTCTTACATGCCAGACGAGCTGTTTTATGTATTTCAGAAAAAAGCTGATGGGATTTTCAGGCAAAACTATTTCTAGGGTTTACAGAGGTCCTAAAAGGGGAAAATATCCACTGAGTGGAAGTTGTCTGCAGATGAGAGAGCAGTCAGGACGGCAACAGCAACTCAAATAAATAATCAAATAACCACTTATTACAACCAGGTTATGCAGAAGAGCATCTTTGAATGCACAACACATTCAACTTTGAAGCAGATGGGCTACAGCAGCAAAAGACCACACCGGGTGCCGCTCTTTCCAGCTAACAACTGGAAACCGAGGCTACAATAATTACGTGCTTTCCAAAATTGGACAACAAAAGTTCCAAAAAACATTGCCTGGTCCGATGATGCTCGATTTCTGCTGCCACATTCAGATGGTCGGGTCAGAATTGATCAGAAACAACATGAAAGGATTTATCAGCTCAAACCAGTCTGGCCATTCTGCTCTGACCTCTGCCATCAACGAGGCATTTTCGCCCACAGAACTGCCGCTCACTGGATATGTTCTCTTATTCAGAACCTTCTCTGTAAAACCTAGAGACGGTTGTGTGTGAAAATACTCAAACCATGGCCCCAACAACTAAGCCACATTCAAACTCACTTCAATCACCTTTCTTCACCATTCTGATACGAGGGTTAAACTTCAGCCAATGGCCTTTTACATACCCTACACATAAATGCATGGAGGTGTTGCCACGTGATTGGCTGATTAGATATTTGCATTCACGAGCAGTTGAGCAAGTGTATCAAATTAATTTGCCCGTTCCAGTAAGAGAGTTTTAAATGTGTTGATTACCTACGCAGGGGTATATAAGAATGTTGATGACTGCATGCTGGTAGAAATATGTCAATCCTATTTATAAATGTCTACACATTAGCATTGTGGTCACAATTGTGAGCAAACTAAAACACCTTTTTTTACCTACCTATCCTATGAGAATTTAAAAAAAGTCTATTTACGTATATGTTGAAGTGACGCATGATTTGGATGTTTTCATATCTGGGAAAAATTCTGAATCAAATAGGTAGGTACCATAGTTACGTTATAATAATACGTTTAGTTTGCAATGCTGTGGAAAAGGGTCGCAATTTTTGTTGTTTTATGTTTTTAGCATCCTGTGTCATTGCAATTCAGCTTTTTAGAACTTAAAGACGTTCAAAAGAAAGTTGAGGACAAAATGATTCATTGAAACATGAGAAAATGATCAAAAAGGAGGCGTAAAGGGAAGAAGAATAACAGAAGTGGGATTGAAAGTGGAAGATAAAGAGGGACTTGTCTGGTAATATGTAGACTGGAATCATGCGGTGTGCTGTTTTTATTACTGTGGACAAATACAGTGGTAGTATACTTTAGTTAGTGCAGGACTCAAAACACTCGTAAAAAGTTTTCTTAAGTGCTCTGAAAACTGCTATTTACTGAGTAAAGTCACATGCTTATGGCACAGTCAGTGCTAGACCTGCTTTATATGGCTAATAAAAGCCAAAACCGCAACAAAAAAACGAACCTTTATAATGTTGTATATCATGTTTTTTTTCAATTATTCCTCTCAAAAGGTGATTTAATTCCAATTGACATCACCATTGGCTCACCTAGGGCTGGGCGATATGGCCTAAAAAAAAAATCTCCGATTTTTTTACAAAAAATCCGATTCACGATTTAAATCGATTTTTTTCCCCCAAAATTTTTTGCAGATGACAGAAGCTGTTGAAAACAATTTTTTCTTTTATTTTGTGATGATTTTCCCAAGTAGGTTGATAAAAATAAAGTGCAAACAAAACCTGAACATTGTAGAAAGGTGCCTGTAGTATACAAAAAGTATTTGGTCACTCTTTTGTTTGCCTGAATCATTTAAATATAAAATTTAATTAAACATAACATTAAATGGCATTAAATAGTAGCCTTCCATTGTAAACAACTGTGCAAATGTAACTTTTTACAGTAAGCTTTTCTAACTGAATACACTGATACAAACACAGCATGAAATAAAATGTATATGACCCTTTAACATTCACATTTTCAAAAGTGCAACATCTGATCTAACATCAACATAACATATTTTGCACAGTAAATAAGTGCATGTAAACAAAATCAAGTGCATTCACAACATAACCAACAGTATTAAACAGTAGTGCATGTTTTTTCTAAATATTTTTTGCCAGGAAGACAAGCCTGTCTACTACCTCTGGCTTCAGGCATGCACGGTGGCATGTAACAATGCCCCCCCCCCACACACTGAAAAGCCTCTCAGAGGGGGCACTTGTAGCTGGCACAGAGAGGTATTTCTTTGCTAAAGTACTTAGCCTTGGAAAGTTAAGTTGGTGACGCTTCCACCAGTCAAGTGGATCGGTGTCTGGGTCAACCTGCTGGACCACAGGTCAGTTGTTGCGGAGTAGAATGACATCCCCTCCAGCTCCGCAGAGATCCTTTGGCGTGTACTATTGTACAGCCGAGGCAAGGCAACGTCAGAAAAATGTTTACGGCTTGGTAGCACGTACCTGGGGTCCAAAGCTTTGAGACGGTGAATAAACCCCGGCTTTTCCACGGTGTATATGGGCACCATATCTTTTGCGATATACATCGCGACTGCATCCGTGATGGCTTTCCACCGGGCACTCTTCTTCTCATGCGGAGTACAGTTGGTGAATGTCTCCAAAATGCTGGGTTGTCGTTGTGAGGTGGCGGCGGCGGCGACCAGCAGTGAAGCTGCTGGCCGCCATTGTTTTAGTTTGTAAACAATGCGCGCGCACTCTACTACGGGACCCAACGGGGGGGAGGGGTGGGGGCGATTTTCTCGATTTTCAATAAAACACATCGCCTTAAAGCACACATTCGAATTAATCGATTAAATCGATTTATCGCCCAGCCCTAGGCTCACCCATTAATAGCGAATGGGAAACAGCTGAAAAAAGAATAGCTTGAGTACCCTCAGAGTAACACGCTCCCTTTTTGTGAACAGATTCTCAATGGACTAGCACCTCTCAAATACATGGCATCAAAGATTAGAGCAGGTGTTAAAAAATGAACTCCACCAGTCTTAATAATTAATTGAAGTCTTAATGTTAGGAGTACAACCTTTCCTGTTCTTCCTCCCTAAATTCTGATGGATATGTCTTGCTGTAAAACTGGTGGAGAATACAGAAGCAGGCAGCCACTCAGAAATGATGTGGTTGGGTTTGTTATTTTTGTGGCCTCCTCACCCTTCTTCCGGCAATAATTCCATACCTTGAATTGTCTTATCTCCAGCTTCCTTTCCCTGCACTTGTCTTGGTTTGAACCCATGAATGCAGCAGTCAGGATTGTGGACAACAAGAACTACGGCTTTGTTTGTAAAAAAAACAAAGCAATGGGCTACATCAGCGTTTGCTATAATGTAGCCAGCCAAGACGAAGCCAATTACCTACCCCCAACCGCCACCACAGAGAGATAAACTGTGCTATTCTCATCATTTTGCAGTGCGGAGAAAAAGAAAAGACTCACTTGTTTTATGCGTATCCCTCGAGGGAGCGCTGGTGGAGAAAACTCACTATATATCTTGGGGTGCTCACTCTTTTTCATATATACTTACCTTTGTTCAAACATTTGTTCATGATTGCTTCGTTCAGCAAAACTTTACTTCCTTGCACTGACGGCAATTGCAAACATGGGTTTCATTGATAATCCCAATGATCTCTTTGTGAGTCAGGGCAGCAAATAATGTTAGTGAGGTTCGTATTTATTTTTTCGAACATTGAGATTTCAAACAATTGCAGAGAACCAATCAAACACATAACACACACATCTTTGTCTCATCCTCAGAGTAACGTGCCACTTTAATTCCACTGCTTTTCGCTGTTACTAGAAATATCTATATATTTATTTTATTAAATAACGCAATACCAATTTACAATGAAATGTAAAATGGATTCATACTGTTGTCTTGATCGTAGCAGACAAAGGCATTCTGTTCATAGGATTTTTAACGGATTATGATGTCAGTCAGTCACTAGCATGGCAGCTAGTCTCTCATTTGCTGAGCAGCAATTCTGGCTTTTCTGCACCACATCGCCCAGGTAAGAGGAGCAACAGCAGTCGGGGGGGGTGGGGGGGGAGAAAAAGAGAGAGAGAGACTACTCACAGGTGTGTTGAATGTCCTGATTTTTCGTCGAGGTGCTGCATCATCAAGGCAACCTAAAAGTGTTGCAGAATGATGTCGCTGCTGTTTATCTTCTACCTGTATGTCAACGCCACTACATCACAGTGTGCACATCTGCTTTTATGCCTGTTCTAGTTTCTATTTGACTTCTAAATTATTCATTTATTGATCAGGTTAATCAGTGCAGGCTTGTGCCACTGCAACACTGAACTAATTTAGTGTGCATTACTAGGAAAAGTGAAGCAGATAGTGCAAATGTACTTCCCCAAGTAACTAATGACATTTTTCTTTTACAGTAGACAGATAGAGATAGATAGATATATACTTTATTCATCCCCAGGGGGACATTTGTATGTTACAGCAGCAAGGATATACTTCTGCAAACGAAGTAACAGAGTAAATCAAAATATTAAATATAAAAAAATGGACAACATATACAGTAAAATAACAGAGTAGGACAATTAAAATATTCAATTACTTTTGAGGGTTTTAGATGTAACTAATTAACACTGCTCATTAGTTGGGCGAAAGCTGTTTGACAGACTCGTTACATACATTTCTATGGTCTAACTTCCCAGCACAAATACATAAAGACTATTAAGTAATCAGAGTTCAAAGATACAACAAATCAAATGAAAGTATGTTAGAAGGGGAAAGTAAATGTATGGATTTAAACTTTTCACATACAACACCAGGAACAAGGCAAATTTATGCCGACGTTATCCTCACTTTCATCTGAAGTTTCAAAGCCTTGCTCAAGAGTAATTGATGATAGTTGTTGAGCAAGGAGATGCAGCATCTATGGTGGAAAGATGTTTGTTGGAGCACAGATATGACTGCTCTCCAAAAGAGCGATCTCCTCTCCTACACACACACACACAGCTGAACTCATTAAAGCCGCTGTTCCAACAGAGTTCCCCATCTGAAACACCAGAGCGGCAAGGACAATTGTTCCTGTTCCGTGGGTATAAATCACAGGGGCTAAATGTGACTAGTAGTGTCTCACTTTGATTATCACTGGTGACACGTTAACCAAGTGCTGAATACAGATTGCGCTCCCTTTTTCAAAAACAGCCTGATCTCACAGAAATACGTGGAATGACGACGACCTCTTTACGGCCCATTATGTGATGTGTTCAAATTTCGTGTCGGCACAATGGAAACAATGCCAATGGAAAGTCAGTTAGGATGCTTTTCTCATGGTGGACAAACAAATTCCCGGATTGAATAGAAATGTGTTTTGATCAAAGTCAAACGCAAAGGGAAGAGGTTGGGCTAGAGGGGACTCGGGACTTACCCCCAGGAGATCGTTGTTCGTGGTTTTTGTTGTAATTCCTTCATGAAAAAGTTGTTCAGAAACTTACATTGCGCAATTTCTGGATGGCTGTAAATCCTCTGATTATGGCTAAGTTCTTCCTATTTTACAGGGTTTTATGGATTTTATGTATAACTTGTTTTCAGTCTTTCACATTTTATGTATTTTCTTTCTACATTGCTGTAACAAGCCCTCTTTTCAGTCTTCATCTGAATCCAAATTATTGTGGCCATTTATCTGTTAAAAAGAATAAAACATACCTTAATAAAAGATCTGCTGACAAATCTATAAAAAAAGTTGCTCATTCCAAATGGCCTGGTGATTCGGACAAAGAACATCGTCCATCATTTTTATAACTAGAATTTAGATGAAGACTAGTTTTAAAACGTAACAGAAATGCACAACAAGCCACTCATCTGAGTTCTCTGTAGCAGGTTTGTGCCTTCTGGGAGACTTAGCAATAGCACTGAAAACTAATTCAACAAATGAATAGTAGCACTGCAAGAAACAGCAATAACAATGAACCGACCAGGAGAATTGAAAGACATGCAGTTGAGATGTGATGACATTTACATAATTACATTCTCACTAGAAAATAACAAGAGGCAGAACTTATTCCAACTTCTGTAATCTTCATTGAAAGCATACAGATCGAAATAATGAAGATGGACAGTACAATGATACCGTATCAGTAAGACTTCATATTCATGACCATAATTAGGGTCAACATTTAACCAGCTGGTCTCATCTGAGCTTCATATTATTTAGTCTGTGTGTGAGAGCTGATGCAGCTCAGAAATAGCTCAGCTGGTGAACAAGCAGGTTTGGAATCAAAGAGGTGTTCTGTTTGAATTCAGTCTTTTAAATCGTGCATGTATGAATTATAAGCCTTTGTTTTTGTGTGACTTCTCTGCTATGGCAAGAAATGTTTTATGAAACATTATTGAATCTTTAATCAATGTCTTTTCCTGAGGCTTTAAATTATCCAAAAATGTTAAATGAACAACTTTTTACCATATGCTGTAACTATTTTTTTATTTTTTAGTATTTCTTTGACAAATTTGAATGACGATCAAATTTTGTCTTAATTAGTAATAAATGATAGAGGTGACTGTTACATATTGGACCTTCAGAAGTTTTAAATGCAAATATAATAAAATTATTTCCTAATAATAATACTACGGATATAATTGATAAACCTGATACTAATGAACTTAGTTCATGATTAATTCATCATTGTTTTCATGGTTAGGATTGTTTACTAGGAGCTTCTAAAAGTTCAAAGCAGAATCAATGTACAAAGACACAAAGAGCTTTTCCAACACAACAATGTTGTTACAGACGCGACAATTAAGTCTTTAACTTTCACGATGATTTTTTAAATGTCTCACTGTCGGCGTGTGTGATCCTTCAAAATTCGACAGAATCTTTTTGAATCAGTCATCAAAATCATATCAATCAATGTTAATGCTCACCAATACACTTCAAATGCTTTGTTTTTGCATCAGTGTGTCTGTATTACTAAAATGCGAAGATGATTATCAACTCATTTACTCTTGTGTTTTACAGGCTCCCGGAGGTACGGATCTCAGACAACGGACCTTACGAGTGCCATGTGGGCATCTACGACCGGGCAACGCGGGAGAAGGTTGTCCTGGCTTCAGGGAATGTTTTTCTCACTGTTATGTGTGAGTACCATTACTGCTCTTTAGGAAATATCCGTTTAGTGGTGTCTGCGTATTGAATTCAATGTGTTTCTGGTGGGGCATGGTTTGCATGTAGAGGGACCCTTCAAAGTCACAGGTTTGGACAAGTAGGACAGAGATGGAAGACCTGGATCCTGTGCAGGCCTGCAGCAGGAGACAAGGTTGTCTAGATTACTCAAAATAGTTATGTTTCTAGCTTTGTGTGAGTTGCCAGAGGGGTGATGTTTTAAAACTGGTGTACTAGAAGTTGGATATACTGTTTTTCCAAAATGTAACAAGTAATTTTGTTGAGGAAAAAAAGTGTTTTGAGCAATGCAGAAAGCATCATTGAAGTATATATATATCTGATACTCATATTAAAGATCAGCAAGTGAAGCTTCACTACCTCGCTGAATACGGATGGAATCAATATTTTTGAAAATGTATCAAATGAGAATGTGACAACGTGAATGAGGTTGCTCGTAGTCATTAATAACTTGTATAAGAGAATCTCAGTTTCACTCAGATTTATAACGAGTTTTAGCTCTTTGTTTAGCTGTCCAGCCCTCAACTCCTCTGTTTTGGTTCACTCCCATAGCGCTCATAAAGTCGTTATTCGTCCAGAGCAGACAGCTGTTTTCATTGAAAAAGCCTGGCACCAAACAGCAGACCGATGAGTTAACGACTGTTGGTAACGAAAAGGAGCGTGTTTGAGTTATCAGCATATAACAAAATTGAATTATTGACCGATATTAATAATAACGGGGCACCACCCTGCGAACAGGGACCAATAACCAAATGATAAACTAAGTCTCATAATTAGTATTCACTCACAACGTCAATAGTCAAAGTACTATTCCACATTCAGAGCGAAAGTGAAGGTGTTGAGTACGAGCACAGGCCACATATCCAGCTATTATCACAATACACATGCACACAGTAATCATCCCTGGGTTCGTCCAATGAGCAGCGCGCCACCAAACTACCTCAGAGATTCGCAGTTGTGTGAAATTGTTTCTGGTGGGGGTTTGGTGCTCATCGAACTCAAATCAGGCTGAACTGCAGAATAGGCAGGCCCAGATTCCTTTGTTCAAAGCACATGGCGAAGCACATGGTCAGATCCCAACACGACTAACTGGTCAACATAGTTGAGCATTTAGCAGCTACAGATCCAGATGTATCCTTTAGGAGAGACCAAATACAGAGCTCAACCAGAGTGAAAATTAGACTTACATTCTCAAAGTGGTTGAGAAACACAACTCCAAATAAATATCGCGGGGGCGGCAGGCTTAGGTAGGGTATTCCAGACAACCCTCTCGCCAGCAACGCTTTCCAGCTCCTCCTGGGGTACCCTGAGGTGTTCCCAGGCCAGACGAGATATATAATCTATTCAGCAGAGTTCTGGGTGTAACCCTGGGCGTCTTGCCAGTTGGCTGTGGCAGGAAAACCTCCAAAGAGAGGCATCCAAGAGGCATCCTGATTCCTGATCAGAGTCCCGAACCACATCAGTTTACCCTTTTTCGACGCAAAGGAACAGCGGCTCTACTCCAAGCTTCCTTTGGATGTCGGAGTTCCTCACCCTATCTCTAAGACTGAGCCCAGCCAGCCTACGAAGGATATATCTGCACGCGCTCGTCATCTATGTACTCCTCACTCCCATTTGCAGTGTTGAAGTAGGGCAGACGCATTCTTCTGTTGGGATAAAGGGAACGTTTAATTAACTTAATTGTTCCAGTACTGGCGATCAGCTGTGTTACACACGCCTGGTATATGAATTACAGAACGCCCACCAGCTCTTTCTGCCGCACGCCCATCGTTCTGTGTAAAAGCATTTAATAAAAAGACACGCCACTCGGATGAATGTTGGCTGAGAGAAGAAGACAATGGCACTACAAGTGCAATACTCACCCAATGAGTCCCAATGATATTTTACACAGAGGTTGATACAGTATTAATTATTATTATCTGCTTGCTGTCGCCACTGTGGCTTCCCTTTGTCCTGCTGTCATGATTTTCTGTGTATTGTGGGATGTGTATTTCAATGTCTTTTCATATTTGTAGTGTATTGTGTTTTTTTGACACTGAAAGCTGTCTATTTTAATTTCACTGTACATGTAGTAACCCAACTAGGGACTAGAGTTAAACATTAGGAATAGCTGTAAACCTTCTGTGTCGCATATCACTTTGGTGCTTTGCATTAGAATTATGTTAGATGACATCATCCCCATGAAGTAGAAATTCTAAATTTTGCGGACCGATAGGCCTTCGGCGATTGAACGATTGATTCAATTTCAGTGGTTATCTGGATGTAGAAAGTCTGCCATTAGAAGGTTAATGCTTCCTTCAGCAATGAACCTAGCAGAAATAGACTTGTCTCCAGATCCTATGGGTGTGTAAGCAGGGTCAAGAAATCGATCCAATTGAAAATTCAGTTCGATGTAAAAATGGTGTTGATTTGCTGTAACAGCGTGTTCAGCGTTGGAGGAGGTAGACAGTGTCCTCTACATTTCCTGGATTTACATTTTTAGACAAAACATGTTACTTTGCTTGTGTTGTGTCTTTATGTTCATCTGTCAATCACGTGGACTTAATACTGATGAGTCTTTGCTTTCCTTCAAACCTTATTGCCTTTGTGATAAAACTGTTACCATTATCGGTGACCATGATATCTCATTCAATCACGGGAGGACGTTGTGCGCCTGTAGCCTATTGCTCAGTCTGTGCTGTAATTATTGTATTTAATTCCCCCTAACGACAGCTGCTTCTCTTGCCTCTGATGTATCAATTCCAGCAGCAGAGACATGCTGTTCTCTATGTGCTCCTATGGCTAATTAGCGATGGTGAAATATTTCAGTGGAACACCAGAGAGACTCCGTTTGACAATATTACTCCATGATCACATTTTGGGCCTCTGATAACTGCCTGTGGTTTTCACCTTTGGGGAGGGTTTCGACTTCCATTTTTTTTTTTGACCAACCCCTTCACTCTCTGTTCTGTTCTATGTGATGACTGATCTCATGCCTTAGTTTGAGGGCTCCCCTACAATGTCGTCAGCGGCAGACTTTATCAATGGTCGGGGATTTACTCAGTGGACAGTTTCTTGTTTCAGCGTTGGGTGGGAAGAAGTAAACGATGTAGTCGTGGGATAGTCGGAGCACCCTAACTCAGCTGGATCTTAAATCACCACTCCACAAGAGAGGAAGAAGAATGGCCTCGGGCGTTGTGGCTAAATGGCGTCTAAACTGAAACAGAATTATTCATAACCTATTAGTGTGTCAAGTTCAGTGGGAAGTAAAGTAAAAAGTAGAGAGGAGAAAGAAAGAAAATTAGAGGATAAAAAAAGTGAATTAATAGGAAGCAGTACACAGAGTATTTTAATTTTTTAAAGGGCTTCATAAATAAGAATCATTTTAACCTTCTGTTCCCGAAGCCTATTTTTGGCATCTGCTCGAAAATTGCATACCCATACTAAAAAAAACTAATTCTGTAACTACAAGTCTATTTTAAAAATTGATGCTATAATAAAAAGGGAACACTTATCAGATTTGTTCAGATGTGTAAATATCAGTGTATATGTCACTGGTTAATGGTAAATGAAGATGGCACACAGGTCAAATTGAAAAGGTTAGGTTCGCCTAAAAAAAACCCCACTTTTATTGATACTATTTATTTGAAATAATGCAGCTGAAAGCCTAACAACTCTCCCAAAGCATTGCACAACATGTGACCAATCTCTGCAAAGGTTTTACTTTGATAAAGTGAAGCAGAACAAAATTAGAGATGTTTTAGTACAGAGTTTAGGCGAGGTTATCAAAATGTGCATTTGGGCACCATGTGTGCCATTTGAATTTTCTCATGTACCAAACTACATATTTCACTTGTATATTACTTATGATGTTCAATACATCCAAATACAGCAGCTTTTGGCTTTTTTTTTTTTTTTTGGAAAATTCAACCAGACATCTATATTTTCCCATTCAAAAAAAAAAACAAATCAACTGAATGATGAATCCAAATGAAACAGATTGTATTTGAGCAAACTGTAAAAAAAAAAAAAACAGTAAAAACACAGGTAACAAAATGTGGTCACCGGGGAACTGGAAGCTGTACGGCCATATCTTCCTCCAGTAGTCAGTCCTTTGGTGGACCGTCACAAGGCCAGTGAAGATGATGATTGAGATGATTGCTGAGTGGTCGGGGGAGGTGTTAACGACGGCGTGTGGAGAGCCGTGGGGGGAGGTGATGCTGCAGAGCCTGGCTGAGGACGTCCTGTAACTTTCCGACGTGCTGGCTGTGAGGCACTTGAAGGACCTGGAACACTGGGTGGCTCGTAATTGTCATCACTGTAAACAGAAACGTGGAAGAAAAATAAATATGTGCATTCAGTGTCTGGTTCTGAAATTGTCATACATGTAAAGCACCTTCAGCCCAGCCCAGCCCAGCCCCCCCTACCCCCCCCCCCCCCCCCCACACACACACACACCTCCCCCCACTCACACCTCCATCACACACACACACCAACCCCCCCTCACACCTCCATCACACACACACACACCTCCCCCCTCCCCACACACACACACACTGCAATCAGGATTTTGTCCTCTGGAGAGATCGAAAATTATATAAATCAATACATTTATAAATCAATAAATCGATAAATATTACATTTATAAAACATACAAAACATACCTTTCCAATGATGGTAGGCAGTAGTCAGAGTCACTGGTGTCGCGTGCCTTCTCTTGATGCACGAGACGAATCCACTGCGTTCCAAGCGTCAGTCGCAATCATTTCCACGATTTCCTCCCTGGTGAAATGTGTCTTTTTTACTTGTTTCGACATCTTCCTCTCAATTAATTTTAAAACACACCGCAAAAGTTACTCACACGACTCTAAAACAAACAGCTTCAATGCGTAAGGCAGTCTGTGCGCAATGAGGTCCTGGTCATGCTGGCTTGTTTTTGTGTTACGCATATCGATAACTTTTGATCCCATTGGCCGATCTCCATGGTACATACCTCCCTGGATTCATTAGATCCAATAGGATTGAGCTAATCACTTGGAAATGACGGACAGCCCTGTTCGCCAGTCAACATCTTCAAATCTCTGCAAGTAGTGACGCGTAAGCTTCAGTGAGCACACGAGGTAACATTCGTACCTGAGGGGGGATTTCACCCCTCCCGACGGAAAGGAGTGTCTCTGCAGCAGTCCATAGAGTGGTCTCACCTACGTCACGATCTCCTTAGTTACGAGGTCTGTCCGCCATGTTGGAGTACATACAGATCCTACATGGCGGCGAGTAAACAAGGAAGTGCGGCGAAAATACCATACTTTGAATCACTGGATAGTGCATCAAAGGTTCGCTACCTGGCCAAATTGAAGGTTATTGGTAACTTGGATCCCTATACGATGAGTGCAGATCGTTTCAGTGCCGATCCTACTTATCTTCCATCAGTAAACTACGCCAACATCTACACGTATCTCGTGAACACCCCCAGTCCTTACACAAGTAGAATATGGGATGTGTGTTCTATAAAATGGTATAGAATTTGCAGGGTTGAGAAGTCCGGCAGTCCAGTATAATATCTCACTTTTTCATCATTATTTTCGAAAAATTCTGAATCAAACATGGATCGTTCATCGGAAAGTTCCTTTTTCAAATTCAGATTTTCCGAGAGTCGGCGCTGCATCTCAGCTTGCATTGCTGCAATCGTGGCCCCACCGAGGTCTGTCTGGTTGGCTTGGTTCTTCTTATCCTCGTCCTCGTCCTCTGCTGCTGGTGGGCTGTCATATGCATGATCCGACGTTAAACTCATATCAAGCAAAGCTGAGGCTGCATCTCTGTGTTTCGCCTGTTGTACACGCGCGACACGTCTCTGGTACCGACTGCTGTCACGGGCCGATGAAGCTTCGGTAACCTTCTCATGTCCAAGTTTTAGAGACGGAGACCAGTCTGGATTATCGGCATCTTGGAGAGTAGAGGGTTTACCTGAAACAGTTTGTAATAAACATTGAAATACAAGTTTACCGAGGGTAGTCTTATCGGATTCATTTATATTTCCTTTATTAAATACTGTTCACAAACGAATTCGTAAATAAAATCTGTGCGGATCACTCATAAAGTGATCCGCACATACTCTAGTGTACGCCAAATTCCATTCCTTTATATCTCGAGAGATGCGTGACAGCCATTTCTCGCGACGTCGCTTGGATAGCTCCTTCGTGTCATTTCCTTGATGTGTAATGACCGCTGGCAAACGAAAGAATGATTTCTTGTCTCTATCAGCTCTGCTGCCACAACCAAAGACAGCACAAAAGTTCACCATGATCGATAGGTTATGCGACTCAGCCGTGCATGCCAGTGGCTTTGTGTGTACTCCAACATGGCCGACAGCTAAACTGTGACGTCACACGAGACCACTCTATTGACTGTTTACCGGCGAAAAAATTGCGGGGATTTATACTTTTTCGCCTTGAAAACGTCAAAAGTGAGTCATATTTATGATCATGAAGCGACAATATGATTTGTGTTGCTGGTGTCTGTTGGCTCATATCTCAGCGATAGTATGACGGAGAGAAATGTTACGGCTATGTCCGTAATCGTTGTGTTGTTGGCGTGCTTTGTGCTATCTCGCTTTGTCTGTTAGCATGTAGCTTCGATTATTATGTCCAGAAATGTGTCGCGTGTGCACACAAAATGCGAAATATGAATGTGGTATTTGTAGTAATGCTGGTAGTTTGTGACTGAGTTGTTTTGGGAGTATGTTCAAACGGCTTTTATAGTCTTTTAGCCCTGCTTGTGAAGTTTTACGAGGTATGCGACATCATTATATTCGTTTTGTAATGAATACTTATTTTCGATGTTTTATGAAATACAGTCTCAACAGTGCCCCCTGGGGTAATCTCGAGGGCAAAATGAATCCCCTGCCAAGAAATTCAATCATCCAGTCTTAAAAGGCTAAACCCTGAACTCTTGGTACCTCGGCTATACTGTCCTACACTCTTTGGAAAGTTTGCTTTCCTTCTTGCACTACATGAGCATATGTTGACTTTATTAAGCCTGAGGGCCAGAGTCATTCTATTGCCGTGGTTACGCTGGTCTTTTCAACGCGGCTTTTGCGATCAGATGCGCAGCTTCGGACCTCAGCAGTATCTGTACATCTGTGTCTACAGTTGACAATTCAATTCGACCTGCCTGATCAAATTGTGTTCGGATATATTTTGTGCTCCAAGAAAGCGGCTGCAAAACGGTGGATGAAGACGTTTCACAATAAAAGCCCCCCGTTACCGTTGCTGCTTACTCTTCCTCCCTGCAGTAATCATGTTTTATTGAAGAATAGCTGCAGAGGAAGATTGCGCCCACATGCTGTCTACACCTAACTGACATCCAAACTCAATGCAACCCAGGCCACCTCGGCATGTAGTATGGCGGATCAGATCCCAATGTGAGTCAGATCTGAACTCTGAGCGTACAGACTCGACAGTTAACGTGTCCTGGCATGATGATCAAGATGATGATCAAGCTTATTAGAATTCAGTTTTCTTTGTTTGTTTTATTTTTCAATGTACACTGTATACCTTATCCCTGGACAATGCACCAACAAGCTGTTATCTTGATAATAAGAAACATGTATTAGAAGCAGCACCAGGATGTGCCCATAACTAGGGCATTGTATTATGTAAATGTTGTCCCTTATCCTTGAATGAGCTTTCAAGGTGCACTGTGTCTGTAAACATAAGGATTGATGCATTACCGTATGATAATTCATGATGGGGCACTTTGTTGTTGTCAGAGTTCAACATCTGAAGTGAAAGGTTATGGATGAAAAGTTTATTGTGAGAAAATGCTGGAATATGCTACTGGACAGAATCCTTATTAGGCTATTGAATTTACTGTCAAATAATATTCAGTCTCAAGTGTGCAGAGGATACGTTCAAAAATATTGATCATACACAGAATTGACAATGTAATAGAGTTTGGCCTTTTGACCACTACCTTCATCTCTGTTAGTTTCAATGAAGAGGGCTCAGCTGACAGACATTTAACAGCAAAACATTCAGTTCTTTGTAATCACCATGTGTCCAAGAAATCCTAATCAAATCTACGTCCACTATTATATTAAGAAAAACATAGTACATCATACTATTCATATTATATGTGTTAACCTTAGGCCAGAAGGACACACGGAGGATATGCAACTTCATGGTCAGGTCATACAATTGTATTTTTACATGCAACATTTCATAGACAAGCTGCTTAGAGCAATATTGAAGCAATACAAGAGGATTACAAAAACATTCTTACAGCTTCAACTGTGTGACCTTGCAACTCCTGCCTAAGTAAGAAGAAAACTAAAGAAGAATATCCAAAAACATGTTTTAGTAATAAGACGATATTGTATTTTAGAAAAAAGCTTCTCAACAATGACAGCATAATGGCTTCTGAATTGTGTTCCCACCAAGGTTATAATAGTTTTGAATTTTTAAGTGCTTTTTATTTTAATTTTGCTTTGAATTTACAAACACCAAGATGGTGGTCCTAAAAACGGGTTCTAGGAATGACCAACATCATTTGCTCTCAAGATCGGACGTTGCAGATATTGAGAGTTTTTGGAGTCAGTAGACAACATAGATGAATGTTCCTTTCTGTATTAGGAGGACAAACACGCTATCTCATACACACTGCAACGATGTGTGCGGAAACCGGAATCAGAGACAAATCGTAATGCAGCATGATTCACTGTATCTGACATTTCAACAGAAGATGAAATTGAAACATCACCATCATCAATTGGTGATAGAGGTGTTGCTTGAATTAATTAAAAGAAAAGCATTTGTTTCGGTAGTAAAATACAAATAAGACACTCAATATGTTTAAAATATGGATTCATTTCTAGGAAAAGAAAATCTGATATTTCTTCGTTGAGACGTGTTCAATCGGCTCATAATTTGCAGTTACAGTTCTTTGGAAGTAATATGTTATAGCATCAGTCTGAAACAGAAATAATTGTTTTTCTTCAACCTGGTGGTCTCGTTTCAGTTCAGTCTTGGGTTTTCGGAAATAGTTTTTATTTAGTTTCAGTTTTTACTATTTTTCACTGCTGGTTTTAGTTTATTATATGTAATAACCTTGGTTCCATCCAAACTATATACTTTCATTTAACTGTCTTTTATCTATGAAGTAGTGGACTTGAAAGACACATGTTTAGCATAAAACACCTGGTGTTATTACAGTATAATTCATTTGGTATATTGGGATTTTCACCACTTTGAGGGATAGACCTCTGACCCATCACCACCAATCACACAACACAGATATTTCATTCTGCAAACACTGACATATCCATCCCTGTAAAGCTAAGGTCATAATATCCGGCTTTAGTGGGGGAGAGAAATCAATACCTCTTTTCCCAATAGTGGGATAGGGTCATTATTTGTTATTACCCAAAGTGATTTCTATGCCACATTCCAAAGATTACAAGGAAAGGTTGTTTGTCTCCTTTGAGTGGAGCCTGACCTTGGGAAGCCAGCTCCTACTTGATCTGTGCATAGTGTCCGAGACATCTAAGGTCGTTGTGTTTTTGTCTCTATCATATGATCGTTGGGTTGCGACTCGTCCGCTGGATGAAGAACATCTCAACAGCCCTTGCGTTTGAACATCATGTCACGTAACTGAAGCAATCCTTTCTTCTAACCTTTTGTAAAGCGTGAGGATGTAAATCAAATGATACCCTTCATGAGGCTGGTATTTATAACACCAAGAAGCAGAGATTAGCGCTAAGGTGTAGAGGGACTAATTACCTTCTCATCCCATAAAACTGGGATTCGCTTCAATAATGGATGCCCGACTTTAATTAAGCGCTGTGTATATTTAGGCGCTCGTTTATAAAATGGGTGGGATTAATGGCGTACGAGCCAAGTCCAAAGACAGCAACGCCTGCAGACACAGCAGTTCGGTGTAGCAATAGGAAGAGTTTCTGCGACTGTATGGCTGCATGAAGTTTGTGTGGAGAGGCTTGTTTGGGTGGCGGGGTTTGATGGATTGCTAGGGAGCGGCGGTTCCCTCTGTGTCCTCAACTTGTTCGGAAATTGAAGAGAACATCTTGGCCAGACTCTACAGAGTGACTTAAACACAATGGCCTGATTCTCAGCTCTCAGAGAAGATGCCAATTTTGTCAGACCCGTCAGTTGTATTCTGAAGTGTTTGGCGTGTCAACTTTTAGCACCACTCGGGCCCCGGGGGGAAGGTTCTAGGGTCCTTGATATGAGTCTCCATTTGTCTCTGATTTAGCTTCTGTGTCACCTTCCTGCTCATCACACTTAACGTCCTAGCGTGCTATCAGCATCACCACTCATTCCGTTGATTTTGTGCAAAAATGTTCCTCTCAGAAACAACTTTATCAGTTTCGTTTTGTGACAATATAGTGCATCAACTGTTGCCCACATGGAATAATCTCTTTTTCCATCTTGTTCATAGTAACAATATAGACTTTTGTCTGAGATAATTGTATCTGGAAATGAATAGTTTTATTGAGTGACCCCCTTGCCGCTCCTTATCCCTCCTTCCTACGACCACCATTCAGTTGCTGACTGGGAGCAGAATACACCACGAATACAACTGGTTGGATTGGAGCCCATTGAGGGGAAAAAAATAATGAAATTAATTCAAAGAGCAGATGAATTATTTAATGTCTGTCTTTGAGCTAAACCCTGGGGTGATAATTGAGGCAAAAATAAACAACCCATGGGCTTCCTCAAGGATTCCTCGATCCAATATTGAACTGGTTGTCTGTGCATCAATTAGTCTATGCTAAAGAATTTCAGATTTGTTTTTTTGTCTCTTCCTTCTGTGCTGTCAGAGTTTTGTCTGAAGAAAATGTCTGTTTTCCTTTTACTCAAACGTGGAGTTTAGGATCTTTCATTAATTTAGATGCAGAATCAGACAAACAGTGAAATCTCTTGCTGCCATCTTTCTACAATTAGCTTCGACTGGGTTGTGGCAATCATATTAGCAGCCATACTGCATCTCATGTGAGGCTGCATTAACAACAAGCCAATTTTACCCTCTAGCTCATTTAGTACCTTATTCAGATGACATTCACCAGACAATCATCAGTGGGGCAAGCCGATGCGCGCCAAGGCTGTAGCCTCATATGTAAGCTTGTTTTCATACCCGCAGATTTCACACACTAAATAAAACATAAGCATCTGATGGTTGCATCATCTGCTCTTATTCTTTCCACTAAAAGGCTCCAGGATGCAATATTTCTCCAGAGATACTGTTTATCAGCTAACACCTGGATTCACTGTATGGACCCTGACAAGTAGGCGGTACCGTAGTTTCATGTTATTCTTTTCTCTTAGTCTTGAAGACTTTTCTGTTTGCTGCTGCCTTTAATTGAACCACATTCAATTATTATATTAATCAATTTCCAGCATTTCTGCATTTTACTACTGTATTTTATTTCTTACACTGTTTTTTAATGTTTTAATGCAATGCATATTCTTAATTGTTTTGAAATCTCCTTTTCTTTTGCCTTATGTTGTGATGCTTTTAATGGTTTTATGTGAAGCACTTTGAATTACCTTGTTGTTGAAATGTGCTACACAAATAAACTTGCCTTGCCTTAAACTACACAGCAAGGGAATCTGAGAATTCCCTTGCAAACATTTATTCTGTAACCAAAGACAAACATTGTCTGAACCCTAGCCTTACACTGTCAAGCTTTTGAAATCAACTATATGGATCTTGTTACTCCGACATTTTTTTTTTATACCTTTTTCACTCTGCTCCTCCACAACAGATCAACCTTTTTACTGTAATGACACTTCCTGTGCTTCATTAGGAGCCCTCTTGCAGTTACCTAGCATGAGCAAACGTTTTCATACTATCATTAGGCTGATGTTTTTTTAACTGTAGGCTAAATTTGCATTGAAAATAGATACAGTGTCATAATAAACTATACTTTAAGTATTTCTTTCAATATAGCAAACTCCTATCTTAACTGTAATTCAACCACAACCACCTGGCTGCAGATAAGATGCGGACGGCAAACACGATAGTCATGGGAATACAGAGTCCATGCAGGCAACTGTGTTGCGACAACAGGCGCAAGTGGTTCTTCTTTGAAATTTCCATTAGACGTTAAATGTGTAAAAGGAGGACAAATAGGAAGATGGCATTAGAGTCTGCCCAACGTTAAGAAGAAGAGTAAGACAACGCCCGTTTTCAGAGCTGCCAACTCTTCTGTTTTTGATCATGAGACTCACACGATTGACAGGCACCCTCACGCCACACAAAGGAAAAGTCATTTATAACGTATGATAGAAGATAATTAAACCTGCAACTAGTTCAGCTGCTGCTGAAGCAATCAAAACTAAAAAAACTGAAAGGAAGAAGTAGAGAAATAAGAAGCACTGGATGATTACAACAGCCTGCGTGGTGTTTTATTCATCATGTTATTCACGATGTCTTCATGTTTCAGATGTCCATCCGGTCTGTCCTCCAAATCAGCAGCAGCTGTCAGTACCATCTCAGCACAGAGCGTTTTATTTTATCTCTTTACCTCCACAAGTCAGTGGTTTCTGCTGCTCTGCGCGCACAAGAGGACACGGCGGGCTCGTGAACCCAGCGCCGCGGCCAGATCGCAGTCAAGTGCGCCTTGCCAAGTTCGTCGGGAGCGTGCCAAACAGACTTTTGGTAGTTTTGTGGTCAGGCTCCCTTGGCGCACCTGTGGTGCACTTTGGCGCAGGGTGGGATCAGAAAGATTATTATTAGAGCATTATAGGAGCTCTTCCTCTCAGTTTAGAAAACTGTTGATGTGCAAGAAACTGGAGAATAGTTCATCAAATCAACACGTTTGATGTACACATACGCACGGAGGGGCTCTGTGATTATTATACTAACAGTCTGATGCTAAAATTTAACCAGCGGATCAGCCCTGCGTTATTGTGACTTAACAGTGCACAACATCCCTCCAGTTAGACTGCAGATGGAACAGACACCTGCTGCCGGCTGTAAAGGACAGGCCTTCCGTCATGATAGGCAGAGCTTAATATCTGCATAGCTGGCATTGATGCCATAACCGCTGGTTGAAAAATGATGTTGTAAAATGATTGTTGCTGTCTCAACAATTAACTAAATTACACATAGTACCAAACAAATTCATGTTTGCAAATACATTTCTGTCCATGCAGCTATGACAGCATGTGCCATCTCAGGAATCCGTTCCATCAAATATAATTTTACAAATAGAATTCATGGAAAAGCAACATAAACCAGCAGAGAGAATGGCGGTTTAGAAGAGTTAGCATCCAGGAACGTGTCGATTGATGCCCATTTAGCAGGATGCTACATTTTAAGGACGTTTCCACACTTTGAAAGTGAGCTCGGGATGAGTAATCTTTTGACATCATTTTGGCTATGGTGTGTGGAAGTTGGCAAATACGCTGCCACGCAACCATCATTATTGACTATGATGACCAACTTAGCTTTTCATCTATGAATGCTTTAGAATTGTGATTTTGGCTGTTTGTGGAGTGATATGTCCCCTGAAAATCACATTGATGGGAGTCAGACTGTTGATGGAATAAATCAAGATGTATTAAATGTGAGCCTTTGGGTGATATCTTTCTTTGTTTCGTCTTTTTGTCACTTTGCAGAGAATGAATAGACACTTAGTAAAACTAATCAGGGAAATATGTTTGCAGTTCAGCTGAGATACGCCAACTTAATCTCATTGGAAGGTGTATAAATACAAATCACAATTCATTTCAAGGACATCCCGCCTTTCCTGATAATGCATTATAGTTGAAAGTCCTGTGTTTGATTGACCCATCCCCCTCCTGCCATAGGATGTTTTTCTCACTTTTTTTACTATGTCACTTCATCTGAGCATAGCATATGCATTTGTATTGCAGTCAGTACAGACTACATGGTGCAAAATGACACACAAAAAGCAAGAACGGCGTTGTTATTGCATGCTCGATGACTTAGAAATGCTTGTGTTTCATTCCTACGCCATTTTGTAGACCAAACTGGACAAGCTTTACATCGTTACATTTCTTAACAGGAATTTGAATGCAGCTGATAATTTACATGGCTGATTATTAAGCTATAATGTCATCATTTGACCTACTTGTCAATAACAACATTAACCAGATATTTACTGCGTCCTTGGTGGAGCATCATAGTTTGACTCGCTCATAGTTTGACTCGCTGGGCTATCCAGCGCTCTCCAGTACCATTTTGCTCTGCGTGACATAGAGGGATGTGTATTATACCCCGTAAAAAAACGCAGCATCTCCTCCCTGTCACGCATGAATCATTTAGGAATGCCCATCCCCAGATGCATAATCCCTGTCATTGCACAGCTGCAACAGTGGAGTCCGTCAAGCAGAGATCCTTCTGTGCGGTGCAGTATTTTTCTAATGCCTAAAAGGGGGGGGGGGGGGGATAATATATCAGTTGAGGTCATATCAAATAATGGTCAGGTCTAGGTTGTTGTAAGCGCAAAGTTGTTGAATTGACACGGGGACACTCTTTTTGACGAGAAGAAACTTTCAGCAAATCAGCATTTTTTTTCTTCAAAGCACCACACTAAAACACAGAAGTCTACATCTTCAAATAGCTCCAGGAGTCTTTAACCCATCACTTTAGAATAACCTTGTGATGTCTTTCACCATGCAGCCCTTTCTTGCTTTCCTTCCTTCATCCTGAGACGTGCACGGCTGATATTGAACACAGCGCCTCCCCTGACATCCCCTTGTAGTTATCTGTATGCTGTGAAGTGTCTGCCTCATTCCTTGTGGCACAGTCTACCTCATTCCCTTCACTCCCCCTCGCTAAGGATGTCTTCATCACATGCTCCCCACCGAGGTCCCCCCTTTTGAGCGTGGTTGACTGAGGAGGCGACGGAGGAGAAACAGCGTTTGCCTCCCCAGAGACACGCTGCTGTTTGTACCAAAGGATGAGAACACCTCTTTGTCTCTCTACCTTTTACCGCAATATCACCTTGCTTGAAGTCTTCTTTCCTACCAAGTGATCCCGCTAAAAATAGTTTCTCGCTGCATAGGTTTTTGTGAGCAAGTTTGTCAAAACTTATCAGACAGTGTTATATCTTTTCTCTTTAAATAAATCAATTCATTCACTTAAGGAGGTTATGTGTTGTATCTTACATTCAATTCATTTCGTGAAAGACTAACCCAAGGGCATCTGTAACTTGAAAAAGGTCAAATAAAGAGAGCCAGACAGGATGAAAAGAGCCAGAATTGCTCCCTAGTTTGTAATATCGTTCCAGCCCTGTGGAGGAAGTATATGATTTGATTTATTTTTAGCTCGGCCCAATGTGATGGTAAGATCTTTTTGTCACTACAGGGAAATACATGTTAGCTCACCTGTCTGTCATTGATGGCCCATTGGCTATCCTCCCATAACGTTTATTTTGTGATGAATTTTCTTGCGCCCACAGTCTATCCCCCGGGCGCTCTCTGTCAACATATCTAATTATGTTGACTCCGTTAAAACTGTTTTGATGCATGGTTTACCAAAAGGGATCTCTGATATATCAGCACCCCCCCCCCCCCCTCCAAAAAAAACAAAACACAAAGCAGATGAGTTTTTTATTTCTTTCAGACTTTCACAACAACATAGTGACAGGAAAAGATAAAGATGACATTTTCTTCTCGAAGAGGCTGTATTTATGATTAATTCAGTACACAACAGTGTTGAAAGCCTTGGAGGACCGTTCTTGATTTTGTGTGCTACCTGTTTTTGAAAAAGTCAGAATTTGTCCTCATTTATTGGACTGCCTTAGAATTTAAGAAGAAGAATAACTACCCGGGGGGGGGAGTCAAATCTTTACAGATGTACATTTACATGACATGTAAACAGTCACAGACAGGACCCATAGACATGCAGTTGGAGAGTGATGGAGGTTCCTGTGCACCCAACCAGCAGTTAGGGTTTGGTGCCTTGCTCATGGGAACCCAGGCAGTAAACGGGAGGTGAACTGGCACCAAGTGAAGCCAATGCTGGTGATGCTCAATTGGAAATTGAGGTCCCATTTCGAGTAAAATGGACAATAAAGCAGGGTATGTTTTAGGGCGTGGCTACCTTGTGATTGACAGCTCGCTAACGCGGCATAGTCCGGAGTTGTCTGCGTCGTCGTCTTAGAACTTTAACCCTTTCACAGTTTTCAGTTCATGAAAGTTAATTGTAACATTTTGGTCACCTAAAATAAAAAAACAAGATGGCGACGGCCAAAATGCTAAACACGAGGCCTTAAAAACCATAGTCCACAAACCAATGGGTGACGTCGTGGTGACTACGTCCACATTTTACAGTCTGTGGTCCACTCTCCATTCCTGGTGGAACCGGCAGCCCTCCAGTTCCCAAGACACGTCCAGACAGAATGATCCACTGAGGCCCCAATTTATGTCTAATTCCAAAACATTTTGGAATATTCAAAACAATATTTTATCATTGATTTGATGATGTATTTATTATTGTTTCATTGAGTGAATAATTGTTGATTCATATTCAAAAGTACAGTTTTTTTGTTTTCGTCGTCACAGATGAGGTTTGTGAATGTCATTGAGTTCAGTCCATCTTTCCAGCGTCACTCTTGAAGGGTTGGAAGTTGCATATATTTCCAAAAGTGGTGCTGAGTACCATTCACTGTGGTCTTAGCTCTTTGAGATTTGACACTCATCTTTGCGGCCGCACAAAAGAGTGCGAGACAGCCGATAAATTTATAGGGGAAAGAAGAAATATGGGGTTTAGGAGTCCCTGAAAGTAGCCTGTGGATATGGATCAAATGGATTTATTCTCAGTGTGCCCATTTTTTTTAACTCGAATAGAAATCAGAGGAGGGGAAGCTGAAGGGAAAATTGAAATGGAAAATTCATCGGGACCCTATTCTGTCCTGACGAAATCTGTCAAATTGAGTGGCGGTAAGGTAGCATGGATTCATTGTGTAAATGTGTCACCTGAGATGGGCCTGCTGGGGTTCAGAGATTTGCAATGATGTCATTTAAGGAATAAAACACATTTTTTAAATATTTATAATCTCAGGAGAAGTGTATAAGAAAACATGTTCATGATGTATTACCACCTGTAACCTACACAGGTACATGGACAAGTAGGTCTCAAATACACCGTCTTCCATTCAGGACAGAAAGTTGTCGTTAGCTTAATTGCTCATTTAGAAGCATTTTCAACATCAATTTAATTGTGTTGAGGAATTATACAGTAAATACTCAGGTGTTTTAAAGGGCAGAAAACAGACCTCATGTTGAGGAATACAGAAATAAAAGTGAAAGCTTGTGATATGTGACCGCTTCTGAAGAGCCAAATGCCAGCTTGATGATTGATTGTGGTTTATTCTAGGAATTGGCCACTAATTGGCACTCTCTAGATAACTCTACTTTCTCTCTCTCAGCCTTCTTCTTCTACCTCTTATTATTTTGATAACAGTAATTGCACCATCGGGAGCTCTCTCACAAACATTTTGACTTTTTGAGGTATTGCCATTCACTCGAGGGTTTTATATGTGGAACATTTTCTCACGTGTGACATTTTTGTAAGTCGCTTGATTAAGACGCGTTTTCCAAATCCCAAGGCAGAATGAATGAAACATGTTCAGACCACACGGTTTTATTATTCTACTTTCACCTTGACACCGGGACTATATAATCTCTCATATATACCCTATTACATGTCACATACAGACAAGTGTGCAAGTCTATTTGAATTTGTGATATGATGTGGTGACACCCAGATGGGGGAGTATAGTGTGTCTAGTTGTCTGTATCGCATGAGCAGCTTCCTCGCAGCAGCTTCTCCAGAAAGAGGATGGCTATGGAAATGTAATCAGCCCATCTTTTCTCCTCATATTTACTACGCTGCTGTGGAGAACTTAATTGGCGGCTGGTTTAAGCTCACTAGGCCTCATGTGCACTTGTCACAGCACAACAGGTAGGAATGCAGTCGGGGCAAATCAATGGTCAATTCGAAAAAAAATTCTATTTTGTGATATATTCTATATTCTGTTCTAAATAAGAGCAAGTACGAGGACCCAGCAGTCACAGCCTCAGTATTGTAAAACCACTTTGTGTTCATACAGAACCGAGGTCAAAAAAGCTCACCTGCCAAAAGTGGCCGGTGGAATTGACACAGCGCCTGCCAATTTTAGCCCGTATTTGGCGGGTTGGCAAATGTTAATTTCGAGCCCTGGTGGCACGACATGTGGCACTGGCATGGACTGCCATGGACAGGTGTTGCTTGTGTGGGAGCATAAAGATCTAAAATATGGTTCCAAAATCATCCAACCACTGAAAAGAGTAATACACCCGTTCTTAAAAAATAATTAGATTCCACAAAAGAAAGAAATGACCCCCTTAAAGAAAAAGAGAGATGGATCAGCAGGGTCCTCGTGGTACAATATGGACTTTATGTGGATTATTTTAAGCATTATCATCGTGAAATATGATTTAAAAAATACTCATTTTCTACTGTATACTTGTTTTAAACTTTAAAAATGATAAAATATTAAAATAAGTATTGATTTTAAAGCAGATCTCTCCTTGGATCCAGATGGGAACTTTTTCAGATTTCGGTCTCCAGCTGGAGATTTGTGCTTCACTAGAAGAGACACAGAATCCGAGGACTTTATCACTCTATCTTGGCAGCATAGCGGTGATATAGTCAGGGCCACGTCGATGCATGGATTACTAGACAAAAGTACCAGGATCTTAAAAATCCATTGCTAAGACTAATTGGAGTTTCAACAAGAAACAAGTGCAAAAGACTTTGGAACAGGATTTGGAGCAAGAGTAATGTGAGCTCTTTGCTTTGTTCCAAGTTAAAACCTTGGCAGCAGCATTCTGGATGAGCTGTAATTGATTTATAGACATTTTTGGAGAAACCTGAGAGCAATTTCTTACAAATTGTCAAGCCTGCTTGTAAAAAATAAAATAAAAATGACATTCTGTTCTGCATCTTCGGGCAAAAGACCAGTGAGATTTGGAGTTTTCCTTAAATGATGGGATAATGTTTCTGAACGTCTACATGCAACTGAGAGACTGACCTCAGTGATCATTGGTTGATGCTGAACTTATTGATGCAATTTGTAAATGTGTAAGGATACTTGGGGCTTTATGGTTCTGTATTATTTCAAGTGGGATATGCTGGATACTCTGAACATTGTTGCCACGACGGACTTAAAGATTGATGGAATGTGTGCCGGGTTTTGGCTTAGGTATTAGTGGAGATTTAAGATCTTGGCGTCGCCTCAATCTGTGTTCTGATTTTAGATAATTCAATCTGTTACAGAGTAAATTGTTGAAGTGGCCATTAGCCAAAAGCAGATTTGAGTCAAAAACCGTATATAGTCTTGATGCGGGCTGGTGGAAAAGCTGTCTTTCAAACCAACAAACCAGGCAGCAACTCTGTCACTGCAGCAGCTGGACTGCCAGACGACACCAAAATCGTCTCCCTTGAATAATGCATGTTCAAGGATTCTCTCATAATCTCATCACGTGAACAGTGGCAAAGTGCTGATACATACAAAGCAAATTTATATCACACTTTGCATTTCCAGGAGAGTGGGCGATGGACATTTTTTTCTGAACATGCGGAAAAAATATCCTCTTGAAATGCACAATATTCCACATGTTATGAGGTGCCAGAGGCATGCACCACCTTAATCAAATTATGCCATAATGGAAAGTATGAGCAGAGACATCTTCAACCTCATGAGTGCCAAAGTCAATATGTTTCTCAGATTGCCCCTGAACAGAGAAACAGTGCTCCATAAATAAGTCCTTGTTCCATATAATGGAGGTTCTCTCAGATGCCTCTTGCTGCTGGGACTTTGCCCGAGAGCATATTCTCACGTATTCCATCCGATTGTGAATGACTGTGGAATAGAAACAGGCTCACAGCCTGACTTACAGTTATAGCTGGAGTATTTCTGTCAGGACACAAGAGGTTGTCTGCTCTGCTGATATGAAGACAAACACAGCCAGATGTGTTACATCAGTTAAAATTATGCTTTTTTCTTCTCAAAGGGGTCAGTAAAGAAATGTCTCTTCTTAGTAAAGAGTCAGCTTCAATTTGAAATCAACACTGGATAGAAAACTGACATTGCATAGTTCATTCTTAAAACAAATTGAACAAATTGAAACAAAGTGAAAATTCTCCTGTGTGCCAACACATAGGAATGGCCCAATCTGTTTGGTTTGTCCCTTCAGGGCTACCGTAGAAACACAATGCAACATAGCAGACTCTGTGAAGAAGACCCGCTCTGGAAATGGATATAAACGGCTCATTCTAAGGTAACAAAACTGCAGTACTGTGTACTGATTGTACACGAAAGAAAACATATTAATCAATATATTCATTTCTGGCATATGCTATACACTGTCTCTTGGATAGTTGGATGTTTCAGCCAAATAAAACTCCGTCATATCCTTCAGTCATACAGTTAAAAGGCAATCATAATGTCATTGACTATTCCAAAAAACATTTGAAGTGTTATTTTACCGAAAAATGTATTGGGCTACACCAAACGCAAAATGGCAACCACATATGTCGATTGTCTCGCCAAATTACATTTGTCTTCTACTGTATGTCCATTCTGAGATCCGATCACTCCGTCTGAAAGGGCAGAGCAGAAGACTGCATTACGCACGGGCTCACAATGCATCCCTGAACACCTACGGAGGTAGTCCAGCCAATCGGAAAACATGATTCGTCCTTATCTCACAGTGGGTGCATTTACACCTGTAATATCACATGGTCAACAACTTTCCGATTGCAATCCAACAACCCACAACTGATTTTAATGCAAGGTGTAGATTACGTTTACTTTCATATATTAAGCCTTTCTGCCTCCCGTAGAATCCTGCGTTCGGCTTCCCAATCAATGTTTTCAGACAGAGGCGCTCTGGAGATGAGGTTATGAATCTACAGACAAAAGTATTTTATCTGAGCAAGAAATGTCGAAGAAATGTGAACCTTATTTTTTGCAATAAAAACTCGGAAAAGACTTGCTCTCCGTGAATTCGTTTTTTTTGCCCTTGAAGTTTATAGGCTTTTTCAAGAGCTGTCTTATGAATGGCCAGACTACATTTGTAATAATAATAATACATTTTATTGATAGAGCGCTTTCATAGTTCTCAAAGACGATTTACATTAAAATCATCATATATAAAAGCAATACACTAAAAACATAAAATACACAATAATGGTCACACGTTAAAAGCAGTTTTGAAAAGGTGGGTTTTGATTTGGGATTTGAACATGGAGAGGTCAGTGCAGTCTCAGATGTGTTTGGGGAGGGAGTTCCAGAGGGAGGGGGCAGCTATGGAGAAGGCTCTGTCTTTTGTACACGTGACATCAATATGAATGGATACTGTAAGCCTGTAAAAAACTTGCGAAGCAATAATCTCAACCATTTGGGGCTCTCGTGAATCAGCTGCAGTCTCTTTACAACAAGACATTTGCTCTTGGAGTAAACGGTTCATGAAAGCATCATTGTTTGGGGTGTTTTTATAGAGAGGTTTCAGTCAATGCCATTAGAGTGGAAATGTAAAATCCCAAATTACTCAGCACTCAATACAGCAGTTGATCGTGCATATTACACTGGAGCCGCCACTGGCAGTGGTTTAATGGGTCGGTCTGTCGATCATTGTAAATTAGCTCTTTTGAAAACACTTCATTTGACGGTTTCAATTATCATTATAGTGTAATATTGTTTTCTTGAAAGAAGAGATATGAATGCTTGTGCATCAGTTTTGCACTTGAGTGACTTTGGGAAATGTTGTGCTTCCTCAGCACTGAGTTGAATTGCAAATAAATCATCTCTATACAAACAGATCCCTGCGTATTTCACTCACATAGACTTTTGCACATCTGTCGAGAACATGGTGAATTGAGTTTCCCCAGTGAGACATCACAGTGCCAGTCGTGGTACTGTGGAAGATATTGATTGGCACATGTCACTTCTGACTCGATACAGTTTTAACAAAAATCCCCACAATGACCAGTAATCTGAGCATTTATTAATGCCAACGATTTCAGTTTCTTTTTTGTTCCTTTACATTTAAAGGCTCCAGTTACAAATATGAATGAGTTCATCAGAAAAAGACATATTTCCTCAACCGAGGTTGATTAAAGAAGCATACAGCACAGACCATTCAAAATTGCTGCCACTTGCTTCTTTCCACTGTAGTTTTGAGACAGCAAAAATGGCAAAATCATTTTACCGGATGTAATATCTACTGTAATTCACCAAAATTGAGTTTGTAATGCTGACCCCGGAGAGATTTAATGAAAAACTTTTGAAGACATTCTTTTTTTAATCCACAGAACAATGAAGATTGTGTTATTCCTGTGAATGGATGAAATAGTCATGTTTTATGATTTGTGTGGAATTGAAATGAAAATGAAGGTGATACTTTTGTGCAGCCAAGTTTCACCAAATGGTGTGAAATAACTTTATTCATTACATCATTTTGCGTGTTATCACTGCACCTTCTTTTTGCTTTTCGTGTGTCATTTGGAAATGACGTACAGAAAAACTGATATTGTGTAGACATGATACACAAAGTGTCCTTAAAAAAGGCATGCTATCTATTCCAGATCACATTGTTTTATGAGAAGGTTATTTTTTGGGGTACCTTGTTGTTCAACGACAATGTATTTCATCAGTCTTACGTTGAACATCCGCTGCTGGACATTTGGGCAATTGCAATTTGGTCAAATCTGGAGAAATTAACTTAAAATATGAATTGATCCAGTTCCTTAAAGAGAGACTGAATCAGCTAAAGACTGTTAGGCTGGCTATATAAAGAATGATGTCATCATGTAGCCTTGGCATACACACATGGCTCATTGTTGATACCGGTTAGACCTGCAAGCAGGTTCTGCAGTAAATATTAGGCTATACTAATTGTAGATATAGTTTTTGTTTCCGACTCATGTGATTTAAACATTTCCAATAGCTCCAGTGTGTTGTAAAGTTCAAGAGTCAAAATTGAGTGAACATAGATGTAAGAAATTAAGATTCATTTAAAAAGAAGTGTGTGTGAAAATTGGATTTTAGCCTATTTAATTCAAATTGTGCTTAGAAGGAATTATTTCCACCAGATATTATGACTGGCATTTCTCGGGGCAGGAAAACCAAAAGGGTTCGCAAGCATGGGATGCATTGTTTTTAATCACTTATCAGAATAGGATGCTAATTTATATCGTATATAATATATCCTTGAGTCTGACGCGGCAGGTGAGTGTGGAAAACGTTTCAATTCAGAATCAATGCATCTCATCAATCTCATCGGCTCCTCTGATTGGCCTTCTTAAAGACCTCCAATCAAACAATTTAGAACAAATATGGACCGATGACAATTGAAAAGACTATTTTGATGAAAATCACAATTTTTGGGGCGCACACCCTCCTCCGACTGTCGACATATCCAATGGTGTGATGGACGGCCATATAGGAGTATGGAGGTGGGAGTGAAAGGTTTTTATAAAAACTTTAAAAAACACATGCATACATGTGTTTTCTGCAAAAGCATGCACACATTCACACATAAATTGAAGCAAACTTGAGCAGGCCAAACTCCAGGCTGAATCAGAGCAATTTCCAGGGTGGATTTGAGCAATCTGGTCATTCTAATTATAGCGTGCTGTACGGGGAAAGTGGCGAGGTCCTCAAAGAAAGCTGTAATCAAAACCTCACGCAGCGGGGTGCTGAAATGCACAAGCACTTAATATGACGGCATGAAATTGCAAATTCATGACCCTTGAATACAGTGTGCACCCGGCATGAGGTCGGTCCTAGTCTTTTTCCGTCTCCGTGTCTTCTCATATCGAGAGAAACATTGCAGAGTTCTTCCCCTGCCTGGGAATATAGGGAACTGCATCATTATCCGAAGAATCTGAAGCGGCAGGTGTAGTGCAGCATGGAACAATTGCTTAACCTGCCTTTAACAAGGGCCACAGCCCATAAATCAAACCCCAGACCATGACTTTATAGTTCATCCCATTTTGTCCTCATTTCTACTTTGGATTTACGACACAGTATAAAGCTCAATGGAATATTACAAAGAACTTTACTGTTATTGTGGATAGAACATGCGGGCACAAAACCTGCCGTGCACCGACTCTCAACAAGGCTTTTATTTTGTCACTGTCGTTAAGTGCTTCACACATTTCTCCGCCTGATCTATCAGTGTCACAATGTCGGACAATCCAACGACTGTCATCACCCTTGAAATGTCAATGGGATCTCTAACCGGTTTAGCAACTAAAGGCATCCTTGAAACAAAAGCATCATATTTAATTGAGAACATTCCACAATCTGCTGAGTGTGAAATAGCTAGTACAGCTGAAGCCCCCTAAAGTAATTTGGCATTATTGGCTTTAAAAAAAAACAAAAAAAAAAAACTTTTGTTTTATTTTGGTGACGTCATTAAATTAAACTATTGTTTCTCACATGGACAAGTTATTTATAACTAACAAGCGACATATGTGCGTGTGTAATGATTTGTATATTTTCTCCCTCTTCAAATGACAATCCAACAGCCTATCATCATGCTGAACGATATAAAGTTCACACTGTCAGGTCCATTCTCCATCCATTGTGTTAAGAATTAGGATTTGGGAGTGACGCGGGTATGAAAGCTAGTTTATCCGTCTTTCCTTTACAAGCAGGAAAATTATTTCTCTCTTTATTTGAGAAAAGTTCATATTTGTGTTGTCAAATTTCACTATGACCCTGAAATTCTGTCTCTTGTGTTATCATATACTGAATGCAAGCAAAACCACACTCTTTCTGATTGAACCAATCTATGAACCGTCTGAAACAATGGATATCCGCTGCGCCATATGGGCCCCAAAAAAAATTGCCGCACGCTGTGCGTGCACACATTCCCCTCCCCTTGGGGCTAAGCCCCCCCTTTCTTTGAGTCCTAGAAACGCCCCTGGTGCAAATGCACCCTTGAAAGGATTTTAAGCTTTGATCAAAGTTATTATAATAACTTGTGTTTGCTATTTTCTTCAATAGTTTGATCTTTGATAGAGTAATGTGGGTTTCTTAGCCCCGAATTCAAAGGATTTAAGTTACATAAACAGATATGTAATTTTACATTTATATAACTGCATGTACAATATTTTTACACTTGAATAAACAATAATCAAATGCAGAGACAGTTGTTTACCAATATGTCAGGAGTAGTTACATTTACACAATCTTACATTTACAACCGGCCCTTTGACGCCGACCGTGATGCTGATGTGGCCCCAGAGTGAAGATGAGTTTGACACCCCTGAGCTAGTCGTAGAAAATGTGATGTGTGTGTGTGAAATTCTCTGAACTGACATGTTCAAAGATTTTAATTGTCCAAATAGAAAAGAAATGAGAAATATAGGCAGGGAACAATTCATCAGTATAGTGAGAGATGCCAAAAGATGTGCACTTTTTGGAAATACGTTGAATAATAATCAAACGTCGAGAAGTGGGAAGTTGAAAACAGGGTTCCTTTGTTGCACAGAGGGAGGTCAGGACCACCAGGATGTCAGTCATCATTTCTAGCTTGAAAAGATTTTCTGCACTGTGAGAGTTCAATTTATTTAAAAAAATAAAAAATGTTTTCAGACTGTAGATCTGATATTTCCTATGGCCAAAAATAAGAACCAATACATTCATGAATATTTACTCAAGGAATTGGAGATGTAATATGTCACCCTGAAGTAATAATCAAATGTCATTTCCATGCTAATGGTGGATTTACATTTGTATCACATGTAGGAAACGAGGCGTGGGACTGATTCATTTATTCATTCATGCAGTTATGCATCCGGTCACTCATTCTTTATTTCTCATTTAATTATTTCTCATTTCTTAAAAAGCAAAACTGAAGTTACAGTTTTGATGACTGGAGCTGGAGATCAAGTTAGATGTGTGACTTTCAAAGAATGTCAAGTGTGGAAGGAACTTTACTTTTTCTTTTTTACGGGAAAGAAAACCGACTTTCATGCAGTTTATCAAACAGATTATTCACATCATGGCAAAACCATTTTCATAAAACCTTTCCAGAGAATGACGCACAATGAACAGGTGTATTTATCTTGTGCTTCCGATTCATATCGCCGTAGCGCTTCATGTAATCGCCTCCGACACAGACAAACAAACAAAAAGATAAGATCAACAGAACGGTTGTAGGACAAGACGAAGCGGTGGAAAGTGCCTGGATCAATAGGCTAGGCTTAGTCCTTTGAGAAATTAAATCAACTTGTGGATTTTATCTTTTTGTGAGAAGTGTCAGTCATAATATTTGCAGGGCCTAGTAAATATTGTTAGGTGCACCACAGTAATGAAGTTGAGAAAATACAGGTGCACCGCGTATGCCTCTTTCAATGAACATAACAGAACATAGTCAATGCAAACACAAGGGTGTGGTCACAATGAACAATGAAAACGAGAGGCGGACTGGATTTAAACTGTCTGAGATCAAAAGTGTTCTCTTGATCATACACATGGATCTGCTTAGTCTAAACATGTTTCAAGATACTGACACTCATTTCCGATTATTTGAAGCACTCAAAGCCGAAACTAAAATTTTGGTCTCTATAACATGACGGTCATCATCAAAGGTTCATGAAGTAACAATCAAAATGTAATAATAAAAAAACCTTTTCACTCAACGTTTTATTCATTACGAGTTTAACACTCAAAAACTCTTTTCTGCTTCATTGGAACTGTTTGAAATGTGTCTTTGATCAGATCAGATTGAGTTGTTGTTTGAAAATGGTGCCTTCGGGGCATGATTACATTACACTCACTTTAACAAAACTCAGCCTGGAGAAAGGACGTGATGCTAGACGTGAGAGCTGCTGAGCCCGACTGGAGATATTGTCGAATAGTGGAAGTGGAAGTGGAGTTTGATAACTTGGGGGATGTCATGCTTCCCTGTGATTGGTACGGTTGTTTCAGAGCTATGGGACCAGTGAGGTTATTAATCACCACACTTTCGTTTCTAGTGCACATCAAACATCGCTTTTGCTCTTCATGCTGCTGCACCAGGATGGTCTCACGCAGCAGTTGCAGCAAAACCTACAACAACAATAAATAAATAAAAAGATTGCGCCGTGGTTCGTAGATATCACATGAAATGATTTTGTATTTTATCCATGTAATCAAGAAAGAGAAAGTATAAAGTTTGCTAAAGCACACACACAAAGTGGGCTGGTGGGGGTTGTTGGATGGGTCCAATCTTCCAATCTTTCAGCATCACAAAATAAGCTGTAACTTTTCGTAAAATATCATACAAACTGTTTAATGAAGATAGGTTGGCTGCACACACATGAACCCAAAATAGCAGGAGACGCTCACCTAGTCTGTGGTCAAAGAACCAGCCCTTTGTTGAGCTTGAATGGCTGAAACAGGGCCCAGAATAAAGCCTTCAAGACATAAATCTGGTATCCAAACATGCTCTCATCCTAACTTTCCTTTACTGACCCCTGGTCAGAGCTCTTTGCGTCTCTTTCTAATTCACTGGCCAGCCCAGCACGTCAAACTATACTGCTCCACTACAGTTGCAGTAAACACTTCGTTAACGTCGTGAAACCTATGTGGAAAGTGGCATATTTCAGCTCTACAACAGAGTTGTACCAATATGGTATTGCACAGCTATACTACATGACTACTTCTGGACTGTGTATCTGTATGTATGTATGTATGTGACAATGGTAATACAGTTTAAGTTGGTTTACAATTACGCAATAACCGTGCAGCCCCCTTAAGAGCTTTAATGTGCTGCACACTTCGATGAACATTTTTGAAACAACATTCTCTTCAGAGTGGATTACTCACCAGAAAGAACCCATCAATCAAATGCAACACACGGGACTATTATTCACACTGAATAAACCTTTTTATCCCTCTAATGTGTGAAGTCAGACACTTCTGACATTCCCATTCTGCACATGTCCCGAATGGAACGGACTGACACTATGGAGAACACGCTGCATTTGGTAGCTACTTTGCATTGACACTCAGTGTTAACTAATTACTGACCCAGCTTTGAAGCCTTTTACATGGCACTCTGAGATTCTTTTCATGAAAAGTACGTTACAAATAAAATGCATTATTATTATGTCTTTGCTTGTGGTCACCTAAAGTGATGATTTGTCAGTTAGGATGGGATAGTTTGTCATGGTTTACAGTCTTTCCTGTGTCACCACATCTTCATCTTCAGTGCTTGTTCACATATTTGGGTATCTGAAGTGCCTACCAACTCAATAACTGTAAAATTCGACAAGCCAGTTAGTTTGTTGGGGGCCGCCTGGATCAGAATACATGTGGATTGACAAGCCATTCAGATTTGGCTCCACTAGCGATATCACATGCAAGCTCATTATAATATACCGCCTCCCAGCAAGGGGCGACTCCTCTGGTTGCAAAATGAAGTCCGATTGTATAGAAGTCTATGAGAAGATGACTCTACTTCTCACTTGATTTATTACCTCCGTAAACGTTGTAAACATGAGTTTATGGTCTCAATTGCATGTTTTGAATCTTCTTTGATACAGCATGATGTTCATTTAAGACATGGTGGTCCCATTTAGTGTAAAGTTTGATTGAGATTGACAGGTCACTAGCACAGCGTCTGGTAGTTGTCTGCGTTTTTCTCTTCGAACTTTAACCCTTTCGCAGTGTTTTTTCAGTTCACGTGTCACATCTGGATGCAAAAGGCCAAGATGGAGACGGCCAAAACTCAAAAAAAGCCGTCCACAAACCAGTGGATGATGTCACAAGGACTCCGTCCTCTTATTTACAGTCTATGGTTTCAGACACTGGATGAATACCGATATATTCGGAATATAGACATGTTTTAAACAATAATTAAAACAAGAAAACATGTATATTATAATACAATAAGTTCCCTTCAAGTCGCTGCATATCCATTTACATATGACAGAATCACAACAATATACATTTCTATGACATGATTGATTAAGGTTGGCAACCGATTTATGTACAGCTGAATAAGATAAACCACATTTTTTGTCTCCGTTTTCTTTTTTGCAGTTTATCATGTAAGAACGTGCAAGAAGCACCCAAGATTGCCCATCACTACAAGTGACTAAATGACTGTCACATGTCATCTCAGAGTTCCCATTATTGCTGTTGTTCACAATACTGCCTACTATTCAAGAGAGGCAAACATAGCATCAACATTTTAAAGGAAGCGTTGGTACAGTTTAGGCGTGAGTACTTTAATAATTCTATATGCTGTGAGATTGAGAACATACTAATACAGCAGCAGATTCCAAATTGCTTTTTTGAACACGTCAACGAAACCCTCAAAATCATATCTCAAGATCTAAACACGAGAAGAAACAGATTATGTTCAAAAATATGTTTTGAACTTCACGTGTGCTTCAAAACTGCTGTGACAATGAGTATTTGAGGTTTTTACACTTTAGAAAATCACCGTCAACTCTCCTCACAAGATCAAAATCGGTGTAATTTTCATGAAGTGTGCCGTCAGAGATCCGGATAATGTTCAGTGACTGCTTTCACCTTGAAAATCCATCCATCACACACACACACAACCTTTCCCACACATTTAAAGATAACTGGCAGCGTTTCAATAAAATGCCCAAATGAATGACTCTTTGTGAGATCGGGAGGGTCTATTCATTTGACTACCCACTTGTAAAGGATCTATATGCTCACAAGCAGGTTACAATACTATTATATGAACTGTATTCTACGTTTCTTTATTGTCAAACCTCGGTTTTCACATTTTAGTTTTTTATGTTGTGTGTACCTCTTTTTACCAACGTACCGGTATTCATATATTAATCCACTTAATTGCAGACAGATTTCTTCATGTAGGTGTGATACGAAGTAAGAGGAAAAAAAGACATGAGATAAAGTATTCACACATCAATTATTGATGGGTCTGAGATGTGTTTAATAGCTAAGGAAATGATTGCTTTTGTGATGTGTGCCACAGTGATGGCAATTTTAGTATTTGTCACAGATTTTTCTGAATCGCAAGAAGATTCTCACAAATGAGTTCGGAGCTAAAATGCAGTCTTGGATCAAATGCATTTCCACCAAAACAGCAGGCAGATCTCGGAATTGTGCAATAAAACTGCAGGGCTTTTTAAAATGATCTCAAAGCGTTATGGATGTGATAATGTCTTAATATGTCATCAGTATACTATTTCACACCATGGAACACAAGGAACAGATAGTATTTATGTATTTTATCTGACAACTCATGATAAGTTCAAGGTTTCTTAGCTTAGAAATATACATAAACCAGTGCTCAGAACAGGTTAAACATGTCGAAGTAATAGAAGTCATTGTGTTCGTTCTTTTCTCCATTTTGAAAAGAGAAACCCTTGATACATGGTCACCCATTTGTCTTGGTCATAGCTGCTCCATCAACAACCCCTGCATGTCAGCTTGAAATATGAATTGTCCTCCCCGGCCCTGAATGCTTTGTATACTATATCGACATTTGTGGAGCCTGTGGCCGTCCAGTCGCAGGCATTTGATGTAGATTTTCACAAAGACTTCTTTGGGGATTGTTCACATGGGCTGGGGCCAGGACTGAGAATTGAAAGATGGATACTTCACGATCTCAAGTGACTCTCTTTGGCCTCATATAACTTTACAGCCTCATTTTACCCTCTTGCTCTGTAAATTTGGTGTCGTAAAAATGAGGGGGGGGGGGGGGGGGGGACATCACAACCATGCGTCAGAGCCATATTGATCAAGGAATGTGTCCGTGACGCCCGAGGCTTAGGGACCTTAAAGGACCTTAAAGGTGCGTGCATTTTAATGCCTTGTGAATTACCAAGCTGCCAAGGGAGGGAGGGGGTGGTGGTGGCTGGAGAGTGCTAGAGGAAAAGGGGCCAAATTGGAACAGATTGCCAACCCTACACCTCTGACCTTAAGTAAAACATTAACTTTAGGGATGAGGGTGCCAGTCACAGCATAATTGATGCCGGGCAGGGTACAGGGTAAGTCCCATCTGCCACTGTCTGCTATTTGGAAGACAAAGGAAAGAGCTTTCCCTTATGTCCTGCCTCAACCAAGCCTTCAAACTGTGCTGGCAAAATCCACTCCTCTGTCCTCATTATGAACACAAAGCTGTAAGTCCGAGCCTATAGTTCACCCTCACAGAGCAGCAGCCCGGGGACAGACTGGGGAAAGACATATACAGCCAAGACATATCGAATTTACTATCGTATGGGAACAGAGCGACAGAGGAAAGCACAATTGTACCTAAGCTCCCAAATCACTCTCTTTAGATTGTGAGGTGTTTTTTCTTTATGTGTGCAATTTTCCTTTTTATTTTTCAACGAAAAATATACCCAGCGCTCTGAACAGCGTTGTGTAATAGGTGTGTGTGGGTGGTGCATGTCTCTGCGAGGTAGACCACAGTATTCTGTCCACTTGAGAGACGGTCACTGGCTAGACAGCTGCTATTGCTCAGTAATGCATCAATGAATCCATATGTTTCCATGGACAAGAACGCTCAAACGCGTTTCTCACTCTCCTGAACGCACAGACAGTCGTGTGGTTTATGTGTTCGCTGTGTTTTCAACAACATCTGTATGATTAATGGGCTTCAGAACTGGGACACTTGTTTCAGTGTGACACAAGCTTTTGTCTCTGCGTTTCATCCCCTTCCTCCTCCTGACAGCCACAAGAGTCTCCCTCTCTCTGCAACCCGCTACCGCTGGCTGGTGCGCTGGGGCGGGGAGGATGTGATACGAGCTGACAGCACCGTAATAATCCATGCAAATTAACAGGGTGGGGTGTAAATGCAAATGCTAAAGGCACAAAAGAAAAGTGATTAAAAAAGCATTTCAGTGTCTTATCTCGCCGTGGTGCTTGTGCCGGGGAATAAAGGGATCAGATTTAGAGACTGGGTACACGTGCCAGCGCTCATTTCAACATGTCTTTTCTTCCCTCTTGAGAGGACTTAACTTTGATTATTCTTCATGCTGCCTTCCTTCTCCCCTACTGCCACAATCAACGCCCATCCAACTGGGTGACTTCTCAGAATAAGGGATAAAAGCACTGTCAGTTTGTGTTTCACTCAGCTGAACTCAGTGTGGAATGCATGTTTCTCCCCTTCAGGAGAAAGAAGTCCTGTTTCCTGCCTGATCTCATGGGGAGTTGTATAAATAGCACTGATAGTTATAGCTATGATAACGCATTTTAGGTTCAACCGTCTACTCAGGTTTGGGGAAAAAATCACGGTATAGCAAAAACAATGTAATGGAAAAAAACACGACACAAACATTACAAAACGCAACTTCAGAACACTTTGGGACACGAACATCGCTCGCGAACACCGTAATGAAAGTCCTGTGTTTGTTTTGACTCATCCACCGCCCCCTCCCATCTATCATAGTTTTTATACTATGTCACTTGCTCTGAGCGTAACATACTCACACATATGTGTTTTCATCGCATTACATACACGTCGTAAAATTACGGAGAAAGACGTTCTTACTGCATGCTAAATGACTTAAAGATGTGGTCAGTCATGGCTGTCCGTTTTACATGGTGCATGTCTTGAATTCACACACACACACCTTAGGGAGGAACTTAGTCTTGGAGCAGAAATCAAGCAGCAGTGGGGCATATGTTGTGTCATTGCCAAGAGCTGGCAGTCTGAAATTTGTTTTGATTTTTTTGGTTGCCAGAATCATATCCTCAAGCCCACGAGTAAAGTTGAGATCATAGAAGTGGCCTCGGGAAGGGTCCAATTAACGTCCATTCCAGACTCCACTGGGGTGGCGATGAGGTGAAAGAGTCAATTAAATTGACAGTTGGTTAATTTGCAGTAATGTGGCATGTCTGTCTCCACTCTTCACGTGTGACCTCTTACCTTTTGTGTTTAGGACTCATTTGCGTAAAGAGCAGCTGAGTAGTATGCAGCCTTTACTCTGAAGTTTCCAATATCCTTCCCGAGACAAAGGGTTTGTTCGTACTCTGAACACGTAATTTAACGGGAGACTAAATGTACATGAATTTGCCTTAATGTGACATTGAAGGAGTGCCATTTAGGCAAGGCAATGACTTGTACTGTGTATGGAAAAAAATGAAAGCAAAGGGAAAACAGGCCCTCACATGTCAGCCTTCAGCTGGTGTAAACAGGTTCAAGCTCCTCTGTGTCTGAGAAGGGTTAATAATGTCCTGCTACAGTCCCCTACAGTTGCCAGTATTTCCTCTCCCTTCCATCTGTGTTCTCGGCTTTTGTTGCACATCAGAGACACCGTGTCATATTATCACTCTGGCACTAAGAGGAGGGAAATATTTTTTGCATGTTCCTTTGGGTCCACGTCTTTCTGTCCACACTATTATTTCAAGCCTGAAGAACCTCTCCACTTTCAGACGTGAACATGTTTTGCATATGAATGAAGGACACTTGTCAAGGTCCTCTTGCAGTCTGAGATACGACCGTGTATACACAATGCATGGGGATATGCGGCGCTATTGGCCCCGCTGTATTCACTGTACTTTCTACAGAGAAGTCAAATCGTGCCTTTTTTTAATTGTGAAAACAAATCCAAATAAATTGCCATCCTTACAAATGCTAAAGGAAATGGGTGTTTGAATGAACTAATGTTAGTCTGTGACTAAATGGCGCACACCCACATTGGATAGTTGGTGACTCGAGCACAAGTCGTGCATAAATGCTACATAAGCAGCAAACAAAAAGAAAAGCAGCAAGAGCAGACCATCGAGAGCTGTCTGAAATGAAAACCTTGGCACCTTGCACGAATATTCCTTTTCTGAATGCAATTTTGGGACAAAGATTAGCAGCTGCTTCAGTATGCCAGCTTTCACCTGTAGGTACTGAGCCATTCATAACAGAACCTACAGTTTCATTTATGAGATTACTGGAATGTTTGTTGCCAGGTCTCGCGATAATTTGAGGTCGAAAAAAGGTAAATTTTTGTTGATTTTCTCTGGATTTGACTGTCTGAAAGATGCCATTTCCGTGACTTGATGTTCAAAGATATGTGGCTTGTGAAAGATGGGTTCAACTGTCGTGACTATGGAGCTAAAGAATCGGGTCATATTCTGCGTTCACGTTCACTTCTCCCATTGGAGTTAATAGACCTTACTAGTCTCCTAAAGGGGCGGGGCAGTGGCGAAACCCATGTGACACACATACAGGAAACTGATTCTCAGTGGGTCGAGCGGTCTCTCGCTTTGTCGGCGCATAATAGTCGCACTTTGTGGACAGTATTTATGACTAAAACAACAGTTCTAAAAGACATATTGACGAGCAAATGAATTGCACAAAGTGGAGAATGTCATAAGGTTAGTTATTGTTGTGGACGCGGTTCCTCAGCTGTCAGAAGGAAAAGAAAAACTATTTGTCAATTAAGTAATCCAGTGATTTCTATAAGATTACACTGAGACGTGAATTGTTCAATTTATATTGTTTACTTTAGGACTCCTGGGCTTACAATACAAAAAAATAAGTACAGCTTCATCAAATATTTATCACTGAATTACTGTCAGGAAAGGTTGCCATCCTCTCCACACACACACACCACCTCCATCCACTATAAATAAACCCCCAGAGACAGGGACTCGAGGCCAGGGTGCTTAGCACAAGGGGATGTTGAGAGTGTTTCTTGTGAGTCCAGCTGTCTCCAGAGCTCTAAATCCCTTAATTATGAGGCATGGTAAAGCAGTCTCATGGGAGCATTAAACATGCTCCTGTTCTGCACAATCCCATTTCTTTTTTCTCCTTTTCTTATTTTATTTTTTATTTTTGGAAAGACTGCAGGATGACGGCGCTTGAGGACATAGATCATGAAGAAGCAAACGAGAGATGGAAGAAGAGATCATTATTGAAGTAACTGGCACGGCACTACTAGGACTAAATTAAATAAATGCTGTTTTTCAACGGTGTGCGAACTGAACTCTGAGCATTGGAAAAAAGAAGGAAATGGCTCGTGTGGATGCAGGCCTGATTTTTTTCCACCCATTTGCAGTGTACTGCTTTTAAGTTTACAGATCTGTATTCAGCCAGCAGTATATATACGACAAGTTTGGCAGAGCTAAGCAATGGTATTTCCGTTTTCTGTCTTTTTGAACAAATTGTTCGACAAGTTTCGGGAAGTTTTAGCTTGATTGGGCTTTATTATAAAGCCTTTTGAAAGAGTTCCATGAGCCCATGATGTTGGTAAAACTAGTCAACCTAAAGAGGTAGATGTAATCCTAAAAGTAAAGTGAAAACATGGAAATCACCAGATTTGGACATAGTGGTTTAAGTGACATGAAAGCCTTTCTTCTCGCTTAAGCATTAAACCAACAGTATACACAGCCCACAAGATTGCAATCAATTCTGAGGAAAAAATTCTGTGCGGCAATCTGAATGCAGTCACACAGAGCGGGAACACCTTTGCCTGTACACTGTGCAGCTGTCATTATGTAGAGGAAAGGGAGAGATGCTGCGAAATATGTTGTATCTGTTCTTGAATCTTTTGAGTTTTAAAAGAAACCTCCATCAGAATGTCAAATATATTGACATTTTTTTCAGAAAAAAGTTTCTTTGCTTTTGATGTCTTCCTCCCAAAACCTCTACAGATTGTTTAGCTGTTGTGTCTCTTTTTTTCTCTCCAACTGTTTTGTAGTAGCTCTATATCCAACCTACATCTGCCTCAACATACTCCGCAGTAACCCTGTCAAGAGGGACATGTAAATATATCTTGTAAATGATTGCTATTTAGGCCTCGGTACGTGTTTGCACTGAGAGGCAGACGCCCCCATTTAACACACCCGACAGACAGCTTAAAACAAAGAACTGCAGCACAAAAAAAACAGGACATTTTGCTCAACCTTTTAACAAGTGGGCGAAGTGAGAGCTGCAATTAAATGAGGTATGAAAGGCTTAGACTCCATCATCCCAGACAACCATCTTAATCCTATACAGGGTTGTTGTGGTTGCAAATAGCGTGCTGTGCACAGCGGGTCTTGTTTTTAATCATGTCAAATATTTCACCAAGCTCGATTACTGTCTTTGGCTTTGACTCCCAGACCGTCCACCCACAGGGCAGAAAGCCCGATCAATACACCTCTCTCCTGAACTAACGTGAACCAGAAGGTGGTGTTAGTGATTCTATTTTAACAAAGCAAAGCATCTCCTAATTAGAGCTTTGTAGACCTACTTGTCAGGGGATTATCAATTCTTATCAGTCAAGTGGAAACTTGCAAATTGACAATAACTTTTAATCGAATAAAATTGAATTCCATGAGATTATCTTTGTCTAAATTAAATGTGTGTGGTTTAGTGTGTTAAAACGCCCTGCCGATAGCTGCAAAAAACTCGATTGATCTCTTTGCGTTTACAGCTGCTAATATTGTGAAAATGAATCATAATTTTTATCGACATAGTATCGCAGCACTTGGAGCACTTTGAAGACCAAAAATTCACGATGGTGCTCGCGATATATATTTACTGGACTGCATGCAAGCTCTGTTCCATAAAAAGAGCATCGCACTCTAGAGTATGATGCTGTTTTATGGAACAGAGCGATCAATATCATGAATATATAAAGTTGGATTGTTTTTCTTTTTATTGTCTGATTATATGCTCTGCATACTGGAGCAATTTCACTGCGCTGGAGAGCACTTCACCACTTGACACGGCTTCTGTGTCGGGTACTTGTGAATGATTGTTCAGGAAAAGACACCTCTGACAGCTTATCATATGCCAGGTTGAGGCAGGCTTGTCAGTAAGCTAATGGGGTGTTCAAAGGTTAATTTACTACCATATGAATCCCATCAATAAGCAATTAAGTGGTGTGGAAACACATAGGCACGCCGACTAACAAAGCAGCTAAATCCCCACCATCCCCCACCTTAAATCAATTAATTTTCCGGCGGCATGTCTGTTTAAAACCGCTTGATAGATTTAAGTGACACATGAAAACGACACTGCTCCCTGCGTGACCTTTCTGTTGCCTCACCGTGTTTGCCTCAAAGCATGACTCATGGATTCAACAATTGTAACCTCAGAAGAGAATTTGTCTCTCAACTCACGTAGTCCTCGACGGATTTCACACAAAAAGCCTCTCGTTCTAAAATAGATCTTGGGCCAATTGAAGTATTCTTAAAAAAAAAAACGTCACTGCAGAATCTGAAGGAAAATAAAGCGCCACACTATTCACTGCCTATGCATGATGCTGCATGAAAAGGCCTCACAAAGGGAATGCATGTCGATGTATAGAAAACATGAGCAACTGCATCTCACAGCCTCTTCAGCTGGTGAGAAAGTGCCTTTGATACTCAGCAGTCCTCATCAAAATGCGAGAGATCCTCGTGCAGCTGGGCATCATCTGCTGCAGTGTCGTCACTTAAGAACGTGCTTGATGATATTTTGCCCGAAAACAGCCACAATATGGCCTCTTGAGTATTCATATTCGTATTTAAGCCACCATGCAAGGACTCGGGCAGGACTGCATGTTGAACAGCTGATTTTCCGGGGGATGTGTGAGATTTCCATTCATTACCTCCTCCTCTGTAAAGTCTTGCTCACATGTTTTCCCCTTTACACTGCCATGGCAGACGAGCTGGAATCCCAAGTGAGATTCAGGCGGAGGGTTAGTGATTCGATATGTGTGAGATTTTCTACCTTATCAGCCTCATCCGACTCGCATGAGCCCGGGGAGTTGTGAACATATTGTCCCGACCCATTCAGTCACCATTTCAAGTGAAGATTCTCTCAGCGGGTTCTTGCGCTAGACAAAGCAGGTCTGCAGATTTGTTTTCAGTCTGTTTCATCTGTAACATCTGGGCACAGCAGCATTGCGCTTTCTCCGCCCTCACTTCCTCGCTCTTTCTCGGCTGTCAGTGCTGCCTCCGCCTACATGTTCAACCCCCCCAAGACCCTTTATCACAAAAATAACTCCTGGATTGCACTGAGCAAGGGAGAGCGGATGTTTTCTAACAGTTTAAGAATATCTGTTGCATTTTCTAGTCAATCAAATGTTGTGGGATTATATTCTCAACGCTTTCTTCCTGTCCTCCACAGCGCCTCCAAACAACATATCAGTGGTGGCAGAGAACACTCCAGCCCCATTCAGTCGATACCAAGCGCAGAATTTCACTCTCGTCTGCACTGCAAAAGGAGGGAAACCAGCCCCATCGGTGAGTTGCTGTAGATGAGGCCTTGCTGCTCGTCCACTAGGGACCTGCCTTCCAACAGATCCCTGTTGTTTACAGAGGAAGAGAAACAGTGTTGCATGTTGCTGACAGCGTTTTTTCTTTTAGATATCAGCACACAAACCTACTCAGTTATAATGTTTTCTTCAACATTCCAGGACAAATGCTCTGTAAACAGGATTTCAAAAGTTGCATACCAACAGCAGAATCCTTGATCTCAAGGCTTCCCACAGACATCCAGTGTTGTGTGAAGAAGATGAATGTGGATACAAGCTCCTCACAGACCATGGCACACATAAACATACCTGATTTCATGAGAAGGTGTACAGCACAACATTTGAAGGAGACATCCCGTGTGTCATGAGAACGCATTGTAGGCTTTTTGCGTAATAGTTAACGCCACGTCGTTACCGTGAAAAGGCTGCAGTTCAGTTTAGGCAACAAAACCACTTGGTTACTCTTTGTAAAAACATCATGGTTGGGATTGAAATAAGTACATAAACTAAGGAAATGTGAATGTTACATGAGTATATCACATATTATCAAACCCATTCATGTTTGCAAATTCATTTTTGTCAATGGAATGTAACAGCATGTTCCATCTCAGGAATCCATTTCATCAAACAGAATTCAGTGAGTTAGCATACAGACAATTTTGACAAAAAAAAGGAACTTTGCTGATTGCTTCTTTTCTTCAGATGGCCATTTAGCAGGACGCTTTCCACATCTTTAAAGTGAACTCTGGGTGATTAATCAGCATCATTTCTCATCCCAACTCGTGACATCATGACACTTGGTCAGGACCGTTGGCGTCACTTTCTGTCACTTGGGTAGTCCAGCGCGTCACTCCGCTGCAATTGCAGTAAACCCGTGGTTAACGTTGTGAATTCAAAGAAAAACATGGTTGGGCGTAACATAAGTACGTCAACTAAGTAAAGAGCAAACAACATAAGACTACATGGCGTAAAATGACACGCAAAAACCAAGAATGGCAAATTGTTTTGTCATTCATGCGCCATTGTGAAAGAGCTGGCTGCATAAACACACATATAGTGATCCTGCTGTCCCCAGTACTGCTGTTACATTCACTACAGATTGACCTGTGATTGATTACCAGCGCTAATTCAGTCATGCAATGTCGTCATCAAATAAAAGGTATCGCATTCAGGAAACAGACACATTAGTGTTATTGATGGTCACACTTAGGGTAATGAATCTAATCCCAGTGACATGATGGTAATGATTGCACACAGAACTGCCACTATACACCCTATTACATGTACAGTACATGCAGCAACACACCAATGTGCGCATACAAGCGAACACACATTTCAAAATTACACTTGCACTTTTTCTTTTAACTTTTTGAAGTGCAAAACAAGGTCTTGCAAAAAAGCACTCTGTATGCTCCTGTGTTTGGTGGCATATGAGCTTACGGACGCAGTTTGAGAGCCGGCGCTGGCTGTTTGTTCCCACTGGGTCATCAATCATCGTCCATGGGTATATGGTAATGGTGTCCAGACCCTGAACATACCCATCTCCTGCAATTATGAGCCCAGTGAGAGGTGAATACAAGGTGAAGATGATTTCCGTCTCTCAGGTACTTCCTGGCTGATGGTGTGATGAGTGAAGTTCTCCCCCGTTGTGATTTCACAGGGAGCCTTAAGCCATTAAAGCTCAGCATTGCCGGATCCTCTTTCCAATGCTTAATGGAGGAAAAGAGATCTTGAAAGGTTTCAGCTGGTCAGTAAGCCCAGACTGCCACTGTGTTAATGGCCGTGTCACATTGCTGATAACTACCTTTGTCAATGACTCAGCAAGCAAATGATCCAAGTCACTGACTTGAGATAAAAACCAAAAAATAAAAGACTGTTTGGCCGCTCCATTCACCACCATATTTGCACATTGCAGAAAAAAGATCTTTTGTGTTGAAATGTATTGAAAGGTTTTGATATTGACTCAAAATGCAAAGAAGCCTTGTGCTGCAAAGACACTTCATGGCATTCAATCCAGCAGTATTATTATTACATTTTAAGTATCAATACAATCTGTTTCATAAACCAAACCATAATTCTATCATCTCATGAATCTAAATTTGTTCTCATTCTTCCAAGAAGTTTGAGTTTAGAAGTACATGAAGAATACTTTGATCAAGGCTGAATTTAATTTGAGATTCGAGTTAGTTCAACCATGAATTTAAAAACGCCATCCTTGTTGGTGCAACCCAGCTCAAGTATCATAAAAAGCAGATTATTTGACACATCTTGAAGAGTCAGTAAAAGAGACAATAATGAACAAAAATCATGACGTTAATTAAAAACAATGAGCTTTGTGGGTTGCAATTGTGTCAGACACATACGAAACTTATTTAGTGAACCTTCATCACACGAAAGAATTCAGTTCAGCAGCCAGACAAAACCATTTTAAAACAAAATGCATTCATCTAAAAGGAAACACTGAACCCAATATCAATTCTATTTTACCAGAGAAACAGAAACACACCGCATGTGTTCTCGGTTATTCTGTTTGAAGTCGGGTCGAGATAAGTTTGCTAAAGTCACCAAACTTCATTCGTGTTGTTATTTTTGTTAAACATCATGAAGGTACAAGTTTTTCCACTCTGGCAGATGAAACAAAACCAACAGGAGAGTCAGATTATCGTCAAGCACAGTTTGTACACACCCACACAGTCCCGAGAAGAGGTTTGATTAGCCAATAAGTGAAAACACCTGCGTTAGCACCGTGAGTCTGACTTTCCTACTGCTCTCACAGCATGGAAGAGGTTTACTTATAATTTCAACATTGTATGAGCCAGAAAACTATTGGAGCCTGGATGGAAACTAATTTCAAGGTCAATTATTTGCCCTATCATTTGATATCCTTTAGGCAAACAGACAAAGTTACTTTGTCTCCGTGGGGAGTTGATCACGGCCCGTCAAAGTTGCTTTGTACCGTTGGTCTAAATCAGGGGTCTTCAACGTTTTTCAGGCCAAGGACCCCCAAACTGATAGAGAGATGGAGCAGGGACCCCCGACTATATATATTGTATAAAATTGTGTTTTATATTAAACTGGGTCTAGTGCCGTGTATACCTCTTTATTGTGCATTCAATACTAAGCTTTTCAAATAATACACAGGTTCATATATTCATGTTTTTATTTTAAGCATGTGCAAGGTACAGTGAGTAGGGAGGCCGTGCCACTGCCTTTTATAAACATACCTGTTATCTTGCATACAATACTGAACCATTAAAATGATGGACAGATTCGTGTTTGGGGAAAAAAATTAAAAAAAATGTCTAATCAACCAAAAATGATGCGGACCCCCTGCAGTACCTCCGCGGACCTCCTAGGGGCCGCGGACCCCTTGTTGAAGACCTCTGGTCTAAATCAAAACCCAGCAAACAAACTGACAGGTTTCATGAATAGATTTTAGAAGTCTCACTGGACTCCCCAGCCCTGCAAACCTTTCTCCTCTTTAATCCTGTTCTAGATCTCATCCTGTGGTCCAGTAGCAATCGAAAAAGAAATATTAATTCACAGAAGAAAAAAAAGAGTCCTTTGAGAAGTAGCGCTTGCTTTCATATTTGTGTTTGGCATATTTACTATGCTTGGTTATCTAAATTTTAACATAGCGGGTTAGCTCTGTAGCAAACTAGTAAAATGTTGCCAAAGGATTTGTCAAATCTTAATCAAAGCTCCTGTCAAAGTTAACAACGGGTTCCAAAAAGGGCAATTACAACATAAAAACGTTATGGAGTTATTGTTAATCATTATAACTTATTGCAATTGACATGATCCCGATTATGTTTTAGGAACCAGCACAAATATCACATTCAAACAGTGAACATTTGTTGTATTTATGCTGTTCACGGTCATGCAGCATAACAAAACCTCATTATAAGGTTTGTTAGTATTTGCTTGGATGTTGCTGCTTTGTCCCAGTTGTGTGACTGCAACTTCAAACGGCTCCCTTTGCGTTTTGATGAAACTCATTTAGTCTTTGTCGGCGCTGCTGCCCTGTGGCTTGTTGCAAAATGAGCTGTTGTCAGCTCTATTTTCAATGTCATATCATTGCAAGCCTGCTCTTAATATTGGCTCACAACTTACAAAATATATTGGCCTTATTTACTGAGCCAGCTAAATATGACTAATCTGTATTATGTCTTGTTTTAAAGTATCTTTGTTTCCAGATATACCAAAGTATGTTTTACTCTAGTTTTCGAGAGATGACAATGAATGAATTCCCTGAATATAAATATTGTCCTTCATGTAGCATGTGTCCATGGATTTGGGATCAACAAATTCTGTACTTACTGTATTTTAAGCCCTTCAGCTTGCATATTTGACATATCTCAAGTCATTGTTCTTGATCATGAGATTTACAAGGGATACTGAGTGAACGTCATGAATCATTTTGTATAACCTGCAATAACTGCAATAGCTTTTTTGGCCATTTGAGGGCAGCAAAAACAAATTACAAACAGATCATTGGCATATCACCTATGAAGTCAAACCAGGACATTCTCACACCCAAATGGTGAAACACCGACAGCTTGAACAATGGCCCTACGCTTCAAACTATGACGCTTAAGTACCCCTTTAGTATCAGTTTTGGATGTGTCTGGGACGCTGTGTCAGTTCCCGCTCTTAACATGCAGAGCGTCTCTTTCAAAATAAACTTAAAACTAAAAACAATAAAGCTACGTAGTTAGGCAAGGTAGCATACAGGCTCTAAAGGTTGCCTCTGTGTGTTGGTATCAAACACAGAGGGGCACTGACCAAGCTTCAGTGGAGTTGGAAGTGAAAAGGGGTTGTTTGAACTTTTTTGCAAACGGTTGCTTTTTACACATCCAGAAAATACAAAACATTTTGGGTCATTTTTTGGTCAACCCGATAATTAGCACTCTCATATTTACTCTCTTTTAGCTCCGTTTCTGGTCTCTGCCAACTCCTGGACTCCTGGGGCAAATATATCTGGCTAAGTGTGTCTGTCTGACACTTGGTGCTGAGCAGATAGTGCAGGCTTACAGTGCTGCGGCCCGCTGTTAACGTATTGAGAGCAGTGGGAGTGAACCAAAGCAGTGAAGTTGTGACCGGACAGGTAAACAATGAGCTGAAACTCAGCAAGGTCTGACAAGAAGGGCTGTTGGTGTTGCAGACTTGGTGACTTGTTTGCCAGATTGACCAACTAAGTGCTGCTTGTTACAAGAGTTGACAACACTGCCCAGGTTTTTTCAGTTGGATTTTTTTATTTTTTTTCAAAATAAAGCTTACTCTTGCTGGTTTCTCAAGATTACTAACTTTGTAGTTTTGGTCATTTTAATATAAGTTTACCCACGTTTCATGTTCACAGGCATCAAAAGATGTTCTATTTCCTGCTGCAAGAATTCAGCCAAACAGGGTCCTCTCGTTGCAAGCACTATTTAAAAAAATGGCTGCTGTTAATAGAGTGTGAGAAGAAAAATGGGTAGGGAGAACAAACGCAGCTGATTATGCTGCAGATCAGCAAGAATCCCTTCAAGTAATTAAGACAAAACAAGCGGTGAAGCTACAGAGTGTTTGTGCAGGTTTCTTCAGGTTTTCACATAATGATATTTATATTTATTTTTACCTGTCATACTTTGATTTTTCATGAATAGATACTGATAAATTAACAGATTGAAAAAAAAAAAAATGAGCAATATCAAAATTCTTTGTGTATGTATTCATGTTCTTGCTACATAGTGAGGACCCAAACAAGTTTTTACCCAGCAGAGTGAGGACATTTTTGTAAAGTGAGGACATTGTCGCCAGTCCTCACTTCTTCAAACGCTACGGTAAGGGTTGGAGTTGGGCATTTTGTTGAAGGCTGAGTTCAGGTTTAGGGGAGGGTCTTCACAAATGCAGAAGGACGGGTGTGTGTGTGTGTGTGTGTGTGTATGGGGAGGGAAATAAGAACCTCAAATGCTTTTAACATCTTTGAAAGCAACACTTTCTTTTAACCTAAAAAAACATCAGCTCTCTTTTGATGAATTCAATAGGGCCCATCATAAAGAGAAACTATATTCCCTATTTGTAAAAGGATGCTTATCGAGGCAACTTTCTAATCAGTCCTGGATTATGGAGACATTTCAACATCCAATGCTTCAGCTGCGACTCCGACCCCCTAGGATGCTGTTTATCATTCCACACTGGGATTTATTACTGGAGATAATTATAATACTCATCATTGTGAGTTGTATGTTGAGGTCAGCCATCGGCCAATTTTAGTTTTTATCTTCCTCTCATCTAATCATTCAAATAGACGAATATGTTCACAACGACATGGCCATCTGGAATGAGGCAAAGTGGTGAGTGAAAATGGTTGGCAAACACTGCTTTGTTTCATGTATGTATCATAACAACGGCTTGTATATTGGCAGTCCTAGATCTTCCAGTTTCCCATATTGAACGACAAATACAGACTGCTGCCACCTACTGGTATGGGGTTCTTTTTCCTCTCTCGCAGGTGCAGAGCATAAGTGGTAGTTGGCTGTTGTCTGTAGTCTTTGAGGTGTGTTCAAGTGCAAGTTTCTGGGCCAGACGTGGCCGACGTAAAGGAACTTGAGATGTGATAAACACTAGGTTTTCTTTATTCATGAGGCCCTTACTGTTCAGTTTTTTTTACCCCCTTACATTGCTTCTTTGTTGTCTTTTTTAATGTGGGCCTCTATCGAACACGTTCAAATGACTGGATTGTGTTGCAGGTGCTGGTTGTTTTTACTGAGCTTGGAAAATCCAGTTTATCTCTTTGTGCACTTGCCTAATGGAATAACATGCAGAACAATCAAACGCTTACCTCACTTAAAAGGGCAATTTACATTTTTTATGATACCCTATTACTCTACCAGATATATATATATATATATATATATATGTATATGTGTATATATATATATGTATATATTTATATAATATGTGTATATATATATATATATATATGTGTATATATATATATATATATGTATATATATGTGTATATATAATGTGTATATATATATATATATATATATATATATATATATGTGTGTGTGTGTATGTGTGTATATATATATATATATATGTGTGTGTGTATATGTATATATGTGTATATATATATGTATATATAATTTACGGCTTATGTTTGAAAGTGTTTTAAGTTTCTCTAACACTGCTGCTGCTGCATGTCACTAATAATAAATGCAGTTTTAGAAGGCTTCTACTTTACTTTTCTTCTGGCTCATTTTGTGCTCTTTATTGGTTCTTCAAATTGAGACACCCAACATGCCAAATTCCCCTAGTGCCGATTTGAAACAGCTGAACATAATGGACAGCATGTGGTAAAAGTGTCTGCTATTATGTTTCAAGATCTGTCGCCATCTGATGTCACTGAAGTGAGCTGGTGACATATTGATAATCGCTTCCCAGTGCCACTCACGAGAACATCCTCAGCGCACAAGCAAGCACTGATTGAAAAGAAGAGGACAATGACAGTTAATAACAAGAAGGAAAGCTGATTAAGTCATGGCCAGGATCCTTCTCTCTCCTCTTTCTCTTACCCGTTCTCTTGCCTCTGTACTCTCATTGAATCATTATGCCACCTTACAAATAACTGTCTTGTCCTTTTGACAACGCTGTGATTAATCTCAGCAACACGAAGGTGTATATGGACCAATGTAGGATTGTTACATTTTCAATAGGATTCATGAATTGAGATGTTGATGAGCTGGGGGCGGCTTGGCAGTGTGCAGAGTGCAGGTGCTTTCATCACTGCCTATTCACAGGAAAAACCCAAAACCCTTCTCATGCCATCCCAGTTTAATTTCACCACTGCTGTGGCATTGAGTTGGGCTACTGCTGAGAATTACATCTTGCTTTTTCTCTGTGCTAATTTATTCCAGAATGAAGTAAGTGGTTTGTGTCTGATTTCATTGTCTTCACATATTGGACGATGAACTATTTGGGGATTTAGAACAGAGGCATGATTGATAATCTCTTTCTTCCGTGCAGTGAGACTGCCTTGAAGAGAACCATACAACAGCAATGCCAAAAACACAAAGAAAATCAATTTTTACATGAGAGCAGGCACTTCTTTCCAAGTCATACAGCAGTAAAATGTATCACCTGATAAGCAAATATGTTTATTGAAGACAATCTGGCCATTTTGCACATTCTACAGTACATTTTATGATTTCCTGACATGTTGGGACATTTTAAGATTCAACTGTATTCCAAAACATCTTAAAAGATAAAAAATGGTGTGTGACAATATTCAGATTCAACAACATCTTTACTTTATTGTACAACATAAAAACATGTTTTCAACAGACAATAGATGCCGAATGATCACATGAAAGGTACCTCTCCTAACGCAGTACCCAATAAAAGTGCCCATGTTGCTTTGTGAAATGCTACCATTTGTTGGAGATGTGTATCACAGTGAGAGACATCCTCGGTCTTATTTTGGCAGCTCTATAATACCTTGTGGAAATTAATCAGTGTTTGCTCTCCCATTTGAATGGTATAAAAGAAGTGACACATCCTCTCTTATCTCTGCCTGTCAAACAAGCAAAATGTGGGAAATGAGATTTTAGCAAATTAGTCGGTAGCTTCAAGGAATACAGACCAAGTTTACAGTGATGACAGATGTCTCCTTAATTGTGCTCAGATTCAAAGATGAATTGTAGATTGATTCACGTGAATATTTACAAAGATAGAGGGTCGTGGTGACTCAATTTGTTCGGGCAAATTGCACGTAGTCCAGCCAAGGACGAGGGACCTTTGTCACACGTCTCTCTCTCTTCTGTCTCATCCGGCTGCTCTAAGCTGTTCTGTTTAATTTCAAAACAAATTTGAACAGCAAGATGTCAAACCCTGGCCTTGCCGAGCTGCATTCATGATGTGTTCGGCATTTTTTTAATGCCTTCTCACAAGTTGGTATTTTTGAGCCTGATATACCGTATATAATAGCACAGTAAAAGTGCTCACATTGAACTGATCCCGATGAGCACCAACTGGGATTTCAAGGTGAACGTTTAGCTGAAAACTGGTTGATATTCAGTCTGAGACCTATTCACGGCATCTTTTCAACCGGCTAAAATGCGGTTACAATATCAACGTGTCACAAAACACCAATTTGTTTCAAAATATTGATGGTTTGTTCAGTTGTAGGTTATAAGAGAGACAATTTTGGTTAATGTGAAAGTATTTCTCCAAAGTCAGATTACAGCAGTCTGTTAAATATGATCTACACAAAGACGTGATTTGGATGTATTTAATGTTTCACATAAAACATTATAAATATGGAACTATAAACTGTATGCTGCCAACAACATGCTCCCAGGACATCCTACTGAGAGCAGTGTACATTCTGTCTCATTCATGTAAAATACGAGTGTGTGTACACGCATGCACAGGAACTTTGACTCAGACCGCTTCTCCATCTTTAAAAGAGGCACTGGTCTGGAAACTTGGCACCAGACTTGCGGAGCGAAGTGAACGAGCTGAAGGAATAAACGTGAGGCTTGTAAGTACTCGAACTACTTTATCCCAATAATGCAAAGCAAAATTAGCACCACTAGTAGAATTGTATGCTGCTCAAGATGCTGGCGAGGCTGCTAGCTTGTAGCGTTAGCATGTTAGCTTATAGCGTACTGTAGCATAGACCAACAGCAAATATAAACGTGTTTCAGTTAAAATGTTGGAGACTGTCTTTATGGAGTGTCGCTGTAGCCCAACGTTCTAAAATTGAGTTTTAGGCCGTTTCAGATGTAAAATACACGGCAGAAAGCGAGTGGGGCTGTACACAGTTTAAATGGGGAGGAAGTGAGTAAAACAAAGTGATGTACAAATAAGAAGATGGTCAAAACATTGTTGTTTGGCTTACAGCAATATACAAACAATATAAATTATGATTACATTTTTTAATAGAGAGCATCTTTCCGTTGAAAAGACGTTTACAAAACGACTATGGTCACCGGTGAAAAGACATTCAAAACTTTCGAATACTTGTTTTCTTTACAGATTTCCACCTTGAAAATATGGCCGACCATCTGAAACCGGCTCCTGGGTGGCTTTGACAACGACATTTAAATAAGTAAAGGGAGATTTTGTTCAACAATCGTGTATTTTCAATTTCAGTGTAGTTGTATTTCAAGAACATTGTCCATGTCATATTTAAATAGTTGCTTAATAAACATAAATTGATTCTTGCCTGTGTCACATGGTTTTCTTTATGCTTTGGGTGTAAACTGTTGATGTGTTACTGTGTGTCTACTATGTTACTTGACAAAGTGGTAGAGTAGTCATGAATCAAAATGAATGCAGACTGGAAGACTTAACATACTCAATGAACAACATTACAAATATTTACTCAACCTCTCTAACTTCTTTACATGTCAAGTCTGTGTCTGTATTTCCACATGTGATCTTCTTCCTAGCAATATAAGGTGAGATGACAAAGGAGCAGAACTGCGAGATACTGACAGAAATAGCACTTCTCTCCTGCAGCTACATATCTGTTATCCCATTCATTCACGTCGCTGATGAAACATTAATTGATTCCCTTTCTTATACCTCAAGCAGACAGGTGACAAAGAAAGATATTTATTCATGGTGAGATGAGTAGGTAAACTGATGCTTGATATTTTGCTGGCGGTAACACCTCAACAAAGGTACTTCTTCAGAGCATGCAACATGGGGCTCTTTGCACATGTAGATGTACCACATTCCTTTTTATTGAAATGAATTCACTTCTCTTTCAATGTTTATAGAAACAAATCAGTTATCTGGGCTTACATGATTAATTCCCTATTATACCAATCCACAGCCAACCAGGTGTTATTGTGTACCCACACCATTTTGTCCAACAAAAGCAACGGAACAGGTGCACGGAGCGTTCTAGTCCACGTTGCTCTCCCTCCACCTGCTGTGATAATTAATGAGCTGTTTTAATACACAGTGAAAAGGCATCTTCTCTTTGCGAGTTGTCGAGTAGCTGTCGGAGTTAGCAGCAGACGCAATGGGGTCATTGTGGCTCTGAGGTTGATGTATCCACTTCCCATTGCGCTATTGGATTTTAAGCCCTGGCTCTATTTACCTTAGGTAAATGCAGATGAAGGGTGATGGGTATTGAATGCTCCCACAGTGTGACAATTCAACAGAGGAAAATGTGATAATCTGTGGAACTACATTCGCAAATTAGCTTTATATGCTATGCTGGGCTACAATCGATACACTTGCTTCGTTATGGAAAAGACGTAAGGCGTGAGCTCGAATGGATTTTTCTTACCATGTTTCTAGGCATGTTTCTAGAGAGGTGGAAGCATATAAGAATACAACCTGCACCTGAAGTAGTTAAGTGGTGCCACTTAACTACTGAGAAATGTGTGGAGCGGAGGGTAATAACTTGTCTTTTGAACCTTAGTAACACTTACCCTTTCGAGGAGCTTTTCTTTTTTTTGTCCTCAACAAAACATCGCACGTGTGCTCTGATTAAGAAACTAAGGTTGTACTTGTAGGTGTAGTCATTAGTCATCTTTAACAATAGATGGCTCTGATTTCAGATTTTCTCCAACAAGGACCATTTATTATCAGACTTCAGATGGAAAAGGGTAAAACATCCACGTCAAGTACTCGAATGTTGTTTTATCATCTAATGAAAACACTAATTAAAACTGCTGTGCTTCAGCCCCAACAGTCACAGTGCAAAATAAACCGACTAACTTAAAGTTTAGAAGAAAAGCTTGTTTGAACCCGACCGTTGTATTGAACATATAGTGCAGGTAGATGGGGCCATAGAGCAATTCATGGCTCATTGGCAGGAGCAGCAGGTTGTTGCAAGACGAGTAGTTTATTTATTTTGTTGCTTTGTTTTGTTTTGTAATCCATGGTACTGGTGACAAGCAGTACTGCAGAACGCCTTTGAGCAAGGTCACTCAGCCCATTGTGGATGTGTACCAGCCTGCTCGGATGGCAGGCATTAGAAAGTTTTTTTTGTTTAGAGTTGGCCATAAATACTACGATACAACACAGCTTGTAATATAATGATGTGGCATCTGTCTTTGCGAACATAACCTCGGCACACAGACAGTCCCCGTTCATCAGTATTTTCAAAAACAGTTGCTAAAATAAAGGTTACATTGAGTGAAACCTAAAACACGTACGCATTGTCAACCAGGCCGTATTCATCGAACATAAAACCCTACATTTGTAAATAAATTTTGAATTAATTACAGTGCAATTGAAAATGCTGTGTACGTGTCCTTAGGTACAGCATATTGTTGATCGGAATTGAACTTGACAAGGGAAAAAAAATGCTTTGCCACTCTACAGGCATTTTTCATAGAAGGTCCCATGTATTATAAAGCTTGTATTGCAGTCCAAGGATTACAGATTCTATCCCTTTTTTTGTTTTTGGATGTGAGAATATCATATGAAGTTATTCCGCAGGAGCTTAGTTTTATCCTCACTTGTTTATCATCATTATTGCTGTTTGCCCACTCGAGGCATCGGCCCTAGAGGTGGCACCATATTAAAGCACGCTTCAACCATCTCTTCACAAAAACCTCAAAACAATGCAGTGAAATCCAGTGTGCACAATAATAACTCTTTGATCTTTGGCAAATTTTATTCAAATGATCAAAGGTCCTCAAAAGAACGACGAGAAAAACCTGTTTGCAAAACAGCAACACGTCAGGTAGTCACGACACAACCTTATGTCAATGCAAATATCTGGAGGCTGTGTGCTGAAATGGGAGTATGCAGACCCTGTCAGGAGATTAGGCACCCAGAGATGTAAATGACATGGTGAGAAAACACAGCACAAACACATGCATGCTACAGGCCTAACACAGCAGATGAGCCAATTCTAAAATCAATTATTTAAGGCTGCACTAATCAGCACTTTTAAATCCGAATGGGACAAGATGTGTAGTGTGAAAGATGTCCCTCCTAGAGATGAAACCCATCCCACTGTGCAGATCACGGAGCATGTTTTATGATTGTTAATCCAGATTTGTTTTCCCCAGGAGTCGACAGCGACTAAAACAGAACTAAAAGAAGCGTGGATATTGGACTTATGTTGACCAGGTGGCCAGAAACCAGACTTCAAATGAATGCTAATGTTTCTCTTTGTCTGCTGGATGTGCAAATAGAAAACTCCTTGCTCGCCCTTTTTTTCTGCTGGAGATTAATGCTCTCTCCATATAGTGTTCCTTTTTGTTTCTCCTCTCCGTCTACTTCTCACTCTAATTCAACACTCCTTGCTCTGCCTTAGGTGTACTTCAAGCGTGATGGCGAGCTGATAGAGGTGATCTCCTACACTCAATCCTCCAGTGAGCAGGGTGGCGGCTCAGCGGGCGTGAGAGGAGCCAGGCCGCTCATCAGCAGGGACCTCGATGACACCAAAATGCAGCGTTCCCTCTCCCTTCTGGACCCCGAAGGGCGGGTGCCCCGTCTGTACACAGAGAGCCCCCAGCGTGTCCACACCCAAGGCCAGCAGTCCTTCGAGCCCAGCCCTGCGACAGAGGTCATCCCAGAGACGGTGGTGAGCCGGGAGTTCCCCCGCTGGGTGCACAGCACAGACCCTCTCTACTACTTCAGCCACACGAACATCCCCCAGAGTGACGGCTCCGTTGTGGTGCAGGCCCGACTCACCTGGACCCTCAACCCTCAGCTGGATAACGACGCCCTGTTCAGCTGCGAAGTCAAGCATCCAGCCCTGTCCATGCCCATGCAGACAGAGATCACCCTAGGTGGGTAGGATGCAGAGTTGTCTATTCTAATTCCCCTACCACCTTTTCGCATCTGTCCTCTATTACTCCACCCAAAACACACACACACAAACACCCTTTTCTCATTACTTCTCCCTTTTTAATCTCCCACTGTCTCCTTGGACCCCCTTGCTGCACTTGGACCCTTTACGTGTCCCTTGCAAATGTTCCCAGAACAACACTGATTTTCATTCCGCGCCGCTTAATTGTGTTACAGCTGAGCAGATTGAGAGTTTAGCTGCAAATGCAAAACTCCAAGTGACTGACAGGGCAGTTCATCGAGCTGTCTGTTGCTAGATTGAGTTAACTCAGTGCCATTATTGAGAAAAGTCAGCCTGAATTAGAGAAGTCAATGAGAATTTCGACACACTGACCAATGTTCTATAATTTGGAAAGAAATCTCAGAGATACTGTACTTCAATGAGCACCTCCCGTAAGCTCTTCAGCGCATTGTATTTTTTTAGCCTCTGAGTTTCATCACTTTATTTCAGGGAGAGAAACACTACAGCAGAGGGATTATTTTTCGGTTAATCTGCAAACTATCAAAGCAAAAGACGCAGCCATGCAGGCACTGAATTCTGAAAACAGGAGTCATACTTGAAGGTAAAGTTGAGCGTTATGTTTTGATAGTGTGTGATCCAAGAGTAACACATACACACTCGTTTTTTTTTGTAAACAAAGATGGCTTCCAGCGCATCCAATTAACACTTCAAAGGCAATACGTTGGCATGTTCCTCCTGGAGACAAGCCACGCAATCCTGACATGATGATAAACAGAGACATTATCTTCCATTAGATGCTAGCGCTGGTTGAAGGCAGAAAGAGAATCTGAATGAGGAGACTGTGGCTGGCACATATTTGCTCGCCGCACTGTGCGTCGCTGTCAGTATTTTATCTCACATCATCACCTTTCATCTAATTAAAAGTATCCCTCTTGCTATGCTGGTGAGCAGCTGTGGTCACTCTGAGCTGACGTATATTAACTGCCATTAGCATCTCGAAGTGGAAAGTCTTTAATCGGTTTTAGAAATGACAAGCAGGGGTTTAAAATCTACCGTAAACGAGGCTCGCCACATCTTTTCTTGCCTTAACTGGGGTCCATTGTTATAAAGGAAGACTTGACAGAAACGGTCCGAAACACAATCGGTGCATTTGATTGATTTAAGCCAATACTACACAGTAAAACACACTCAACTTGTTTGTCCCAAGAAAAAGGAAAAAAAACACATTCTCATGAAACATTCAATTTTTGCCCATATTCTAAAGAGGTCAATCCTACTGAGCTTACATGGTTAATGAAATCAAATGTTTCACGAATATTCTTGTTTACATGCAGCTGTGCATTCTCCGATTAACGTAAGCGGTGGCGGACTGCTCGACCGCCAAACACAGAGTCCCTCTTCCATTCCTTCAACCACCTTCTCTAAGGGCCATCGATATCTGCTCATATCACAAAACCTGTTGATATCCAAGACTTTCATAACGTTTAAAAGTACTTCTCCTTCCGACCAGAAATGTTTCCTTTTTGCATACATCTCTGCAACGTGTTTGCTCGTTGGTTTGTGTCCAACGACTGCCCTTAAACAGGCAAGAAACATGTGTTGCAAACTGTGGCTAAAAACCCTTATTTAACATATTCCGAATACGCTGTAGACATGTCCAACGAATGCTAATAAAAACCCCAATAATATCAGGATATCCCAAATGTCTAAATTGCAAAACCTGACCTAAATCACATTCAGAATATTGACGTATTCTGAATAATAGTGGCGTATTAGTCCCGCATGCGAACATTGTCGCTGAGGACTCCTTGAATCTGAATTTGGATAATGGCAGATAATCTTGTAGCAGCAGGTTGAACTATCCATTAGTCCAGCTTTCTGTTCATCGTGCATATTGCTGCTTGAGAAAAAAAACATTTGGGGTCATTTTCAGTTCTTCCCTTTTCGTTGTGCCAAGACGTTTTTCTGCCAGAATCTATACACATATCTGGGTAAATAGGGTGAATCTACAGGGTCTCAATTAATGAGGAATGGACACTCCTTTCTGGTGTACCTTTTGAATTCGTTTTCAGTTCAGACTGACTAGAGGAGTTTTTAAGATGGAAATCTGGTGCAGAACAGCTCAAAGGACTGGCATTATGCTATATTTCTGTTTCTTATCGTCAACAAACCCCATGAAAAGATCAAAACCCTCCTCTGTCAATGACACTTAGCCTCAAACCCTCTGGTTCCTGCTGAGACATAAATATTACAAAATGCTTCACACATATATAGTTATTTTGAAGAAAGATTGGGTATTTTTCAGAAGGAGATTTCAGCTGCATGATATTAATACACATTTGTAGTACTAGTGAGACCATTTTACATTGCAACAGTGTGACCTGTTGTGTTTTACTAGTTGCACACACTACATGCTAGCATAATATAATATGTTGTTGGTTTTGGTCTTTTCATAAAATGTAATGTAAAATATTGCCTGCCTTATTCTTTAAACCACTTATTTATATCTAAGCTCCGGAGAGGATCCATTGTCGGAAAAATCGGTATCACTTGGGAATATCTCATACCAGGAAATTGTCATTTAAAAAGTAATAACTGTCGCCGTGGTGTCCCAAGTAGATTGAAATATAGTACATCACATGCAAGCTAGAGGCAGCTGCATCAGTTGAAGGTGTAATGACATGAGCTGTCTGCTCCAGACAAAGTCTTGCAGGAAAGATTCTCAACAGCTCTTTGCCTCTTTCACATGTTGACGATAAAACAGATGACACACCCTGAGGGGAATGGGTCCTGTGAAACTCTTGCTAAAATGTCAAAGACGCTAATATTTTTGACAAGCCGTTGTCTCGGCTGTGTTTGAAGGCATTCATTTATCATTACCTTTGTTCTTTTACAGAGACGAAAGTAACACGTACAGAACAGAGAACAAAAAAAATGTACGTGTGTTGATTCTAATTAGAGCACGCTTGAAATTCAGAGCATTCGCAGACCTGCTTTGGGCTTGATCCATCTTGGAATGGAATAGTATATAAAAAGGTGATGTGGTTGTAATTTAGGTCAGAGGTTGTGCACAGTGGAATTTTTATTTGGCTCATATCTTGTTGTTTTTAGAGTTTTTGAGCATTGTTTAACTCGAATTGAATGTAACTGTGTAAAACACCTCGCGAAAGATTCCCATCCCTTACATTTCCTTCTTTTTTATTTTTTTAATCAAGCCACAACTGGATAATTGCACTCAGTGTGTATCTTACTGTACACACTCTCTTGGTTCTCTCAGGTGTGTTTGGTCAGGAAATGAAAAGGCGGTATTTGCAGTGCCCATAAGTAATAAATCTTTCAGAGATTTAATATTGCCGCATGAGACGGAGTCTGCAAATCAACCAATGTTGTATTTGACTTCATGAATATTCATGAATGGCTCTGTGCTCATCATACAAATGGACCTGAACCTGGCGCCGGGGCCTTGGGGGTTAGAAAAGAAAGTGCTACACCTCCTATGAAATCATGAGACTGGATTGTATTCAGGAACACAGTGCATCTTAATATTTGAAAGTAATCCTCAGCTTTGGATTTCGATGAGCTGAGGTGTTTATTATTCAATGTCATTAGACAAGTAGTGGAATTCATTTCCCTCATTTCATGCACCGTACAGCAGCGGGAAGGGATCCAGGCCTCCTCACATCTCCCAGTCACTGCTTTGCCAGACCGTGATAATCAAAGAGCAGATGCTCAGTTTCAGGAAGATGACACACATGTGATCTGTGTGTGTGTGTGTATGGTTATTTGTATATAAATATCTGTGTGTGTGTGTGTCTTTGTCTGTTTGCCCGCATGTGCATTGTTATTAGCTGTTCCTAGTATGTTGTTTGTGTCCATGCTCACCTGAATCTCCGTTCTGCATTCAGCAGTTTGTCTTATCTCCTTGCTTTGGGTCACCTCGTCTATCTGTGAAAGACATTACACAGTGCCGGATTTGCCCCGAGAGAGCGATCCAGCAGTCAGGCCTTTTTTTGACAAATGTTTTTTTATTGGCTTTTCCACAATACACAAACAAGACAAAACAAGGCACAACAAAAGGCACTTAGAGAAATTTCAAATAAAGATAAAAATGTCAGGCCTTTTAAATTCGGCTGCATGCCTCTCCAGCTTCTCTTCTTCTACTGTTTAGGTCCATTGTGCAGCTGGGCAGACCTGTTGATGTCTTGGCTTGGTATTAAAGTGCACCTGATGCATCGTGGGCAGTTGTTTTTTTCTGGAGGTTTTGTTTATTCTTTGAAGTGATAACAGTTCCTTCTTGCGAACTGCAGAAGTTGGGTGCTTAGCTTTGCGGTCTCGTGGGGCCCCGGCCTCATTTCTCCTGCGAAGCCCTGGCCCTCAGAGAGCGGCTGTGTTATGTCCATCACGCTGCCCTAATCAAAAGGTGGTGACGTAGGATGCCAACTGTCACCATTGGAGCAAATCCCAGAAATCAACCATCATCTTCCCCGGCCATATGCCTCGCAAGCTCTATGTGACGCCATGACACCAGTATTTAAAAATACCCTTCCGTCAGTGTGTGGGCAGTGTAAAAGATAGTACTTCACACCGCCATGCCAACACTAGCCTGTGAAATGCCATCCATCTTCAGCACGAGATGGAACACTGAGCCATGTTAAACGGCTCACATGATGTCGGCGGTTGGGTTGCCAGTACACATAAATGCGTGAATGTTTTTCCTTTTAATCTTTAAAAAAAAAAAGCTACTGATTCCATTGATTTCTTCTCAGACTTTGCACCAGCTTGGACTGCTATGCACTGACTTTCTGGACAAATTGACCAGTTTATGCAGGATAACAAGTTGTCAAGAAGTGCTGAAATCTTTCCAAATCTGCTCTTTCCATTTTATGCAATTTCCATGTGCTTTTCATTTGTTTGATAAAGGGATCGTGATAAACACTGCATGGACAATGCCACATCAATCCTATTTCAGATATGACAGTGCAACTCCTAATCCATTAGTATGAAGCAGGCTTGTAGTCAATATCTGCCTAAAGGCTGTGCTTCATTAGCCACAGTGGACACTTTGTTGCCAGATTAATAGCCAAATACTGAGGTCATTTGTCTGTTTATTTATCCTTTAGTTTCCCTCATCAAAGAAAACAAGCACCAAGTGTGATTTATATCGAGAGTTCAAATCAAATGAGTTGAAGAAGTCCTGGGGTGGACTTGCACAGGGGTTATTGATAGGATGGCCTTAGCTTGAGGCTCATTGCATGTGCTGCTCATTGCTTTTGTCTAACATATGGAACTGCACTGCGTGTGGCACCGTTAGCTTTTAGCGGGATTGTTAATCATCCCAAATCGTGCAGAACCTGCTGATATGGGCAGTTATCTGTGCAGTTTAGCTGTAATGAAATAACGTACCTTTTTATAACTCCATGCAAATCACTCATTTTATCTCGACACTACATACACCGGACAATCACAGCCTCAGAATATTAGAACACGCCTGCTCCCTCTGCTGCTGGCGCCCCATTGTTTTAGATGGTCCAAATGAAAGCCATCTGGGGGCTACTGTTCACACCAAGACAAGGGAATTAGCTCCCTGAGTGTCCCTTATCTCACTGCCTCCACACTCCACCCGGTGCACTCCCATTCTCCTCGAGTAATGAGTATCTACCCAATTTAGTTATTTTTCTCTCCAAGGGGAATAAATCCAGCACAGTCCTTTGGATGAAAGACCTGCAGGTCCCCGCGACCTTAATTGACAGGAAATTGTATTTGCCTCCCTCCCTCTGTGACAAAACAGGTGTCCGGCAGGATTTGCTCTCCATGCTCAGTACATTGACCTTCTTCTTCGTCTCTTTTTCTCTTTTCAGCTGCTCCTAAGGGTCCTAAACTCTTCATGTCCCCTACTAGAGCAAAGGTAGGGGACACGGTGCGCATCACTGTGCAAGGATTCCAGGTAGGATCGCCTGGGGTAAGTGCATGGGGCTTCAATAAAGTGAATGTTGAAACTTGTGTATATGTGCATTCAAGCCTGTTTAACTTTCTTCTGGAGCAACAGATCTGTTGGGCATTGACATATTTCCCTCCTCCCTTTTCAAATATGCATACATTTTGTGAAAATGTGGACTCACATTTTCTGTTCATTAAAGCCTTAGATAACGAAAATCTTTTTGTTGGTGAATGACTGAAGTCTATCTGATGTCCATGTCTATCAGTCTCAGCCAGCAGGCAGCCATGCTATGCTAGTCCGTGTAATTTGTGCTGCTTTCAGACTTCTTGCTTCATAATCCCAAAGAAAGAGCTCAAGGTTCCAGCACAGAGATTGTTTTGTGTCGCTGTCATCCCCTGCCAGAAAAGACCATGTCCCCAGTGTGAAAGGCCTGTGGATGGTCCTGATCTCTTTGATGGGAATGACACATTGAAGGCAGGCTCGGGATGGGGCTAATCCTGATATAGGACCTGCTAATGGTCCAAAGCACACGTCGCCTTTGTTACTTCTTGATCACTGCTTCAGGAATCTCCAGGAATCATAAGTAGATTTGGTGTTTGATTTTATTTCACTCTTCAGAGACTTTTCCATGTGAAATGAATGTTCTGTATTGTTTTTGGTTTAGGGCGCCAAGCTATTGAACGCACAGATTTATACATGTGTTAGTGCCTGCCCAATGACCTCTGGATTATTTTTAAGTTTTTTTCTTTGAACAGTGTTATGATCGGTTATTATAAACAGGCTTGACTATGGCATACAGCCAGTCGGGCCCTTCGGCAGCACAGGCATTAGTGCATGCAGACTGATCAGAAAGCAAATTTCCCTTATCCTTCACTGGAACTATCTGCTTTAGGGTTTCACAAGTAGATAAGACTGTGTGTCAAGACTGATAATTTTGCCTCCTGCCTTTCTGATAAAATAAGATGCCAGTTTCCCCTCTGGTTTATTGTTTTTGAAATATATTATGGATGATCATCCTACAGCCTGGTTTTTACTTTAACTGTCTTCCTCGTATTGCTTTATGTGTGAGATTAAATAGGACATTGAGGGTTTCAGCAGCACGGTGCATAGACCTTTTTTATTTGGACTCAGTTGTGCGACAGGAAGGTTTTACTTAAACCCTTTTAGTGTTTGCTTGTTTTTTTCTTAATGTGACCTTTTCCTTAGAGCCTGACTCAATCTACCAACTCATATCACCTCTGTTATGATTCAAGCGCAGGCCTTTGAGAACTGTTTTATGAGCTTTTCTTTTGAAAGGTTAGACAATTCACAACTACTTCAGTAGGTCATTACAAGCCATCAAGGGCACTTTTACAACAAGTATGATAAGAGTAGTTTATCTGAACTCTGAAGTGTTTGGTTTGTTTGAGCGTGTGAGATGATATCATTTGAACTTGGGTGCAAATGACGTGAAAAAATTGACGGACACTGCTTGTTTCAGGGTCAGATTCCAAAATGGGCACTTTGAGTCAATAGGGAGAGATGTTGACATCTGATCGTCAGCGGTTGTGCTTGTGGTGTAAAAAACGACAAAGGAAGGGCAAACTACAGTGATATTCAGACTCATCTTTTTTCTTCATGCACTCTTAACTGACATGCGCAGAGTTTAGATAAAGTTGCATGCGCTGGATTTGTTGGGTTTGCTTTGATTCACTCTACAGTTAGTTATAGCACTTGAAGGATTCGACACCTACTTCATTCACTATGTTTGTCACAAAATATGGGGTCATATTGTTGAATTCTCAAAACATCGCTGATGTCGTCAAATCTCTTAGATTAGGAATTTAATTAGGAATTAGATCTGTACTTTTTGAAATATTGTGTGTATCTGTATACTGTGTGTGTATGTTTGTGTATGTGTGGGGGGAGAATCCTACATACCTGTCCAACAGTGGACCTTGTGTCGTTACACATTCACCAACAGTGGCCCAGCGAGCCAACAGGGAGCATTTTGGAGGTCCACCATTGGCGATGCATTGAGTCCTTTTAAAACCATGTCCAAACTCCTCCGGTGAATTTATTTAAATTTTGTCCGAGAGGGGACTTGCAGGTGTGAGTTCATATTCAGCACTGCCCCTGCAGACCAGAGCCGGTATTTCAAAAGACTAAACTTGCATTGTGTTCTTCACATTCTCCATAGGTCACATTGTTTTTTTTACACTCTGCATAGTGTGAACGACTTTCAGCCCAAGGCAGGCTTTCAGACTGAACTGGGTATATTAAACTCCAAGGAACAAATTTCATAAATAATTTGTTTGTCAGTAATTTAATGTGTATCCAAATAAAGGGCTACCCAGAAGACATGAAATAAAAAGTCTTTTAAAATCTAAAAGAAAAAAAAGGGAAAAGGATCAGGATAAAGTTAGAAATACAATGGGCAGTAGTCTGGTCATTTCTTTTCATTTAAATGAATCACTCAAAGCACATTTAACATCAGACTATTACTTGACATTCAAAATGTTTGTCCCAAAATTTCTATTTCTATTTAGCACAATAATACTCATTTGTAATATGGCTTTCACATCGCCATCAAAGATTTTCAGAGCAATGGCAAATTCTTGCCATTTCTTTTTAAACAAATTGCACTTTCATATACATTTTTCTTTTTCTTATTTATCTAATGACCAGAAATAGTGTTCCACACTTGGTCAGTGTAGGATTATGGTGCACTTTTTGTATTGTAGAAGTGTGTGCGTGTGTGTGTGTGTGTGTGTGTGTGTGTGTGTGTGTGTGTGTGTGTGTGTGTGTGTGTGTGTGTGTGTGTGTGTGTGTGTGTGTGTGTGTGTCTGTCACACGTCAATAGGGGATCGAATCACCGATCCTCTGATTGAAGAATGACCCTGCTCTCCACTTAGCCCAGGGGTGTCAAACTCATTTTCACTCTGGGGCCACATCAGCATCACGGTCTCCCTCAAAGGGCCGGTTGTAAATGTAAGACGGTGTAAATGTAACTACGGTACTCCTAACATATTTAGTTTAGTTTCCCGGGATATCTGTGACTTCCACAACACATACTTCCAGTTGTGTGATTTCTCCTCCGCCATTGTTTCCTGTTGCTGGTGCAAAATGCATTCTGGGATATTTGGCTGTCCCAAGTACATACAAGTCACTTCCGATGCATCCCCGGTAAAATGGGCGGAGCGAGCCACATCCGGGCATTAGGACCGTGCTTGGCGTGATGTGAACTTTGAATTGGAACAGTACTTGGGCTGAGACTGATGATGTTTCACAAGTCCACGAGTTTACAAGTACAGAGAAGTACGCATGTTGATCACTTGTTGGAAATCCTCTTTATGGGTTGTTGCATCTCCTGTCCACCTGTTGAGATAGTTGTAATGTCGGCACACAGACAACATGCTATCTCATCACTTCAACTTTCTATCTCATAATTTCGACCATGGGGATATTTTTATTTTCACAGCTAACTTTTAATTTTTGTAAAAAAAAAAAAAAAAAAAAATCTTTTTTTTGTTTGCTGGCGGATTCGCGGGCCACATAAAATGACGTGGCGGGCCTGACCCGGCCCGCGGGACATATGTTTGACACCCCTGATTCGCCACAGTCGCTCATATAATATGTTGTAAGAATAGTACAAGAGATTCACCCACTTCCTGTGTCCTCTTATTATCGATGAAAGTATCAACCCACTAATTAGCAATGAAATACTGCTTTTTGAAGAGTTATCATTTGAAATGGGGCGTTGTTCTCTGGAGGGCTCAAAAATGTGAGGAGAAAAAAGACAGTTGTAAATTGAAGTGTTGATTATTAATGCATGTTGTTAACTTGCCATTGCATTAGGGGGAAATTGGTGCTTGTATTATTCATGTATCCTTATTATTCATGCTCTTAATCTCTTGGCTGACACTCACAGACTTTCTCTGCACAACCCTTCCCTCTACTTTCCTTTCTCCTCCTTTGTCTCTCTCCATCCCATGCGGGCGCTGGGTGTTGATAGAATGAGGTGTTCCCCGAGCCTCTCTTCACCTGGACGCGAGTGGGGGGCCGCCTGCTCGATGGCAGCGCCGAGCGAGACGGGAAGGAGCTGATTCTGGAGAGAGTGCCAGCCGAGCTCAACGGCTCCATGTATCGCTGCACGGCCCAGAATCCTCTGGGGTCCACGGACACGCACACTCGCCTCATCGTCTTTGGTATGTACGCTGAATTCAGATGCACATGCACTGGCCGTGTCCCGGAGTGGCTACTACACTATAGCAGTTCAACTGAAATCACATTTAAGTTTGATGAATTATGTAGGAGACGATGAATATGAAAGATTTTCCTTTTTTTTTGGGTCCATAAGAATTATCTGGAACGCTAACACAATCACACTTAAATGTCACAGAAAATTACATGATTCTACAAAATTCCATTTGATGTATCTACAGTATCTTTGAAAAATACTTGAGAGATTTATGTAACCACTTTTATGCGTGAATCATTAATGCAGCTAAGTGTGCGATTGATAAGAGATTGTATTCCTAATTGGCTCAACAACAAATTATTTTTAAGGCTGCACTTAGTGAGGATAACTATTCTCTGGCAAGGGATTTAGTCACTATTGTGTCGATGGCATGTCTTGTACTGCTTTCACTTAAACACCAACAGCGGCATCAAAGGCCCATGATGAAATCAAAGGACCTTTGTTGATGACAGTGATAGAAAAGCACTTTGTTCAACGGACAAACCGAGGTAACCTGTTCATTTGATGCTGGAAGTAGTTTTTTTTTATTGGTGAAGTCGTCGGAGCTGGATTGCAGACATGCTCTGTGATATATGTGTGTCTTGCTCCTCTGGATCTATTTACTCTGGACACTGGGATGTGACTTTCTGAGCCTCATCAGAAAGCTGGATCAATGTAGGGAGTCTTAATCAAATAACTTCTACTATAGCTACATGGCTTTTTTTCGACAGAAATTGTGATGGCAATTTGATGTGTTTGTGTCATGATTGAATAAGTCCCAGAGTCACTTTTCCATCAAAGTCCTATAGTCAATAACACAAGAATTCAGTCTGATTTGAAAGACGTCACATTAATGGAAAGGTTAGAGCCCACAGTGTTACACATTCAGATATGATTTGTATAAATACGGCATCAGAGTTCTTTATTCTATCTAATGGAGCATAATAGTGAAGAGAAAGTCAAGTGGAAAAACAGGGAGGAGCTTCCCTTTGCACTCACAATGATAATTAATTAAGGCTTCAACTACAAAATAAGTCATAAAATCCATCATTGATGCAGCCCGTAGAAGAACTGACATCACTTCCTTCTTGATGTCATTATTTTCCAGCATTATCGCTGATGCATACCAGATGCAAAATATCAGGCAAGCATTGCAGCTCTATCCAGAAGGGCTCTGTCATACTGGAATAGAGCATTACCAGACATTCATCTAGCAGAGACGTGTGTTTGAAGGCCCGGAAAACTATGCTGTACATCGATAAAGACAGCAATATTACACATTCCACAGCTGAAAAGTGCTTCTGACACACCATATGAAGCCAAGTCTTGTAAGAGAAACTGGAGAAATACTTTTTTTTTCCAATTTAAAGAAATGTGACTTGCATGCACTTCAGCCATGAAGTGCCCGATTAACGTAAACCAGGTCGAAACCATTTCCGTACTTCATTGAGTCTGTAACAAAGAATATTGTATCCATCTTCTTCTTTTTTTAACTCTTCCGCATGAAACACTCCCATGAACAGGTTTTTAAAGTATGTCACCAATGTACAAATGACTGGGCGGGCCTAATAACAACCCGCTTTAAGGGGAAAGTGCTACTTGAGGGAGGCGTTACCTTGAGAGGCGTTTTGCTAGGAAGAGCACTAATGTCTATTTAACACCCTGATGCACCCTCAGGTGTCATCGGCTACGTGCCCACTATGGCCCATCTGTCTGCTCCTTGTAGATTGCTTCCACTCACGCTTAGGGGAAGTAAATGGTGATTAAGTGACCTTGGCACCGTCCCCCTGTGGCCTTGAGATGAGACACGAAAGCGAAAGAAGTATTTGGGTGCTCCGCTCGCTTCGGCAAAGTGTTCAATATAAATCATCAGGAATAATAGAGCATAATGACGGCTTGGTATCGAGACTCCGCTGACAACAAGCAGCAATCACGTCTTGATGTACGTCTTTAGCCACCCTCGGTGATAACACCCTCTGAGATTACTGTGAAGTGAGTCAGCACTGAGGAGCCGGGCGGTGACACACACCAACCGAACTGCACACACATGCAGAAACATGCAGATATGTATGCTTATGCAAACAGGTGCACGCAAACACGAGCCGGGATACGCAGACTGCACACACTCATTTCCCTGTGCCTCTCCGAGGAGCTGCTGTGTTAATGCGGCTGCAGTGAGACCAGAAGAGCTTCACACCGCGCTGTATATGTGAAGTCAAAAAAAAATAGCTCACGGAGTAGAATTTAGGCGTGTTGCTAATACTCTGCAAACCCTCCTGCTTCTTCCTTTGCAATTACTTCAGCCCTCCGAGGACTGAAAGCACACTGTCAGAGTGCATTGTGCAGGGTAGACGTCGGCGCTGTTTATTAAAGGTGGAGTCAATTTCTCCAAAACCTCTTTCCCAGACTGTCTGGCCTCGGTTGTAGTTGCCTGGTCTCACTGCTACTGAGAGTGTCCTGCTTGTTCTGGTGCAGTGCTCTGTGCTCCCAGTTCCATTAACAGGCCCAGTGTTTCTCACTGGGGACGTTCCGTTCAACACGTGCTTCAGAGACGTCAGAGTTCAGCGTCATTAGAAAGCCACTATCTCTGTCAGTCATGACTTATTCTTATTATTTTTATCTTACTCTGTATTTCTCCGTCTCGTGCTCATTATCCTCTTATTAAATCCTCCCTTCATTCACTGAGCCACTCGGTCTCTCAGTAATGGCTACATCTTCTGGTCATCTCACCATTGATCTTTTTGTCTTTCTTTCCAACAGAGAATCCAAGCATGATGAAAAACACACAGAATCAGAACAGTAAGTATTTCACGACTATAGCTTTGAGTGTGTGTTACGTGAGCCCCGTGATTCCCGCTGTATTGCTTGATTGTCATATTTTCAGAGATTGCTGTTTGTAATGGGAGAACAAAATGTGCCAGCGCAGTCTGTTCTCTCAGAAAGCAAACGTGACGCTGATCAGAGAAGCAAACTCTCCCTGACGCTGTGGCTTTCAACATTACAAGTATTGAAAGGTGGATGTTGATTCTCATTCTGTCCTGAATGCCTTTTCCCAGATAGACTGCGAGAGAGTGATTCCGTCAGGATTAATCTTCAGCGATGTTCAGCAGCAGCGAGCGACAAGCCTCTCCCAATGACTAACCGAGCCTGTCACTTTTGGTTGAGTGTCAGATTATTGGTGTTTCATATGTGCAGTAGTGGCTCATTTGCGGCTTCTGAGATTATCATATGTAAAGATGAGGGATTGTCAGGAGAAGCCGCAGGCCTGTGACAACAACCTTTCCATCTCTCCCTTTTCTCTGCCACTCCCTCTCTCTCTCTCTTTCTCTTTCAGTCTCTCCTCTCCTCCACTTTGACTTTTCATACTCACTTTCTGTCTCCCAATGCAAGCCTCTCTTTCCTTTTCATTCATTTCTGGTTGCTCTTTTTTTCACCGCCCTTATTTCCCTCTCCCTCACGTCTCTTTGCCTTCAATCATATTTATAATTCTTACTTTCCCTCTTCAGCCTAGTTTACAATCTCTGATTTAGATGCAGGCACACATGCCTTATGGTCAGTGCAGATTATGCTGTAATGTAAAAAAAGACAAAATTCTGGCGAAACGGACACATTTGGAAGGAACCAAGACTGAAATGAGAGTGGCGACTCCACAGAAATAGCAATCAGAGTTTAGATGGTCTGAGAAAAACTAAATGAACCATAAGAGGAGGCTCTATAACAGCTCATGTATAAGTTTATGGAAGCTTCATTTCCACCAAGCTCGATAACTGGCTATAAAATAGAAGCATGTCTAGGTCAGTCCACCTACGTATGCATTTATTAATTATTAATCAAAGAAACCTCAATGTTACTTTGTAAAATACACCAATGATGTGCACTAAATGCAGATTGTTACTTATGTGTCACGCAGCAATTAAACGCCAGTATTGTAATAGTTTTTGAGCTGTTGTTGATGAACTGGAAAATGAATTTGAATGTTATGGTTTCATAGTGCAATAATCCCTTGTGCATGTATGCGACGCCCATGTTTGTCCCAGCATACAGTGAGAACAGCTTCCCAAGCAGATGGCATGCGAGCGGTCTTTTAGCCGAGCCGCCCCAGTCAGAGGAGATATGAACCGTCTCGTAGTCTGACATTGGCTTCATTCTTTTTATCACTTTTCCTGCTTCCTACTCCAAAAAAAAGCATCTTATCATGTGTCTCTCGTCCTCCCCCACACTCTAGTTATCTGTCCCGCTTCCTTCTGCTTCTTGTTTTCCTCCTCTCTCTCTTTCCCCACCTTGCCTGCTCGTCGTATCGTTGGGATGCAAATCTGAAAATGCAAATGCTATGGTAAGCGCGGGAGCAGGTGTGTCACAGCAAGGACAGAATCAGGTCAGCATGGATGCGCAGACATGCCTTGCATGCAAGTCAAATTGGTGTACAACATGGCCCCGAGAGGTCACCCCACATGTGCCTAGTCGCATAATTGAGGACTAAAATGTGACATGTTTTCTGCCGCAGAGTACCTGTCAGCCTAGGCTGGTGGAAGCATCAAAAGTGTGGGGTTGTGACGTTATTGTGGGCACAGTGCATCATCTTGGCTGAGACACGGCCGTGCAATCACAAAAAGAAATTGATTACAACAAACAAAGTCTCAACTTATGGACTTTGCATACATTGACCCAAAAAATGAACAGTACAATACAAGCCAGGAGCGATAATTAAGTGATCACATCTGTCATTATTAACAGCGCCAAATCCTCTGATGAACAGAGGTCAGATCAGAGGCAGCGACCAGACTGGTAGGAGTGCAAACAGCTGTGTCATAGCCGCGGCTAACTTTTCACATGCAAAAGGGAAGTGTTGTGTTTTCAGCGACTGAGGTTGAGACATACTTTGTTAAAAAGGGCACGTTGCCTCTGAAATGAGTCCCAGTTGAAATTCAGGTTGGCAGAAATGCACTGAGGTCTGAGCCAAAGACCTGAAGGGAAACAGATGGCTGGGCGACTTGCATCTCTGATTGTATCATGGAAGGGGACCTCGGATGATGATCTTGTGGTTGGATGAGCCCATTGCAGAATGAGATGAAGTACTTATCGAGAAGATCTAGTTGTTGTTTTTTTGTTTCGTCAGACTGGAGTGGAATATGTTATGTATGACATGTCAAGATTATGGAGTTCTATGGAGATTTACGTTTATTATGGAGTCAATAATAAACAATCCCAACAAACATATGATCCAAATTTTTAACGCAGCCTGGTCACACGCTCAGGGGTGTCAAATCCAGACACTTAGGCAGTGTCCCTACGACCCTTTAGCGCCTGTATGAGACGTACATAGTATAAGAGCAGGAAAGTCCGTAAAGCCTGGGAGGGAATAGTGGTGAATGGGTCAAACAAAGACAGGACTTTTACTCAGCAGACCGGCAATTCGTGTCCCGTGTGAAACGTAAAGTTGAGGGATTTTTTTACTGATTGGGTTATGTCACCTGACGTTATGCGTACTTGTTTTAAGCCAAACCATGATGTTTTTTGTCATCCTAACTAAAGAGCTGTCTTACCTTAACCACATTTTTACAACGCTTACTATGCACAAAGCTTCTGCTTCAAGATACTACGCAAAAAGATCCTGGGGGCTTCTGCCCAAGCAGCAAAATATGAACAGTCGGGATGAGATTCTGCTGTTTTATGATCCAATTAATGATTCAATCAGTGTTTCTCAGGGAACAATATTTGACTTACAAGACTGAATTACAGGGTCTAACCACTACCAGATCCAAATTTGACTCTACTGAGTCAGGCCCACACTTACCTCGTCCCAATCTTGGCACAATCTGAACAAACGATTGGTTATATCATGTCACATGTCACAACTTTCCTCCCACAGAAGCTCCAGTTTCACAGTCCTCTATGTAAGTTGCCCACGAGGGAGCTACAGAAAACAATAGATGCATAAAGCTGCTGTCTCTGTTCTCATTCTATAATCGAGTCTGCCTGCTGTGGGCCATAGAACAACAAGTCCAACGCGTAAAAATATCGGTCCATTTTTATCTGAGGATTCTTCAAATATTGGGAAAGAAAAGCCATTTTTGTGTTTGTCGAAACTGCACCAAAGGTAACGTGGGGATATCTTTGGGTGTAGTGCTATCCCTATAGATGTCGACATTCTCCCGGATCCATATTCTTCATATATATTTACAATACATCTATATTTTGTCATACTGATTGTCCATGATTGTATTGTCTATTGCCTGTCTGTCCGTCCTGGGACAGGGATATTTTTTTCAGATTTTTGGAGGCTTTTTTGTAATCTGTATTTGGAGTCTGCTGTACATTTTCTAAAGTCCTTTGAGCTAATTTATCATATAGGGCATTGACGTGATTGTTTATTATTGTGTACTTCAAAGAACCCCATAGAGAAAAAAATTCAAATTATCATCTATTTGACTCTAAATGGGACCATAATATACTCAATGAACATCTTGCTGTATTGAAGAAGACTTGAAACTAGCTATTGAGACCATCAACTCATGTTTACAATGTTTACTGAGGTAATAAGTCTAAAGTAGGGTCATTTTCTTATAGACTTCTATACGATCAGACTTATTTTCAGAGTCGCCCCCTGCTGGCAATGAATCACAGTCATTGAATTTGAACAGGGTTACTACGAGTCATGAAAATTGGGAATAATATATTAAAACACTGTTTTGGAAATATGATTTGCTGATTGATGAAAAGAAGAATGGGGAAGTGTGTCTCTGTCTTATTGACTGTTTCTTTGATTTGTAGATGGAGCTTCACGCGTGGACATGCTCGGGCTAACGTGGATGGCACTTGTCCTCACAGTGACAGCGGAACTGACGTGAAACCTCTCATCCGAGACACTCTCACCCTGACACGTACACACACATACTTGCCCTTCTTACACAACATCCACACATGCACACAGAAACTGACACACACCCACAAACCCTGCAAGCCTTCTCCAGTCATCAACAGGCTCTCCATGCGTCAGTCGATCAGGAAACAGTGCCATCTCAGGATGGTGCTCCACTGTTTGTTTTTTTTGTAATGAAATAATAACCAAGATAATGATATCAAAAGAACAACATGATGCACATGACAATAACCAGCCCCTATATAGCCCTGCCCATTTACACCCTTTTTTGTTTCCTGTCCCACGTCTGCCTGTTGATCAATAAAATCTGATGAGTTGAAATGGAAAAAGAAAAAAAAAAAGCATTTGGATTTTATTTTGTTGAGTCAAGATGTCATTGGTGTTGACTGAAATGTGAGAAGTGGAACTGGCTGGATATGCGCCACCATATCAACCACACCCATCTGTTACATGTCCTGGGATGCACCTGATTAGCAACAAGCTGATAAACCACGGGGGAACAAACACAGATGCTCCAAGAGAACTTCTTTTCCTTTTTTTCTGATGGCGCGGAATGTAGAAAAGGATTCAAATGCATTAAGAAACTAGAAAAAAAAATCTCCTTTTTGAGTGTATTTTGTGTACATCAGTGTAAATATTGAAAATAATTGAAGAGGTTATATGGGTGGTGGTGGTGAGGGATGGTTGCTGATATAGCTGGAGTTTACACTTCTCCACCTTTGTTTGTACTTCATTCAACACTGTTCTCAGAGATCATTCTTGGCTAAAAGGACAGAAACAACAACAAAGCCTTTCTGTTTCTCATTTGGGCTTTTTATATCTAGCAGTTCTCCAATGACATTTAAAAAAAAAAAATCAAACATATGTCTGTTGTTTTGGGGTTGTGGTGCATGTGACGTTTGAAGATTCTCCTTTTAGTGTGTTGCAATTGACAGCACTGCAACTCATTGTCACTGGCCTGTAATCCAGTTATTCACTTGTGACATACTATCTTAAGTGACCTACATTGTGTACAATGCGTAACTCTTACCCGGACATCTACAGTACTAGTGGGATCATCCTAGCCACCATTCCAGGGAGGTGCTCACTCGAGGCAGCGTGTGTAAACAGGGTTGTTGCATTTGTTTCATTTCACCTGTATTAAAATGGAGAGATGATAAAACGTACCAGCCTTGACTTTACTTATACCACTGTGTTTGACATGTTCAGCAGTAGATGTGCATCCTCCAGTCACCTCTGATTCCTGCTACAGGTAACATACAGTATCTAATATTGCTCTTGGCTGCACATCTAGATTATTGCAGGGATTGTTTACAATCTCATTTGATAGTAATCTCCCCATATGACGGAAATTTGAAGGGCAGTCTGCCTAAAGACAGAGACTGTGTATACCTGTTCAATTACAGGCAAACTCCAAAGCTGACTTTGTTTCAGATATTTCTTATTGTACTGTCCCAACATGGCTTTTGAAGGAGATTCTGGCATTGCTGGGAACCCTTTCCAGTTTGTACTCTCTCCCACACAGTGAAGGGCGGCTTAGTGCGGAATAATCCTGCATTTTTTGGACCTCACAAGAATTGCATTTTAAGCTATTCTAAGGACACAACGCGTATTGAGGGATTAATCTTTAAATCAGGTAGGAGGTAAGAGGGGAGATTTCTAAAGCTTAGTCGAACAGAAAGGGTAGACCTTTCCGTTTGGGATATCGCCTCACCTTTCCAAAGTACAATCCATATTCCTGCATTCTGGAGATGAGATAGCACAAACTTTATTAAGAGTCAGTCATATGCGCTTTGAATTATTTGTTTTTATTTTTTCAGTGAGGGAAGCAAAAGGCGCAAATCCGTGTCCTACCTACAGTATAGCATCTTAACTCAGCTGTCAAAAGAGCTCCATCGCCATTTCTGAATGCATTAGAGAGTGCAAATTGTCTTTATGTAATCATCATACCAACAGAAAAAGGGCATCATAACTTTGTGTGTGTATGTGTGTGTATTACAAATGTCCGCAAGTTAATAGTAAGTATAAACATTTAATGTAACTAAAAATTCATACAATTTATTCAAAGCTGTCCTGGACCAGAAACATCTGACAGGCAATACATATGACCCTTTTAAATATATGCCCTTGCATATTCTTTAACTTCCTGTTCAAGCCATCATCGTGAAGCGTTTAATTATTCCCCTTGGTAGTAATGGTCCTTAATTATAGGGACATCAATGTAAAAACAAGAGCAAGCCTGTGTGCACACATAAAGAAATAGTTCTGCTTGCCCATCATCATAAATCAATGGTGTTCAGGTTTATTTCTGAAAAGGTTGGATGAATCTGACGGATAAAGTCCATGACGAATTGATGACTCGTGAAATGGGATGGTCAGAAAATATGAACCTTTATTTTTTACTACATTACTATTCTCTATAGGTATACAGGGACAGAAAAACACAAAGTTTCTATACTTGTTCAGTCAATGGCACAAGCAAGAAGAGGTGAAAGTTCCACACAGCAATGCACACGACTGACTGTCATGTATTATTCTTTCACAGCAGTGTAAGTAGTTCACCTGAGCTGGGAGCAATGGCGAGGATAAGAAGCAGCCTCTTTGGAACCATCTGTGAATTATTCAGTTCTCAACCATGCCTGCTGAATCCGGTTTCCTTTATGTCATCTGCAGGCTTGGCTATCGGATGTCCAAACAATGCCCATGTCAGCTGGGACACCTGACACGCCCTCTGAGTGCTGCTAAAATAAACACTATTCTGCTGTTGACCGCAGACTCGCTCAAGTGTGTTATCAGCAACACATGACAGCCTGACGCAGGCGACTGAGAGACACGGATCCCATGTGACAGAGATGTATGTTTAGCATGTGGAAATGAATGACACTGTCAGGTTTCTCTGTAGACGCTCTTTCCATCTGGCTCAGACGGTTCTCTGTGTTATTAACAGTCCTATGTGTTTATAAAACCAAGTGACTGCCAGTTTATTGTTCGACAGCAAGCTTCAGCTTATTTTCGGAGAGATTCATCGAGCATCTGGCACAGAAAAGGACCTTTGATCTGTGGCATGGCTGTGCAAACAGATGTATCCTGGTTATTAAGTATTTGATAAATGTCACCTATCATAACTCCACACCCCTTATTCAAACCATGTCTTCCTCCTGCAGATCACAGCCGTGTGTTACAGACAGTTAAGAAATGTGATCTGTCATGATGGTTTTACAGACATTTTCAGAAATTGATCGAATAAAGTATGACCTGAGCCACTCCTGTTTGCTTAAACACGGAGAAAAAGATGAGCTGACAACAACATAACTCAAACAAAGTTAGAATTAGCGTGTGCTCAGAATAAGAGTGCGGTTTTGGAAGAGTTTGGGGGAGTTAACAAACAGCATAACCAAATATTGATCTATGAGGTATTTACATACTGTGTGTATGGTTATTGGATCCGGCATCTAACTTGCCACAGGAGGTGCATGACCAATGCTCCGCCTCTGCAGAGCCAGGGATGCAAATAGTACCTCGACAGGTATCATTTTACACTTGATCCTTTGGCAAAGAGGCACAGTCATCAGATCACGGCAGCTCCTTCCCAAAGAAAACCAGACAGCATGCCCTCGTCAACTGAGACGCATTGACAAGAACATTCAATAGGATCAGTCAACCGATCGTCACCACCATGAGTGCTGCAGCGTTGCCAATTGTGGAGCTTTTGGGAGTCCAACTAGACATGGAGCTGGTGTTGAAACTGAGTCTCTCTGTGGCTGCGGTGCTGCTGGTTGCATGGGCATACAGGTTCTACAGCTCCAGGGAAGCAGCGGAAATTCAGCTCTGCGTCAAAGGCAACAAAGAGCCAGAGAAAGCAACCTGCCAAAACTGCAAGAGGACACTACCATGTCGAAGCACACCAAAACATGACACCGATGATGGGGGAAAACGACCCGGACCCTCGGACACAGACTCAGCAACCGATGACCTGACATCTGACAACTCCAAGGAAACGGCAGCGGAAGCCTGTCCATGCCAAGCTGAAAAGAACGAGGATGCATTTAGTATGTCATATAGAACCCGTGATGTCAGCATGAAAGGAGAGAAACTCTCTTCTCAGGAGCAGGCACAGGTTGCCACCAGTAATATTTCAGTTGGATCTACTTTGAACTTTCCTCATCCAACTGAGAGTGGGATGGCCAGTGCAACGGGGCGCCGCTCCCCTCGCTTTTTTCAGAAGCTGGAGGGCAGTGTGGGTGTGGGCAGGGAGTTAAGGCAGGACTTGGAGCACCAGGGGGCCTACTCCAGCTTCCTCTCCAAGGCAGAGATCAAAGTAGAGGATGCAAACGTTGTGCTGGAGGGAACGGGAGACCAGATTGTGCGTGGAAAGATATATGATTGCTATGTTGAGTCTTCCTCTCACTCTATAACAGACTCGAACACCGTTCCGAGTCAGTATCACAGGACCTCTGATTCACAGCCTGTGGAAATTGGAAGTCGTGGCAGCAGCCTCAATGAGCCCCTATCCTCTCTAAGCCCCATCATCATGCGTGATCTGGTTTTACCACAAAGCCCCGTTGAGGATCCCTCCTCGCTGGGAAGCCTCAACCCGAGGCACCCCGCAAGGCCTGTACTCCTACGCAAGGAGAGCTATCTGTCTGCAACAGAGCAGTCTGAGCTTTCCATCCCCTCTCTAAATACAAGAGTCTCAACTCCAAACTCCAAACTCCAAACTCGCTCTGTGGCCCCAACCAGCAATGAGTCCATCCCTCACTCAACAGACAGCGAAGGCTTTAACGTGGGAGAGGAGGAAGATGTAAAGACTAAAACAGCATTTTTACACCCTCCGGCAAAAACTCTCGACGGCACAGATTCGGAAAGCTTGAAGAATAAACTTGATCTGGGTAACTGTTTGGAGACGCTGTGTCTGGCCAAGAAACATGGCCAGACCTCTGTGCAGCAAGCAGCCCTGGGAGTCATGTCAGACAACTACCTCCAGGTGCTCAGGGACCCCAACCTGTATGGGCGGCTCATGGCTGATGAGCGGGAGAAAATCCAGAAGCAGAGGATGAGAGGGAGAAGGTTTGTCATGGTGGCAGATATGGACCCTCAAGACTGTGCGAGGAACACAGGCGAGCAGACACCGGAGACAGGGCAGAGGAGGACGTCCAGTGCGGTGTACTGTTATGATGACTACAAAGACGCCTGGCATATACTCTGCCTGATCCCACAGGAGGTCATCTCTAAAGCCTGTGCCATGTGCACAATGGATAACTACTTGTTTGTGGCAGTGGGCTGCCAAGGCACCGAGAGGGAAATGACACCCTCAAAGCGAGTGTTTTGCTACAATCCTTTGACATCAATTTGGAAGGAGATCAGTCCTATGAATGAAGCCAGGCCCAGCTGCAAACTGGCAGCACTGGAGGGCTACATCTACGCCATCGGAGGGGAGTGCCTCTCCTCTGTGGAGCGCTACGACCCGCGATTGGACAGATGGACGTTCGTGGCTCCACTGCCTAATGATACATTTGCTGTGGCACATCACGTCACAGTGAGCAGGGGAGAGCTTTTTGTCTCTGGGGGAACTCTTAGATATATGCTGCTGCGCTACAGCCCCAAAACCAACAGCTGGAAGCCAAGTCTGTTGGTAGGCAGCAAAGACAGAACTGCAGATATCATAGCTGTGGGGAGATTTCTGTATCGGTTTGAGGTCAACCCCCTGCTGGGTGTCAGCGTGTACCGTTTCCACACGGTGGCTCGAATGTGGTACGAGTGCGGCTCCAAAAGGCTTCAGCGCTGCCCCGCATTCCAGTGTGTCATGTTGGACGGCACGATCTATTGTATCAGCCGGCAGTTCACCATGATGTTCGAGGCGGATGAGATCTCCCCAGGTTTCAAAGATGAGAATATGAGTGTCCTCACTGCAGTGAAGGGAATACCTTTCCCTTTTGTCCTTTCACTCCCTGATAAGGAACCTCGACACACCAGCGTGTGAAGGAGGATTCAGTTTTCCATTAATGATAAGATTAGGTGGTGATGGAGTATCCCCAACAAGAGCTTCATGCTTTACGTGACGTTTCTTGTTGACTGAGTGGGTTTTGCTGTATGCTTGACTCAGCCCCAAATGTTACTGCAAAACTGTAATCACTGTGTTGTCTGTTCTCTGTGGTGTTATTAAGATAACCTTTCCACAAAGCCACAAAGCTTCTATTTGCTACTGTCTTGAATTGGGTGTGGTACAAAAAAATGTGTGTTCGTTATGTCACGGCCCCTGGCAGTAGATGCAAAGTATCAGACTCCTAATGGTCGCCAAACTACTGTTTGCTTAGATATACGGATGAGCCGCCGTGTAAATTGTTTGCTTCTTTGATTTGCCACTCCCTCCTGCCATTGAGTTAGTTTTATATCATCCTAGCTGCTTAACCTCTTTAGATCATTTATAAATAAGACTTGGAGTAAATGAGCTCATTCGACTCCAACACATTTCAGAGATTGAGCAATATGGTGGTAATCTATCACTGTGTAGGGCACACATATAACTTACACAGTGGCCTGGATACAATGCAATTGTCTACAGTTGCTCTTTAAATATGACAAGATGTAAATGGGTTTGTCATACAATACAAATAGCTGGGCTTCTGAAAGCATTTGTCACTACTTTTGAAAAGACTTGCTGTTATTTTGGGGATTTTAGGTACCGGTACTCTCCTTTGGAGGCCAGAAAGAAGTGTATTTGTTTTAATCTTGACTGAGCAAAGTCTTTGACCGTGTACCTACTAAATATATTTGTTTTGATATCTGTTGTTTCATAAACATCAAAGAAATAAATGAGTGTCATTCATTGCATATTAATCAACACAGGTGTTAAACCAAATGTCTATTCTATATCTATGTCTACAAAGAATGCTACAAGTAATCATTTCGAAGTTCATCACTCGTCAAGTTTGTCATTGTAATGCTGAGGACTTTTAAAGACACAGACAAGTTCAAGAGAGTGACGTGCTGCTATAGCGCCATCATGTGGCTCACAGGGCAAACTCAACAGGGCTTTGGGTAAGACATGTTAAGCTCTCGACTTCCCACAGCACCGAGGCGATGCCTTGCATGTCACCTCAGTGGAGTGACTCGCTAGCTAAACGGTGGGTGAGACAGAGGGCTTCAGCTGCACGGGAAGACAGCAGGCAGGCGGGGGGGAAGGGAGGCAGACGCAGATGGTTGACCATCAAACATAAGCGTCTTTGACTCTCCCTAATTAAACACTTTGATCCCCTGTAACAAAACACCAAATGGAACAGGAGATAAGACACTTCACTTCAGATGTTGCCTGGGATGACTCATGGCCTCTGGTTTGCCTCAATACCCAGGTCAGTTCTGGCATCGACACTTGATTTATTTGTTTACAGGTAACAGCTCATTCGGAGTTCACATATCAAGGGTGTAGAGACTAGAGAGTGATAATATGCATGTAATTATCCTCTGGAAGGGCGGACGTAATTTATAGCCCCTTCCTTTCTCTGTCTTGCAAACAATCACACATGTGTATCCATATGCATATATAAACACTGCAACTCACCACACAACAAACAGTAAATTCACAGCAGTCCTCACAGCGACATTATGAGTATCATGCTTCATTTTTTAAATTCCTTTTGATTTCCCAAACGGTTTGGTCTGTTCATTTTTTTTTCTCTCTCTCATGTCGCTGACTAATACTAAAGAGAAAACACACAGCAACACACAGCAACACCAAAAAAAATGACAAAGAAATGACCAAACAGCATGTGAGGCAATTCATGAGCCGCATTGTTGTCTCTGGGCCTGTTGTGATTGTGGAAGTTGACTCAAACAGATATCTGGGATTTGTGGTAGTGACCGCCGCCTCAGATCCAGGTCCTTGTTGGTGTGATTGGCTGCATGGAGGTGGCTGGAGAGCATCCGCGGAGCCCTGGCAAGGCGGCTCTGGCAGAAGGCGCTAAGTGGGTGCCTCTGGTATGCTGACCTGTACACTGTCAGCGATGGGAGGAGTGACTGCTGCGTTTCCAAACGCAAATGCTCTGTGTACTGCCGCGGGCCGGAGCTGGTTGGAAGGGCTATAAAGGCACACAGAAGAGAAAGTTAACGGTCATGTTACTGCAACCATTAATTACACTGGTGACTGATTTGGAACAATAAAAGGCATCTGGGGCCACCGACATTTAAATATTCATGAGCACAACTGCTGATGTGTTATGTCCATACAAAATGAAATACTCTGAAGTATGTTTACTCTGCGCTGGTGCCGGGATGGTTTGATATGCAATTCGCCATGTATAATAATACCATATGATAATTACCGGAAATTGGCCGTTCAGACCTCTGAAGCTGCCTTGTCAAGCTGTCCGGACGCCAGGGCCGGGTGTTGGTCTGCTCACGCGGGTAGCGCTCTTCATAGTGCGTGACCAAGTAATGAGAGGACGGTGGGCCATTGTGGGCAAATAGCAGCTTGGATGGAAGCCCCTGGAATTCGATGCACATTAGTCTCAACACGGCCTGCATGTATTGGCCTTCACTGGATTAAGATACGAAGGGCATGGCCTGCTCTTTAACAATAAGCCTCAAGAGGTTTAACATGTGACAGCAGAAAATGACACGAACTAGCCTTTTAAGTGCCCAGTAGGACTGATGATTTTACACATTTTTCATGACTGCTGAGTCCAACCAGAAACTTGTTTTATCACAAGCCATTATCTTGGCTGTCAATATTAAGCAGAAGTGGCCACAATCTAGAGAAGAAAGCCCTGACTTGCAGGGTCGTGACAGGCATTCTATTGGTGTTAATGGCGTGAATGAGCAGTTAAAAGGTTGACCTCAGCTCTCAGCAGGGCAGATCTCCGCTCAGAGGCGTCTGGCTTGAAGTCCCAGTGGGGCCGGTGGTCTACACGACTGGTGCTGTTGGCTGTCTGTGGCTCCCGAGTGAACTGCGGCTGACATAATAAACAGACGTCGCAAACAGGAGAGTGTGTGTGTGTGGGGGGGGGGGGGGGGTGTATACAGGGACATGTGCAATGAGCCCAGTGCAATGATCAGCAAAAGCTCACGCTTCACATTCGATCCACACTGTTGTACAGTGTTTCTAAAGTCATTTCTCCTCTCAGATCCTGAACCAGCACCCCGTGGCCGAACCTCACGTCGATCCAATTAGTCTCCAGCTCTGGCCTCTCCCAGCAGGAGGCTGTGCTGAGGTAGCTGAACTGAGGCTGCCTAATCACTTTGCTATAGATTCGACTACCAACAGAGGTGCTGCAAAACCCTTGGCAGGCTGCCACTGGAAGAAAAGGCTTCAGATAGCCTGTGTTCTCACATTCAATTGAAGATGTATGCTTGAATCAGAACATATTATTGTGACACTCGCACAAAAGCGAAATAGACAATAAGCAGACAAAAGGCCTACCTGAAGTCTTTCTTCCGCCCAGTTGCCTAAAAGCACTTTGTTTGAATACTTCTGCTCTATCCTCCAGCCGGGTTGGGCCCATTTATCCTTTGCCGTCCCTGTTTGGTGCATGCTTTACCTGGTGTCAAACGCACCTTACCGGGGAGCTATGAAGTCCTGTTAGAACATGGTTAGCTGAAACAGATAGCGTGTAGGTGCGTTCACCTGGTCCCATCATGGCAAAGGCAGTGGAGGGGAAATAGAAGAGCTCTGTTGCTATGGATACAGCAAACACTGCAAGGGAAGGGAAGCAGAGTATCCTAGAAGCAAATGGGAGATGTCTTACATCTGTGTTAAAAGGAGATACAGTCCTTAAGACTGGGGCGTGGAATTGACATTTTAGCATATACTCTGCATTGTTAAAATGGTGCCAGACTCTTGTGACCGCAGGCTACTTTTCATTTTTGGAATGAAACAGGTTTTGTCTGTTGATTTTTGTGTGTGTGTCCTATTTGTACTATATACTTTTAAAATGAAGGAGAAAACTCTGTCACTTTAGGCAAGTTTTATTTTAAATGTAAAACAAAATGGAAAGCAGAATAAAGTGCATGGCATGATCATGATCTTCACAGAGTTCTCATGTAGTCAACGACACTGTCCACAACCTGCACTGCAGAGGGAAAGGTGAGCCAGCCCTGATTGAAAAAAGCAATCATGCCGTGAAAACCATCCGCCACATGTCGCCACTTGACACCCTTTCTCAAGTCCAGCAGTCGTTTCCTGTAAAGAATCCCATCGTCCCTCAGGACGTCGTACTCGCAGGTGAGGATGAATGTGGGAGGTGTTTTCTGAATGAGTGCATCGTCCGCCAGTAAAGGTGAGACCTCATGTTCCAAACCAGCTTTGATAGCGTGATACACCTGCCCATCATAATCCGCGGTTGGGCACTCACTGTAACCCCGCACGAGGAACTCGGGGGGAAGGTTGGACGGGGAGAGCCACTCCTTATAGCGTGGCTTAAGCTCAGTGGGGACATGGCTTCCTTCCAACAAGTCCTGGCACAAAGACATGTCCCCACTGAGGTATTGCAGGAAGTAGAACGCCATACGGCCACGAAACAATATGGGCACAGCATGATTTTGCTGGTATGAGGGCAGGTTGAAATCCGCCATCTGCAGGGCTGGGTAGATGAGGACCTGAGCGCAGGGGAATGGCAGATGTCCGACCTCTGTCCTCGCCAGCCTTTGGCACAGCCTTTGGCACAGCGCTGCTGCCAAGTTGGCCCCAGTGCTGTCCCCTCCGACTGCCACTCTGTCAGAGTCCACGCTAAACTCTGCCTCAGCCACAGACAGGAAGTGACACAGTGCTGTCTCACAGTCGTCCAGCTGGGCAGGGTACCTGTGCTCCGGGGCTAATCGGTAACTGGGAGGGAAGACGGAGGAACGATATGTCAAATTCTGGCTCTTTGGAAGTCAAAACTAGTTTGGGATATTTGTGTGCATTCAAATGTTTAGGTACCCAACAGAAACCACGGTGGTGTCTGACTCCTTGGCGATGTGCCGACAGACTTCATCAACGGAATCTGTTCAGGATTAGCAGGGCATCGCAGTGAGCAGAAGATTTGTCGGGGTCTCTTATATGAAGCGACCAAGCACTGCAGACACATCATGACTCTGTTTCTCTCTCCACCCACACTCATATCCTTTTGTGTATTCAGAAAGCACATTATGATGATACTGATGGAAATTACAACACTTTTGTAGTTAATTTAAAGGTGCAACGTGTAAGATCAACCAGTCCAGTCTGTAGGGTCCAGTCTGCCCTCAGTCCAGAGGGCGAGGGAGTAGAGCTGCCACAAGGGCTGATCAATAATACACCCATCCCGGTTGCTGGAAAAGCCCTCCGTGCGTTTTGATAGTTTGTTTATTGAATTGAATCCAAAGTGGCAGAAACTAGAAAGTGACTTGCACCAGAGAGCCATCGCGGCTGCTGACTGGGCGTCTGTCCACCTTGCGGCGGGGTGGTCTCCTGTACACAGGGACGATGAGACGAAGGTACTGGTTGTTTTCTTGTTTCAGCCACTTTGGATGCAATCGAATGAACAAACTATCCAAAAGAACCTGGACCATAGAGTCCCCGGCTAGTGGCAGAAACATACAGATGGCTTACAAAACTAGAGGCGGACACCATATGTGAAGATTAAAAGATAGCAGTTTGGTTGAATTTTGCATATTTTTGCCCTGCTGTTCAATAGTAGTTCCTTTTTTTATAACAATGACTGTACATTTAGATTGTATGGACCCAGTGGAGCATGTGGCTAGGCATTACACATTGCACCATTGAAGTATTTCTATATTTTTCGACTTTCTTTAACTCCAAAATGTCTTCGTGAATCTTCTGTATTTTTTCTTTTGCAGTTACCTAATATTTATAAATATGGGGATCTTAAAAATTGTGGTGAATTGTTAAAGATCAAACTGCCCAACGACATATAAAAAAGCCAGACTTTAGCACCACCAGGACATAATACACATGATTTAAAAAAAAGACAAACCCCAGAAGTTTGCGGAAGAGACTGCACACTCAACCCATCTTTCTTTCCCCTTTTTTTCCACAGAAATATAAAAATAATTGTAAAGCTCAGTCCTTGAGCCAAATCTAAAATAAAGGGAAGACCTGTCCAGGCCAAAAGTCATACAGAGGACAGGAACTTGCTTTTAAAGTCTTCTGATGCTATTTATGGTTTATTTGCATAATTTAAGTTTAGAAACATAATCTGACATCAGTTGACCAACACATTTGTGTTCACATACATAAACGATCATTTTATATCTCCGAGTCAAACTCCTCAACCATGTATGTGAATATATGAATCTCATTTATATGGTCAAATGATACTTATGTATTGTCAATTCTACTTTTACTTCAATAAATGATGTGAACTTTGTATAGCCTACCTATATTGCCCAACACCCATCCTCCTCCATGGAAATACACGAGACCTCTTCTCAAGCCGTCACACATAGTGGTGGGTTCATAGAGTCGCACTGGGACCTGAGAGAACATCAGGTCCTTCACTCGCAGGCCCGCTGGAACCGGCTTCAAGCGAGTCAGGAAACAGGCCACAAACCACCGAATGAAGCTGACCTGATGACAAATACTCAGGCGATGAAGGATCCGGCCCTTTGAGGGGAGAAACCACAGACAATGTTTCAAACAAAAACAAAGAAAGTGTTTTTGAGAGGTAAAGTCAAGGGGAAAGTTATTCTCTCTGCGAGAGCATATTTACTATGACAACATCAAAGAAGTGGAACACATGACCTTGCCTCTTTTTACACCTTCGTAAGGCTTGATTTCTTATCTAAAAGTCCTCTGATCTACGCTTTATCAGTTGCTGGAGGACAAAGAAAGGACAAGGGCCTGAAAGAGGGTTTTTTTTCTTCTTTTCTCTTGCACAAGCAGATGCATTATCCGTGACAGTACACTAAAGGTACAAGCGAATTTAATAATAAAAAAAGGTTAACCGGAACACACGCGGAACATGAAGGGGACATGAAATAATAAGCACAAACATAGATGCTGCAAGATACTCACCACAATTGCTATTCCAACAAACAAGCCATGAACCATGTGCAGTTTCCCACTATTTGCGACCCCACGAGGAATGTCTGAATCCATCAGCGCAGAGTACACAAGTCCAATTACCAGAAGGAGGAAGGCTGCAGCGAGAGCAGCGAAGCCAATTATTAAAATTGCCGTGCCGATGTCCATGGTGGTTGCTAGTCTGCTCCGCTGAAGGTAAGTCATTAGGGGTAAATGCTTTATCTACCTGCTTTCAGCCTCTTTCCGCCCCTCCCACATCCGCGTGCAGTGCATTTTGACCGTGGTTTCACTTGATGACATTTGGCTGGCTGTTACCCAGGACAAAATATTTACACTCTTTATATTTTATGGCTGTGTCGTCAAAGTATGTAGCTGTTTCCCAAAGAAACCGGGTTGTCTCAATGTGGAATATTTCACATAGCCTTTTATGTTAATAGAGCACTTTTGTAATTGCTCATATTTCCATCGTACCCATTAAGTTGCCTTCCAATCCGAGGCAATACTTTCTCAGATATGTGAGGGTCGCTTTCTTTCTTCATTTCTTGCCCCTGGTGTTGAGGAAAACTCAGCTGCTTACAGCTGCACTTGGCAAAGAGTGGCATTTTCATTGTCTGGTATCTAAGGCAAGAAAATGTCCGGAGACGCTCCCAGTGAGTGCTGACACCCTTATCTGAACTTTCCCAGCTGATCTGTAGATGGCAGTGATAGCATGAGTATAAATAATCAGTGCCTTCTGAATGACACACTATTTACATTTTATTTGCATTCTGCAAGCAGCCTAAATGCATTTGACACTCACTGTAATGTATATATTCAGACTTTTATTCCTGTTTTTGCAAATCCACTAACTTATATTCTATTTCAGCTGGGAATACTTTGGTAGGCCGATATGCTTCAAGTGCAAGTTGACTTTGGGTTTCAGGATTTTGTAAATCTCAGAAAATGTCCAAAAGGAAGACAGCATCTGGAGTCGTGTTGTCTTGGAGTGTTTTTAGCAGCCCCCGAGAGCCTCTCTGCCTTCCCTAAGTAGCTGAGCCCAGCACAAAGCAACCATTGTGAGGCCGCTCTTAAAACCCATCCCAATTGCTGAAAAAGCCCTGAATTCAGCGATACCCAGTAAAAATCACAGTGCTAGGGCCAAAAATCACAGACTGGAATCTTGTCTGGGGCTCGTGAATTCATATGATTAGTTCAGTGCATTCATGCAGTTTTCTGTCTGTCACCCCGCCAAGCTTCTGAGACTCGGCTGACCTATTTTTACCAAATTGCACTGTCACACACGGAAAGATGGAGTGCGCTTCAAAAAAATACCAACCACAACAAATTGGGTTCAAACAATCGATGTGGCTTTGCACAAAGGAGACCGCTACAGATGTAGGGAATGGAAAGTGGCAGATGACAAATTCTCGAATTCATAATGTGAGTGCTTGATTCAGTGAATCACCTCGACTTCACGTTTACGTGTATTATGAGGCTATACAATGTCTTAGTCAGCATCAGAATCACAGTTGCTCTGATACCGGTACCAGTATGTGAAATTCCTCCAATACAGCCAAAAATGCTGGATTGGACATTCTCCCGAGCGAGCGATATGGGCTGTTGTTGTTCCTGTGTATCTGTCAAACTACGGTAGATAACAATTCATCATTCTTTGCATTTGTTCACGCTTCATAAAGGGTTTAACCTAAACCGGGTCATACAACAGCGATAGCAATGATATCACATACATAGGCTTAAATTATATATATTATAGAGTTTTTACCAAATTGTTATTAGTTCGGTACTCAGCATTGACAGATGCACAATAGTTCGAGTGTCAGAATCGCTATGGGGAAGGAATGAATGGAATTGGAACCTCTCTGATCACAATATTAAGGCTGGAGAGAGCAGATATCAGTAACGGCCTCAACAGCAGTATAGGCCTATACAAATGTAAAGGTCAAAATCAAACATTTTCTAGTTATTGTATATTTTGACACATAATGTATCTATCTATATATCTGTCTGTATGTCTGTCTATCTATCTCTATCTATCTATATGCCTATTTGGGTGATTTATTTGGGAGGGTTTGTGTGTTTGTTTAGTGCTGATTCATTGTTTGTTTGCTGATTTGTTTCACTTAATTAATAGGGGGGCTTGACAAAGGATTAGTTGACCTCAGTCTTATTTAAGAAGCCCTTGACCAAATACTTCTCCCATCTGGAACTCTTACATCACAATGCTTTGGTTGTTGATCTTGCCATCGACTTATAACCGTCAGTGCAGCCTGTGATTGAAAGATCATTGTTATTCGGCACGTCACGCGACGAGGTTAAGTTAATAAAGTTAAAACTTTTCCAAACAAGATTGGGCACCCACCTGGCACGCAGCGGTGCGACCACTTGGGGGGGGGGGGGGGGGGGAAGAAACAAGTACGCAGGGCAGACGGGCTCTGGGGCAAAACAATATTCATCCCCACTTAACATGTCAATCAGGATTAATGCCCATACAAACCACCCCTTTAAATTCATCCACGTCCTTTCACTGGTGGAAGCACGGAGCCAGGGCAGAGGCGGTCATATATATAAAGGGCAGCACAGGAACACAACACGAAAGCCCAGCGGGTTCAGTAGCGCACACCGCGGAGCGGCGCCTGGACTTGTGCTTCTGGTGACTCTACCAGTGGTTGACAGGCGCAATGACTGATCGCTCACTCATATAGAGAGCGTGATGCACGTCGACTATCATGTCAGAGCTCCTCGAAGTCACACACGTCTGCTCTTTTACATATGTCTCCGCCTGAGGATTACTCATGCAACTGTTTCTGAGGCTGCACACGAGATTGTTTTTGCATGCGGATAAACTTGCAGGAGCTCGCGAGTCGCTGTTGTTGGATACGTGCACGTAAAAACCTGCAGCGTCAACATTACAGCCCCGCTCATCGGCTGCCCCGCGAGCACTCTTCGACATGGATTTGAGGAGCGCGTGTCGCATGTGCCTCTTCCCGGTTCAAATGCTCTACTATGTGGTGCGAGCCAGTTTGTTTTCGCTGTTGCCAAGCAGAAGGAAGGACCTGACCAAGGAGGTGGTATTGATCACCGGTGGGGGACGAGGCATCGGGCGTCACCTGGCCAAAGAGTTTGCCAAGCAGGGGGCCAGAAAGGTAACTTCATCTCACCGCGAGACAACTTGTTGCGCCCACGTTGCTCCTTCCACTCTAGTGAACTATTCGAATTATTTTTGCACGCACGTTTGTTTGTTTTGTTAAGGCATGCTTTTTTTAAATTTAGTGTCAAATCCAGTAGTAGCCTGAATGCCCCCCCCCCCCTTTCCCCTTGCCAGGTAGCAGTCCTGTCCACCTTGCCCCATGTGCGTTGTTGTTCCAATGTTCTATGACAGCGGGGATCATAACCTCTAAGTGGCCCAGTTGGTCCAGTGGGACCGGAGACACATGCCCTCAATTTTGGTTCAAGTATTGCACAACAGCTTGGGTCAACCAGAGGGCAGGTCCGGGCAGCCCGTATGGCTGATTGATGTGATTAAGTGCAGTGGTGGGCTGACATTCATCCCGCTAAAGGTCTGGGTGATTCTGGTATGACTGACATGTCTGGAAGTGTATTATCCAAAGATGTAGGCTGTGTGTTCAATGCTTTGTGTGTGTGTGCGGGGGGGGGGGGGGGGGGGGCACTTGCACAGAGTCTCACTGAAACTGCTTCAAAGTCGTACAAATAATAACAGCCCTGCTTTGACCCTATTACAGCTTCTTGCCATTTATCGACTAACATCTGGCAACATATCACAACACCAGAAAAGGCCCCATAATGCTTCTAATAAAAGCCAGATTAGGTTTTGTTTTCAAGCGTAGCGTGAGGACACGATTTGCCTTTTCATGGAGTGTATTGCAAAACTAAATGAGTGTCGACAACCGAACAAAATGGGTTAGAGAGGAACAGATTACGTTAACTTGGATTAGTCGAAACAAAGGTCTGATACAGTAACTGAAATGCACTGTCATCAAACAACAGAGGTATTGGGTCAGGCACCTGATGATCATGAAATGTTTATTGGCTGAGACTGAAGTCATGATTCATCATTTGATTTTTCCAGCTGGATGTGACGTTGAAGTGTGCGTGCTCTTACCCATGTTTCCATCATTGCTTAGAATAGAATCAACTGTTTCATAGTTCTAAACCTAAACATGTGACCCAGTTTATTTCCTGCTTTAGTGTATGTGTATGACAAAAGCTAACAGGAAGTAAACATGGACCCAAACCTTAGTTAAGTATAGGGACCCAAAGGTAGGGTTGGGTACCCAATGCTATCATCTTTTGGTACTAAACTCTGCAATAACAACAAAAAATAATTCAGTTGTAAACCTCCCAATTTCAACATTGTTATTTATTTAGAACATTTAACACACAAAATACAACTCCTTTTTCCCCTCTCCCCTCCAAAACATAACCTCCAGTCTGATAGTCTGTCACCACGACATTATCCTGGCCAGCTTTGCATTACGCATTTCAAATATCACAGTGAGCGCTGCCTGCGTCCCAGATACGCTCTCCGGTACTGAAATCTGGCACCGATTGATTTAACGTGAATCTGCATTGGGTTGGACAGACATCATTTGGTTAGCCCCCTTTAAAAGTACGGATTTTCCACATCCAAAAGTTATCAGATTACACTGCTGTGTTAGACTGATCCGTTGGAGGCCATGTTTGCAAACCCTCACATTTCTGATCAATATTCTCACTGGAATTTCAGTTTAAAAGTAATTCAATCTGTCCTGCCAATTTCAGAGAATCACCCCACTTGTCAAAGCCTTGCACCCTCCCATCTCGTCCCCACTCTCGCCCCCATAACAAGGAGCCGTCCCTTGGCCCCGAAACGCTCCAGTGGCTACATAGACAGTTCCCCATCACTGCAGGTCAGGCTCTGTTCCCATCATCATTTCCAGCTACGGTTTGTCGACCAATCCAGTGGGTGAGCATTACACAGCTGAGTGCCTGATGAGCCGCTGGTGTCCCTTTTAGCAGTAATGTGTTAATGCAGAGTAGCTCTATTTTTGATCACCTCAGATGGGGTGGAGTCATTACGCAAGGAAGAAAGTGGCGGTAATTTCCCCGGGAGAAGGCATTGAGCCGCCCAGCTGAAAGCTGTGGGTCGTAGTTATCCGTACATGTGTGACACAAGCTTCACACCGCCGATGTTCTCTTAAGGCGCAATTTAAGCAGCTTGAAAACATTGCTAAAAGCTCAATGAAACAATAACTGCCTCCTTCCGTCTTTCATTGCCATCTCCTTGGGGAAGGAGCAAGGAGAAACCGGAGGGTTTTTAAAAGCTTTACTTTGCAGCTGCGCAACAAAGGATGTCACCATGCTTGTCAGCACCCCATTGTTTGGTATTATCTAGGTGTGAAGGTATTGAAAACAACACCTGTGGTAATGTGTATGACAATTACTCCCCGCCTAAAGAGATGCTAAAAGGAAATAAGAGGGTAATTATGAATAGGGCTAACCTCTGCGAACTCGCGCTCACCCCAGTTTGAGCCCCTTTGTGATTTGGCAGCCGGAATTTCCTTTCCCCTCTGTTCTGGCTTTGGTGTTTTACGGCGCGAGGAAGACCAACTACAGCGCTGAGGAAACAATCCGGGGAGATGGAGAGCCGGGGAGCCAGGTCGTCTTTTGTGCTGTTTGCGGGGGGGAGCGTTGCAGAACGCAGCTCTGAAACAATAAACCAGACCAAAGCATTTTCAAACACGGCATCCAAGTTCAGAGCGCCGCGAGAGGGCTTTCAGAACAATGCCTGTAGATAGTTAACATCTAAACAGCATATTTCTTCAAAGCTCCGTTTCTAAGTATTTTTTTGTACCATGGCAACAACTGCAGAAGAAAGGGTTTTCAAAAACAAAACATAGATGTTTATGTGGTTGCAAACACAACATAAAGAGATCACTGCGAGGAAGATGAACTGAACCGTGGCACTGGCGACAGGTTTGTGTGTGTGTGTGTGTGTGTGTGTTGTGCTGGAGGCGGGAAGCACACCGCTCCCAGCTGGGTATTGCCCCGCAACTGACCTTGCTGTCTCCGCAGTAATTAGACAGCGGCAGGCGACTGCCTCCTGAACTCCTGCTGCCCCCTCTGTGTGCTGCCTCTCCGCTGGCCAATACAATGGGTGTGAAAAGGAGGGTACATTCAGACCTGAGAGATAGAGTATCACTGTAATCCAGCTGGAGCTACTGGGGACACGGAGACGTACACCCCCAGCCAGCCGTGAGTGGCATCTGCGCTCTCTCTCACTCTCTTAATAAGGTCTTGTTTCAAGCTTATTAATTTGTCGATTAGAGAGCTTTTACTTGCAGCGCGTGTTGACATTAAGTCCTGTTATTAAGGCACGCCCAGTTAGAACAATCACTGGTGTATCACTGAGAGTGAAGGGGGCTTTTGCAAGGTCAATAAAAAAATACTTGTTTTCTTACTGTTTCAATCCAAATCGCAATTTGGCCAACGCTTGTTTGTTCTGAGGGCCATGTGTGTTGTGACGGGTGATAAACCTAATTAATTAAATAACATTTTAACAGGAGAGCACAGTTTTGAGTGCTGGCTGTTAATGAGAGCTGTCAGCTTTGTTTGTAAGGCTCAAATCCCATTAAAAGCTTTCGGTTATTTATCAAGACCTGTCTGCCGTCACTGATTACTCAAATGGGCTTGCAAATGAAGCAAACAAAAAACAATCAAAAAGTAACTCAAACAGCAGCGGCTCACAGAGGGAGCCAAACCCTTATTGCTTCGGATCTGATAAAGGAATAAAGAACACATTTCAGACTGATCTTTGATTCCCCGGGAACTTTACGGTGTCAGTATTTAAAGGAATAGCAAGGAATAGGTGATTTTTAAGGAGCATTGATGTGCAAATTAACACCATGTCATTGCGAAAAAATCTTGATCTTAACTTGTCCTGCAAAAGATGACGCGTAATCATCTATAGCTACTGAACCCTTGCAAGTGGCACGCTCTCTTATGTGTGTGTGTTTGTGTGCATACACGCATGCAGTCGACCACATACACAAGATCACTTTCCAGAAGACTTTTTGCTCAAATATTAACCTTGGTCACGGGCGACCAGCCAAATCCCACACTGGCGTCCTCAGCACTTCACACACTCACTGTTTTCAGGCTCCCTGACCAGAAATGACGGCGCTCATCTGCCCAACAGGCCGTGTAATCTCTTTGAGAATTTGAGTTTGAGCGATGAGGAGGCCTCACCCCCTGATTTCATTACCTTTCCCTGACCCCAAAGACTGACAGATCTAATTGCCCAATCACTAGTCCCCCACCTCCATCCAACCCCATGTTCCCTGCTCAAATGAACAGCCTTCCTTTAGACCCCGGGTGGATGAAGAGACAGTTCATTCATACAGCAACCCCCGGGGCCTTTAATCTTGCTCGAAAACTATTTGTTGGAGTGAAAATTACCTCTGTTCACTAAATGAACAAAGTATTGCTGCTCAAATATCCTCCACAGTTCCACCAGGTCTCATTGCCAAAAACAATTGTGCTAAACCTACGTAATGTCTTGTTGATCACCGACTGTAAAAACATCCCTTTTTATTCCACTCATAATCAACCGGTCGCTTGATTTCCGTCTGATCTCGGCACCGTTTCAAACCAGAATATTCCTTTCAAGTTTGTCTCTAACCTTCAACAATTCTTTTTTGCTAGGTGATCCTGTGGGGCCGAACAGAAAAGTGCCTCAAAGAAACTGCAGAAGAGATTTCTCTCTCAGGAACAGAGTGCCATTATTTCCTGTGTGATGTGGCCAATCGGGAGGAAGTATACAAGCAAGCCAAGGCTGTAAGAGAAAAGGTACGCTAGCTTAGTATTTATGAAGACCTTTCTACTTGCACAGAGAGAAATGTTGTTTGCACACAGTGAAACACGTCATGAAATATTTCTCTCTAACCTCCTCTGTATGTATATTGGCTCTGAGCGGCTCTGTCTCCCATCTGGTGTATAGATTACACCTCATCTGTAATATCTGAATAAGAGCGGGGGATATTGCTGACAGCTCTGGCGCAGCACAACTGTATCATCTCCTGAAAGCAGATATAAAATATATAAGACCCGGTGACAGCGCTCTTCTAATCGTGTCGTGCTCTTTAAATCTAAGGTGGGAGATGTCACGATGTTGGTGAACAATGCCGCCGTGGTCCACGGCAAAAGTCTGATGGACAGCGATGACGACGCCCTTCTGAAATCCCAACACATCAACACCATGGGACAGTTCTGGGTAAGACTTGCAGAGGCACATTGCACGCAGAAGCAGAGGGATTCCTCAGAGCAGATTTTCCTTGTCATTTATCTGATTACACCATGGCATTATATACAAAAGGCATCCCCAGACTTGTCAATCACGACCGCTATTATGGCAGGTTAAGTGGGGTATTTCCAAATTGCCTCTCAGCCCCTGAAACATCAGCCGGATTTTGAAACTCGTGGCATTTTGATTTTGAATAGAGATCAAAAGACGATGTCGTATGCAGACAGAAATGCAATTATCAACTAAATGGAAATGGAAATTTGATCTGGTTACACTGTGGGCCTGATTCTCTTGTCTGTTCTACTTTTTTACTCCACTGAATATATTTCCACGCTTCCTTCCACCTTGTCTTCATTCTCCCTTTTTTCTTTTTCTCCTCCCAGACTACAAAAGCCTTCCTGCCTCGGATGCTGGAGCTGCAGCACGGCCATGTAGTGTGCATAAACTCCATCCTGTCGCAGTCCCCCATCCCTGGGGCCATAGACTACTGCACCTCCAAGGCCTCGTCGCTGGCCTTCATGGAGAGTCTGACGCTGGGGCTGCTGGACTGTCCCGGCGTTGGCTGCACCACGGTTCTTCCCTTCCACACCAATACAGAGATGTTCCAGGGCATGAGAGTCAGGTAATTAAAGATGCTAGGGGTAATTACCAGCCGCGACAGGGCTCTTGCTTTCACCTTGTGAGTCTTCGTGGCAAAATGGGGTCCCGGAAACACCCGCTATAGTGAGAAATACAACAGAAGCCGTTTTGAGAGAGTGCCAGGTGGACAGACACAAATGTTGTCACCTCGGTAGCGTCGCTACAGTATAAGAAGCAGTCGAGAAACTTTGCAGGTGTTTAGTTGAGGTCAAAGCGAAGGCAGAGTTTGAAGATGGGCGTGTTCCAAGCAAGGGCACCAGAAGTTCGGTACATCGCTGCTATAGTGATCCAAATGGAAGGTGGTCTCGAGTTTTTCTTTATTTTTAACCACGCTAGTGGCGTTGGTTCTTGGTAGGAAGGATATCTTAGATTTTTTTTTTCCGACCTTCGTTAGACAATCGCTTACCGTTAACCTTGCATGCAGCGTTGCTGTGGTTGAAGTGGCCTACAAGCTGTGAAACAGCAACAATAACCGATTCACAAATAGGTTGAATCCATTATTCATCGCCAGCTGCAGTGTAAGCACAAAACACTTTCAATTCAATTTCAATTTATTTACATAGCGTCAAGCAGGGCTATGGCTGCAGGCGCAATCACAATCCTGGTGTAACCCCGATCCATGGAAACATGCGAGAGGAGAAGGCACGAAGACTTGGAAGAAGCCAAATTTCTAACTTGCATTAATAGGATGTGAAAGCTTTACAGATGGAAAAATCCGGCCACTGAGTCGCCAGTTCACCTGTCAGGGAGAGTTAGCTGCCACGATGTTGCGTGCATTATCGGGGGACACATGCAGCCGGCTTCCCAGTAACTCTCCCCTGTGTCAGTTCATTTGGCTGGGTACGTGACGAAGAGTATGAAGTTAGCAGCAACGTCTTAGCTGTAAAGGTAGCAGTGCAGTGTGTGTGTACAGTTTATTTTTTAGGGAATTAAGCGCCGAAAAGCCACAAGCTCCCGCGTCTTGCTCGCCACCTGCAACCCCCTGAAGGGGGTTAGCCCCGAAGTTAGCGACAACTTCTGCACAGTTTCACTTAAGGTGGGCTGACTTTTTAAGGTGGACCAGCTATTCTCACTTTAGTGACTAGCCACTCCTCCATGTTCCTTTTATTTTAACTGTTTAAATGACAACAACATTGTTGTGTGGAAACATCAAAAATATTGAATGTACAGTTTGACAGCTTACAACACTGTTGCTTTGTTGCCTTTTAATGATTTCTTACCATTAATGCTTCCTTTGATTTTATCAGAAAGATCATCACTTTGTCTCAAAAGTACTTTATTTTCTTTTGAAGGTTTCCCCAGCTCTTTCCACCTCTCAAACCCGAGGTAGTGGCCCAGAGCACCGTGGATGCAGTCAGAGCTGACAAGGCCTTCCTTTACCTGCCCTGGACTATGCATGCCCTTGTCATATTAAAAAGGTAAATTATTTCATTTAACATTTTTTCGTGTGTTGTTTTTATCACCACAATCATTTCATGTCTAGCACTCCATCCCTGGTCTTTATGCACTTTTTTTTTTTTTTCTTTTCTTTTTTAGCTTCATGCCACAAGTTGCACTTGAAGAAATCCACAAGTTTTCTGGGAGTTACACCTGCATGAACACGTTCAAAGGGAGGACATGAACCTGGATTGCACACAATGTGAGAGAGACCGAAACAGCTCTGAGGTGTTGTGAAGGGAAAATGGACCTTAAGACATCTGTAAGTGGAGGAGGCCCCGTGATTGTGGGAAGACAAATACTTAGGGGACATGCAGGACGGTTGCTCCTGCAGGTAGAATTAATTGATAAACTGCAGGATACGCCCAGGTCGTGTGTGTGTGTGTGTGTGTGTGTGTGTGTGTGTGTGTGTGTGTGTGTGTGTGTGTGTGTGTGTGTGTGTGTGTGTGTGTGTGTGTGTGTGTGTGTGCCTGCCTGCCTATGTGTACAGTATGAAGGACTGAATGCCATTCTTACTTTGAACAGAAGCCATGAATAGGTCTGTACCAGTAGTTATTCTGGGAGTTTTTCCTGTGACACTTGTTTTTATGCTTCTTTTTTTGTTTTCCTTTTAATGTCTTTGAATCAAAACAAGATAATAAAACTGAGTTTTAGAAGACTCACTGTGTTTCTTTGTGCATGATGAAAATAGAACAAAAATAAAACACTTGGGAGGTATTTGTTGTTTTGTGTCTGGGTTTTGACTCCCATGGCAGTCTTGACAGCACCTTTTGATTTATTCCAAGCATAAGATCAGTGACTGTGACAGACGATGTTGTCAAAACATAAAACATACGCTCGGTGGGGTGGGGGGGGGCATGTGTATTCTTGTCTGTTCTCTGCTGTCAGTGACTGGTGAAGGGGGGGGATCGTGTAATTCTCCGTAAACATTGTGAACTCGGAACAAGTCGGTCAGGACCTCTTCCTCACATGTGCGCAGTGGTCTAAACTACATTCAATTACAACAATTATTGAGCCCTGAAATGACAGCAATCATGAAAAAAAAAGCGAGCTATATATGTCTGCTGTGAAGATGACGATGTATCAAATGTGGTTTTCGCTCGGCTCGCTCTCATACAATAGTGTCTGCAACTGCTACATGCTTGTGAAAGTAGATCATATAAATGTGACTTGCATTAGCAAAACCCAAGAGGCTAATGTGCCTCTTTCGTTTTATTGCATATGAATCTGAACATTTTCCAAGGCTTTAGCTCTAAGGGAGGGAGCTGTGGAAATTCACAATAGATGAGATGCATCAATGCCAGAGTCTCACAATTACCTTTTGATAGAGGATATTATTTAAGAATGAGGAAAAGCATCTTCAAATTGCGAAGAGCTAAGTTTATAGCATGAATTACTAAAAAGTTTCTCTTGTTCGGGACTGAAGTTAAGCAAAGGTCTGCTCTATGGGGAGTTACCTGTGGGGAACAGCAGCTAATGAGCACCTTCAACCAAAGTGGAGAAACAGATCTGTGAATTCATATTATGTGAAATGAAAAGAAACTATATTAACATGCAATGTTGTTGATGAAAATAGATGAGACTAAAATTAGTTTAAAAAATCCAAAGAATGTACCTTCTTTACTTTATAACCTTGACCAAAATTTCCAATTTTCTTTCAATGCAGCAGTTTTGTGCCCCGTGGTGCGGTGCTGTATTGGGACGACACCGGCAGCATACAGTGAACACAGTCAGGACGACTCGGAGGAACTGACTTGACAACAACAGGGCTCGGGAAAAAGAGACCCAATGTGATGTGGTGGCTAGACTAGATTGACTGAAATGTTGAATATAATCTAGAAAAGACTCCAATTTCATGAACTAAAACTACACAAAAATAGGTCGGGTTTCCTTTGACTCGGGCTATTTTAGTCAACTACAACTCAACTAAAAAAACAGGATGGAACATTTGACACAGGTCAAAGGCTAAGACGCTAGCTGAAATAACCTTGGGGACGCACACACCACCAGCACTTGCAGCTGTGTCCATGGCAAGGATGCTTGGTGGATGCCGAAGGGTAGATGTCCTCTTCCTGTGTTGAAATGTCTCTTTCCAGTCCACTCATATTTTAGTATATAGGCGGCACATTTTAGACATGTTGACTGAGCTTGTATTTATTGTGAACACATAAAGACACCAAACCTTAAAAGGAATACCATTTTGATCATCACACCCAATTATGAGCAATGAGCATTTTAGCATGTAGTTAGCATATCGCCCTAAAACTAACTGGTTAAACAATGTGGTTTATGCATGTTTGGCAAGGACTGCTTCAACTTCCCGGACAGTCCTACATTGGAACCTCAGTTACTCAGGACCGATTAATCAATGTGTGTGCCACCTAGTTTTCTCCAAATGTCGATAGTTACAAGACAAAATAATGCCTATTATAAGCTCTTGTCCTTGCTGGTATGTGTTACAACTGTGATTTTGAGAATCACTGTCCAAAACATGTAGGTCATACATAAAGGTTACATATTCTGACAAGCAAAGATGAGACCAATGGAGAGAACCAAACCCAAATGGAAGCAAAATGAAAAGTTCAGGTTATACTGCGCTACATAAACATCATTAGACCAAAGACCATTAGGGATCATGAGCCGCAGTAAAATAAGTAATAAGGTTGGGGGGGGGGGGGTGCTGTTTTTCACCTCACAGATGGTAAACAGTGAATCAGAACTCATTCATTTTTAATGAGATGAGGCTAAAATCTGACCACATTGAGGTTTATTGCAGTATAGGAGGGGGCTGTGGTAGAAAAGTAAATACCGCACTCAGCTGCAGTTTTCTTAACGTCGTGGTGAGCGGTGTTAGACAAGCTAAACCTCTTTATCACGTCAAGGCTGTCAATTTCAGAAAATATACAAATAAACAGCGTGCAGGACTTGAAACACGGAACACTTTTAATGCACCAATTGGAATTACCACGGCCTTTAATAATACTGCTCTGTGTTGTATTACATTCGATAACATGATTGTGGATATTAAAAACTCTCTTTTACATCAAATAAAATAGCAGTTCATGTTATTTGACAAAAGAAGCATTTCACACTCTAAATAGATGATTTTAAGAACACACAAAGCACCTTCTGATTACCAGTACACAAAACCATTTCATTCCTTCTGGTTCCCCCTGAGACTGCAACTAATATATTTAGATCAGAGCAAAGAGCAATGGTCAGTGGAAATGCAACGGAGCGCAAATGTGTGCTTGTCAGTGTGGCAGTGCTGTTTGCCTCCTCGCTGTGAGGTTAATCATGAAGCCAGTAATCTTTAACGTAGAACCAGAATACGCAGCATGGTAATGAATACAGATTCTCAGCTCAATATTGAAGATTGTGAAACCAGCCAACATTGAGGGGACGTAAAATAAAATGTGACAATACACTTGAAAGACAAGTGAACTCCATGTGGTCTTAGGGCTCTGCAAAACAAACGCACACAGGGCTCGTACACTGAAAATGTGCCCCTTGCTGCCTTGACAGTAACACTTCAACCCCTAGTAATAAACACATGAGGGGATGTGGAGCTCACAGATCCAGACACAGAGAGAGAGAGAGAGAGAGCGAGAGAGAGAGAGAGAGAGAGAGAGAGACCCCGTATCCGAGCACAAGTCAAAGCAAGAACACACCACCAAAGGCGAACCCATGAGAGTGGCTGTAAAAGCTGGGAGAGTGCCTGCCCTTTGGCTGCCAGACAAGGCTCATAAACATTCATTTGAATCCCGGGCGAACCATAAATGCCCTCCTGTGCACTCACGATAGGGCCGCACATTGTGATCAGTAGGTGATCCGCACTGAGTGGGGAGGGGGACGGGCTCAGCCGAGACTGAACCGGACCCTCCTCCGAGCCGAGGGCCTGTTTCTCATTCTCTGAGCGAGGTCTTGCGAAAGCAGAGGGGAAGCATGTTGGGATGGAACTAGATGAAGGAGGCATGTAGTTCACGTGTGCTGTAGGAGGAGGAGGAGGAGGAGGAGGAGGGCTAGAATGGTTGGGAAATCTCATGGGGAAGGTTCAGAGCAAGGTTAGCCAAATACAGAATAAATCAAAGGGGGCTTTGGAGAGCCCTTCCCCTGCTGAAGGCCCTGAACTCCAGGGTGACTGACCAGGCGCAGGTGGAAGCACAGGACTTACGGTTTGGTCTCATGTGGCTGTCTCAGCTGTGACCACATTCCCAGGTGTCTCTGCTGGACACTTCACTTTTATTTAGGTCTGCACTGTGGTCTCAAAACATGAGATTAGAAGTCAGTGTGGTTCATATTTAAAAAAAGACTGTGCTGCGAATGGAATCATCTCTCTTGATACGGACACACATGTCAACGCAAGTTTATCTTAAATGTTTATTCGTCATCAATACCACTCACTGCACCCTGGTCATTGAATACCCCTGAATTTCCCCCCTCTATGCTTTGAAGAGGAGAGACAAACCTGAGTGTATTTTTCCAGGTATTTGTAATCTCAACACGGGGGCTTGGAAAGTCGGCCTCCAATGGTCCATTAAATCTATAATAGACGCCCGGATCTGGAGTCCATTTGGCTTGTTGTGCAGCGATGCCGAACGCATGTAAAACCTCAGCCAGTGCAGGATTCTGTCGTTATTCGCATCACATACACTTACAGATCCTGTGACTCCCAATTTCCTGGCAAATGGTTCACTGTGACTTCAGAGCTTAATGTGGCTCTGCTCCATATGATGAATGTGTTTACAAAAACAACTCACAGCCATTTTCACTTCACATTCATTTGAGGTCTGTAGAATACGGAAAATGTTTGCCCAATCCTATCCTTTTAAAAACACCATCATTTCTTTCAAACACGCAGCCGCAATATTTGTCACATTTGCACAAAAGCCCCTAATAGATATCCGCTGACTCTGCACTAACACACTGAGGACAGTTGCCATCAGAATCTATGTGAGCAGTGAACTACTAAACCCCCAGAAGTCTGTGTGCTTTGTGGACCAGCAAACGCCAGCCGAAGCCAATAGCTGGATGAGCCTGAAGCCGGGGAGAAGGTAGTGGAGTGGAGTTCAGCGAGGCGTTATTTGTTACAACGCCTTATCCGCTCTCTCTGAGCAACGCTGTTAGCCCTCTAGCCAGTTTGTTGCAGCGTTCATCCATCACAGGGTTAGGGAAGTATGATAAAAAGGCTCAGCACTAACCCACAGCAAGGGGCCAGCAGTGACGCCTCAGTTGACCTGTCAAACTGTAAGAGTTATTATACACTGTGGTGTTAAAGGTCAGAGGGAGCAGCAAGCTCAGAGGGTGTCAGTCCCTTAAACACACACACAAACACACACACACACATAGATACATGTAGGAAATTAGCTGCAATCCATGAATTACTGAGCAGGTTGTGTAATACGTTAGACTCAGAGGGACATCTTGAGCAAATATAGGCTGCATGTGTCTCTGTCTGCAGGCACTATTTGGTGCTTTTGTCATGTTCATACATACAGAAAGGCGAAGTCCCTCCGCTTTCGGTGTCCACCACGGGACCTTTTTATGGGAACAAAGGATGTACGGAAGTCAATGGCGAGAGACAATCATGTTTGATCCTGTTTGAATTGTGCAGTGAATTACACATAATGTTGATCAATGAGGTTTGTTGTTTTGTGTGAACTTAATCTCTCGTCTTGCACAAGCAGCTGCTGATGAAGCAAACACAGAAATGCCAAAAACTGCAGTTTCTCAAATGGCCACTTTGAGCTTCACAGCTGCTCTTCAGAAACCGACAGGTGATGTATCGGTGCAAGATATGTACAAAGAGACTCAACATATATTTCATACAGATTATGGTCTTGCACACTGTACGTCACCAACACCAACACGGTTGTTACCTTGCGTGCTAGCTAGCTGGGTAACTTAGCTATATCTACGCACACATGTAATGTTATCTTACCTGATGTGTTTCATCCCGAGGATGTGTTTGATAAACTTGCAGCGAAACAACAAGCAAGACCTGTTATTGGTTTGAATCCATCCCGCTACGAAAACACACAGGCATTGTAGCTTCACAAGAGACTTCACTTCCGCGACTTTTGGGTGTTTAGTCTTTATAGTTTGGTATTTTGATCTTTTACTTCAACAGTTTTTTGACAAAATGAAACTTTCTTGACTTGTGAAATTATCTTTTAAATTGACAAACATCATATACTGTATCATTCATGACACAAATCAATGTCTCTCATCATAGACTGTACATATTCTGTCCAAAACAGGGTCCACTGGAAGGGGTGGGACTTCGCCTCAAATAGCACATGGCACAGGTGATTTTGAAACAAATAACTTGCCTAATCCTACCATGAAATATTCAATCATATCAGTATCATATCATATCAATCATATCAATGCAGCCATGACAGGTAGATGCACCGTAAATATGCATGAGGTTGATGGGGCTGTAGTTCTACACCACAAGGTCAACCACTCTATAAATTCTATTCATCACTGGCCGCCAGCCATATCTACATGCTCCTTTCTCCACGGCGAGCAGAGAAGCACAGAATATCTATATGGCGATCTCTGTTCTGTGGGGAAAAGGTTTTGGAGCTACACAGAAAACTTTGTCTTTGCTATCGCCGGTTGTTCATTAACATTTGTTTCTGGGGACACCATATCATGCCAACAGTTATGATTAGAAACTATACACCAGATCAGAGCGAAGGGGCACACAGCACCACTGGGAAAGTGGCTCACGAGCAGTCACTTCTTTGAGAAGATAATGGTCTGCTTTTTGTGTGGCAGTTTACAAGTTTGAAATGAAAAGTGCCCTACATAGTTCCTGTTATGGTGCCTGCGACGGATTTCTAAAGGATATAAACGGCGACTTTTCCTTCTGATCTTTCCGAGCTCCCATATGACATAAACAAAAAATCCCTCTGGGTCATTCACCCTCATTGTGAAGCCAAGAGAGTTCTGTTTCACATGTGGTTTCCAGTGTTCTGCTTTTGAACACTGACAGTTAACAGGGAGAAAGTGGGAGGTAAGCGCTGAGGGACAAACAAAGCAAAGTAAAGCCTGCTTTTCACTGCGAGCAGAAGGCAAACACTCACATGGGGAAGGGTGTGGGAGGGTGAAACACAGTTCACACACTGCGCGGATGGGCTCAGGATATTTATAAAGCCCACTAGGCATCACGTCAGGAGAGCTCGGCTGAAAAATGTTGCTCCCAGATGGACCGCCTCATCCAGATCTATTTGTTACAGAGCGGCTTCCTCGTAGATTACGCAACAGTGTCGCAGCGCGGGTGAACTCGGCGTCCGTTGGCCAGCAGCCGGCCTTGCTCAAGGTGAATCAGATGTGGGTCAGATGGAGGGCACCGTCCTCTCAGCACCCTCACAGATCTCAAAGGGTTGTCCAATCTTTTTTTTTTTAACATGCCATTGCTCTCATCATGACAAGGGGAGACATGAGATCCACGGGCCTCTTACCAAACCACAGGCACACTGATAACACTGACGGGAATAAAAATAGATGAAATATCAGTCATATTTTCTTGGCTTATGTAAAATAGCTGACAGTTAAGATGCTCTTGCCACAGAAGTCCTCGGTCTATCACAGGGATATATTACACACACACACACACACACACACACACACACACACACACACACACACACACACACACACACACACACACACACACACACACACACACACACACACACACACACACACACACACACACACACACACACACACACACACACACACACACACACACACACAAAACGGCCTCCCAAGCCCTCAGCCCAGCATGCAAGTCACATGACCAGAGCTGGCGGCCTCTGTGAACTACACCTGAACTTAGCTAAATGGAAACAGACCAAACACAAAGTGTGCGTCAGGATGAAAGCATCCCTCTGGAGAGCTGTTACTGAGGGTTTTGAGGAGAGGATGTGGGTTATCAAGCGGCGCAGGAGGGCTTAAAAGCACTTTTCTAAACGATCGAGTCAGCATGGGGCTCAGTTATATGTCTGAGCAAACATCACACTCAGAAAACGCCACATCATTGGGGCACAACGTTGCCCTCATGCTAAGCTTTAATAAGGAGGAAGAGGTCCGAAACATATGGGTCCCTCATTATGCTAAATGTTTTTCCATGCTTACAGCTTTCACATCTGCATCTGAGGCTCATATCAAACAGAAGTGAGAGGAATACAAATGGAAAGCAAATCATTGTGTTTCTCTACCGCTGTTATTTTCTCTAAAAGCTGACAACTGAAAAAACGGAAGCTGTAAAAAATAATATCGTAGCACTATTGAGCTCGAGACATCTTGAACAAAAACATGCACCAGGGTCCAGGTTCAAGAGAAGATCCAGGGAGTGTGGAGGGCAACAACACAGCAGCCGTCCTCCTACGCGTGACACGCTACTGAACCTAAAGATCGCTGCGTGTGTTTACAACGCACTTGTATGTTGTCCAAGTGCTACTCGGGCGGGTCAGAGAAAGAGAGAGAAATGAGAGATGGAGAGGGAGAGGAGTAGTTTGTGTTTGTACCCTTCACACAGAAGCCAAGAAGAGTAATTGCCTGCTCAACACCTCAGAGGTGAAAGGTTGGCTGGGAATGCGGGGGGGTGGTCGCACAGGCTGCTGCAATTAGCCTGCACCAGGACAAATGAGTCTCCCACCGGATCGCTGTGAGCGTGTCAGATTTGGACCTTACACGATACTATCGTGGCCTCTTGGAGGTCCTGCTAACGCGATAGGCTGCTCGTAATGGAGACACTTTGGGAAAAGAAGTCGCTTGTTTTGCACAAGAAGTTATCCAACTCGCACAGAAAAGCAGCTGTTTATTCAGGCCGCTTTGAGTGGCAATGTAGTTTAAATAGGTCTAATGCTCTCTTAACTGGTTCCATAAAGTATCACCAATCTGGATGGGGGCATCTGGGGGTGATTTGGTTGAAAGGAGGAATCATACATGGACTAATGTGCAACACAGCTTCCCTCATGAGACATGGCTGGGTTTGATACGCTGCAAAGAATTTCATCAAAACGATGAAAACTACGCAGCGACCTGTTTTCAATCGCCACAAAGCCTTGAATAAAAGAGCTGCAGTTTTGCAAAACATGTCAATCCGACAGCTCCACCGTACGTTCATGTCTCGCATTCAAACCGGACTGGGTTTCATACAACAGAACGATCAGAACTACCCGCACCCCTCCTCCCCCCACACCTCCTTCCCTGCCACTGCTCTGCTGCCGGGCTTGGATGAGCCAGACTGGACTGAGATTGAACTGAGCCGAGGAATTCCAACATCTGGCTTGTATCTACAGCTTACGGTCATTTGGATGCAGTTGATGGTTTCCAGTCGATTCACAAAGACTGAATTGTTCTGGGTTTGGGCCTTGTCTGCCTTGGACTCGGAGGGCGTGGTGCTCTGGCGCCTGACTGCCACAGCTGGGCCTGTCTGTCAAATCCTCATGTGACACACAAGACTGAGTTATCCCCAGCGTGAGAATCTGGGGAGAGAGACCGGGGTGGTCACCACAAGACTGGAAGGGCTTCGATGAAATGTGAGAACACAGTGTATTTAAGGCCGAAATCCACATTAAGACCACATTAATTATACTGAAAGGAGGCTTTTGCCGGGAAATTCCACTTTTCACAGCTTTTTTCTCCATTAGCCGAGGCATATGAAATCCCGATGAACTCTGTCTGGGACCGAGAGATGACAAACACTTGCCTCAGTCAGCTAAACCACACTCTGGTGGCTCTCCTCCCCCACCAAGGTCCCACACTACACTGCAAGTTTGACAATTGGGTTCAACACCAGGTCAAGCTCTGGGTTTGACAATGGGCCAACCAGTCTTCAATGGGAGTAAAGCAGACAGCTTGCCCACAAAGAGCTCAGTCACACAGAGGGGATTCTGGCTTCGTGGCCTCCCCTATTTAAACCACACTGACTGGAATTAAAGAAAATCGTTCTCACTGCCTTGCGACGTTGCTGGTGCCGTCGCTAGTGTTGTTGCTGGCTATGGACACTATCGGTTACCATCTCCGTGGGTTCACTTTTTCTGTCTCGCACCGAGAGGCGAGACTTTGCACTTTGCCTTTCCTGCCGGTTCATTTCGAGTTTGTCTCCCCGAGACAAACTTTGCTCGCACTGCTCTGAAAAACAACATGTCACAGTGCACGTGGAGTCCGCGTTTAAGACTCTTGCTGTTTGCTCATCTGTGCGAAACTCCCATGCAGGCCGGCCTGAGAAGACCGATTGTGTTTTACACATCCTGTACATTACGCAAGTGCGTCTGCGTTTGTTTTGTTGTGGCATTCCATCCCATCTCGGTGCATGCGTGTGGCACATGGGAGTTTCTTCCGTGTTGCTGTGTATATGCCGGTGTACGGCGGCGAGCGCTGACTGAGGGACATGGATCTAGCACACTGAGTGTGTGAACTCTGGCTGAACCCCTGGGTGTACTGTTTCAGGCACGCTCTGACAACCTCGCCCCAATGACCCGGCTCGCGACTGCACAGTTCACGGGGAGGTCCTCTACTCACGCACAGCCTCCCCCTCCTCCCACTCCCACCTCCCTACCCCCCCCCCCCCCCTCTGTTCCCGCTGCACCCTCCTTCACCTCTCCACTCTACCCTCCCTCTCCTCTCTCAACTTCTCTCAATCTCTCCCTTCATGCTGTGTTTTTTCACAGCCCCTCCTGCTTTCCCTTCTCTCTCTATTTCTATCACAGTGTTGTCAGCAAGACAGGATCTGTCTGCTGGCATCTTGGAGAGACAGGTCCAGCAGACCTGTCAATTGAGACAAAGTGTCTTTAAATACCAAACGTCCTTATCAGGCCGGTGGAATGAGTTCCTTTTGTGGATAACAGAATGTTCCTTTACACAGAAGTGGCAGTTTTCAGAACAACAAGATTAACTTAAAATGCAGATGCAATCTTGAGCATTTAAAGGGAAATAAAAATAAACTTGAATTGAGTGTTTCCATTTTACATGACTTTACAAGTCTGCTCCACCACATTTCAATGGGAATTATTGCACTTTTTACTTCACTACATTTATTTAGCAGCCATAGTTACTTTTTAGATCAAGATTTTACAACGTGTGATCAGTTTATAAGACCGTCATGCAATATTATTCTGTGCCGCTGACATGCTGATATGTCAAGCCTGTCTCCAACAACACGATACGTTCTCATACAATTAAACTGCACTTAATGAGTTTCAGGAGAAATTTATTTTCTCCCGGAATACGGTCACAGTCTGAAACAGTTTGAAAGAAGCAGTTAATGTTGTTGATTGGAACAAAATACGCTTCAAAACGAATTTGTTAGGTTTAGGAAACAGTCATACTTGGTTAGGTTTAGTAAAACGCATTATAGTTTGGCATTAGATGTATATAAAATTGAAATAAAAAAACGGAATAGAACTTCTTGATTTGTACAGGTAATATTACAAGTTATTTACTTATTTTTGGAGACAGGGCTGCAGAAATATTGATCAAATAGTATAATATTATCACACTAACAGGGATCAATCTGCAGAAATGTGCACTTTTGTTTTTGATACTTAAAATATATTTAGTGAGTATTTTTCCATCATTACTGAAGTACTTAATAGGAATAAAGAATAGTATAAATAGAATCGTACACACTATGTCATTGCATTACTATATAGTATGAGAAAAGTACAAGTATAAGAACAGCTGAGTTGTTATTCAAACCTTTGTTTTTTTCACAAATGCATTCTTTATTTCTATTTTAGAATAACTCTGTCTTCATGTTATTATACATTAAACCCAGTCTCCTTATGCTGTGGATCACATCACTGCAGTTGAAGCAAATATTGTTTCACTCCTGAGTTGGCCAGATGGCCAGACATTATGTAAGGCAAGATTCAGAATACTGAAGAGGTGGTAAAAAAAAAACTTCACTGAGCTTTTTTCTATTACAAATAAAAACCCTGGTGGCATGATGCATCATTAATCAGATGAGGATTGATTGATGCATTACTATCAGGTGAGGATGTTTCCATTAAATGTCATCATCACAAATCTAAAAGAAGAATTCTTCATACAGCCAAAGTCGTACCATTAGTCTTTGGGAGTGAATCAGAGAGCAGAAGTCCTGATGTTGCCTTGATCTGCTCTGGATAACATTACAGTGTTTTTTCCTCAGTCAATGAGTCATGGGCAATTTCAACATGACCATTGATTTTGGTCATGCAGCCAGGGAAATACGATGATTCAGCGTGTATTTAAGTATTGTGCACATGCCGGCCTATGGCTGACTATTCCAGGCTTGAAGTCTGAAATGGGAAAGAGAGAAGAGCAGTGACAAGTGGAGATAATCTGTCATTGACAACAGTTTCAAAACAAAATGCCAGTGCACGGAGTGAAAACAGGCCAACTGTTTTTGTCAGGTGTCTGACTCGTTCGTCCTCGTAGGACACCTGCTGTGATCGGCAATAAACAAACACTTCATAAATCTAGAAAGTATTCCGTCTCTATCAATGTGTTGTGTCACCGTTTTTCAAAACCTCTCGTTGCTGATCACCCAACCAGTCATCTCATTAACTCCCTGCCAACCTCTCCCTAACCCCTGGTACAGGCTTTACTCTTGACATTATGGGAGGGACCACTTATCCACTCAAAGGACCCATGCTGAGCTGCCTGTGCAAACTGCCTGATTAGTTGGCCACCCCTGACTTACTGTTTGGTCTGTGAGTGTCGAATGATAGACTGTCTCTCATTTGTCTTTATTTGAAAGTCTTTATAAGCCTCTGCTCCATCTGTGCGGTCAGTCCATCCACCTGGTACTTGTGTCATTTCTGTTAAGGGACTAAATGAGAGAAAATGAGCTTTTCATGGTACATTTGTGGAACTATTAAAGTAAACTGCTGTCAAATGATCTTTTATTTTCCTTAATTTCACTTTCACTGAAGAGTGTTTCCTTTGTGTGGCCGCAGAGTCTCGTTTTCACATTGCAGAGCTGTTCCTGTGTCCGGTGAGAATAGTAACACGAGCCTTTACAAAGACACACAGGGATGAGAGCTTTACAAACAAACCTTCCTCTGACTGTCAGGAAAATATTTATTGGCGAAGGTGGCTCTCCTCACCCTCCCACCCCCGGAATGACCTCAGTTTACCCAGGGCATGCCCTCATTCCCCACACACCCCGCAGAACTCCTGCTGGAAATGGGTTTGTGTTACAGGGCCCCTGGGGGGCTCACAGCAGGGGCTGTAGGCCGTCAAGAGCAGGCCCCTTCAGCCATGGACAGCTCCTCCTCTCTCGCAGAGTCAGCGAGGGAAAGACCTGAACTTGGAATGACCCCACCAAGCAAAGTCCCCGATGGGTTCATCCACAGGCCAAAGCTCCGGTTCCCCTCACCCCTAAATTTTCCTGCTCTTCTCTTCTCTTTTTTTTTTTGACCTGTTTTTCCACGTAGACCAATACATTTTCCAGAGAAGTATCACTCCCCCCCAACACCCCCATCCCTTCCTGCTTTCCTTCCTCCCACCCACCCTCATACACCCCCATCTCATACGGAGTCACCTAGTTAACTCTTCTTACTCCTCTCATGAAGAGGAAATGCCTTTCAAGTTTATAGCCCATTCAGATGCTTCCTCCTCCTTACACCTGCCAACCTAATGTGTTGGCAGTGTGGAGAGTTTATTGTGCTCTTGTCATGTATGTAGGTGTTTGTGTTCCTTTGAGCAACAAAGAAAGAAAGAAAGAGACAGAGACGTTCTATCACTGGAAGTATACTAATATATATTCTACTACAAATGTACTATTTTGGTGTACTGTTATGAAAGTAAGTTTTGCTACTTCACCACATTCAACAGTTGTTACTTTCTTTGTGGTTGTTAGATCTTTCATACAAAACATAGCATCATCTTGAACATAGGGTGGATATGATGGCCACCTGATGAATGTAAGGCTTTTAGTTTGGTTTTGGTTTTTGCACCAACTGCTGAGGGAAAATACATGTTTATTTAGCTGCTAATGGCTCCACTATTACCGCATGTCCACTGTATGGTAGGAGTGCCGGCTCTATTCAACTAACCTCGCAGTTTTTTTGGTTACCTGCTACTTTTCTTTTTTCTACCACCTTGGTCAAGGTTCAGAGTAGGCTGAGTCAATATTAGAAGGAGGAGTTAAAACACAGCCGACCACTGATTGGTCAGATATAATTGTCATTAGAATCGTCTTTTTTTGTATTCACTCAGTCCAGATTTAAAAAAATGGCAGGCCAGGCACTACGTAACAGTACACTTGGTAAGATTACACAACGGTGTACACTTCGTAACACTGCACTATGCAACACTGCACTACTCAACGATGCACTACATAACGCTACGTGCCGATGCACTATATAACGCTACGTAATGATGCACTACGTAACGATGCACTACGTACCGTTGCACTACATAACGCTACGTACCGATGCACTACGTACCGATGCGCTACATAACGCTACGTACCGATGCACTACGTACCGATGCACTACGTACCGATGCACTACATAACGCTACATAACGATGCACTACGTGCCGATGCACTATATAACGCTACGTAATGATGCACTACGTAACGATGCACTACGTACCGTTGCACTACGTACCGTTGCACTACATAACGATACGTACCGTTGCACTACATAACGATACGTACCGATGCACTACATAACGCTACGTACCGATGCACTACGTACCGATGCACTACGTAACGCTACGTACCGATGCACTACATACCGATGCACTACGTAACGCTACGTACCGATGCACTACGTACCGATGCACTACGTACCGATGCACTACATACCGATGCACTACATAACGCTACGTACCGATGCACTACGTAACGCTACGTACCGATGCACTACGTACCGATGCACTACGTACCGATGCACTGCGTAAAGCTACGTAACGATGCACTACATAACGATGCACTACGTAACGCTACATAACGATGCACTGTGTAACGATGCACTACGTAAAGCTACGTAATGATGCACTATGTAACGATGCACTACGTAACGATGCACTACGTAACGATGCACTACGTAACGATGCACTACGTAACGCTACGTAACAATGCACTATGCAACGATGCACTACATAACGATGCACTATGTAACGATGCACTATGTAACGCCACGTAACGATGCACTACGTAACGATGCACTACGTAACGATGCACTACGTAACGATGCACTACGTAACGCTACGTAACAATGCACTATGCAACGATGCACTACATAACGATGCACTATGTAACGATGCACTATGTAACGCCACGTAACGATGCACTACGTAACACTACGTAACACCACGTAACGATGCACTACGGTTCGATGCATTACATAACGATGCACTACGTAATGCTACGTAACGATACACTACGTAACGATGCACTACGTAACGATGCACTACGTAACGCTACGTAACGATGCACTACGTAACGCTACGTAACGATGCACTACGTAACAATGCACTACATAACGATGCACTACGTAACGATGCACTACATAACGATGCACTACATAATGCTACGTAACGATGCACTACGTAACGATGCACTACGTAACGCTACGTAACGATGCACTATGCAACAATGCACTACATAACGCCACGTAACGATGCACTACGGAACGATGTTCGAACATCGTGGTGTGAGACTTTTCACTGCGTGTTAAGAATCTGATAATTCGCTACAGTGTCTCTGCATATGTGTGGTGTGCGGTTAAACATGACAACTCTAAAATTATGAAGCAGAATAGCAAAATATGGATCACCAATGTTACTTAATCAGCAGACTGTTGCAGAGACTGCAATGTTTACTGGCTACTAAATAGATAAAACTGACTCTGGCTATCTTTTCTGCCAGATAGCCTGTACTGTAGTATCGGTGTGAAACTGCAGCACTTTTGTACTTTTTTCAATTTCCTCAGAAATGGAATCTGCTTTTCGATAAATAACGTTTACAAGAACCAGGAGACAAGATTTGAGATATGTTACATCTCTGTTTTTCCATTTGTAGTATAGCTCAGCGAAACACTGCAAGTCAATGAGTGGCCCAGTTTGAGTCAATGTCACCAAGATGAATCCCTTTGCTTCCGACTCTGAACTCTTCACTGCAGCGCAGGTACTAAAAGCAGTGGACTTTTCCACTCAGCCTGAGCCTCTGTGAGCTCTGAGCAGAGCGGCTGGCAGAGAACCAGAAGGTGAGCTTGTATCTTGGATTCAACATCTTGTGATATGAATTTGAATGCAAATCAGCATCAACAAATCAACAAAAGCACACTGAGCACACCACTGTTATTGCTACGGCTTTGAAAATAATGATGCCTTTGCACCCCCATGTGGTGCAACCCTATTGTTACACATTCGTTGGAGACGTTGCCACAAAGATCACGACAGCTTTTTGTTGATGATTTTAATTTATTATTTAATAGTATTGTGGGAAAATCCACATTAACTTTACTTGAATCTCTGCAGCTCCGGCGGAGGTATTACGGATAAAGCATCATTCAGTTTGAAAATCCATTTTACATCATACTTTGGTTTCAAACCCACTCCATTTGTGAAGAAGGGTGACTCTCATACAGACAGACACCAAAGAACTGAAACACACGCACCTGTGATTGAGCCGTCGCCGAGATGTAAAACATAGCACCGCTCCATTACCAATATCTGGGTGACAGATTTTATGGACGCCCAGCATATTTGAGCGGTTCATCGTGAAATGAATTTTACTCCACAATTGTTCGCACCAGTGAACAGGAAAATGTGTCCTTATAGGCTGTTTTAAAAAACCTTTTACAACTGTTTTTGTTTCTTAAGCCTCTTGAGAGGGTTCATGTGATTAATAGCTCTTTTCAAAGTGCATTTGACGACCAGTTGGCTCCAAATGAGGGGAGATTGATGCCACCTGGGTTAAATTGGCACTTATTCCAGAGATCCTCCCTGATTGGCCAGCGACAGCAGGTGAGAGTGTATGAAAAGTCATCGAAGACAACAAACAGTTTGGTCTGTGTTCACTCTCCAGGAAAATGGAGGCAGGCCCAGTGTTTTGTGCCCCAGAAGGGTTTTTCTCATGAATTGTTTGTAACGGAATCTAAGGGATAACCCTGATTAAATGATTTATCTTTCTTCTTTTTGAGGCTGGTCTGAATAAATTTAGATTCTCTGGAATAAATCAAAGCCTGCATGCTGGTCCATTATTCCCACTCACACTGCCATCTGTGTAAAGAATATAAAACAATGACTAATCAAAATTGATTCAGAAATCAAATTTACTTTTGGCTTCACTGTCTGATATCATTGTGCACATAGACAGCGGTTAAAGGTGGTAATTGATGGTAAAGGCGCTTCTTAATTTTACATTACACTGACTATAAATGCTCAATTAATTGCACCAATTTGCATGAATAAATTCAAATCAACATGACTGAGTAAGTGTTCTTGTGCACTTCGAGGGCAACCTTTCTAAATCTGCTTACCCCAAGGTGCTGGCATGAGGAAGGGCACAGATCTAAAGGGAGATGATGGAGAGGGATAATACTTTCATCTCAGCTGGATCTCAGCTAAGTTAAAGGGCACATTGAAGAAAGAAAAGGATTACGGTCCTCTCTGACAGCTGACTTTGTTGATGTTCTGATGGGAGAAACACATAAGAGAGAGAAAAAAGTATATTTGGGGGGATTTATAGTATATTACAAAATGCAGCATTGGTAATCATTTTCCATTTTCTATCCTTTTTCCAAAAAAGCAAGAAAAATATAAAATAAAATAATAAAATATTGTCGTATTGGGAAAGATTTAGCATCCTAAGAAAGAAAGAAAACATGTTTTATTTATTTAATACTATCTAAAACGCAGTCTTTGGAATAGTAGACAATCATAATTTGCTTTGTAAAAGAAAACATGCATCTGATATGTGTCCATCCATTAAGCCAGTGATTTCAGTATGACTGGTCTCAATGCAAAAAAAAATTTGAAACACGGGTATTGCATCCCAAATACGACATTTCATTTCGGCTTTTGTTTTGATAAGATGCTGCTTTGGAATAAGCCGACTTAATTCAGCACATGGCCGTGAATGTGAGTTACCACCGTTCCCGCGTGGAGCAATAACGTCTGGCGCTTTGGTGACTGCTGACCTCTGCTGGTGACCTGTGAGAATTGCAATATCTTCACTGACAATTCTCCAGTCGTCTGCACAACACTCCCCCTTTCCATGTGTCTGCTTGAACTAAAGTAACCTCTTACTTACATAAACATTAACATAATATTCCCAGAGCTAAGCGGAGCAGAGGTCCAACAAAAAACTAATTTGAGGAATGTAGCGATGACAATTCTTTGTGATTGGCCTTGACTATTTTTTTCACATTTAAAAATTTTGTTTAAAAATAGGCTTTTTGATTAAATTTTTCACTAAACGCAAGACGCATAATGTATGATAAACAAAATATAAAAAAAAAAGAAAAAGGTGTGGAGAACACAAGTTATTTGATGCACCATCTTCTAAGATTGCAACAAAAGCACAGGCGGGAAGGGATACTTCTGAATATGTTAATATTCTTCTGAGACCACCAGGAATACGGTTTATTTCCCTTTTTTTATTTAGAATGACGAGTGGATTACCTCACCTTATAGTTCTAGCTTTAACCGATTAAACTCCCCTTGCTCTGACAGGCAGTGTTCAAAACAAAGAACAAGAATAAGGTGCTGAAATTGCAGGCCAGATGCAATGACATATGACTATCACTAGATGGCAATCCTTGACTGACTCACTCCATCAATCATAGTGGGACAATGTTAATTACCCTATCCCTGTTGATTATTAAACAAATGATTACCCTCGTGCATTGGGTGATACCAGAGTGACAATGATAACTAATATTACGAGTTGTTCTCGTGCAAGTGTGAGGTAACAAATGTGTCATTTCCTCCTGGCTGAATTGTTTGACACATTGAAATCAGCTTCATTTCAGATTATGTAACATTATTTAAAAATGTCATAATAAAAGTCCCTCAGACAAAGGTGCGTTACTGTCTTTACCCCACTTTGGGAATCCCTGGTTTACATATTAGAGAGAACAGAAACTGTGGTTTGCTCCATAAAGCCCGAAAGGTGTTTCAACACAAATACTCAAACTGATCTATTTCCTGTTTCAACATGTTTGTAATTTAAGACTGATTCACTTTAAACAGGAACACAACAATAGCCCACAGAGAAGTCCTTCATGAGCAGAAAAGGCCTTTGACATTAATATGTAAAGCAGGTATTCTGTTTTACACACGATGTATTTTCAATCCCTTAATAAAACACCTGAAAGAAAGAAGCATGCGATTACATGTTTATAGTTGCTGTATCCGTTGAGTGGAGTGAAACAAAATCAAAAGTCAATCACAGTATTAAGCCTAACCTACTTTCCTTTGATTCCTGACTGTTGCAAATGTTGTGCAATGTTTCATAAGTTATGTAAAGTTATAATCTCCATAAAGAATCTCAACTACTTTCCAACGGTGCGGATATATCCCAGCAACTAGTCTTATAATGTTGTACATGTGAATTTAGCTGCTTTGATTTCGTGTTTAGAATAATATTGTAGATCTTATATGAAAATGTAGCATCTTTTACAATGTTTAAAATGTGTACAGTTGTTTCATTTATTGAAAGTTACAATTTTAGTACCGTCCATGCTAACTAGACTAGTCTGGGAATGTGCTATAAGTTACACATTTATCTTTAATATCAAATGTATTATTGTTAGATGAATTAAGTGTCCAGTGCCATACAGTTTGTTTTGTCCAGTTTGACATCATATTCTTGTCATGTTCAATTTGAACATAGTTGAAGGAAATGATTTTAATAAAAGAGTTGAATTATTAATTGACACTTATATTCGTAAATTTCTCCACTAAATGTCCAATGACATCAGCACATTCATTATTCCAGTGGTATAGTTGTGGCTAATTATTAAAGCATCTTGTATTACCTACAAATAGACAGCAAGATCATTCAAATCGGGGAAATACAAAGTTTTATTAAGAAAACAAATTTTCGGGAGGCCCAATTAGCGGCCATCTTGGATTTTTGAATGGCCAATCAGGCAGGTTTAACCAGATACCTCTGCAGAACAACTCCACCAAATTTCATGCTTGTATCATAAATTGCACGATTAATCTACTATCTGCCCCACTACATAAAACATGACACGATCATTTATATCAGTATTTTAAGAGGATTTATATTTTTTATATCTATATATGGTTACATATAGTTTCATTTCTTTGCCATATTTTAAGAATCATGAGAAATCATTACATTCATAAATTCAAAGATAAACATTCAATCTGGTATCCATAGTAACGATGCCATGCAGGACTCCATGGATAGAATTCGTGATGTCATCGAATTCCTGAATTCATCATCAGAATAGAATTCATCACGAATTCTATTCTGATGATGAATTCAGGAATTCGATGACATCACGAATGCTTTGGTGTTATGCCAGTTTGTCCCTCACACATACCTTCACACATTTGAGAGCAGACATACTTGACAGTTACATTGAAAACTCTCACAGTTTTCACAGCACTCATCAAGTTGGTTCAGAAACAATTTGACAATTGCAATGGAACAAATGAGAAGAAACAAACAGTTGGTCAAGGATCATCAGAAGAAGCTGGAGTCTGAGCGTCAGCCTAAAACTGCCACCAACTACCACCAACTACCACCTAAAACTACCACCAAGGAGGAGATGGAGGTATTTCAGCTCAAGGAGGATCTTGACAAGGCCAGGCAGGAGCTGACAAATGGTCAACTACAATGGCAAAAGGAGAAGTCTCTCTATCACGCCAAGGCTTTCTGTCAAGCCAAGGCTTTCTATAAAGCCCAGATGGCCGAACAGAGAGCGGAGACAAGCAGGATCGCAGCAGCTCTGGAAAAAACACAGGACCTGCTGGAGACTGAGTGTCTCATTCAGACTACCACCAAGGCGGACCTGGACCTCTGTCAGGCTACTCTTGATGAACAATTAGATGTCAGCAGTAAGCTCAAAGAGGATCTTGAGAAGGCCAAGCAGGAGCTGAAAAATGGTCATCTGCAATGGCAAGAGGAGAAGTCTCTCCATCAAGCCAAGGCTTTGTCTCAAGACAAGGCTCTCTCTCAAGCCAAGGCTTCCTATCAAGCCCAGAGAGCGGAGACAAACAGGATCGCAGCAGCTCTGAAAGTAACACAGGACCTGCTGGACACTGAGCGTCACGTTCAAACTACCACCAAGGGGGAGAATGAGATACTTAAGAATCTCTGTCAGGATACATTTTACGAACAGTTGGATGTCAATAGTAAGCTCAAGGCAGCCTTTCACAAGGCTGAGAATGAGCTGAAGAACAGACACCTACTGTGGCAAGAGGAGAAGTCTTCGCTCCTAGACCAGAATAAAAAAGACTGTGAACTTTATCATACTCGGGTGAAGATCACAGCTGATTTTGGAAGAATGGAGAAGGAGGCTAAGGAGACGCTGCAGAGATTCAAGGCAGCTCATGAAGCCCAGCTGGTGGAACAGAGAACGGAGATAAACCGGATCAAAGCAGCCCGGAAAAAGACAGAAGATCTGTCAGAAACTGAACGTTTTCTTTGGCATCAGGAGAAGTCTTCCCTCCTTCAGGCCATCGAAGATCTTCAGGCCACTGAAAAAGATCTTCAGAGCCCGATCAAGAACAAGCAGAAGAAGAAAAAATGGTTCAAATTCTTCTAATGCCCGGCTCCCTACTGTCAAAACAGACAGTAAAACACTGACGCACATACACACACACACACACACACACACACACACTTCTACCCTATCCCCCCCCCCCTCCCCCCCGCACACACACACACACACACACACACACACACACACACACACAGACACACATAGGCACACACTGATACTCCTCCGTGAATCGCCACCTTAACGTGGTGGAGGAGTTTGCGTGGCTCAGTGATCCTGGGAGCTATGTTGTCCGGGGACCCTGGTAGGGTCTCCCAAGGCAAACAGGTCTCAGGGGAGAGCCCAGACTAAGAGCGGTTCAAACATTATAAATAGCAGCCCACAGACTTCAGCCACCTCGGCCGGACCAGGGAAACCGGGGCACTCTCCCGGAGCCAGAACCAGGAGGGGAGCTCGTCAGCGGTGGCCGGGCCTTCGCCCATGGGGCTCAGCTCGAAGAAACAACATGGAGCAGCCACCCTGTGGACCCATCAGCCTCAGGGACAAGCATCGGGGTCTGGTGCAATGAAGACCGGGCGGCGGGCCGGGCCCGGGGCGGCGGGCTGGGCCCGGGCGAGTTTAAACACTATTTCATTGAATATACATTACATGTTTCAGTTTATAAATTACACTATTACCAAGTTACTATTATATATTTACGAGTATATGGATATCACTTTTATTTTAAGATTGCATCCTCATATGAAGTCGAACATGTAATCTATACATCTTTGACCAAGTAAAAAAATAATTCACATGCAAATGTGCCCACAAAGCTGATAGTTGATCCATTGTTTTAGTTCGCTGCCTTCTGTGATAGTAAATAAAATATTTTTGTGCTTTTGGATGATTGGTTGGAAAAAGAAGAAATTTGAAATGTGACCTTGAGAGTGTAGGAAATTGCAAATTCATTTGAGAGAAGAAAAATATTCGGCAGATTCGTCCTTAATTAAGTGATTGTCGTTGTAGCCCTACCAGATTTATTGAAACATTATAAAAGAGACATCCGCAAAGTCAGAAATCATATTCTAATTACTACACGAAGGAAAAAATGACTGCCGTGAAGCAACGCTCAGGCAAAAGCAGCATCCACCATTACGTAACATCATAATACAGTTTCTGGTGAGGCACTGAGTCTTTCTATCTTTGCATTAAACCGCTTCCGGCTGGAGTCCAGAAGAAATAAATAATGATAAATAATAATTAATAAATTGTATGTTTGTCACACCAACATTTCATGACCAGAGATAATCAGTTTACTCTCACAGTGAAAAGCATCTTATCCTCACAATCTAAATGCTGGAATAAGTCATTGTTTGACTTTTTGTTGGTAAAATTACTTTATTTATTAATTATCAAAACCATTCATTATTTTTTTCTGATTGCAGCTTATCATTGCAACTTTAGATTTGAATATAGCGTTCATACGTTTGTATTGTTGGGAACGTAAAGGGGCGTGTTTGGGTTATCAGCATCTAAGAAACTAAATTCTTGACATCAATAGAATTATTGATGTAAGTAACAATTATTAATGACGATTAATAATAACGGGGCACCACCCTGCAGACAGGGACCAATAACCAAACGATAAAACTAAGTCTCATAATTAGTGTTCACTCACAATGTCAATCGTCTGAGTACTATTACACATTCGGAGTGAAAGTGAAGGTTTAAGTTCGAGCACAGACCACATATACAGTTATTATCACAATACGCATGCACAAAGTAATCACAGACAGCTGCTCTTTAAAATAACGTGGTACAGTGGTACAGTGACGTGTGACGTAGTTGGGACGTGGTGACGTCTCTCATGCGTGAGACCCAAAATGGCGGATAGCCAACCAGGAGACCCGGCGTCTACATGTGGTAGCAGCTGTTCAGCACGTAGCTAGATTAGCTCAACGCTATATGTGTGTGTGTGTGTGGGTTAGTAAAAGAAAAGGGGAAGGAACCCAAACAAAATGAAATAAAACAAGCGATTACGATCCTCTGCGTCGCGTAGGAGTACTGAAGATTGCTCTCTCAGCCAGGGGAGAGAATAGCGACTCTTTGTCTCAGTCGGCGGTCTTAACCTCCTGAACTGATGAGAAAAATTTGAAACACGGGTATTGCATCCCAAATACGACATTTCATTTCGGCTTTTGTTTTGATAAGATGCTGCTTTGGAATAAGCCGACTTAATTCAGCACATGGCCGTGAATGTGAGTTACCACCGTTCCCGCGTGGAGCAATAACGTCTGGCGCTTTGGTGACTGCTGACCTCTGCTGGTGACCTGTGAGAATTGCAATATCTTCACTGACAATTCTCCAGTCGTCTGCACAACACTCCCCCTTTCCATGTGTCTGCTTGAACTAAAGTAACCTCTTACTTACATAAACATTAACATAATATTCCCAGAGCTAAGCGGAGCAGAGGTCCAACAAAAAACTAATTTGAGGAATGTAGCGATGACAATTCTTTGTGATTGGCCTTGACTATTTTTTTCACATTTAAAAATTTTGTTTAAAAATAGGCTTTTTGATTAAATTTTTCACTAAACGCAAGACGCATAATGTATGATAAACAAAATATAAAAAAAAAAGAAAAAGGTGTGGAGAACACAAGTTATTTGATGCACCATCTTCTAAGATTGCAACAAAAGCACAGGCGGGAAGGGATACTTCTGAATATGTTAATATTCTTCTGAGACCACCAGGAATACGGTTTATTTCCCTTTTTTTATTTAGAATGACGAGTGGATTACCTCACCTTATAGTTCTAGCTTTAACCGATTAAACTCCCCTTGCTCTGACAGGCAGTGTTCAAAACAAAGAACAAGAATAAGGTGCTGAAATTGCAGGCCAGATGCAATGACATATGACTATCACTAGATGGCAATCCTTGACTGACTCACTCCATCAATCATAGTGGGACAATGCTAATTACCCTATCCCTGTTGATTATTAAACAAATGATTACCCTCGTGCATTGGGTGATACCAGAGTGACAATGATAACTAATATTACGAGTTGTTCTCGTGCAAGTGTGAGGTAACAAATGTGTCATTTCCTCCTGGCTGAATTGTTTGACACATTGAAATCGGCTTCATTTCAGATTATGTAACATTATGTAACATTTGTTGTCATAATAAAAGTCCCTCAGACAAAGGTGCGTTACTGTCTTTACCCTTATGTTACTGATATAATAACCCTTCTCTCACAAGATAAGCATGGACCAGGTGTTTCCTGTAGGTAAGGTGATGAGTTATGTTTGTACCTTCATACGTGTGATTCATTATGTATCGTGTTGTGCAGTATGATAGTCGCAGGCCTTATTGTGTAAACCTGGCCCAGCCCGTTTACTTATTGATACGAAACATCTACGAGGAAAAACTGTACATATTCATGCCACTATCCCAAAGAAGAAGAAGAAGCAAACAATCATTACAATTCCACCCTCGGTCACGCACACCTCGGCCACCTGCTGTGTACAGAAATGTGTGATGACGCTGATACAGGTCTTGCTTTTGTTTGTTATTGATGCTGCAAATAAGAGGAAAGAAAGTGTGGACATGTTGAACAGGACAAATCACTGCCATCAGATTTCACGGTTCATAAAACTGTACTCATTTGGAAATGTATAAAAATAAACGTCAGTCGTAAAAACTGCCTGAGTTCTGCAGGTTGTGAATGTAGTTTTTCAGTTTGTCGGCTCACAATTATGATGTGTTTTGACAGCCGCTTTAGTTGAGTCAGTAAATCTCCAGCCTCACGCTGGCTGTAGATTTAACAACTTCTGACAAAGAGTCCTGCCTCTTCATCGAGCTCCACAGAAGTCATTGCCCCCCAACCCCCACCCCCCACACAGACACACCATCAATCGCAGCGCTTACCTCACTTGAGCTCCATTGTTTGATTTGTTTGGTTTGTCAAAGTCAAACGTATGCATTTCATCAGTCGAGTGAATCTGAGTAACCGTGCAATTACTTTGCATCACACGGGCAGGATTCCCTGTCACGGTATGCATATCAGTTCCTCTGCAAGATGAAATCATCCGTATCCTCTCAGGTGACTTTTTGAGCATCGTTTCATTATTTAAGGCCCATTTTAATGATCCGCCAGCATTTGCATGAAAGGATCTCGACAGACTATTTTCCCCACAGCAGCGACTGTTTGGCGACTTTATCACTTCTTTGTGCTTCTTTGTCTCAATGAAGTGACTGTTATTGCGTTCTAATAATGTGCTTGCAGTGAATATCTTTATGTGTTCATTTATTTGGCATTAAATGTTGAAATAAAGTCTAGCAATTTGCAGACCTTACCCCTGGTTAGGATTTTAAGAAATACAAATGACATATTACATAAAAACAGACAGTACATCATAGTACATCATAATACATCACAATCACATGTTGTGTGCATGCTTGCCAATTCATGGCAGTATACGTGTCTGTTCATAATTACGTGTGTGTGTGTGTGTGTGTGTGTGTGTCCGTGTGCATGTATGTTCCTTAATGTGTGAATGTTCTTCTCTGTGTTAATGTGTGAGATGTTCATCGCAGGTTTGGTTTTGTTTCACCTTTTCGTTTAAATATTCTCAGATCAGTTTGGGTTTTTATATCCGTTTGGTAGGACATTCCAGTTATAATGTATTCCTCTAAGTGAAAGAAAGACGACTGACCGAAAGTAGTTGTTGCGCTGTGCCGCTCTGAAGTCGCCACGTGCTGATCCCCTGGTGGCTCTTATTTATTTTTATGACATACAGACAAAGTATAGCTGGAGTACGATTGTTCAGGTATTAAAAAAATCTGTTAGACAAAAGAAAACTTGATGAAACTGTCATAACTGAGAAAGGTAAACTTTTTTAGATGTGATACAGTGGTGTCATATATCCATTATTTTCAGTTCTTGTTTCAGGGGTTTGACAGTTGACGGTGAAGAACGGCTCCATACAGTAACAAAATGAGGGTGAAAATATCATGGCATGCCTAAAGGGTGAAAATACTTCTAAAAAAAAGTTCAGATTCAACATTTCAAATGACTGACTCCCGTTATCTCCTCTTGCTCTATTATGATTGTAAGCATGTCTCGTGCCTTCAGATTGATGCTCTAATTAGCAGAGTTGGGATTAAAGGCAAGAAAAGGCCGAGGGGGGCCGAGGGGGGCCGAGGGGGGCCGAGGCTACGCTGCACGCTTATGCATGCCCACCACACAACATGCGGATAAATGATGGAATAGGCGTGTACTGCATCGTCATCAGACTGGTGGAGAATGAAATGTTGGTGGAGAATGATGGCAAAAGAGACTCGGGGGGGGGGGGCAGCAGCATGACAGCGCTTAGAGCGTTTTATGAAGAGACGCTTCATTTCCATATGCTCCATTCGAAGAGGACAATATTTATACAACAATACAACAATGATAAGCATTCTGTGGCTCTGGACATTTTTGACGGTGCTTGAAATATCTGCTGATTACAACAGCAGGACTTGTGCACAACGTCACTTCCACTCTCACTGCCAGTCGTGGACAGAAGCCTTTGTTCGCAGTGACAACCTGCTGCTCCTGGAGGCCAGCGCGTCCTCTCCTCTTTAGGATAACTGGCAGTGATCGCTGGACAAGCATCCACTGTCTGGTGTTAACTGCTCACAATTAGCTGAGCGATCGCCCCGAGTGGAAATCACTCCTTAAATAAAAGGGTCTGAACCTGGGGGGTTAACACTTGACACATCTTCTCTTTATTCTGGGCGAATGAGTGTTGTGGAATATTACTATGAATAGTCGGGAGAAGAGTGTAAAGTGTTTTCAAATCAATGTCAAATGAAACAGAGTCTGGATGAACGATCAAAGTTGTAATAGTCAATTTATTTGCTTGCAAGCAAAGAGAACACAGTCTCACAGACACATCACCGTCATCTGCAGGAGGTGCTCTGACACCACAGTCAGATGCATGGACATGTATACTCAGCCAGGTGCTTCCTTTGATTAGGTCACTGTGACCTAATCAAAGAGTTAAGATACAGTATTGCGGAGACGGAATAAGCCTGTTTTACCATCACACATCACATATGCATACAGAGGGTCATGCCCTTCAGCTGATGCTCATCAGGAAGTCCCGTAATCTAGACCTCTGTGTGTCTCCGTCTTTGAAGACAGAAACAATGCACAGGAAACCAGATAACAAGATAACAAATAACAAGACACCTGGATGCAAAACTGATAGAATCATCTACTGAAAAAGTGTTTGGTGCCTGCACAGTTAAAGATTTACATTCTTTAACCCTAAAGCATAAGACGATGACACATTTCCCCATAATATGAGTCATAAAGGTTTTGTCATCTTTGGCTTTGTGGGCAGCCTTATTCCCAGGGCTCTGGTGTTTTCTTTTTTGTTTTTGTAACAAGTCTGTATCTGCAGGCTTTGGTCATCTCACCAGCTAAATTGTCTTTCACCTTTTCTTCAGCATTAGCTGCGGTTTATTGCGTGTGAATGACGTTTTCTTATTTTTTTGGGCTCCCATGCAGCCCTCTCAGCTTCCTCTGTGCTTTGATAATCCAAACAGATGTGAACCTCCTTCAATGCCCCCCCCCCCCTCCTCACATCAACTAATCTCAACCATGCCTGTGATAGCAGAGAGTACCATCTGCGCTGTCCCAGCACTCTCTGAGAAGGGCAGACCTTCACATCTGGACCCCTGCCTGCCCCTCCTCCTGGTCGTCCTCTTTTATCCCCTCTGTATACGATCTCTAACACTGATACAGAGGATTTAACAGCCCATCCAGCTTTATGGTCCTTATATATCAGCCGCAATCAGGGATGTGGTGGAGGTTAAACTCATCTAAAATCAAGTGTTTTGCCAGTTTTTGTATGTGAAACGCGTCAGTAAATCCTTACGATCTTAAATCTCGCTATAATTGATAGAATTAAAGGGCAGATTGATGAAAGTTACGTGAATATATTTTTAGAAGTTATTGTTTATTAAGGGCTTTCAGTGATTAACTGTAATACATTTTAATTAAGTGATATTTCATTTTGCTGTATTAACATGCAGACTTTTCGAAGGTTTTTAATCAAAAATAGCTATTAAATGAATGCTGAGACCCGGCCTCTGACCCCACGGGATCTGTGGGGTATGAGACATGCACAGGGATCTGTGGGGTATGAGACATGCACAGGGATCTGTGGGGTATGAGACATGCACAGGGATCTGTGGGGTATGAGACATGCACAGGAATCTGTGGGGTATGACATTCTCCCTGCGGACGCCGCAGTGAAACGACTCAATCACCATCATGTCCTGTGATCCAGATTTTACTGCCCGTGTGTTGTAAACCAATGATTTGGTGCGATATGAAGCCTGACAACAGTGGTTGGGTTGTCATGTTTACTTGTGCTTTTGTTTTCTAACTTCTTGATTGATTGATTGATTTATAGAAAACTCAAGATTACACTTTTTGCGTTTGAGGTTTAAACTGCCGGTTGATAAACTGTTTAGTCAGGAATCTACTGCACAGGTGCTGTTGAGCCAGTTATTGATGAATCCATTCATCTGCATCATCACCTCCCATTTCATCACGCGCTACAGAAACAATCCGCTGGCAGGTACATTGCCCACATGTTCCCTTAGCCTGTATTAATTGTTCCGGACACCAGGAAACAAGGTTAAACAAGGTTCACCTTTCCAAGGTGTCTGCATCTAACTGTCTTCATTTCTGCACCCTTTATTGTGCACGAGCTCTCAGAGCTCTCAGAGCTCTCAGAGCTCTCAGAGCTCTCAGGAAACTCTGGAATCTTTTTTTTATCCATCAGCAACAATTCATCTCAGTGATTTCACATGGCGGACAGCCCTGTATGGAAGTATGGAAAAGGCTGTAGCCCGTATGTTTGAACACTGTCACAGCTGAGGCTTTGCCTTGACATCTCTGATGTTGTGAAAGGGAAGTGATAACAGTGAGGGTTTTCCACCGAGTGAAGCGCAGAGGAGAACAAATGTGACCTGTCTCCAATCTCCTTTTGTTCCACTTACTTTCCAGAGCTTTGTCGCTGACTAAACCCAATCCATCATCGAACTTTTTAAGTAGGCCAAACAGAAGCCTATTTATGGAGAGAATATCACTAAAATAAGTTGTTCTCGCTGCGATTTATAAATAGTTTCCGACAAACTTCTGAATGTATTTCCTCTCTCCAGATGTCCTGGTCAATCACACTTTGATGTGTTTAATCAATCACTCCCTGCTCGTCTAATACCGACAGTACTGTACTTTAAGCTAACGTAATGTAAACCCACCCGCGTCATTATTAGACCGCCAGAGCAAATGATGTTCTATAAAGAGTGAAATAGTCCACACAGGGCGGGATGAGTCGAACAAAAAGCAAGTCGACATTTTGTCATGTGACAAGTGAGTCGTTAGTCAGTCAAGTTAATGTCAACCAGGCTCTTTTCCGAAGTTTATTTTGAAAAGACACTATGCATGGAACAAGTGGAAACTGACACGCTGTTCCTGACGTCCAAAACTGACGCCAGAGGGGTTCATAGAGCGTCATGTTTGAAGATCAATGCCACTGGTCAAGCGTCAGTATTTGACGAATTGGGAGTGAGAATGTGATGACTGAGGAGCTATGAGGGAGGATGCACCGGAGTATTTCTGGTACCCGTGACGTATAAGAGGTGTGACAATGGACAGATGGTGCAGCTGTGCCTCACGTCATATTTTATGCACATCCCTATGAAATGACAGCTCCGAAGCACGGATGTCTCATTTTGTTAAATACATGTTGCCTCAACTCCTCTCTCCTTGTGTCTCTGCTTCGCCTCGTCTGCTCGCATCTCAGGTAGGAGGGGCAATGACGAGAGGAGAGGAGGCATCAAGGCGATGAAAGGAATCAAGGATGTACAAACTGAGATGTGCGTCAGCTCTCAACAGTGAGAGATGCTCTATCTTCTGTTGTCATTTTGTAACAGTAATCAAAGAGGATAAGTCAAAAGGATGTGAAGTGATTTGTTCTGCAGCATCATGGGTGTTTTTTATTTATCTATTCAAATATAACATACAGTAATATAGCTCTACTGTATTATTGAATAGAGCATCTTACATCAGTGCCTTAGTGGTGTTCTATAAAGGATGATTATTGTAACATGACAAATGAGTGTCGGTGAAGATGCATCCAGATGTTTCTAAACCATTGTTGAGTTTCACTGCCTCCTCCAGGCCATAACTGTTTCAGAGCTTCTTCATACAGATGTAGGATTTTGCTTGGATTTTGATGAATGCGGTGCATATATACACATGACCTCATAAGGCCTCGAGTGAGTCGGTGTGAGCGATGCTTATCTTGGTGTTACCGGCTTGCTCTTCCCTCATTCATCTTTAATGCGTTTGCTGTGCCGGATTAATTTCTCCAGTTCAACACACATCAATCACAGGATGATACGACTTCCCACTGGGTGATTACAGTAAACACTTTCTCCCCCGATTTGTTTTCTCTTGCGCTTTAAAACATGAATTCATTGTCTTGATATCAACATGGGTAAATAAACTAAACATAAGAAGTGGCGCTTTGATGTTGTAGTTTATCAAATGCTTTGTTTGTAAACTACAGCGTCTGATTTATGTTTTACTCCGCTCAGTCGAAATAAACATCCATCGTGATGTCTGACATCTGAATCTCCGGCCGACGTGTTCTCACTTCCAATGTGTCATTTGCCGCAGCTTCCTCAGTGCTCTTTGAAGTCTGACACCGATGCATGGAGGCACTCGTTAGTGTCTGCAAGCGGGCTTGCAACTAACACCGATAAACACACCTGCGTCATTATCATACACTCAGTGCAACTGGATATATATACAGTGTGTGTGTATATATATGTATAATTGTCAGTTGTTAGACCTGTGAGTCGCTAGTCACATGACCCTTTTGCAACTTGGTAGTTAAGGACAACACGCTCTTTTCCTGAACCTGACTAAGCAGTTTTGTTGCCTCAACCTAAACTTCTTGTGAAGACGGGAGATTATTTTGAGAAGAGACGATGCAAGTGGAGACTGACATGCCATCCCTGACACGTCCAAATCCGATGCTAGAGGGGTACGTCCAGCTGCAGTACTTGATGAATTGGGGTGAGAATGTGTTGCTCATGGCTGCCCACGGCTGCTGTGTCCCCGATCCACCTCTCGCCCTCACTGCTGCGAATGATATTTCTCCTGCTGAAAATTGTGACCAGGTGGTGGCAAATGCTCGTCTTCATTATTCCGAGCAACGCGGATTCAATTCAAACGACAGTGGGACATTCTGAGGTGTGTATTCATGCAGAGCAGATTCGTGAGATGTTTGGAGAAATTTCAGGATATTTACTGATTCACTTGGGCTGGCTAAAGGAGAACGACATTTGAAATCTGATTCTGCTGATTTTGCAGATGGCATGTGGACAATGCTGCTGTCTACATAACGCTACGTTGATGTCGAACTGTGAATAAATGGATCGCCGGATCCAAAGAGATAATGCGCACTGAAGATGGGTTTATTTGTAGACCAGAGCACTCTTTCTGAAACGAGTGCTCTCCCTTTGTGACTTAATACTCTTACGTATGTTTGCTGAAAGTCACTGCACTCTTGCTCTTTTGATATCAGACAACCAGGAATTGTTCGTTACTGTATGTGTGAATAGGTGTTAAAACGTTAGGCCGAACGAGAAGCAGGGAGGTTAAGTGGTGTCGGTGAAGACAGCCCAATCTGGACTCCAACCAAATCCCATGCACTTCTCTGAAACCAGGGAGCATTCTGCTTGTCAGTTACCCAAAGCGAGAGAGCGAAGCATCAGGTGTGGCTGCTTTTGAGTTTTGCAACCTGACCCCCTCTGCTGCCCATTCCTCCCCAAACCCTAATCCCACTGTAAGCCACCAGGCCATTATTCATTCAAAGCTTCCTCTCTGTGGGTTGCTTTCCTCTCTGTCCTGCTCGCTTCCTGTCTTTGTAGGTCAGGAACAGACGGTAACAAGAGGCCGTCGATAAATAAATGAATAAATAAATCGTCTTTTTTTCCAAAACACAATTATTGGTTACCTCATGATCATTGTTCAGTGTCTGGCATATGACAGAACTAACTAAAACTATAAATAATTTTTTTTGTTTTTGTAGGAATGAAGGGACCTGGTTTGATTTAATCTCTCACCATTTTTTATGAGCAGCTACAATAAACCAATTGTATTTGGAGCAAAATATCCTAATCTGAGCTATCAAAGTGGGAGGATGGATGCGAAAGTCACAGATGGGTTCACAGGGTCACAGAGCTGTGTGGACATTTTATTTTTTCTTCCGTTTTTGAAATGCCAGGTCCAGTTAGTTGATGCGTGGAAAGAGAGGCGAGGCAGCCTCACTGTGAGGGCCATGCTTCCCAGCATCCCTCCCTCTCCCTGTTCCCGCCTCGGCGTCCAAGTGCTCGGCCCTCCGGCTGTGTAGCCATGACAACCAAATGAGGTAAATGATTGCAGGAGAATCCTCATCACGACCACCACCCTCACAGGCCTCTTCACATGTGGTGCACTTACACAGCATGTGCAAGTCTTTCTCAGAATGCTGTTCGCGGTCCAAATGTGGCAATTCCTGTTTGGAATCTGAAACATCTTCATTCATGATTCTATGCTTATTGTTCTCTGTCCTGACTGCTTTCTTTTTTTCTCGATACCCTGAGGGTGAAGTTTGGTTTCATCCTGTGATTCTTTTGATGTCAGACTTCTGGAGAAAAGCACACCATCGTGTTAGACCGCCTCGTGTGGAGAAATGAATCATTAGCATGAGGGAAGAATAAAGAAGCGCAGACCTCTGTCCACCGAAGAAGTGAATCCTCAGAGCAGCGCCTCGTGTGAGCTGAAGAACATGACGCTGCAACAAAAAGATAAAGAGACACTGGTGGCAGCCAGGGAACAAATATCCACGTGCTGAGGGATGGAATTGGGTGCCAATTCATTGAATGCAGATTGTCCTAATGCACACAACTCTTATTGTAAGACGATGTCTGTGAACAGGCCTGTTGGGATCTAAAGGAGCGTGTTTGGGTTATCAGCATTTAAGAAACTGAATTCTTGACATCAATAGAATTATTGATGTATGTAACAATTATTAATGATTATTAATATAAACGGGGCACCACCCTGCGAACAGGGACCAATAACCAAACGATAAAACTAAGTCTCATAATTAGTAGTCACTCATAATGTCAATAGTCTGCGTATGACTATACATTCAGTGACAGTGAAGGGTTTTAAGTTCGAGCACAGGCTACTACATACAGTCTTATCAAATACATATGCACAAGTAATCACAGACGACTGCTCCTGAAAGTATAACAGAGTTTATTGAATCAAAATAATAAATGATCAAATCAATTAATATTGCAACCAACAAACGTTATCATACAATTTTATATGCCTAAACTAAAGAATGAATAAAATGGATGAGGGTGTATGTCTGTGTGTGTATGTGTATGTGTGTGTGTGGGTCTGTGGGTGAACAGGAAGGAGTCTTACAGCTACGCTAAAGACTACAAAGATGGCGGCGTCGAGTGACGCTGGCCAAAGGGGAGGGGCCTTAAGAACTACAGCTAAAAACTACAAAGATGGCGGAGTCGAGTGACGCGGACCAAAATGGCAGTTAGGCTGCTGTATGTAATTCACGTGTGCCTGGGCAGCACGTGATGTGAGGCTCGTTTGAACGAGGTTCCCCAGGGGTAGAACTAGGAGCTGTGTGTGTGTGTGTTTCGTGAAAGGAGGAAAGAGAAAAAAGGAGCGAGAGCTCGAAGTGAATCACGCTTCGGCGTGCGATGTGGTAGGGAGCCTGCTTGCTGGTTCTATCATGCATAAATATACCGCTGTCGTCTTTGAACTGCCGGTAACTTATGCCGTGATAAACCACGCACCTCAGCTCACTCACCGAGTCGAGTTAATGAAAAGAGAACTTCCACACGGAGTGGAAGACAATGAATGAAAATAATCCCAAAGAAACAGTCATAGTTGATACACCAATACAGCGGAGCTTCTCTGCTCCGTAATGATTGCGTAATATCTCGATATCACGCGACAGTAATTTAAACACACAAAAACATGGGAATATCAACATATAAATGAATGGCCTGAATTAAATTTAAGTTAATTTAAGCTAAGCTATGCCCAAATGCCAAGAATCTTACTTGTAGATGCTTCGTTGCAACGTTGAAGGGTTCGTGAGCAAAGTTGTCCCTTTTCTTCGAGAGGAAGGGGGGGGGGGGGTGCTTCTCAGCGCGGCGTTGAGCTGGCGCTGTTTCGGTCTGTCGTGGCGCAGCTCGCTCTGGAGCAAACGCAGACGTGATCTGTCCTCGCGGCAGGGAGGGTGATCTAACTTCGGCTGACGGCGTGGTCCGTGCGTCTTACCGGGAATCGTCGGTGAAGGAGGGAGGCGTTGTCGTCTTTCCTTCGCCGGAATGTGTGCACCAAAAGAAAAAGGAGCAAAAAGCGCTGAACTGATCGCTGAAGCAGATTCGTTATCGCGGGCTGTTTCATCCAGCGAAACGGCTTGTCAGGGTTTGAGTAGGGTTGAAGGGCCGTTGCTTCCTCGTGGCCTCCGTCGTGCTGGAGGGGGGGGGAGGAGAGGCCGATGTGTCTTCATGCGTCCAGGACGAAGGTCCGGGCGAAGAGAGAGAGTTGTGTGCTCCCTGTCTCAACCGAGGTCGACGGGAAAAAGCTGGATTCTCTGTGGCCTGGACGGGGGGGGGGGGTCCGGGCGAAGAGAGCGGATGCGTGCTCCCTAACTCAACCGAGGTCGAAGGGGGAAAGCCTAGAAGTGTGAACTAAAAACAGTTTTATAGAACATCGGCTGAACCACAGGGGTCCTGGGGTCTCCTGGCCTTCGGCCAATGAGACTGCAGCGGTTACCATGGTTTTTTGGGGGGGAGGGGGAATTCACACCTGAGTGTGAAATTTCACCCAGAGGAGGCTTGTTCTCATCAAACTACAAGTCAGGATGAGACCTGTGCTTGAAACAGTGAAGGCCCGATTCTCTTTGTCCACAGCACATGTTTAAGCCATAGGCCAGAGCCCAACAAGGCCGGATAATTGTAATGCAAGCGGGTGCTTTTTGATTTTTAAGTCTACTTTCTCCAACACCCCTTCCAAAAATAGTGCAGCCATTTGAATACCTGCAGTGTGATTAACAGTGTTGTGTGAAATGACACACTGAGCCGTGTTTACTGAGGAGCCCGCTCTCATTTGCTGCTGTGTCGAGACAAAATCCAGGAAACGAGAGGAAGATTCTGAATTATTATCGAGTCATTATTAACACTAAGCAGTAGATATGACGAGGGTGTGAGAATCACATTCCCACTGTTACTGTTTCTGTCACAGTCTCTGCATGCAGGGCAGCCCTTTATTTAAATATGACTTCCAGCAGGTTGGTGTGTATCACAGCTATGTGCAGGATGTATGCTGACATATCACGTTAATAATAAATGATCACCCTGCCTATTAGACACGCTAGATACAAATTCAGACCAGAAGACAGAAACAAAGGATTTTATTGTCATTCTTTTTTTTACCAAACATCAATACATACAGCTACACATTATGGTCTGTTTGACATTTGGAAATGCATTCAGCTGCAGCAACAACGTCACACTCGTCTCTGTCACTTCATTTCGATTTGAGCCATTCTGACATTTATCTGACAAAACGTACGGTGACATGGATTTTGGTATTTTAAGCAATGTCGAGACGAGCTTCTTTCTCAGGGTGTGCGATGCCAGAACATGACTTTGGGGACTGACCATGTAAATCAATTCTTCATTCTGGAAGGTTTAATAGAAAAATAGACATAAATTTGAAGTTTATACTGTAGATAACTCAACAGTGCATGCTCTAATGTTACTTAATAAAATGAGTAAGAGAAAGAAAAAAGTGTCATGCTATATGCTTCATGCTAACAGCTAAGCTGACATAACAATGTTGTTATACAGTAACTACACAGTAGTTGGACATGATAATGACATGTATAAAAACTTCCCCTTTGATTCCTTGACTGACGTCTGCACCCCCAGATATCCGTTAAGAAAGCAGTTTCTCACCTGCGGAGGGGAAACCAATACATTTCATGAATTCCGTTTGGCTATTGTTGTGGTATTTCGATTTCAAATAGTTTTCTTTTTCCAAAAATGAGAACCTGCTCCCTCTACTGCAACAACAGCAACAATGGTTTTGTACCTTTTTAATTGGGAGTGGAGCTGCTAAACGTCCCATCCAAACCTTCATTCGCTCCATGTGAATTTCTAGGTTATTTGTCGTCTGAAAACTGAATAAATACTGAAATTCATTAGCATTAGCCTTTAGGACTGCACTTAATTTTATGTTAAAATGTAGCATTAGCTTAGCCCATAAATGTGCCTTCAAATAGATTTGTCTTCAAAACAAATCAGTAGCTGTTTGAATTCTGGCAGATCCAAAACATTCATTCAGTACAACTCTTGTTTATTCATGCCTTACAAGAATGTGGGAAGTAATACAACATACCCTTTTTAAAGCTTTGAGCCTTCCAAATGCTAATGGGGGATTTAAACATACAGGATGCAAATGACAAACCGGAACCCATAACGTTCAGGGCGCAGCTTTATTTAATCTAGATTGCGCTGTACTGCCGCTCTTGTGAATGCTGATGCCGTTGATGTCGATTTTTATGAGACTTTTCCAGGACATCAAATCTGCATCTTCACCACAAGATATTGGAAGATATTTCCTTAAAAAGGAGAAAAAGCTGACTGAGAGTCCATGATGTATCAATTCTGGATATCTTAAAGTTAACAAAAAATATAGATTCTACAAGTGACAAACCTTGGATTTGCTCTAAAGTCCCTGTTAAAGGTGAAGACTCCACATGTGTGAAGCAGAGTAATACAGCTGGTTCTAGAAGGAAACGCTCATCTTTGGAGACCATGACTGTTTGAGTATAATATGTGTAAACAAAGCGTGATTTGGCTAGTGCTGCCTTCCCTACCTCACTACAATCACAGATCCACAACAAAGTCCTCGGATGCAATCGCTCCCTCACCTCACTAAACCTACTCTTTGGCAGATGAAGACAAAACCAGTCCACATAGTGTAATTAGGGGCTTGCCAATATTAGGTTCACCATATAAAGTGCGCTATTTGACGCTATAGTTCTACGTAAATTCTATTTTAATACCATATTTGCCGTAATTTAAGATTATACTTTTATTTTATCTTTCTACACAGGTCACAGATATCAATCTAAGGAACATACAGTACATCCTTTTGATTTAAATGTTTGGTTTGAGTGTACATCGTTTTCTTCTGTACATATATTTGTGATTATATAATGAATACACTGCTGAACGAATGTGTAGACCCACTGGAAACTATTCCTGCCTACAATATATCAGCTACCTGCAGTAACATCTTAATATCCAAATCCTTCTTCGACTGCCACCTCTGCCCCTCGTTTAATTTCACATGCAGAAGGAACAACAGTATTTGCCGACAGTAGTGGCTTTGAATGTGAGTGAGGCTCCGGAGAAAAGAAAAAGACACTGTAAATGGCAGGATATGCCAGCATATCACGGTATAGGCAGTTAATTACTGAGGTCATTGGTCGGTATGACATCCTTTTTTTTACGGGGTTACAGATTCTGCCCCACACAGAAAAATCTCCATGAAAATCATCTAAAACTTTGCCCTAAAACTTTTGACGTCACTTTACAGGATTTCAATCTAAAGTGATTACATGTTGAGAAGTTATCACCTTGTCTAGTACTAATGTGAAAGCACTGCAGCAACTGGGGGTGTAACGGTTCACAAAATCCACGGTTGGGTTCGGTACGATACAGTGGAGCCACGGTTCGGTACGGTTCGGTACAGTAGAAAACTATAAATGCCAGAGAAATGTACTTGATTTTAAAATATATTTATTCATTACAACTAACATCATGAAGTTATTCTTTGACTTTGAACAATGATGGAACTATACCTGAGTGACCCATCTTCTGGGGTGTCTTCTTAGCAACACATAAGCATAAAAAACAAAAACTGCTCCTTCATGTTATGTAGTATTGTTACTTACATCTTGTATTGTTACTTACATCTTGCAAAAGAGATTTTTAATCTCAATGGGACTACCTGGTTAAATAAAGGTTTTTTTTCAAACGTTCTTCATGCGTACCGAACCGCGAGCCTCGTACCGAACGGTTCAATACGAATACGCGTACCGTTACACCCCTAGCAGCAACGTCTTTTTGTGTGATCCTTCACTGTTCTATTATAAAGGTGTTAGCCTCACTATATCTATGTCAACCTACAACATTGAACCAAGAGCCAGCAGCCGTAAAAGACGACCCCAGGCTGTCACAGCCAAAAATACGATCTCTATAATATCATTTTGCAAGTGGAGCAGGGCACCTGCTAATATTTATTGGGACTTTGGCTCATGTCCTGTGTTACCATATTTTATGTGCAAAGGAAACAACTGCAACCGTACCAGGGCGACATCCTACCGTTGAACAGTCCTGGACATGCACCAGGGAGGAGACGGCATGAAACGTGTCGCACTGTCTGCGGTGTCCTCTCATTGTTTGACGTACCAGGACCACGCGGGGTCCTTTAAAGTTCAACCCTCCTCACTCCTCACTCTCCTCCTCGTCACCCTTGGTGCCTTTGCTCCAGCGCTGGAAGCAATGAACGGTTGAAGCCAGGAAGAAGCTCGTCATGATGGCCACCACGGACACGAAGATGCCGGAGAAAATGATGATGAGCAGGTCTGTCAGAGTCAGTGTGGCCTGGCACTCGCGGAAGCTGTCCTTGGAGAGCTGGGTCAGGGAAACACGTCTGCCATCCATGGGGAGGGAGCACTCCATGCCCTCCACCCCTGCATTGAAACCGGAAATGCGATTAGACAGATTTACGAGCAGTCACATTTATTGACATTTAGATAAATGTGTTTGCCCGGCAGCCACTCAGAAATGACATCATAAGAGCACACAGTGCAGCTGCGTATACGTGCTCCACAAATGTACGAAGACATTTATTTCCCTCCAAGATAATTGAATGTGATGCATATACGCTCATCAGAGGCGCAGCTCGTTCGTACCTGATCAGAGCTCTGAAGTGGTTGGAGATAGAGTGCGTATTTTGCAAGGTGTCTTGTTTGCGCTCAAGTATTTAATTCAGAATGTGTTGTGTCGTAAAAGACACAATGCAGTTGTTTGTCCTAAGAGTGGGAGCTGATTTGATAACGGTAAGGTCAATCTGACGTCTTCAATTACGAGATTAGGAGTTGCAACCATTTAAATCATTTTAAGTTCAGCCGCACAAGGCACATCTTTAAGAATTCACTTCCCAATTGACTATAACTCCTGGCTGCATCTCAGAAATGTGCTGACGTAACAGTTAAGAGTCTGAGACAGGGGCACCTTGACCAAAGTCATCTCACAATGAAAGTACAATAAATCACAGAGTGCTGCTCTCTGTGTCCCGGTCACTTCCACCTCGTGTTTTGTTGGGTGATCATTTTAATGGGCGAGGACGTGGATCTTTTGTACTTCAAGGGTGCAAGTCTTCCAGTGTGTCTTCTCTTCCAACACATGACTATGAGATGGAGGCTGGATCATTCGGTAGTTTGAACACTGCTACATGTTAAAGTCTGGGCACTGATACTGCTGAAGCTGCAGTGGACAGAGTTCACTTCCACAAGCTTACAGACTCTTTGATTCAACTTGTTTAACTGACAATCTTGTCAACCTTCGAGTTTGATTTAAAGAGCTCATTAGAGACGCAACACCAATCTGTGACGCTTACTGCACTGCAAGCACTTCACACCATAATCCATGCAGCCAGTAGCTACCTTCATATTTGCACCGACTGTATGGAAAAACTAGATGTATTGATGTGAATGTTCGCTTTATAGGTGGGTAGAGCTGAATGTGGGTGGCTGCTTCGACTGATACTGCACATGCAAATGCACACGCTTGGCAGTACATCAAGTCTTTGCTCAACAGTCAGCACAATTCGCAACATACTTCGTTATAATACAAATGTTATGGCTTCTCTTATTTGATTTGCTACAAAACTGCCAACGTTCTGAATTGAAACTGTTTGAATGAGTCATCAGATATTACAGCAAAGAGAACAATAGAAATATATTAAAATCAATAAACTCCAAGAATAAAATAACAATGAAATAATGTGCTTGCAGTCCCTTGATATGTAAAGAATAAAGACTGAACCAGCGTCAAAAGTTTTAAGTGACAATGGAAAAAGAAATAATGGACATTAGTGAAGGCATGGAATTGGTTTCCATGCTCCTCCGATTGACTCTCTACAGCACATGTGTCAAACTCAAGGCCCGCCACGTCATTTTATGTGGCCCACGAATCCACCAGCAAAAAATAAATAAAAATAAAAAAAAGATTTTTTTTTTTGTTTTTGGAAAAATAATTAAAAGTTAGACTTGAAAATAAAAGTCCCCATGGTCGGAATTATGGGATAGAAAGTTGAAATTATGAGATAGCATGTTGTCTGTGTACCGACATTAAAACTATCACAACAGGTGGACAGGAGAGGCAACAGCCCGAAAAGCGGTTTTCCAACGATTGAAAAAGATCGACAAATAATCCCAAAATGTCCATGAAGAGAAAAATTGATGCAGAGGGAAGAAAATGTAATTAAAGATGGGAAAGCGAATACATGTTTGTGCTTCAAGGAGAAAAACAGGCCTGTCTTCTGTGCTATGAGGCGTGTCGGTGATGAAGGATACAATTCACAACGTCGGCATTTTGGAACACCAAACACGGAGCTAAATTTAGCCTCCAAGAAAAACATCAAATTGTCCAAGAATTAAAAGGCAGACTGCAATCACAGCAGAATATATTTACACAGCTACAGCCCAGTGCATGCTAAAGGTATGTGAGCAGAGCTCCGACCAGATACAGACTTTTACAAATGGCAGTTTGTGAAGAAACACCATCGCAGACCGAGTTCATGAACTAGCAGCAATCTAACAACACAGCAGCTAAGAGACGAGCAGGTACTTGTGTTTCTAATGAACTGTTGATGAAAGCACAGACAACACGGATACATCATCTATCCATGTTTATCAGACCTGACTCTCAGTGAGCAGCTCTTGGATGTAGCTGCCATGCACAGGACGACGACAGGGAGGAACATTAGTGATGCAGAGAGGTGACACAAACAGCTTTGAACAAAGTTAATGTCATAACTTGTGTTTGATATTTGTCTTTGTTATTTTCTTTAATAGTTTGATCTTTGATAGAGTCATGTGGGTTTCTTAACCCTCAATTAAAATGATTTATGTTATAGTAACAGAAATGTGTTTAAATATCATTTTTCATTTATATAACTGCATGTACAATATTTTTACACTTAAATAAACAATAATCAAATGCAGAGAGAGTTATTTAACAATAGGTTAGGAGAAGTTAGTTGTACAGTCTTACAGTTACAACCGGCCCTTTGAGGGCGACCGTGATGCTGATGTGGCCCAGAGTGGAGATGAGTTTGACACTCCTGCTCTACAGTATTAATTAGGGTTGTAACTGAACTCTTTAAGAGCTTGATAAAAGTGACACTAATCCCTTAATACAAGATACAGATTCTCACATTTCCTATAACGTCCAATTAGTGGACACACGATACACACACGATACACACGCACACATCAATAAGCCAATTCAGGTTGTTTTTATTATATATCATTTTGAAATGATTCTGCCTGTTTTGTAGACTTATTTCTGATGAAGGTCTGTGTGACCAAAAGCTTTGACAATAAACTATTTGTATACTATTACAGTAGGTACTTGCAATGGAGCACGGGGATGTTTTGATCTCTTATGATTCACAGTATTTTGCATCCAGCACCTTCTTGACTTGTGGCTGTGTGCGTTGGCTCTGAACATTCTTTGCGAGACTTCAATTTCAACCATGATAAATTGCTCAGTCGAGCGTTTCAACAGAATTGCATTGCCAGGTAACAGCTTGGGTCAATGTCGTCTTCCCGTCATCAGATGTCATTCACCATAGAAATGGAATGGGAATAGAACGGGCGTTCCCATTCAAATCAACGTAGCAAGATCGCCAGAGCGGCGGCCATTTCCATGCGTACCTTTGCGACTGTTGTAGCAGGCTAACTTCCGTATAAACTAAACCAATGTACAGCAAGTCGTGAACTTACTGAGGTGAGGTTCTGCCAGTAATACCTGAAATAAGCAGTGGAGTAACTTTACGAAGCAGAGAGAGCCAGAGTAAATGAGTCGAGTCAATAGATAGATGGTGCTGATGGGGGGGGGGGCATTGTACATATTTCCTTTAACAATGTGTTCAATTCCCAAGTCACCTTCACAATTTTTGACACGAGCTGAGCTTTTGAATGAAGCAACTGCATGCTGTAAAAGCTCCGCAGAAAGCTCAGGCAACTTGGATCGGGATCACATCAAGTGAGTCGGCATCAAGGATGAGGCTCCAAACTGGTTGGGAGCCTCTACCAACAATCCTGGTGGAGCCACAGAAGAGCACTCTGGTTCCTGGCATGATGGATTGTAAGGCGATCAAACATCAAAACAAATTCATAGCCTAGTGTGAGAAAACTGCTCAGTCAAACTGTCTGAGCAACAAACAAGTGTGCAGTACATGAAAGGGAACGGATCATGTGCACGTACATTTGAGTATCTGCAGTGCCACCAACCTACAAACTAAGACAGCCCAGTCAGTTTGCGGTGGGCTACCTCGATCAGAAAACATGTGATTTGACCTTTAGACCTCATCCCACTGACTGTGGCAGAGACAACCTTGATGCATAAACTTCAAAAAACTGAAACAGAAAATAAAACCCACTGGATAAAACATAAATAAATAAAATAATAACAATACAAATAATTATATTAATATTAATAGTGTTGTTATTATAATAACAATCAGTACCCACATTTTCAGCACACACATATGTACATGAATAAATACCGCAGCTAAAGAGGACTTAGAAGAAGTCCTCTCCGTGGACGGCAGCTTTTAATAAAAAGCTAGATGTCAATATTTCGGAGTTCATAAACACCCCCAAACACCACTGTGATCACCAAAGTGTGGCCAGAGCAGCCACCGTGATGGAACACAAATCATGCCCAAACACTATCGGGTATGTCGGCCCACACAGCTATGTTACATTCCTGGCAGTTGATGGATTACATTCAGGATTACAGCCAGCCGAGCGGAGAGGCTATCTGCCGTCTCAGCCGTGATTGATCTACCTCGCTGTGACAGTCTGATATTGGAGGCTTGTATCTCCTCCCTCCCTCAACACCACACTGTCTGTCCAGATTGATCTCTGCCCCGAGGCAGGATCTCCACAATCTCACATCTGCAGACTCCTGCAGGAGTCGGCATTCATGCTTAAAGTCTTGTTCCCAAAAGCCACCAGTGTCTAGACACGAAATAATCCAGTTGGGATAATGACTCGCAGAGCTGTCCCCTCTCTTGTGCCACTCAGGTCCAATTCTAAAGAACCAGGCGGACACAATTACAGAGAGATAGACGAATTATTCAGTTGCGATCGCAGGAAGAAAGAGTCTGAGGGGAAATCTGAAGGGAAAATGATGTGCGATTCATACGAGAAGAGGGCAAGAGTAGGAGTCGGAGAGGAACAGAATGTGTGTTGCGAATGCACAGAATGACAAGCATCTGTGCGACAGTGAGGCGAGGGTGAATCATTCAGGGGGGAATTCCTTCTGTGTGCAGACTCACTGACATCCACGCACCATGTGGGCATGCTCAGAACGTCTCGTCGCTAAAGCAACAAATTCACACATAGATATGAGCTGATTCCCAAACATGAGAGAGACATGTTAAAACGTGAATAGGTGTAGATTTCACGTCTTTAATCAATAAAAAACACTTAACTATTGATTGTGATGAAAGTGCTAAATATGCATGTCGAAGCAAGTTGGGCCTCGCACTCGAGTGTCCATCATCCACGACGCTGCACGCTGCCTGTGAAACAAACCCTGTTGGCTTTACACCTTTTATTTCTGACACTGGCAGATTATCTCTCTCTGCTTCTGTGCACGCAGCAGCTGATGCTATCACATGTGTAATTCTGTCCACCTATCCACACTCTGCTCATCCTTGCCATCTCTCTCTCTCTCTCTCTCTCTCTCTCTCTCTCTCTCATCCCAACTTTAAATAAGCATCAAAGTAGGTCAAGATAAAATAAGCCGTCAGCCTGTGTTAATGAAACAGATAGTTTCTCCTCACGCGCTCGTACAGATATAGCGAGTAATATTGCGTGGGGCTGCGTAGCATCACCTGTGTGACATGTAGTGCTGCTTGTATTTTCAGAGGCGCCCCCTGCTGTGCACTAACAGGTCTCTGGGGAGAAACTCGATCGGGTGCGAGGGTAAAAAAAACAAAAATCTGACTTTGACCCCGTCACATGAACTGCCACGTTGTAGTGACACTGTTCAGCTCATGGCAAGTGTTGATGGAAATGCCAAGCTGGGCTTCAGTCTGAGTCTCTCATGGGAGTTGGCCTGTGTTGCCCTGTAGGCAGCTCTGGCTCCAATTACCCCGGCCAGTGTGCCGCAGAACTGTGTCTCTCTGAATTATACATGGCCTTTGTTCATCCTTAACCCAAGAGCACTGGAGACAGCAGTGGATCATGTTTACATTCATCCCGCAATTGAAACATTTATGAGCCTGATTGGTGGTTTAAAAACCGACACTTCTGTCTGATCCTTCGCAGCTCAAAATGAATACCTGACGCAGCTCGATGTGTTCTTTCTTTACTATCCAAAAACAAGTCCAGAATTTGAAAGCGTTTTCCACCCACTCGTCATGCTGACCTGCAGTAATCAAACGCATGCCAACAGAAGAGTGTGCCGCTTTGCGGACTTGAAATCACAGGGGAAATCAGGGAGTGAAAAATGGAATGGGAATTGGGTTTACAGCACGGGCTCTGCAGCTGCTATAATATGCAGGCCATCGCAGAGGGAACCATGGATATGTGTCTCAGGAGGACTTCTAAAATAGCAGTACAGTTCTGTCTGTGTTGTATTGACTGTTTTTAAAATTAGTTTAAGATTCTGTTTAATTATTCTGCTGGTCACTGAAAGTTCTGAAATCCTGACGTCAGACAGATGAACGCTATGTTGAGGGAATCTCTGTGCACCCCTTCTTTTAGCTGGTCAGATGACTCCCAATGCCTGTACTTTGTGCCACGATGGCTTTAATGGTCAAATGAAACGCATGTCCCTGCCATACTGTGTCCCAAATCCATTCTACATTCATAATAAACATTTGTTACAAAGAGTATAGAAGACATGAATATAGTATTTAGTGCTAAAAGGAGATGATGAAAGACGTAGGCCATAAATCAGATGCTGCTTTGGAACACTACTGTCTTTTAGGTTTAATTTAACGACAGCAAAAGTCGTTGTTTTTTTAAAGATTTGATTCTTACTTCTTTCGTTTTCTAAATTGCTTTTCGAGTTTATAATTATTATATACAATTTTTCCTTAGTTTTTATGTTCTTTCAACAGACATCACCATGTCAGTTTCAACACACCGCATCCAGAATAATATTTGAATCAGCACGGGGAGTTAGCAGGAATACAGGGATCGTTTGTAGCCGCTTCAGCCGCTCTGTGTTTTGAAGTTAAGTGGAGCTCTTGGCTTTCAGAGAGGACACATTCACTGAATATTTAAAATGTCATTTTCTGGCGCGGTCAATGATTTGTTGTATGATGATTCAGACATGAGGATGCAACACCCACACGGATGGAAAAAGCGAACTGATGTACATTTTAAAGAGTAATTCATGTTTCTCCGATTGATTGCTTCTATGATGAATGAGATATTAAGCTGAAGCACCCACACTCACGATGTTGGTCGGAGTCGATACATATTGAAAAGCTTATCAAGTCGACCCCATTCACTAATGAGTGCCCATCTGTTATTTTGTAACCGCTTCCACACACCGTTCCAGGGAATAGGTCAACGCACTTTTCCGCGATGGAGAGCTCAGTTATTATGTTAATGAGGTCTGGCAGCATGACGCCTGAATGTGTGAACCAGCCGTGTTTGTAAGTTTGCACTTAGGGGGACGAAGGCAACGGTAGCATGCGACTTGCTCTAATCCTCCCTGATACCTTGTGTTTATCTAACAGCGGCCTGTGCAACACTACAGCACAAATGTCCCTGCAGAACTCAACATAGTAGAGGAAGAGTAGCGTCAAAACCGGTATTTGAGAGGTTGTGTGGTTAGGACTTCTTACATTTTGATCATTTTGTTTACAAACTAGAAGTCGACTGGCGGCGACAGTGTCCGAAATATGTAAAAGTTACAAATATTAGCAAACAGAGATGCACCATATTCCATTGTCGATAGCTTGTCATACTTTTGCCTGTAAAAATAGAGCAACTATTCTATAAATAGGACACAAAAACTTGTTTTAGAAGATACTTTTCGGTTCATTGGTATGTTTTGTCCTCTCTCACCTGTTACAGAACTACTTTTCATGACCTTCGAAGAGAAGAACAATCACTATTCCTTTTTCTAAAATGTTGCTTGTCATCCAATTCCCCTGCATCATTAGCGCCACAAAGTACATCCCAGACACCCTTTTTAAATGGCCAATGAAAATGATTCAATAACACAAAAAGACTTAATGTAGACTGCGTCAGATGTCCCATACACTTCAGATGTCCCATACAAAGACGTGTTCTGTGTCAAAGCCGGTGGACCCGTCTCTGGGGTCGTAAAGCAAACGCCACTGATGGCGCTGCACATGAAGTGAGATACACATTACTGACTCAATCTCAGAAAGTGTGATCGCTGGGGCCAGTTGGCAGCCACGCCAGCAGCTTGGCCAGGCCTTTCGGCTTCTTCTTCTTTGTTGTTGATGTCTGCCTGGCCAGCGCTGCTGATGCAATTCATTGTGCCTAACAGTTAGACGACACTTAGAACCTGTGATTAATGCATTTGCAGCGCGTTACCAGGGGGAATTAGGCGTTCTTGCCAGTTTATCAACTTTGCTTCCTCACGGGCCCAAACTTGTCTGATTTCGGGGACAAATGGAGGAAGCCCGTAGAGGAACGCAGAAGCAGCATCAGTGGCATAGAACACCATGACCTAAATGTACACAGGAAGTTTGCTTTTGAGTTGTCAGCAAAAGCTAAACAGTTTCAAAGAGAGTTGAACTAAAGCTTTTGTGACGCAGAGTAAGATTTTAATTTAAATTAGCAAATTGAAAAAATCTGTTGCATAATGTCAATACAATAGTTTACTCCACTGCTAGTCATGTTTTGGACCAAAACTGTTCTTTGTACATACAGGTCAACATCTCACACCCCCAAACAACCTTGGAACACTGTCAGATATAAACGTGCCCACTCTTAATCTGTACACCTTTTAGACACAACACCCGAACATTGTGTACTGTATTTACAAACTGATGCACCTTGAACAGCCACGGGCATATGTCCACAATCGTATCAAATTCTCAGATTACACTAAATCACGTCATACGTCAAATCTGCACTCTGGTCTGAATGTGATGACGGCACAAGCTACTGGTCATGTGTGGCTGAACTGTCCAATCTGTTTACGTGTCCTTACTCTGCTCCCACACGCTGGCTTGCACTTGAGATAAGAGCTGTCTGTGTCCTTCTGTAAGGGCACTAATAGTAATATACATATGGCTGACCGTCAGTGGTTTCCTCTGAAAAAAACACGATACTGATTTGTGAATAAATTGCTTCTGACAAGTGTCTAAGATTCTCAACATGAATAATATTTGCAGAGAGTGTGAGGGTTTGTGTTTTATATCTTGCAACCTTTTTAGAATTCACAAGCTTGGGATGTTTAGACCAATCAGCTCCATGTAAGCAGATCGTAGAATACTTCTACAGGGACATGGCGATCCCCTTTCTCTTGTGTTGTTCCTCAGATAAGCGTGCACACATTCACTTGAGCACACCAAAACTTCAGCCCTGTTATCTAACTCTACCCTCCGGCCGAATCACGGTCTTTAGTACGGGCCTGAACATTCACATGGACAGAGCGGAGAAGGGGTTGGATTTTCATTGGTGTAGGAAGAAAATAATTGATGATATTGCTGAATTATAGCGTCGACCAAATGGCTGATATTACATAAATACGTATTGTATAAATATAAGCCACAAATGGATCAATACAACGCAGGATAGAGGTCAATGTTTATATGCATGGTGGAATGTGGTACCAGAGAGACTGCAAGCAAAGACGTCCTAATATGAGTTGATTTGTGTCTTGTTCCAGATTAGACGCCGCATTTTGAATTTCCCTGCTCTGTGTTTTGAAATAAATCTAACTCAGAAACAAAGCATCCTTTCACTTTAAAACCAGTGATATTGTCTCATATTACACAGTTAGTCTCACACATTATATGAGAAGGGAGGGGAGGAAGAAAGAGACAAAATAAGAACAAGGGAGGGGGAGGGGGGTTCCCGCTACTACAGGGAAAACATAAATAGACCGGAGCAGTGCTTTTGCATTGGATTTGTAATAATACCGTTGTATGTTGTGCTCAGATACGCATTATTTGGGTGAAGCACATGGAAAGCAAATGCTTCTTAGATGCTACTTACCGTTTGGAAGCTTGTGACTGTTCTCCATCAGCCATGTGAACAGGCTGGCAAAGTTGCAATTGCACACCCAGGGGTTGCCCTCCAGCCTCACCGCCCGCAGGGACGGCAACCGACTCAGTGCCCCCACCTGTAGCGTAGACAGTGCATTACGCTCCAGTTCCAGCTCTCTCAGAGAGGTGAGGCCAAGGAAGGCATCCTCGTTCACCATGCTCAGATACGGGTTGTTGCCCAGCCGTAGTTTGATCAGGCTCCGAGACTCCCCGAAAGTCCCCTTGGGGATTTCAGTCAGGTTGTTGCTGCCCAGGTCCAGGAAGACCAGCCTGGAGGAGGTGCTGAGAGTCCCCGGTTCTATGTGGGAGAGGGAGTTGTTCCGGAGGTCCAGGTAGACCAGGTCGCTGTACAGAACCAGGAAGTCCGAGGGGATGCGGGGTATCCAGTTGTCGGCCAGCAACAGCCTGCGCACATCCAAGGGGATCTGATTAGGTAGACGGGTCAGCCCGCGGCCGCTGCAGTCCACAGTGTGAGGATCCGGGCACATGCAGTTTGCTGGGCAGTTTTCCCCCCGGGTCCATAAGACAGAGGACAGCAAGATGAGGATAAGTTGGAGCCAGCCGACACATGGCAACATGGTCGAGGGGGTGAAATGAATTAAGGGGGAAAGAGGCTTGGGGTAAGGGCGAATAGGAGAGGGAGGGCGGGGGTAGAGAACAAGAGGGTGAGGGTCAGAGGGCAGGAGATCAGGACAAGGGAGGGGAAGGGGAAAGTGAAGAGGGGTTGATGGGGATCAATCCTCGCGAAGGAACATCCTGCCGTTGTAGAGATGGAAATCTGGAAGGGCTCAGGAACTGTGAGGAGGCAGAGCAGCGGCAAAAACAGTTTTCCGGGAGGTCATGTAACAAGCTGCTTGGATGGAACAGCGGACTGCCCTCTTTGAATGAGCAAAGAGAGGGAGATAGTAAGCAGTGGGGAGCGGGAGAGCAAGAAAGACGGAGCGCAACAGAGAGGGGAGGGCTCGAGAGAGGTAAATAGACACGAGCGAGCCGGGAGTGATGAGAAGCCAGGGGCACAGACAAGGGAGAGGGGGGCTGAGGAGGGGGCTCTGTCCGCCACGCTACCCCACAGTTGATCTGGCGGCAGTGACGGATGAAGACAATGAGGTCTCCGACACAAAAGGATATATGAAGCTGTGATTCAAGCATGACAAGCGAAGAGCAACATCATTGCATCCCTCCATTAGTCCCAGGTCCCTGTGCAGACGGTCTGAAACGAGAGAGAGAGCGAGAAGCTCACTCAACATCGCTCAAGTGTGCGGTAAGGTTACCCCCCCCCCACCTCCCCCCCCTAGTATTCCCTCTCTATCTCCCCAATGCCCTGCAACATGCTGTGAGAGCACAGCACGGCTCGACGTCGCTCTGTCCAGCGCCGTATCAAGGCTGTGTTGCCGTGCAGAGGGAATGCAAATGTCCAGGCAGGAGCCTCGTGGATGTAGATCGCAGTGCTGAGCTGCACACAGCCATGCCAGTCCAACGAATGCCTCCGAATGCACCACGGTTTATCTCATGCCCTCTCCCCTCTCCTTATTTCCAGGGAGGCGTGCCTGAGCCATGCTGTCAACATGTGATGTCACTTCCCACAGTGTGAAGAAATGACGATTGGTTGTATCTGGAAAGATCTGAACGATGGAAGACATTTCTGATGCTGTCACTTTCCTTCCATGCATTTGTTTTTAATCTATTCAACTGCTTGTAATCTATTGACAATAGCAAGCCGTTGCTACCACAGTACGCCTCACTGGTTTGAGCCCTTTGGAGAAGCATCAGTCGTGTCTGCAAATGGAAAACTGTTAACTGTTAAATACACACCATTAGCTTTTATCCCTCTGTGTTTACTTTGTATCTGCAAACCAATCATTAGCACTGTGAGGTTTGGTGTGGGCTAAAAATGCCATAACAGATCACCAGCCTGGTTCCTCTTTATATTAATTGACTAGCTTAGGCCCCCACCTCGGCCGGAGCGAGCCTTTGTCGGTTGTTTGGAGTGTTGAGGAATGGTTGATGGAGATTTGGCCTGGTGCGGTTTGGGGGAGGCTTAGCTGAGGATCCACTGCGGCTCCCGGGCCTTGCAGACCCCCGATCTCCATGGGATAGGAGCATGATGACTATGGGGGGAGATAACCATTAAAAAAGAGGGAGGGAGGGGATAACCATTAAAAAAGAGGGAGGGAGGGGATAACCATTAAAAAAGAGGGAGGGAGGGTGGGGTGCAGAGAACTCGGGTGTGCCGAGGCTTAGAGTGGGTAGGTAGTTATAGGAGCGTGGCCGGAAGTGGGCGAGTGGCTGAGGTGTGGTCCTGCTCCTGAAATTCAGCTCAGTTTTATTTCCAATTCACGAGCTTAGGCCCCCACCTCGGCCGGAGCGAGCCTTCGTCGGTTGTTTGGAGTGTTGAGAAATGGTTGATGGAGATTTGGCCTGGTGCGGTTTGGGGGAGGCTTAGCTGAGGATCCACTGCGGCTCCCGGGCCTTGCAGACCCCCAAAATAAGCCTGTGCGCTGGTCGGCAAGATCGAGTGAGGATTTGTGGGTTTAAAGACAGCGTTGGATATGGCCGAACCGATGTTGGACGGGTGTCTGCAGGAGGGCTGAACTCCTGGAATGGGAAACGAGAAAGCCATGGCATTGCGGTGGCCCAGACGTGAGCTGCATCGAGGACGCGCCCTTGGCGGACGGGTGTCGCAGCGTCATTTGATGATTGGGTAACCGACTGCTGGTTGTCAGGAGTTTAAGGAATGGACTTGCTGGCCCATCCGCAGCCCCACGTGATGGCTGTGGCTACTATTGGTCCGATTTCATAGCATGAGGGGAAACAACTTGGCATCTGCTTGCAAGATCCAAGGCTGGTCTATGGCAATGTCGTCCGTCGTGGAAACCCCCCCCCCCCCAAAAGACGGCAGAGGGAGCGGCATCATTGTTGGCCAATTGTGTGGGTCCATCGCTGGAAGTGGGCGGGGTGGGCCGGTGTCCCGGCAAGTTGCTGTGGTTGCTGGAAGTAGGGGGGCGCTGGCGTCCTGCGGTTCGTTGTTGCTTGCTGCGTTCGGTGGTTGCGTTGTTGCGGTTAGAGAGGGGGACAGCTTAGAGAGGGGGACAGAGGCAAGAAGACTCTATGCAGGCATCTGCATAGAGGGAAGAGTATGCGTAGTAGGAAAAGCAGGATAGGGGAGGGGGACAGAGGAGAGGGAACCTGGCAACCCGGTGCCTAGGTACGGCAGAAGAAAGGTGGTGTAAGAGAACAGTGAAGGGACAGCTTAGAGGGGGGGACAGCTTAGAAAGGGGGACAGAAAGAAGACCTGGCAACTTGGGGGTTGGGGGCAGAGTTTCGGGGGGCGTGGTGGCGTCGCGGACGTTGGCGTTACCCAGGTGTGTTGTGGATGTAGGTACGTTTGTGTTTTGTTTTTTTTCTCTGACGTGACTTTGGGAAAGTTTGTGAGGAGTTGGCACAGTTTGCTTTGTTGCGTCGACTCTTTCTTTTCCCTTTCTTCTTCTCTTTTTCTTTTTGGTGGTGGAGGGGGATGAGAGGTGAGGCGCTGCGACCTGGCAACCCGGAACTTGTGGGTTGGGGGGCGGAGTCCCTAACGTGACTTTGGGAAAGTTGTGAGGAGTTGGCACGGTTTGCTTGTTGCGTCGATGCTCTTAGCAGGCGGTCTGTGGTCGAGTTGGAGATCAGCTGGCGCGTCTTCGATCAGCTGGTGAGTCTTCGATGGGGGACCTGGCTGGAGCGCGGGGGGGCGTCTTTGAGCGCTGCGTGCCGGGCAGCCAGATTCGTCGGAGGCTCGTTCCCGAGCTGGGTCTGGAGCGAGCGAAGAAGGAGAGAGCTGGATTTCCGTTTCCGTTGTCTACGTCAGGAGGTAGCGGGTCTCCCTCTGCCGCCGAGATGTGAGTAGCAGGAGGACGGCCGTGAGTCCGACTCTTCGTATTGTCAGATCTCTTCGTATTGTCAGATCTCTTCGTATTGTCAGATCCTGGCGGGTGGATGCAGCTGGTCGGCGAGGTGGAGATCGCGGGTTTGGCTGCCCGGACCCTCTTGATGGCGGTTGGCGGCGTCCTCTGCGTGGTGTTCCGGTTGCCGTGGTGTTCCGGTTGCGAGTGCAGAAAACTGGAGTGTGCCGAGGCTTAGAGTGGGTAGGTAGTTATAGGAGTGTGGCCGGAAGTGGGCGAGTGGCTGAGGTGTGGTCCTGCTCCTGAAATTCAGCTAAGTTTTATCTCCAATTGATCTGCCTTTCCATTTATGTTTTTTATGGCCTGAATATGTTAGATAGGAAAACAGCGGTGCAATTAGACTCAGTCCATAATGGAGGGAAGACGATTAATTCAGAATGTGTATTAAGTTTCCCAGATGGGATTTGCTCCAACAAGTAAATGCAATTAGACCGAGGTTGTTGCAGGGGGACGGCGAATTAGGCCCGTGAAGACGAAGGGAAGCCTGAAATTTCTGAGAAAGTCGTGCTGCCGTGGATGGTAATTGTGGATTTCCCGGGAAGATAACATATTCACGATGCAAATTGCATGCATTAAAAAATAAGTTTGCACACATGCTGAGGTGCACATGCGGATGAAACTGAACGCACCTGCAGCTCATAACGACCAGGCAGATGGAAATCACATCTAACTCACTTCATCACAGGTAATCTAATAATACCACTTCTTCCTCGAGGCGTCCACTCCAGTCCGATAAGTCTGCAGCTTCTGTGATGTTTACTTTGTGCCACTGAGAGGAGAGCAGCTCTTTAATCAGTCAGCATATCATCTAAACACTAAAAGCTGAGATATCTTCAATTGTTTCCTGCAAACACAGATTACATCCTGCTATAATAATTCAATGGTTGAGCTTCTGTTTTACAAATAACGTTTGAATATTTTGCTGTCGGTTTGATGTTTTTCTAAAAATAAAAACCATCCTTTTCATGCTGTTTGGTGTAACTGATCTCTAGAGAATGATGTGCCGATGTGAAGGAGAGTCTCTTACTTTATAAAACAGAAGATAATAAATCATTTTTAGAGCCCGCTTGAATCTCTGCCCGTCCTGGCATCACTGCTGCAATAAAGATTCATCTCTGATCAACCTTTTTCTGTGGTGATTGGCAAAGATGTCAGTGTATTTACAATAAAGATATGGAATTCTTTTTTTACTTGTTTCATGTGTGTTTGCTTGGTTAAACTTATTTAATCTGCTCTGTGTATCAGCTACAATATAATGCTTATAAATGCTAAGCAGGGGGGTTATAATGAAGCGTTACCATTTGTTTCTAAAACCCTTTTTTATTGTTGACACAGAAACTATTTTAGCAAATATAGTAGTCTTCAATCAGTTACGATTGTAAATGTGGATTACTATTGCGACCTGTCATATGGTGACAAGTATCTCAGTGTTTTTCCCCTTTATGTCTCATGTGATTTATGTTTGTTGTGCATATAAACCACTTATTAATTCAGACATGCAATTCGTGAGTTCCCCGCCTCAGTCACCTGACCCAGGTCATCTACAAAAGCCACTTCTCATTTACAACCGGCACACAACCATATTGTGTTCTCTCCGTCTGTACCTGGTCTGATTACCATTACGCCTCTTCATTATTACCCCTTCTGATTCATTTGTCTGGTCAGACTCCTTTCTTGTTGCTCGATGTTGCCAAGTAAACACACCTGTCCCGCCTCCCGAGTCTGCTTCTGGGTACCAGATCTGTGATCCAGTGTTACTGTAAGATGAGATGTCCATCCTACATCCTACTGCAGCAGACTGAGTCACGCTAAGGTGTAAACAGAACTGTTTTAAACGATACAGCAACATAGATCGTTGTTGAAATAAGGGACGTGGAGGTGGGCATGCAAAATGTACAGTTCAGGTCCCGTTGTCATCGTAGATCTGGTTCAGTCACTAATGTCACTCAGTTAATTCGTCATTCAGCCGAAAGTTTTTTTTCCCTTGTTGTATTTATACCTCACAGCTGCAAGGCCAGAACAACAGGGAAATGTTTTCTTGGAAAAAAAGGGAACATTTCCTCTGCCCTGTTTCTGTCGGCTGATTAACCGCTAAGCAGCTCGGATGAAATGGACTTAGAGATGCTTAAAATGGAGATGCCTCACATTGAAATGCAACAAGAGCACTGCCACTGGCGCACATAATGGCCACTTTGTTGCTAAGGGTAGTCATGCAGATGTCCAATCCCCAAATGTGATTCGGAAAAAGTCTCTTGACAGCCCTAAACAAATGTGTTTGTATGGGGGTGGACCTTTTAGTCTGCCGGCTAGTTAGTTATCCGGGCATATCAGGACTGCATTCACAAATACTTGGAAATAAAACTATACCCTGTAGGATGTTTAGCCTTTGTACATTCTTAATCACGATATCGTGCACAATCAAGAGACGTTTGATTATTTCACCAATATTTGCACATTGCACATTTTTTTTATGTGACGTTTTGCCCAAAAATTAACCTCTCACATCAGAAAATGTTGTTACAAGCTGTGACTGTTTTAGTAATTATCAGTTCTACTTTCATTACAAACAACTTTAACATTGCGTTGAAAGCTAGTTAACCAGATACTCTCCAACTTAACCAGAATTTAACCTAAGTTGTTAAACTTGTTTGACTGTTCTCCAGCCTTTTCAGCTGATGCTGGTGAAAAGTGGTGACCAAGTGGTTGTTTCAAACATTTATATTGATTTAAAAAAAGGTTTTCGAGAATATCTATCCAGAAAATGAAGGTGAAATTGACTCTTGCATTAACTGATTTATGAAGCCATTGAAGAACAGGATGGACTGTATATGTCGTGCACTGTGTGGCTGAGCGAAAAGTAAACCAGGATGTCCAACCCGGCTGGCTTGAACCCAATGTATGTCCTTCAGCTACAGAGCTTCAGGGCAAAGAAAAACCTATTCTGAAAGCAGCATCAGCCTCCTGTTTTATCCAGGTTTTACAAATAACGTGTGGCCCCAAAGTCTCCGGAGATGAGAAGACTGAGATTCCTTGTTTTCCTTCAGTTTGTTGTCTCTCTTGAAAGCCAGGGGGAAAGAACTTTATAGCACAACAGGAACAGACAGTACAGAGAGTATTGCTCTCTCATCAGTCGCTTGCACAAATCGATTTTTCTAGTCTTTGCAGCAATGGCATGTCACTGAAGCGTTAAAATTGTTGTAAATGTGCAATGAGGGGGAAACAAGCCAGTGCTGGAGGGTTTCGTCACCTTGTCAGTGGGGACACAGCATCAATTTACCCAACTGATGTGTCCTCAGGGTATCATCTGGGTCCAGCAACAATCAGAGCAGCCTGAGATGCTGCCTAATTTATAACTGAAACTTGCAAATCGTGGTTTCCATCGTAAAACAGAGAAACTATTTTTATCTCATCTTTATTTTATCTTCTATGCAGCGAAGAAATGGAGAGTAGGTTTTAGACAGTGTGAGACTTCATAGATTCAATATACTCAACACACAGCTGGTTCTACAGAATCGACTTGATATATTTTGTGACAAAAGCAGTTCGCAGATTCACAAGTGAGATGCCATCATTCTAATGGGGACTTGGTTACGTCCTCACATTTCCAAGGATAAGTAAAAGACGTTGCACACATGAACATAGAGTATGCATACAGGCCTTTTACCTGTGCCATGCCGTGCATCCCTGGAAAAATAAGAAAGCCTGTCATTGACGTCAGAAGGAAATGTTAGATTTTCATTAGAAATGGTGACCATCACAGCTCTCTTACAGCTCAAATGAACCAGCTGCAGCTGCATATGGAGGCAAATTAATCCCATGCCAGATTCAGATTATATGAGAACGGGGATATAGTCCTGTGTGAGTGGTTGCAGGACGAAACGCATGAAGGGATTAGTTTAGGTTTACAAGACAGGGTTCAGACTCTTTTGATGAGTTGTGTTTAAATGCACAACACACGTGGATAAACAGACTGTGGTTTCACTGGATTTCCCTTCACATAACACATCTCTGTATCGTAGATGTGCTGCAGTCAGCTGTATATTCCGGTTAAGAAGCTCTGATGAGCTCTCTTTCACTCCGCTTCCATTATTTTATTTCTGCCTCTAGAGCAAGAATGGAAGAAGAAGTGTAAACGGAGAGTGAAATGCTCACAAAATGGAAAGAGGACTAAAAAAAAACACCACCCTGCACGTTATTCTTTGTGTGTCACAACCATTATAAGTCAACAGCGGTGCACCCAGCACGCCGGAGTAAATGTGGGCCCTCAGTGGGAGAGCCCTCCCCATGGATCAGCCAGTGTGAGAGCAGAGAAGCCAAACACTCTCCCGCTGCAAATGAAGTGCAGCCCATCAATAAATGATGAATGTCAAACACAGCATGATGTTTGGCCTGGTACGCAGACTAGTATCCGATGTAGCTTCATGGTTACAGCAGGGCAGGAAACATGGCACGGTGGAAACAAGAGGATGTTAAGAGAACCTTGCCGCAAATGTCACTTCGTCCTTTTCAACACTTCCCGGAATGTGGCGGTGGACATTCAAGATGCAGCGGCAGCTGTCATTTCTTAAGCCATCCGCTGACATTTGGGATTCTAAGCAGCCGGGACAGGAAGCAGGATGGAGGACAGGAAGCAGGATGGAGGACAGGGGGTGTCCTTTATCAGCCAAGGGCACAGTGGAAGGTATAGGGCTCTGGGACGATCGCTGCGACCACATCGTCGCAGTAACACCAGACCGTATTACTGTAACTTAACACAGTGTTTTCCGCATTGAACTCTCGCAACCTTCTCATGACCTAACTTCAAAGGCTAAATGAAAGGGCAGAACACCTGAGAATGATCTGACAAAGCCACACCTAATATTCCCTCTCCTCATCTGTCATGTGCCCCCATGTCAGCCACATAACTGTGTTTTAAGCTCTGTTTACAATTGTGCTACACTGCCAAATATCAGCAATATTGGTATCACTATTGCATGACTAACTGGCCCTCTCAAGGCTGTGGGAAGGGTTCCTTTTCCTGCCAAGTTTACCAGCTGGAGCTGAGTGAGAGTGAGTCAGAGTTATTATTGTTTCAGAAGCTCTCTGAGTGTAGTCAAAGCCCACAATGGTCCGCGCTCACTGGGTAGTGTTACTTCCTGCTCGGTCCAACAATCAAAACACTCTGTCCACTTAGATTACACAGTCAGCGTGCAAAACACTGCACACACGCAGTCTTTAATGTCAGATTTTCATGAACCTCAAAGTGATGCAAAGTTCCGACTGCAGCAGCTCGGCTTCTCACTGGTTTTAACAGACGACATCACATCGCCCCAATCCTGGCTTCTCTTCACTGGCTCCCCGTAGAATTGATTGTACTGATCACTTTTAAAGCACGTGTGGGTCTGGCCCCAACATATATAGAGGAAATGTTGACCCCCTAGCCAGCTCACAGCCTTAGATCCTCAGGTGGGTTCCTTCTGGCTGTTCCAAAGTCGAAGCTGAAAACTGAAGGTGACCGTGCTTTTTCCATCAGGGCCCCTCGGCTTTGGAACGACCTGCCAGAGGAGATAAGGCTCGCAGAATCAGTAATCTCTTCTGGACCCTAGCCCTATGTTTAGGCCTCTGCTCGAAAATTGCATACCCATACTAAAGAGTGTATTTCTGCAACTACAAGATCAATTTTAATCATTTTGATGTTATAATAAAGGTAACACTTGTGAGATTTGTTCAGATGTGTAAATAGCAGTGTATGTGTTACTGGTTAAGAGTAAATGAAGATGGCATACAGCTCAAATTGAAAAGTTTCAGGTTCGCTTGAAAAAAAGCATTTTTATTGTTTTGGAAAAAAATGGAGGTGGTCATTTGAGTAGTACAAAAAAGAAAATGTTGATTGTTGTTTGTTGTTATGGTGACAACACACGTCAGTGGGGCTGTACTGTTGCAGCTCACCGGGATGAGGAGATGGCTGACTGGCTCGGTAGTTTTTTTTTAGTCTGAAAATTTAATTTCAAGTCAGATAAATCTCCCTCCTCAAAGTGTTTTTAATGCTGCGATTAGAATGCTAAAACGGTGGTAGTGCGTAAAACTCAGCAGGCATTAAGAAGGTGAAAGTGTTTTCCACCCTAACTGCAGATACATTTAACATTTAATATGTACAAAAACACTCACCATTTGGTTCATTGTGCCGCTTTGCCATTTGTCAGATCAACTTTGACATTATCGCTCTCCGATGTCTCTAATAATTTCAATTGAAAAGTGGCATGATCTCATTCCCCTTAGAGAAAGCCATGAGGCTTCAGTTCATATTGTGCATTGTATAAAAGTGAAATCAGTCAGAGCACCATTTCAAGTGTTGCCCTCATCAAGATAGAAGCAGCTATCTTTAGAAACACGGTGAAGTGGCAGACAGACAGAAACTATTTTCAGTAAGGCCCCGCCTCTGGTGTTTGTCATATCCATGTTCAAGCACAAAGTTAGTAGTCAAAGTAAGTTAAGAACTGGCAAAATAAAATGTTGGTCCTAAAAGATAAACAAGGTCCTTTGAGCTGTCATTCACAAACAGCTGCAGCTGAAGGACAAAAACAATGTTCCCCTCACATGACATCATGTCTTATGGCATTCTGTTTGTCCTAAATCTAGCAACATCCACAGTGTCATAGATCCACAATATATAAAGACACGGCCAGCTGTAAGCTTTTGGGCCATTAAAAAATAGAGGTCATACATAAGACACTGCATGTCAGGGTAAAGGATTGTGGCTATGTTTTACGCTAGGAGCACTATGGAACATGGAATATCTTGTGCACATGGGCAATGCAACATGAGGAATGATTCCATAAATTTGTTTACAAAAATAAACTCCTCAGGGTACCTTTTTTTCTTAAAAGGTCAGTCCTAACACATATTTCTGGTAAATCAATAAAGCAATCAAATACTTCCTCGTTTTGGAGACCCTGCAGAGCCGCTCCAGTGATTGGCCCCAAGCCCATTGCTTAAGAACCAGCTGTTTCGATGTGTGCCTGTGGGTCTGTTGACAGGGGTGTTATGAAACGGCAATGTGAGATTTAAGCTATCGCCGGTCATTGTTGCTTCATCTACTGTGTCCATGTCAGCTGTCAGTGGTTCAGGGGGAACAGAACCATGACTGAAGACGAACAAACTGAATCAAAGCTCTGTGCGCTGGATGGACCGACAGCTTTAAACACCCTCGAGCAATAACTCTGGGGTGTGGACACAAAACCACTCCCAGTTCACTCTACGTTACCAGTGAAGTGTGCTGATTTGGGGCACTAGAAGAGTTTTCAAAAAAATAAGAAGAGAAGAAAAGAGGTTTTATTTTGCAGATGATGAGTGAAATGATCCAGAAGTATCTAAGTGGCAGATGAATGCTGTTTGAGTTCCCTAATGCTAAGGAAAACATTAGCATAGCACATTTAGCATAGACAACAATGGACCATCCTTTACGAAAGGAGAAAATACCGTTCCACAATTCAATTTCTATGTGGGATGAATAGTTATCAAGTAGATAAAACTTAAAAAATAAAACATCCGTTCGCTGTCGTGTAAGCACAGAGAATTTGGAAGGACTTAGGAAAAGACATCCACAGTGCTCAGAGAATCACAAATGTCTTTGACCTCATGATGATGTTTTCTATCGAGGTCGAGGAAAATTGGTTTGGAAAAGACATGGGACGAACATTTTTAGACTGTTTGATTGCAGCCCACGCCGGCACACACAAACAAACATAAACACAGAGGGAGACTGACAAGGAAACACTAGGGCTCTTAAGGGGACACAGCCATAACTCCTTGTTATAAATCGTAGGTGTGAAATGTCATTGTGTGGGATGATGGAGCTACATTATTAACTGCAGGCTGTATTTCAATATGGAATCTGTAAAAAAGTTAATTGAACCCAACCCTGGCGGCACACACGATGACTTATTACTCTCCATCAACTCATCAACGGGTCTCCATCCCTCACGGCTATTTCAGAATGAGTCCAGCGCTGCAGAAATCCAAGACGGCGTAAAGAGAAACCATATCAAGCAAGCAGCTATCCTTCCTCCCCCGAAGATAAGCTCTGATTAACCACGGCCTCCGAAGAGTGTCATCTCTCAGCACGAGGGTAAGCAGGTGAGAATAAAAGGAAAACAAAGCACAAAGAGAGAGGGAATCCTAAATATGTCTGGAGCGCCATGGAGAATAAAACCATAGACGGAGAACTTTCCCTCGCTTTTTCCACTCACGTTGTTTGCCATTTGACGAAGAGTGTGCCGCGTCAACCCAGGACTTTAGCTAGCTTGCAATTAATAGTTGTAGATTGCAGATACATATGTGGTTATGATGTAACTGTAACTTGATCAGAACTTTTTGTTTTGTTCTCCTATCGTTAGGTATACTAGAGGGCCCACGTGGGTGAACTGCCTTGAGCTCTTTGACGCCACGGGTCTGTACAGCAGGCAGCACTGCTACAATCTGCACCAACCACTGCTTGCTCATGGTGCTGGCCTACAGGCAAGAGACCGGGCACACATGTCAATCATCCTACTGGCACCCAAACTACAGCAAGAGAAGATGCAGATGAAATGTTTTTACTTCTGGAACTGTGCAATTAAAATACAACTGTGCCAGCAAAGAGCAGTGCTTGAAGAACTCTTCAACAATTGCACAATAAATAGTGAAAAAATGTCAATAAACAGCCCGATCTTTGATCGTGCGTTCCACGTCTGTGCTTAGCTTGGCAACTTGGCTAAAGAATTTTAATTTTGTAGAAGTCATTAAAATTTTGGTTCTTGCTGTCATTTCCATTTTCTCAATTCACTTTAGTGGAAAGTCACAATTCCCCTGAGTTGATTGGAGGTTATTCCGATGGCCTGTTGTGCAGGGTGTGGAGACGGGCTCCTAGTTAAGACTTGAGAGCAGCTTGGTGCATTTCCCCTCTTGGCCAATCAGGGTGTGACGACACCCTTTCTTTAGGCCTTTATAGAGGTCGGGGACCGCACACCCAGAGCTTTCTGATCCTTCCTTGACTTAATGCAGACCTCATTTTAGCATATGCAGCCAGCAACTCTGGTATTTAAGCCCTTTTGAGAATTATTTTCCGTCTTTTGATTTTCTGATTGCGGTTGATTTTGACAGTCCTGAAACACAGTTTGAGTGAATACTAAAGAACATGTTTCCATCGGTTACCTGCATCAGGGCAGATCTTGGTGCTATTTGTGGAAGAGTTTGTGCTTGCTTAATGCCGGGAGGCTTTGTTTGTTTATTTTACCTAAACCCCCCTTTATACGCTTACTTCTATTAAAAAGGCATTCAATGATTAAAGCATTTTTTCTTCATTTGCCATGAGGCATTTTTGTCATTGTGATCAGAGCTGGGGAATCGGTATCTAATTGGCAACAGCAAGAGGGCGCAAGGCCTAATCTTTTAAAATAAAGAGAATTAGTGTCACGTCTTATGTCTGAGGATTAATAAAAGCAATGGACTGGCAGTGTGAATGGCTGTTTACAAAGGGCATGCGTATCGATGAGGCTCTCAGTGAAATGGCAAATGTGGTGGAGATAACCAACTGACCTTTTTTTAAACCCTTTCAATATTACACGAGGTTACATAAACATCTACATAATAAGATCTTATGTGAGCCACAGCATGGAGTTTGCAAAACCACAGGTCATATATGGCTATTTTACAACTTATCAGTAAAATTACATCAGCCAGATGTCAATGAACACACTGATAAACCTATAAAACCTCCAAACGCTTTCAATCCAGTTAATTGTGAAATATTAGTATGAAGCGCCTATGGCTCTCAAGGTTTGAACTTACAGTTACGTGAGAACTTACGGAAAAGAAAACGGTATACTTCTAATCACAAGTGCTCTTCTTATAAAGAAATCAGAGTGTGGGGTCCCACAGGGGTCAATCCTTGGCCCTTATTTTTCTCATTATTTTAAATAACACAGCCTCTGTCTCCTAACAGTATTTGCTGATGATGCCAGTGTATTTCTATCTCATGAAAACTTAGAAATTCAGCTGGATGTAATTAGCACAGATGTCCCAGGGTTGAAAATTGTTTTCATGTTATTAAGCTTTCTCTCAGTATTAAGAAAAAATAACTGCACTTTTGTAAAAACAATAATTACTGTAGAGATAAAGATAGATGGTGTACCCATCACTTAAGTCTCTAGTAAATTGGTTTTAGGTGTTCTTGTAGACGAAAAAGCTTAGTTGGACATTGCAACATTTAGACTGAGAATCTCTCTTTTATTTATTTATTTATATATATATATATATTTATATATATATATATATATATATATTTATTTATTTATTTATATATACATATGTATGTATGTATGTATGTATGTATGTGTGTATATGTATATGTATGTATATGTATGTATATGTATATATGTATATGTATGTATATGTTTATGTATATGTATGTATATATATGTGTATGTATGTGTGTGTGTATATATATATATATATATATATATATATATTTATTTATATATATGTATATGTATATGTATGTATGTATATGTGTATGTATGTGTGTGTATATATATATATATATATATATATATATATATATATATATATGGGTGGGGGGACTAGCTCCTAATTTTAAGTGAGAGCAATTTGGTGTCCTCTCTGGTCTTTTTGGCCCTTTTTTGGAGAATTTTTGGTGACCTTTTGTTTTTCTGATTGAGGGTGGTATTTTTTGTGCTTCATTTTGTGACACCTTACCAGGTTTATGTAGTAGGCCTAACCCTTCTAAAAAAAAAAAGGCAATAAGCCGCTTGAGGCTGTGATTTATTTTTTTCATCTTCTGGAGATCATAAATGTCCGCACAAAATATCATGGCAATCCATCCAGTAGTTGTCGAGACATTTCACGGTCGGCTCATGGTGATGCCAGAGGGAAGTGGTGACCGACCAAAAGTGCTTTTTCTAACGGGGCCACACCGGGTGTTTGTGGCTTAGCGGTAGAGCAGGGTCGTCCCGAATGGGTATGAATGTTGGATAGTTCTGATGGGCTGGTGGCATCTTGCATGGTAGCCACTGCCATCAGTGTATGAATAAGTGAATGATGACATGTACACACTTTCCCCGGTCTCATCTCATTTAGTGATGGTGCGATCCCTTTTTAATTTTGGGACACAAATATGAGTGCCCTAGCAGTGTTCCACCCATTTTCTCTCCCTCCCGCACGACACACTCTCACTCAGAGACATCCACAAACACACAATGGATTTGTAGAGGAACAGAAACCAAGGACAGCCTCTTAAAGCCGGCAGCCCTCTGCCTCTGTGGAGCAGTGCTAGTGGAAGCGGAGTCTCTGCCGTTCTGCCCTCGGTCTGGCTACTGTGAGGATGTTGGAAACAAAAAAAGAAAAGTGCCGCTCATGACAGAGGACAATACTACAGGAGGCACAGATGGAGCCGCGAGTCTAAGATTAAGTGAGCATCTGTTTGTCATGTAACTATTTACCTGGAAACAACACAACTACTACAAAGCTGACCTTCCAACATTATGTAGACGGTGGTGGTTGTACATTTTTACAGGTATGCAGGCATTTGAACATAATGTCTGATATAATTATTCTTGCCAATAATTGAACTGCTTTTAAAGGAAATGCATTTCAATCTCAATTTAAGTATTTCACTTTCATCAAATGTCTTCGTCAGCTCTCTGTCATACGTATCCATACATTGTCATTATGAAGACTGTCAAATTTTAACGCTGCAAAAAAGTAGGAGTCGTGGCTTTTCAGCAGAGACTCTGGTCTGCATAACATCAGTCAGTAAAATACTCAACATACAGATTGTTACAGGTTGCTTTGACAAGCGGCCTATTTTTTCGTTTAGGTTTGGGGATTTATTGTTTCTCGTGCTATTGCAGCAGAACATAAAAATCATAAAAAATGTGTGTGTGTGTGTGTGTGTGTGTGTGTGTGTGTGTGTGTGTGTTTTTCTGTCGCCAAATAAATTGGCAAAATGTCTTCCACATTTTTTTTGTTTAACATTAGCTGCAGTACATCTTTGAGCCACATGAGCCTGATTGTTCAGATTGTTCTGATAGCTGTAGCCCACCAATGACTGCAAGTCCCAAAGGCTTCTGAAGAGCCGTTGTGAAGCTCAAGGTCGGCGGCACGGACCGTCGCCATCTTGCCTGTGACGACGCAGCCTTCAGGCTCCACCGAAAAAGGTTTATTTCTGCTGTTTTAAAAATATGAGAAACATGTTTACTCTGCATAAATGCATATATTTAGTCTCATTTAGAAAGTATATACATGTGCACATATTAACTCGTGCATAAAACAAAATAGTGATTTATAAAATGTGCATCTCTTCCAAATGGCTGGTTTACCTTTTCATGATACAAAGTGAGGCGGAAAAGGTAGTAAAAACAGTCACACATTTGCAGTGATTTTATCGATAAAGCCTACAGTGAATCAGGTCGCAATGCTTTGTCATTTTTAAAAAGAGGGTCCCCAGAGAATAAAGTCTGAAACACAGCATGTACAGCTCTTACAAGACAGTGAGGAGTAATCCGTAGATGGAAGTCACGTGACACCCAATGACCCTGTCAGTTACCACAGGGACGGGTTGATTGACGGTCGTTTCGCTCTTGACAGCTGCCTCCCAAAAACCTAGCAGCAGGAGCAAAAATAATCTCTCCCCTGGATCGGAACGAGAAATGTCCCGGCGTATTTCATCGTCACGACAGGGTGTCTTTGAGGATGTGAGGGGACAGCCCACAAGATGTTGCCGTGGACCAGTCACCACTCTCATCACAGGAAACCACCACGCTTTTGTGTTGTGTCAAGCCAAAGACAAATCACAGCTATTCCATCAAAGGTCAGCTCCTCCTGGCCATATCCGCTACGACTGAGGCCAAGGGAGTAAGTTGTGTTTTAACCCAGCTATACATCATCAGCTATGTTTTGATTTGTGTCTCAGGCGGCAAATATGAAGTCTTTTCTCCCTGAGCTCGGAGCAGACCAATGCTTAAGTTTTTCAGTTTTTGTCGAAAAGTCTGCACGGCATGCGGTTCCAACGTCGATCATGACGACTGTACTCCACTCGTATGCAGGCATTCTCGTCATCTCCCAGCTGCCCACCACACATCATCACTAATGCGTCCCTGGCACAAGCTCGTGGGGTCAAGAGGTCCAGCTGAGAAGATGGCTTGAAATGATGACATCATTAGCTCAGTGCCACTAGGCAGCGTGATGCAGTGAGAGGGCATGCCGGGGGGGGGGGGGGGGGCCAAAAATAACACCGGTGTGAATTTCTGCCTCCTCCTCTCTGCCAACGGAAAACACGTTCTTTCTCTCCGTCTAGCGCTTCGCCATCACATCTTGTCTGGCCCGATCCCGCCAAACGCATTCGGTTGTGTCCAAGAGGGATGTTGTTGAAATCCAAGGTTGCCAGTGTTTGCTGCTTCGTGAGTTCTGTGCTTCTGTTTTTAAAGTCTGTCCAAAAGGAAGATGAAATTAAGACAGGGCACTCAGACAGAATGCATAATGTCAGTCAAAGGCACATTCACTTTGAGAAAGCTCATGAAAGAGATGGAAACACGGAGATGGAGACATTTCAATAGAAGGCGGAGATAGTTGCCAAGGAGAAGTCCTGTGAGCATGAGGTGTGACTTCTGCGTCACCGCCTGTTCTTTTTGTTTTCCATTTTAGTATTCCTCCCTCCTCTCCTCCAATGCATCTCAGTCCTTCATTCCTGCAACGTCAGACATCATGTTTCAGCACACACACAGAACACACACACACACACACACACACACACACACACACTGGAGGAGAGTGATGACATTTGAGCTTTGTGTGGCATGTCACCGTTTCCCTAAATCAGCCAAGGAAGCCATATTTTGTGGCAATGTATGGATTCGGAGTGACATTTAGAGACGCTACTTCATTTGGTAGATGAGTGTTGCACGCACACACACACACAATGGCACTCACACACACACACACACACACACGCTCTAACCGGACTGTGTCCTCCCCCGCTGTCCGGTGCTGCAGAGTTACACAATAAAGGACACGAACTCATTTGACCCTGTAGATCAGTGATTGTATCCATGAAATTACTTGTAACTGAATGGACAGATTCCATCAAAACAACCTGCACATTAATATCTACCTCGTCATATTTTTGCCACGTGATTGACTTTGCGATACGGTTTATATCGTGACACGTTGTCAAAGCGGGAGCGACAAGAATTTGGCAACAAATCAACTTTAATAAAATGTTTACACTTGTAATGTAACCTGAGCTACGGAAGTAGGTGATCGGGTGACTCTGTGGCGTAGCGTCACATGACATACAGCCTGTGACATCACTCCGGACATGAACCCCGTCTCCTGAGTTTGCTCGACCAGCCCTTAGAGCAACGGACTAACACTACGTTGGGCGTGAGAAGTCCTCTGAGCGTCTAGTAATGACACGCATGGGTTTGTGTTGGAGTTCGTTGAAAGTCTGGTGCGTCTCATACAGACGCTAAAGGGTGCCTTCTGCATCTACGTCTGTATCTAAGGAGTGAGACCGGGTTGCTGTAGATGCAGATCCACCACATTATAATACCCCTGCCCCTTGACCTTGTATGTTATGATTCATTTTCTTGTAGATTTATAATTTGACAATCACAACACGTTGACATGTAGGCTGTTAATGTTGTGGGGATCGACCTGTCTGACGTCGATATTGACTTTATTTAGCAGATGATATAATTGGCCACAGGTGAACGTTTCTCTTTTTTCACTTGCCGTGGTGAGCTAATGCTAATGCTAATACACCTTCCACTGCTGTGTATGCTCCACAATAAATGCATTTTACCACAAAGGCAGGTAGTTCAGTTATGAAACCAAGTGGTGACAATGCCATTCAGACACTAATATTACCAAATATTTAGTCCCATTTCTTTATTTTTTATTTAGCATTTTGGGGGCATATTTAAACATGAACTATCCAGATTTGAATCCATGTTTAACAAAGCTTGACAGAGCAGAAAACAAGGACTGACATTACATCATCGTATTAATGTCAAACGTATCTTAAGAAAACAATGCTACAGATTTAAACACAAACTTATTATCTAATCAGTAATGGCAGACACTCTTGTGGATATAAACGTTTATATCCAAACTGCAGAAGAGGCACATTTATGTCAAGACGTGATACATCCTACAAGGACAGGGCAGGAAACAAGGACACAGGACAGGAAGGGACGCAGCAGAGAGCCTCATTAAGAGATAAGTCTGTGAACTACACGGGCTGAGATGCTGCACACACACACACACACACACACAGGATATGTCTAACCCCTGCTGCTCCCTCCTCTGAAAGTCCACATGATTTGAGCTCCAACAAAGAAAAACCTCAGTTCAGAAAGACAAATGTCCCCATCAATTCTCCTCCAATCGAATGGATGTCTCCGAGCGAGCCACAGTAAGGCGTTCAGCAATCACTCCTGCCTCCCTTATCATTCACAACAACCTTCCTGCCTGGCAAATGTCAGCATGTCATAGCCTAAACAGACGTGTGTGTGTGTGTGTGTGTGTGAGAATAGGGGGCATTGAGACATCTGAGTGTGAGATGGATTGAAGCGGTGACTCGGAGGCAGCAGGATGGCGATGGTGGAGAGGACGGCCCCCGTGAAACGTGTCCCTCTGCCCGTATTAGTCAAAGCAATTCAATCTCTCATCCTCCTCACCCCCTCCACTCAGTCTGTCATTCTGCCATCAAGAGTGTGATGGATGGACTCCACTTGCTGTTTATTCCTACTCCATGAAAGACGCAGTCCTGAGTGGAAACGTGGAGTACCAGGAGGGCGGGGTTTAGCCCAGCAGCACATTCCAGAGAGTTCCAGAGAATAGTCCAATCACTTAAATAAAGGTGCTCAATATGAAATTCATAGCATGTCTATTGCCTCCGCACGGCTCTCGGCTAACGGTAACAGTGCTACCGTATGAGCGGCGGCCGTTAACTAGCCAGTGGTGCACGCTCACGTGCACTACAAAGGAAGCACGGAGAAACTCTTAACAACACACTGCTCATTCTCTACTCGGGTAGCCATTTACTCCACATATCAAATATTAGTTTGCTGCCATATTAATGCTCTGAATGTCATCAAGAGAGCCTTAACTGTCAGATTTGTATCTGGAGGTAGTGAGAAGTAGATTTCTGACTGCGAGTCTGTTCAGTATGCTGCTGTGTAACCCACTTTGTATAAGTAGCAACAATCAATCTTTTTTTACATTAGCAAAGGAGCTCGTACTTCTGTTTGAAAGGTCACTCAGTCACAATGCTACAGAAAATGATCAACTAAGTGCTCCGTTCCTCTCAGCTGCTTGGAGCGTTACAGCTCACTCTCATAGTGTCTCATAGCAGGCAGTTAGTATCGGCACTAGTTTTATCTCAAACTGTTATCCTTCGCTACGCCTGACTGAGTACGTTTGTTGCCTAAACCTAATAAAGTAGTTTTGTTGGAAGTTTATTTTGAAATGAGACTGCATGTGACGAGCGAGCAAACATAAGGTGCGGTGCACTGGAGTGTCCCGGTTAGTGCGGTCGATATTAGGCTCACCCAACATGCACTAAAAGGCACACGCGACAGGCTGTACAAACACAACTTTGATTACAACTACAACACGCACTGAGCGGAAGATTGATTTCATTCTCTGCTCAGGACACTATCCTCCACTACATCTTTACACAGCAAATAGCAGTTTACTGCTATATTAACTCTGAAAGAGAACATTTGAATGAGTATGAGTCATGTGCTGCATTTACCAGTTTAACATGGTTGTGGCACGACTTCCTTCTGTCAGTCTTTATTTGCTATAACTCTGTAACTGAGGCGGGAAAAAAAAGTTCGCTATCACCTGCGAGGCCTTCACAGCAGTCACAGCTAATCTCCTGAACATCATCAGCCGGATGTCACTCATCTGCAGTCCATCCTGAGCAGATGGGACGGTGTGACTGCCATGTTCATAATGTCCCCCAATCGATCATTTGAGCAAGTGTAGCGATAACGGCTCGTGCAATGTCACATGGGAGGAGATTAAAGGCGACCTACGACCTCTCCTGGATTACAGACGGACTCGATAATCTGCTGAGACAGGAGGACACACCTCGCTGCATCTTAAAATGTTATTTCAATGTCTCCACCTGACCAGAAAGAGAGAAGATAGTGCGTCGCTGACATTTATCACACCGCTTTTGACGGATGTCCCGTTTGCCTCTTGTTTCTCCTTGAAGCCCAATTTGCTCTTCATTCAGTTTGTTGACAAATTTCATCAGCTCAGACAAGACAACAGCGGATAAACTGGGAAGTTGTCTGTTTTTAAAGCATTCAGGTCGAAATGTTCACGCTCTTTTCGCTTGCTCTCATAAAACAGGGGAAAATTGCACATTGTCTAGACAGGCAGAGAGACCTTGGAGGGGAATTTGTCCTCTGGATTGTGACAACTGGGTGACCAGTTGTCAAACACTGCCCCCCTGTGGTGAAACATGTTGACTGTGCAACTTAATCGCCTTCGTTTATGCCGGTTTCATAACCCTTTAACATGACGTTTTCACCTTTTTTTGTTTCCTCTCAAGTAGCATTAAATAGTCATATTTATTATGTATTTCTTGATGAAATATCTTCTGGGTAAATTGTTCAAACCCAAGACTGATGCTTTTCGTTGCTGCACCACTCCAACAAATGGAAACATTCCCCCAAACTGAATCTGACATTTTTGGGAGATCAGAAATTAGTTTTATGGTTGAGACCATGTTCGGCTGCACAGCATCAAGAAAACACTTTGGATATTAAAAAAAAGATCAGATCTGGGATTTCTGCCACGTAATTCTTTAAACTTCTAACCATAAAACATTTGAATCCATATTTGAGTAATTTTACTGGATCAACAACCATCCTCAAAGCAGGTGTCCAACAGGTCCAACAGATACAGTAAGTCATATCTGGTTTGACAGAGTGCGTTTGGATGTCAAAAGCTTTGCATTAGCAGAGGCTTGAAGGAAAGATCTTTGTTTTTCCACGAATCTGATGTCCAGTGAGGGACAAATGAGTTTATTTCAAACTCTTCTCTGTATTTCCAGGAAAGCATCAGAGAAGAATTAAGAGAGAAAGCCTTAAAGGCACTTGTTAATCATCCACCCTGCTGGATGTCCTCCATCATGATGGGCTCCATTGGGGGATCTACAGAAATGCCTGGATGAAGTGTTTATGTGAATCAAGGGAATAAATACCCCCCTTGTTACTCCGCTTTGGAGGGAACTATACAAACTCACTTACAGCATGCAATGTGCTTTTATATGTGTGGTTGTCAGAAAGAGGAGAGAAGTACTTTTTAGTGATTTGTAGCAAAAGACCAGTTTTTTATGGGAACACTTTAAAGAGACTTCACGAGCTCGCCTCTTGTTTACAATAAACATTGCCACCAGGGGCTCACTGAGCAACCAGAGGCTGCCGAGGCTTCGGTAACCTTACTTTAACTCAATAGTCGCGGTTGAAAGCCATTCGGAAAGTTCCCTTCACGTTTCTGTATCTTCTGTATTTCTTGGCTTATTTGTTTGGTGTTCCACTCTCTGCCATCATTTGTTCATGTGAATATCGTGTCAGGTTTTAAAGGCCCAAGCGGAAATGCGGACGGATCCAACAGCAGGGAGACAGTGAAACAGAGGGTTGAATTATGGTGGCTTTAATTACCAAGAAAAATGTTGAGAAAAAACAACAACTGTAGAGCAGGGGAGTCAAATGTGTAACAAAAACGTCCAAGAAAACGAAAATACGAATCAGAAAAAAAATGGCAGGGATCAAACCGGGGACATACCAGGAATCATTGTCCAAAAAAACAAGCAGGGAGCAGAGCAGGGCGCAGGATACACCACCGACGAACCGACAATGAGACAGGGACACCCGGGGGTTCAATACACAGGGAAAGTGCAGGTTCAATTAAGGGCAGACCATCACCAAGGCGGGAAACGGACAAGGACAGGAAATGAAGTTCACACAAGAGGCAGGGAAAGTCCAAATAAAATGGAAGAAACAAACATAAACCTCAAACCGTGACACATAGTGGTTTATGAGCGCTGTGTGGTGTGAAGATGCCATTTCTTAATTGCGTCAGAACTTTTGAAATCATCTCTGTAATTAATGAGTTAGTGGAGCATTATGTAGCATTTTGAATACAGTATCCATAACTACATCACCTGAAAGTAAGAATAGTTGTGTTTTTGTTACTATAGTGTCACAGCTCAGAGACTGATACAAGACAGGGACACAAGCGAGCTGGCTGCTCAGAAAAGCATTTTATTTCTCCATCATATAAGTTGTCAGGTCTGAAGTGCATGTTCGGATGCGTGTGGCAGTGTATAGCGATAAACCCAAAAGAACAGTGTGACGCTGGTGGCTGAAAGGATCTCCTCTCCCAGAGAGCGAGGCAGCCAAATGAAGACTGGAGGCAGAGCCCCTCATCCAGCTGACCACGCTCCAATCAGCACCTGCAACAGATGACCAAACACAACAGGGACACCGAGTGCATGGGAGGAGGAGGGTCCTCACAACACCAATCAACACCTCTTCAGAGTCCGCCATGTTGTTACAGTAGCCCAGAATGGACAAACTAGTCAAAGGCTTTCAGGCAGTGTTGTCTTGGAAAGGGAGTAGAGCAGCAGTGTTTTGTTCTACTTACAGCAGCATATTTCTACATTAAATAAACCTCCGATTGTGAAATATGATTTGAAATTCAATTGTTACGCTTCTTCTTCTTTAACTCTAACTTGCGGCCTTCATGTAATGTAAAACAGTCAACGGTTCTCTTTCGAGCGAGCGTTTGGTTTGTCCGTTCTGGGCTTCTGTAGAAACATGGCTGACGCCATGAAGAGGACCCGCTCCCCATGCAGACATGTCATGTTGACGGACATTTTCTGTGGGCTAAATATCTTTAAATAAGGTTGTAGACGCATCTCTTTAGAAACTGATCGTTAAAATGAAACTCCTCAAATCTTTTCACTGTATGAAACCTGTGCCAGAGCCTTTTTATTTTTTGTACACACACACACACACACACACACACACACACACACACACACACACACACACACACACACACAGAGGGACGCGTAATCACCGAAATCTGCTGTTTCAGGTCTCTGTGACACATGGAGATGAACAACTGCAGTGCCTTCACACTGACTGCTGAGCCTTGGGGAAAGTAAAGGAAACTGTCAAAAGAGCTGTCAGAAAAGGACGTTGAACTTTATAAATCAAGGAATATATTCAAAGATTTGAAAATCAGTAGTGTTCAAACTCAGATTTAAAGTGGAAAATGTGTGGTTCTGTTAATACCAAGCCACGGTCAGGTAGACCACGATGCACAATGAGGATGAAAGTCGTTACTGGTCCAACACTACGAACCAGCCCTGCTCACAAGCACCGAGACAAGCCTCACAACTTCTGGAACAACTCATTCGGAAAGATGAGAAATTTGAATTAACTTCACAGGGAATTTAGTCCAACGTGATGGCAACATGAATGCAGCATGTTATCAGAAAATATTGGAGGACAATTTGCGTTCATCAGCTCGGAAGCTGCAAATAAGACACGCGTGGACTTTCCAACATGACTGATCCAAAACACGAGGCCAAGATGGCCACCGTAGTCTCCTGACCTCAGTACCATTGAGCCACTTTGGGGAGATCAGTGAAGTTCATGTCAGACAACCCAAGAATGAATGGGACCTCAGTGCTTTTTGCATAGACTGGGCATCTTTACCGCCTGAGGAAACTAAAGGGCCTCATCCACAACCATCACAAAAGACTGCAAGCCACCATTGATGCTGAAGGGGGCAGTGCACAGTATTAAGAACTACGGGTGTGGAAACGTTTGAACGGGGACAATTTCTTTATTGGCTTTAATGCAATGTCTTCTTTAATGGCTGTGCTCTTCTGTGAGGCCTTATGAGTTGGTTTGAATCCCGTTGACAATAAAAGAAATGGGTTTTGACTGCTCACTCATGTTTTCTTTAAAGAACAGTACACATGTTACACATTCTGCCAGGGTATATGTAAACTTATGAGCACAACTGTACCTTGACTTTTCTTTTTTTTTTATTGAATATTAATAAACCTTATTAGACATGGAGCTGAATGAGGAAGCCTGGCAATCTTTGCAAATGTTGATATATAATCTATCCACCTTTTTATTATTGTTTCTCTATATTGTTATTTTAATACTCTTTTCATCGATGGTAGTGATTATTTTTCTGAATGGGTCCAAGTACATCTACTGAAGTACTGGGCTTAAATACTTGTAAATTAGTGAAATATTTCCATTTTTTGCTAACATCTACCTCTACTACCTTTTCAGAGGGAAATATTGTACTTTTTGCTCCACTGAATGTGTTTGAGTCGTACTAGTTTACTTTTTACATAAAACACATGTTTACATATTATGTACTTTTAATACACCTAGTAGTACATAAAGTACCTCAAACTGGCTCCTACATGTATTCTCAAAACCAGAATTCTACAACACACTGAAAGGAGCACGTCAGCATAAGGAGTAATGTGGCTTTTGCAGTAATCGTGCTGATAATACTTCTGTACTTTTACTTGAGCAGCGTGTACAGATGGTACAGCTCTTTGTGAATTTTCAATAAAGTTGACTTGATTTGAAAATATACAGTCAAAGGAGAAGATAAGAGACATGCGGTAATGCTGTATCTTTGCCACTAGATGGCGATCGAGATCTATTCTTTTAAAAGCCTCCGAGTTGCACCGATTTATTTGAACCGCACAAACTCAAACATTGTCTGCAAAACCAACTCATACACAGATAACGCTAAATTCCATTTTATGTGGCATTATCAGATTATTGCACTTATTTTACTCGAAATATGTTTTGAGAGTTTTAGTTACAAGTTACTTTACAGAGTCTGATTATTAATACAATCAACAAACAAATGGATGCATTTTTATGTAGAGAGCCACCTGGCAGTTAAGGAGTTAAAATCAGCCCCACATTTACCAGCTGCAGCATTAAAGTGATACACACATTAATACATCAGTAAATATCATGTATATTGTTCTGATACGGGACATTCTGCATGATGAGTACTTTTGGTACATTCCTAAAGTGTGTTCTTGCCACTTTTCCTCCCAGTGAGTGAAAGATGAGCTGCACAGATGAGCTGCACGCCTCCCCATCCATCTCACCGCCTCTCGCTGAGTCTTGCCTCCATGCTTTGCCGCCCTCCTGCTGCTCGAGGCAGATATGGAGCTCGGCCTAAAAACCCAGTGAGCGCTTCGCCTCGAGATGGGGAGAGATATCCCCCTTTGGGTTCTGCCCGACACGATGTGGCATATGTGGGTTTGTGTAACTCAAGTGGAAGGGAATTAAGAAGAGCAGAGGTTTGGGGACTAACGGTCACGGAGGGTTCACATGTCTCTCTGCATCACAGTGCAAATGTTGATTCTGCACTTTGATGGTTGTGCTCTTAGTTTGACGGCAAGACGGTAGTTATTGTCTCCACATGTGTAGCACAAATGTCCCTTGTTTTACAGACTGGTTATTTGTGAACCGTAAATATGACAGGGAGTGTCTTTTTACACATGAATAGTCTGGGTGTAACGGTTCACAAAATCCACGGTTCAGTTCGGTACGATACAGTGGAGCCACGGTTCGGTACGGTTCGGTACAGTAGAAAACTATAAATGCCAGAGAAATGTACTTGATTTTAAAATATATTTATTCATTACAACTAACATCATGAAGTTATTCTTTGACTTTGAACAATGATGGAACTATACCTGCGTGACTCATCTTCTGGGGTGTCTTCTTAGCAACACAAGCATAAAAAACAAAAACTGCTCCTTAATGTTATGTAGTATTGTTACTTACATCTTCTCCATCATCATTTTAGTATGAACAATGATGGAACTAAACCTGAGTGAACGTGGCTCTTCATCAATAAAGGTTGTTTTTTTTTAATAAAAAAGAAGAAAAAAAAGAAGAAAAAAAGAAGAAAAAAAGAAAACATAATTTTTTTTTTATTCAAAGGTATTGTTCAGTTCATCATGAGTACTGATGACTCATTCCTGTCTTCCATTCTGGAAGACAGGAATGGAACACATTGGTGGGTTCAGGTGGTTTGTAAATGTACCCCATAGTGTTAATACTTAAAGTGCTTTTGTAGCCTGTAGTATTGCTCTTAAATATATTATATGCAGGTTTGCATAAAAAGCTGAGGCGTGAGAAATATACATTCTGGTTTTAGGAGCAGTCTCTAGTCAGGATGCTCAATCACATCATGGAGCTCGAAAAAGAGTCCGATTTTCTTTCAGTGACTAAAAGAGACGAGGAGATTTTGGGATTGGGAGTCCTCCCTCAAGAAAATGTAAGAGTTTTGACTTAAAACTATGCAATCTTACGTAATTGTGGGCCATTCATATTCGAATAGATAGAATTTTCTATCGTTGAAAAATTGTTTTATGATTTACAAATATCACAGCCTTTGTCTGCACATTTAATCTGAAAATGTTTGCCCTGTAAATTTATACTGAGTAAATCAAAAGAGCAGATTCGGAAAATAAATAATGTTTCATTGTTTATATTTGTTCACAAAAAAGGTAAAAAAAGAAGAGTTCACTTTCACAAAAAGGACGTGAACAGTGTATCGATGAATCGTTCTTGTCCACGAGAGTGTAATGAAAGCTGTGTTTGTTGAAAATGTTATGACAATGAAATATCTGTTATTGTCGCTGTAAAGACTCCTGGAAGCCTTGGAAGGTCTCTCTTGTGTTCATCTTCCAAGAAATACTTTCTGACAAAAGTATATTTTTGGAGTATTTCTTGGCCACTGGAGAGTTGTCTCATAATAGCCATTATATTTTAATTTTATAGGTTTAAATATCTGTTATTGTCGCTGTAAAGACACCTGGAAGCCTTGGAAGAAGGTCTCTCTTGTGTTCATCTTCCCAAGAAATACTTTCTGACAAAAGTATATTTTTGGAGTATTTCTTGGCCACTGGAGAGTTGTCTCATAATAGCCATTATATTTTAATTTTATAGGTTTAAATATCTGTTATTGTCGCTGTAAAGACACCTGGAAGCCTTGGAAGAAGGTCTCTCTTGTGTTCATCTTCCCAAGAAATACTTTCTGACAAAAGTATATTTTTGGAGTATTTCTTGGCCACTAGAGAGTTGTCACATAACAGCCATTATATTTGATAAAATTGTATGAAATCATGCTGTGTCCCTACTGACACCTACTGCTTCTACCATTTTTAATCACTGACATTATTTCTATTTCCGAAACCATTATGGGCGCATTACTGACTTTGCTTCTTCCCCGGAGTCTCTGTGCTTTCTCTCCTCATAGGTTTCCATGGATCCTTCCATGGATCCTTCCATGGATCCTTCCATGGATCCTTCCATGGATCGTGGTTGTATCTGGACCCTTTGCTTCTTCACCGGAGTCTCCCTATGGTATGCTGTTCAGTGGTCGGTACCGATCCCTGGAGTGGTATGCCACTACTTTTCCAACTACACCATTTCCTGAAGGCAGGTGCCACTTGAAAGTTCATATTAGTGGTATATGCCATTGAATCAGAGTGGTGTGTGTGTGTGTATATATGTGTATGTATCGATCTATCTATCTATCTATCTATCTGTCTGTCTGTCTGTCTGTCTGTCTGTCTGTCTGTCTGTCTGTCTGTGTGTGTGTGTGTGTGTGTGTGTATATATATATATATATATATATATTATTTATGAGGGCACATCAGTCATCCTAAATCACTTTATTATCATTTTAAATGTCTTTCACATGTCCAAACAAGAAAATGGACGAGATAAAACAGTAAAAATGGCATCCCTGCTACCAGTAAGTTATCGTTATTTACGGTGAAATTGTTTGTAGAGTGTGTGCTTTCTCGCCTCGCAGGTTTCCGTGGATGCTGGTCATAACTGGACCCTGGTCTTGCCTCCTGCCGTGATTCTGTCATTTGCATTGAATGTGTTGTAACTCTGTTGTTGTTCATTCTGTACACATGACATCATTGCACCTCTGTCCATCCTGGGAGAGGGATCCTCCTCCGTTGCTCTCCCTCAGGTTTCTTCCTCTTTTCTCCCTGTTAAAGGGTTTCATGAGGGAGTTTTTCCTGTTCCGATGTGAGGGTCTTGGGACAGAGGATGTCGTATGTGTGCAGATTGTTCAGCCCTCTGAGGCAAATTTGTGATTTTGGGCAATACAAAAATAAATTGTATTGAATTGAATGTGTGGAAAAAGGCTGTCAATGTCTTTATTCTTCTATATTAGATTAGCGTTGGGATTAGGCTCGCAATCTGTCTCAAGCAAGTTGTTTTTGCAGAGAAAGAAATGCCAACATCTGCACAACATTATTGTATCATGTTGCGGTCCAAGAGTACAAGTTTTAAATTTAAAATCCACATTCTATATTTTGCCATCATCAAGTACAATTCAACATGACATTACAGGGAAGCACCTCAGGTTCTTCCAAACAAGGTGTTTGGGAACATTTCTATGTTGTGATTTGCTAAATATGCAAAATTTAAGACCAATTAAATGACTATAGTTTTTACAAAAAAGGAGAAAGCGAAATTATAGATATGAGATCAGTCCCTGGGAAAGCATTTTAAAGTTCAAATTCTGTATTTAAGACTATAGACACAATTTATCAAAGATGTTCCACTTTAAAAGAAGGCAACTATGAACTTAATCCCCTGGGAAAAAGCTTTCAGTGTTAATCCATCCAACATCTTCAAACACCTTGGTACTCATGTTTACTGTCCAACATACAGTGGCTCTGCTCGGATGCCACGCCTTGAGGAGAAAGGGAAGCAGAAACACCAGAATATAGTAAGTAAACATGTGAAAAAGTGCCCCGTGTCTTGTTGAGGTATGCCAGCCCATAGCTCTTTCCACGTCCTGGATAGAAATGGTAAATTACCTCACAAGCTTGCAGCGAAAGTCCTGCAGGTGAGGAAACGCCTTTTTCGGCATTTCAAATCATGAATCCACATGCAGTAGGCTAGTTAAGAATGTAGGATAATGTAAAATAACCAAGTTATTATCATTAAAATGCTGATAGATTTTCAAATTAGAACGTGCAGAATGATGGTGCTCATAAGTCTAGGTGGCTTGTTCGTTCTCATTACTTCATCCGCAAGACTTACTGGAAAGCTCTGGAAAGGTCTGGAAAGGTCTGGAAAGGTCTGGAAAGGTCTGGCTCTGGTAAGGGAAGGAGGGGCCATCCACAATTTGCCAATGAAACACATTGAATTTACTGGAGGCCATTGCATCCTAACAAGAAAGATATATGTTAGCACCACTGAATGAAAACAGAAGGCTGAATTTCAGGTTCTGTCATCTGTTTATTACCAGTTTTCAAAATGTCCTCACTGGTAAATAGTGACGTGAAGTGTGTCCAACAAAAGTCCCCTGAACTGAAAGCTGGGGAAGTCGTCAATCTCAGTCTTGTTCACAAAATACTAAAAGGAGAAACAAACGGTGAGAAAGTGCTTTGATTGATCTACTACGAACACGAATCAATCTTTATATCATGGTGACAATGCGTGTTCAATAAGTAATAGCTTCAGAGAACTCATTGTACAATTCAGACTTACTGAGCCAAAATCATCTTGATACACCAGCTGACTGAAGGTTTCCAGACCTGCGCTTAATCAGAGGATGTATAACATACAATAAGCAATGAAAGCTGCACAGATAACAGTGGGAGATCAGTTATTACACTTTGGGTGGTCTGAGGAATCCAGTACAACTTGCTAACAGGCTTTGATGGCGTCAGGATCCCTGTCAGACCAGACGCCTCCCATGGCCACACAGCTGCAGCTACTTCAGCCGATCACCTCCTGCAGCCTGACACACCAGACTCAGGTCCCACTGATGATTCCCCTGACACGATATAAACTCTGGTCCTGCAGTCTGGGGTTGTAGGTAGTCCCGTCTTTCACCCGCTTCAACCCCGTGGCATCCTCTGCCCTTGTGTTAAACGGATTGAATACGAATTATAATCTGTTTCTTTGCAATTATCTCTGCGTATAAACACTCCTCACCTGCAGTGCAACATACTTTGTTCCTGAAAGTTCTTGAGGAAAGAACATGGCAGTAAATGATGATTAACACCGATAACGGAGCGGCTGTCTGTGACGGCTTCTGCTTACAAGTGTCTCTTGATTTTCCTTCCAAGCCCAGAACCGTGTGGATCAAACATGGTTATTATTTACAACCGAGGCCCCTGCGAGGCCCGCGTGAACCTCTCCGTCTTATTTACTGTTGCTGCTGGGCTGTATTAAGCGCAGTCAGACCAGTTAGACTCAAGCCCAGATGGCCAGATTCTCTCGGACGCATTAATTCACCGATCCAGGCAAAAAGGGGTCTTTGAGCAGTCTGTGCTGCATTAGCCACTGTCTCGTAACTCTCTTTAAAATCTGGCTCCTGGGGTCGAACTCTTGAGCTTCTTGCCAATTAAGAGCAGCCGTACGGTAAGCAGATCCATTCCTCCAGTGCCCGGAGAAATCACGCCGCCTTATTTCATTCTAATTCCACTTTCCATCATGTTTCGGGAGCGGGACATGATGGGAATGGCTTCTGACAGTTCTGAGTCATTTGGAGGTCTTTCCACCCAGCGTGAGCCCACGTCGCTCACGCTGGCCTTAATGTCCTCGTGGGCCACGTACAGTTTCTCATCGCACAGCCGCCATTTTGGGAAAATGTGCAGCGAGCCTCCTCCCTCCCAGGCAGAGCGGTGAACGAGGGCTAAAACATGTATGATCTTTTCTAACGAGGCATGTTTGTTGTTTACTCATTGCTTGATTGACATCTATATGAGTTTATAATCTATTCATTTATAATATCTTTTAAGTTGTTTCAGTCAATTTAGTTCATTTGCATTTATTAAAGGTTCATAAATCTGTAATAAGGCCTTCTATGAACATCTGTTTGGGTTGCCAGAAATAAAAATAAATGTTTTGTTTATCCTCCTCCAGCTTAATTTATCTTGTTTTTTAGCTGCTTTTAAATTCATGAGAGAGAACCAGCTAACGGACCATTCATCTTCTGGGAAATGGCTGCAGACCATCTGGACAAAAAATAAATAAATAAATCCATATTTACAACTAATTAACATTTCCAACTGCTGACTGGGTGGTTTATTAGAGAGTGAGAACCCCATAACTCTTTATGATTGGATTACTCATGTTTGAGTTGTTTTGGTCCAGATGCTCTGCAGACGCTTTGCAGAAGAGGTACGACTGACGGTAAACGAGTCGGTGGTTTACCGCCAATTACTGCAGTTTCACATCAAACGGTAGGTTGACAGTGTTGCTCAGGCATTTCTAAATCGTCACAGCAGCTCAGTGTTTTGGGGATTTTCTGTTCAATTTACTTTAAAGCATTACTTAATTCTTCAAGAGTCTTCATCTAATAAATACAAAATACATTTAGCAAATTGAGGACTTTATTCATGTATGACAGTCGGCTATAACTGAACATTGTAAAATAACAACACTAATAAATTAGTTTTCAAAGTTTATTCTAGGGGGCAAAATAAAAAATTGCATGCTGATGACATTTTTGAAAGGAAACTTGTATTCAACCATAAATAAATACATACAGCCAGCCATTGTTTATTGTGTTGTAAGAGCTTATGCATCAGAACATACACTGATGCATCGGAGTATTTTTAGATGGGCGAATGAGTATCAGCATAAGCTTCTATAACTCTGTTTTATCCTTACATTAATAAAGAAAAAGAGGCTCATGGTTGAATAAGCAGCCAGGACGCTCCAATCACTGAATCATCTTTATACCGAAGACTTTGATCATAACATTTTATAGCATATTTGTTTCCACTCTTCCGGCTCAAAGGAGGGCAGAAGGAGATGGTCACAGGGCTGTAGCTATGAATCGTGGGCCGTGTGCAGAGGCGGTGACTGCAGGCACCTCTACACCTCCCTCTAATCCAGCGCCATTCAAACCACCACAGCGCAGCCTTTGTCGACCTGCCTGCAACTCAAACCAACCGCTCATCAGACACGATGACGTTCTGGGCCTTTCCTCAACATATTGCCACTGTTTGACATTTAATCAGTCACATGACACTCTGTAACCTCTCCCCCCTCCACACACTCTTCCTCCCCCACTTGTACATTATGACCCTCAGAGCTCAGATGACGAGCTTCTCCATGTTGGTTCCCATGGGTCATCAAGGTGTGTGGAGGTGTGTGTGTGTGGGGGGGGGGGGGGGGGGGGGACGACATACGGGTGGACTGGAAGTAAGAAAGGGTTTGGTGAGCCAGCGGGGGTCCACCCCCTCCACTGAACTCCTGAACCCCCCCCCTCCCGCTTCACGGGGTAAACCTTTTAACACGCGCCATTCTCCGCCGGGTCAGGTCGAGGTTTCCAGCCTTTCACACGTCAGCCGCTAATGAGGTTTCAAAATCTCCGAGCAAGGTGAGGGGAGTCTGACCTCCACTCAAGAAGCTGAGCCGCGTTGAGACGGCAGCACTGTTGGTCAAATCACTTCTGACATTAAACCGCAGAACAATGTGCAGCAGTCTGGACGCGAGGATACACTGAGAGAAGTGACGTTCGCTCAAAGGCTCAGACTGATCTCAAACGTTGTCTACGTTGCTTTTTGGTACCGATTCGATAAAGGATCTACTCGTTAACTCTAGCCTACCTTTAGCTTCAGTACTTAAGGCACCAGAATATGAATCGGAACAAAGATCCGAGAGCTGCAGCATCTTTAACTGTTTCTCAAACATTGTTTACTTTCAGAGAAGTTGGATTGTTTCTTGAGTTTCAGCTCAAACTCTTTAGTTTAATCTCAAATCTCTTTAGACATAGACCAGACTGGAAGTTGGGTATTTTGAAATGATAGGAATCTTAATTAACTAGCATAAGTAATACAACTCTGCGAGAGAGAAATTACAACTGAAGCAGTGACATGGAGAAAAATGGGTTTAAAGGTTTATTTTTCACCAAAAATAACAATGTTAAAAAACAGATGCTGCACCTCATAATCCTCAGAGAATACAAGGGAAACCAATGTCTTCTGTCACCTTTCTTGTATATTTCAACGAGTATTTTTATAATATTATTTATTGTTTACAGCATGTAGTTCATGGGAATTAAATCTCGTATGCAGTGTGTCTGTCTCTATATTAAAAAACAATATCACTATATCAATAAGACAAATTTATTCACAATTGAATGAATTTATATCTGTAAAATAAAGCTTTAACCAGTCAAAAGCTGAAATGGCAGCTACTGTCAGTGCCTGTTAGCTTTGGAAGGAGCGTAGCTGTTTCTTCTCTCCGTCCCGATTTGATTTGACAACATAACATCACATAACATTTAGTTATGATGGAGAATTAGTTTTTACCAAGATGCTGCTTCATCAAAATGTACATTTACAGATAATAACGAGGAAAAACAAGAAGCTTTAACGAAGGCTCACCAGCTAGCTTGGATGCAGTGCAGCCCTCTTCCATCAGCTGTTTCTCTGTGGCAGAGTTCCATGAGTGTGGTTTCTAGTGCGCAGATTAACAACCAGAGTTCAGACATGTTTATCATTCTGTTTTGTAATAACTGCACATTTAAAAGGCAGTTTTCGCAAACATTATAACATTTTTATTTATTTAAAAACAATAAAGCAGTTAACAATTAACACAATTTAAAAAGACCAAACTGAGTTTTTGCATCTTGGCTATTACTAAAAAATAATGTTACATTTACTTACATTTGTATCATTCGGTCATTTAAAATGAAATTACAAAAAAATGTTATTAGCAACATTTATTAATGGTCCTTTTTGATATAAAATAGTCAGGTCCGACTGTAATGTAGATATGTTTTGGTTCTTTAATAACAAACATGAGTCACCTATTTGAATGGTGCTGAACATAAGCAGTGGCTACACTATCACCATAAAATACAATAGTTTAAATGAACAACGAATGAACAGACGACCCATCACTGTTTTATAACAGATCTTATTTTTTATTGAGGAGAGTCAAGTTGGGCTTTCCATTTTTAGAAAATAAACCAATGACAATATTACGAATAATGAAATTGTTACATCATTCACAGGGTTACAGTCAATATACATTTATACAGAAATACAGGATCTCCCACATCAGTCACAGTGGTCTGAACCGGCACTGGTTTACAATGTGGGCTTTAGAGGACCGGGGAACACGTGGCGATCCCCTGCCTGTACTTGCCTACAGCCAGAGTGGTAGTGGGGGGGACAGAGAGAGACACGGGGTCATGTTGGGGGGGGGGGACACAGGTGGCGGAGTGGTCCGAAAGTTTGTCCAACAGAGGGAAAGACGGGCTAGTTCTGAGCAGTGTCCTGGACTCTCTGCACCTCAACATTTCAACCCAACGCTGTGGCGCTTCGTGCTGCACCCGGGGAGAGAAAATAAAAAAACGCGGGAGCCATTTTCCTGTCCGCCACAACAGGAGGCAGACCTCTCGCTCTGACCGTGCTGTCGTTGGGCGGCGTTCAAACGCGGCCCGGTGGGCACGAGCTGGCACGGCTCGTGTTTATGCACACGGCTCGTGTTTATGCACACTCTCATGTAACAGGAATGCTGAGACTTAACGCGTTTCCTCCGGCCTTCACAAAATTGGCACGCTGGCGGCGAGGGCAGGACTGAGTGGTGTTCACGGTGCTTCACAGATATAAGAGGAGAGAGTAGAAGGTCGATTCTGCTGAAAGTTGCAGTTGGCAAACGCTGTGCGAAACCCTCACCAGCATCACGACCACACGCCATCTACTTCAGTTTCCAGAGCAAAAAAACAACTTTCAAAAGTTAGTTTTTTAAACGAGAGCAGCTGGAGTCAGCATGTGTGGGTGGCCGATTGTTGGTGCTTTTAAAAATGTACAATAAAACTGCATCAGAAAAGTTAAATAATACACTTTGTTTGTGGTAAAGTGAACTGCATTGAAGGGGCGTTGAGCAAGTGAATGTAACCTAAAGAGCAATAATACCTTTCTGTATATACAGATCTTGACTTGACATACAGTGGATTTACATTTCCCACTGATCCAATGTTCAGCTTCTTACTGTGAAAGACAGAAATGGAAAATAATTTAACTTGAATGAAATATTGAGTTTGATTTCACGTCGGCGATAAAAGAAACATGCCCTCCATATAAGCGTAACCAGATATTCATTTAAATGTCTATACATTTTTCTAAAGTCTACAATTTGGACATCTGGTCTTTTTTTTCACAGCTTGAGCTTCGGTGGAGTCGGAACCACTTGACATAAGTGAGTCAACTACTTCTCCCGCTATCATTGCTCGGCTCAAAGAAGAAAAAGACACTGCTGCAGTTCAAGCTATCAAAAGCATAAGATACATAAATACTTAATGCACACTCCACATTCAATCAAAAGGTTTTCTGACAACTCCTTCAGATAAAAGTGAACAAGCTCACCCTTCATAAGCAGTTTTAAATACTGACAGTGTGCAACATGAAGCCAACTTCAGCACTATTTTATGTCTCGCAATAAGCATGCCGCCCTGTTTTTAAAGTAGTTCCTTGAATCAAAAGTTGAAGGATAATTGCTTGATTAATAACTGAACGTCCTGGCAGCGTCCGTGGACGAGCATCCGAATGAGCTTTAATGGGGCCGGAGCAGGAACTCGCCGGCCTTCTGTATACTTTAGACCCACTTCCTGAACAACATTAAGCGTTTTTCCTGACGGTGGAGTATTTGCCGTACCGTGAGAAGACGCGCAACCTCGGCCTGGCGAAATAAAACTGATGAGCTGTGAAGTATTGAGAAATGGAAAAGGGAAGACGGGTCTAAAGCTCAGTTTGTAAAGTTAAACTGCATGTTGGCATCGGTGGCATCGAGGTCACGGCGTCACTTCTCGTGATCGTCCTCTTCCCAGTTTTCATATTTTAGAAAAGCTTCCAGGGAAATATTGGTTGTCGTGTGTTGCACTGGGGATGGAAATAAGCAAGGAGAGGATTGTGGGTGCAGAAAGAGAACAAAGAATCCCTCCACTCATGTCCTTGAATCCTCTGGAAGGCCGGGGACAATGACAGGTAACGCTCTTTAGAGACGCCACAAAAACTCAGGTCAAGTCTGAGGATTTGGTTCAAGCAAACATGGAAGCATTGTCGAGTCTCTTCTTTTTTTTCTTTTCACATACTTCAGTGACATGCAGCATCAGGACAAGACAAGACACAACTGCTCCACTGATGACCGTCAGTTCGCCTGCTGCTGTGGATGCTTATAAAGTCGCAGGGACAAAACCAGACAACTGCTGGAAGCCGGCTGTGTGGAGATCAGTGGGGGCGGCAGACAGGTGGCTGACGGGCATTAATGTGATCAAGGGGAGAGGGAGGGAGAATCAGTGCCTGGACAGAGCGGCTGTGATCGGTGGTGCGGCCGCCCCGCTGTGACCGGACACATCTGACCGATAGCTCACAGCTGGACGTCCGTGTCTGCCTGTCAGGTCTCGGAGCGCGAGCCCAGGAGGAACTCTGCACTGCTGATATCAGTTAATGGCTGTGTACACAGACCCACGCCTGCTTCACTGTCTCCAGGGAATCCCGGCATTACGCCAGGTTACAGACGACGACGCAAACGATGATCGACAGCTGTGCACTCGTGAGGCGGTGTTGCTCACAGGGGACGGGGGCGTACATTTATCTACATGTTTCATAATGAATGTATAAGTATTGATGGAAGATCCAGAGTGTTTGTTGGAGTCAAACAATCGACTCGGTGCAGAAAAACAACAAACCCTAAAGGTAATAATAATAACTCAATAATATCCATACAGAAATTGCAAAAATATAACACGTTTTGTTGTTTTTAATTCGACAAACTCCTGATTGTAAAGTCTATTCATGACTGCGTGTGGTATCAAAACTTGAATACTTTAAACGTAAAAATGTCTTTTCAAAAGGAAAACTGGAAGAAGAAGAAGAAGAAGAAACACGGGATATAATGCAGGAACATTATACTCTGTAAAGTGTGTCAAATCAAAGCTCTTATTCCAAACAGAGTTCTAGTAACTGCAGCAAATCAAAGCACTGTGAAATTAACCACTCACCCAGCATGCTATCAAACACCAGCCCCGGCGCTTCGGGAGCCACTGCTTCTTTGTGCACGTCTGTGTGTGTGTGTGTGTGTGTGCGACATGTGCACGTATGCACAGACGGCGTCGGGGATGGAGGAGGATGCTATAACGGGACTTACTGTGTGTGTGTGTGAACTCTGATGTAAACAGTAGAACCTGTTTCTTTTTCTGTGAATCTGTGTAGGATGTTGTTTTGTTTGTTTCCCCCCTCTTGCTCCGCAAGCTTTACTTTTTCACAAAAGAAAGTGATGTTGAAAACAACGTAAATCCTCCCTGTGTTCAGTCCCGACTGTTTCCGAGTCCTCTAGTAATGGCAGGTCAAGTGCATCTGATATGTACAGTACAGGATCCATGATCGGGGTGCAAAAAGGGGAAGAGTTCTATTTGGCAGGCTGTGAATACTTCACTCTGGAAGAGAAAATGAAAGAAACTCGTCCTTTTGTCCGTGGTGAGAGGAAGCATGGTGAGACGGAATTCTTCATCACAAAAATTTCACACAATATAGAAAATGACTTGTAATTTTTTTTTTCTTTTTCTTGAGTGTTGATTTCACTGTGTGAACTGTCAGTCTGAATGAATGTGTGTTTTGACATCAGTCTGTGCCACATGTTGTCCATTTCATGTTGCGGAGGCCCCCGTCGGGCCCCTCACTCTCCTCTCTGCTTTGCCTTTCAGGAGGCCGCCGAGAGCCGTTTCCGCATGATGTCCAAAATTAAAAAAAAGATGCAAAGACAATATCCACACCTTGTTGAGGACGGCCTCGTCTCCCCGGCTCTTTCTTCTTTTCTTTTTCTTTCCCTTTTAAAGGGAAGCGTTCCTACTCACTCCGTCTGGTGTACGAGCTGATGCCATCTATACATTTAGATAAACTCCTCGCCTTTTCTCCGTTTTCTTTTTTTTTCTTTTAAAAAATTCTTTACAAAGTTATCAGAAGAAACCAACAAAAAAAAAAAAGAAATAAAAGAAAGTTCAACGTCAAATAAAAAAGTGGTGGAAGATTGAAAAATGTGTTGCTGGCTCCATAGATGGGTCTGCTGCGTCCCTCTTATGTCACTTTGACTTTAGTTTCCACGACTCTCCACAGCTGATCCCAGAGATGCAGCGAGGCAGAGTCGCGGTGAGGGGGACCAGAGGACAGAGGGAAGTGGGGGGGGGGGGGGGGGGGGTGAATGGTAGTCTGGTGGGAAGGCCAGATACACTGTAACGCAGAAAAAAAACCCAAAAACCATCCACACTGTCCTCCGCCAGCCAGAGCCCTGCATCCTGACCGCCCCCCCCCCTCCTGTGCTCCGCTCTGGAGGGTCAGACCTCCACTGACTGGATCTGGTTCATCTGTGCCCGCATCATCTGGACGCTGTTGAGGATCTTCTTTTGATGGCCTGCTAACGTCACACCGACCCCGAGGATGTCCCTGTGAGGAGAGACAGATGTCAGGCTTGTGTTACCGCAGACGATAAACACTCCTGCCGAATACATCTACGCTGTAGTAGCCATGCATTCTGTCCATCATCGCCATCGTATCGCAACAGACAGCATGACGAGAAGGGAGAGAGCAGCTGAAAAGTGAGAGACGACGGCAACGTAGCGGGCAGGAAACAGCTGCGCGTTCATCCGACTTTGAGGCCAGCAAGCTTTTCTGATCACAGAAAAATTGTACTGACTACTTGACTACTGACTCATGCGGTAACCCCCCCCCCCATGTTATACCACCAGAAGAAAAGCAAAGAATTACAAATTCACATCTCATTAACTCGAGTGTGTTGTAGACGCAACATCAAAGCGGCAGAAATAAACAGCAACTTCCCGTCTGTATCAAGGCGGCTTCAGTTTTCTAATCCATTATTCTCCGAATGCTGAATCTCAACAGTAATCACGCTTATTGGATTACACATCACAATCTGTTTTGTTCTAAGAATTGAAGCTCGACATCGCCGCGGGTTAATCTCTTTTATCCAGAGACAGGAAATGATTTTTATCGGTTTCTCTACAGGTGGCACTCTTAACAGGATTATATCTCGTAAAGGAGGATTGTTCTGCGAGCATTCTGGCTAACCGACATATCACCAGACTCTGCCTCCGCATATCATGGTGGCGCCTCTCGATCCTTAAACCGAGGTCAGAGAGAGGCCTGCTGAACACATGGCAGAGCATAAAGGGCGATGTTATGGCTTTGAGCTATTGTGCCCGCTGTTGAGCCTCGTAACTGCAGCGTTACGATCCGCTAATTACACGCAGTGCAGCTAGCGTCCTTTAATAACAAGCCAGAGGCAGAGTCTGGTGCTTTTCAGGTTTTAGGGACAACAAATGAGACTCGGCGAACGATCATGCGATAGTTTTCCTCGCGGTTATCAGAGCCAGAACGGCAGGAGTCATCAGCGCTTACTCCATGGTCATCTGGGACACCACATCAAATGTGGAGTAGTCAGCGCCGGCGAAATTGTCTTTGTACTGGCCCATCTTGATGGCATCCAGCCACTCGTCCACAGTGCTGAAGCTGGAGAAGTCCGGGATGCTGCGGTCCAGGAGAGGGAGGTGAACACTGAGGGGACACAAGCAGGGGCCATGAAGAATAATGATAATACAAAATGGCAGGTTTCAAGTCATAGACAGCCCCGGACCACCTGCATGTAATTCAATCGTGAATTATTACATTATATTTTTCAAAAGCACAGAACTCGGAGGATCCCACTGGCCTCATCCATGAACCAATATTTCCAAACTGATTCCTCACAAAGTGTATTTTCCAAATGAAGTGATAGGCTTTAAGGAGCCAATGTATCCAGTCAGTGTCTGTGGAAAATCTGGCTCTCGGTCCTGCCCGCCACCACAAATGAAAGTACAGACGGGGGGGGATAATGGAGATCAGTAAGCCCTCGCTCTCAAAGGAAACTAACACCCAGAGCCGAAACGCTGCACAATGTTTTGTTTTTCGAGCAACGCACAACTGCTTCAAATCCAGGTTTCGTCCGAAGCATTGGTGGAACGGATTTGATCTATCGAACCGAAAGGCTTTCATTTACATAACCGCTCGGCGCCACGGGAAACAAGAGACACTGCGATCGAGGGGAGGGGGAGAGGGAGGGGGGGGAGGGGGGGGGGAGGCAACCGTGTCACGGATGACACTTTTGGCAGGAGCATGGATTTCCTGTTAGGAAGAGGAAAGGCTTCACATTGAGCATCAGATGCATTATGTTGTTCAAGGTGTGGGAGGCCTGTCCTGCGGAGACGAGATAAAACACACATGGCGATCTCGCACACAGAGCAGGGGGGGATAATGAAGAACACGCTTCTTTAACACTAGCCTGTACCGTGTGTTATGACTACGACTGAGACCGACGGACAAAAAGCGAACACGAGTAAATCACACGACAACACATTTGATCAACAGCCTGCGTGCCGCTCACCCTGAAGATAACGGGGTCATGGCCTTCAGCATGTTGGGATTGCGGATCATCTTGTCGAGGTTGTTCACAATCTGACTGAACTTGGGCCGGTTGTTGCGGTCCTTCTGCCAGCAGTCCAGCATGAGCTGGTGCAGCGCGCTGGGACAGTCCATGGGCGGGGGCAGCCGGTAGTCCTGCTCTATGGCGTTGATGACCTGCGGGGGGAGACAAAGATCTCTAACGGTTGCTATGAGGCTCTACAAAGAGGGGATGGATCGATGGAGAGGAGAGAAGACGGTACGATACAGTGGTGGAAGAAGTACTCGTTCTTTATTCAGCAAAAGTACAAATACAGTCCTCAACTCTAAATACTTCTTGAGTAAAAAGTACAAAAGCATTTGCAACAATTTGTTAATTGTAATGAATTGACGCAGAAGTATCTGCTTGAGATGGAGCTCATTATATTATTTTATTCACTGTTAGGTTGCTCCAAAGGTTCACAAGATAAGTCGGAGGGGTCGTGAGTTGATTTGTGTCAGGGAAAAAAAGTGTTAAATTAATACTGAGACTCGTATCTAAGCTTTGTTTTTCTTACTTTGTAGAAATGGAACCATGTGAGAAGTTTAGAGGGTGGAATGTGACGAGGGGCCTCATGAAGACACTTTATAAAGAGTCACAAACCAAAAATAACTGAGAACCACTGGTTTAATCTTTAACAATTAAGTGTTTTTATCATCGTAACCTGAAAGACAATTCACTGTAGCTGTCAGAAAGAAGTGTGATATGAAATGTAAATACTGAAGTAAAGTACAGGTACCTCAAACTACGTACACATATATATATATATATATATATATATATATATATATATATATATATATATATATATATATATATATATATATATATATATATATATATATATATATACGTGTATATATACATGTATATATATATATATATATATATATATATATATACACATGTATATATATATATATATATATATACACACATACAGTATGAATAACTGTGCTGAGTTTCTTGCCATTACTCAAGCGGTCCGGTTGATAAACGTCCTCTCTTGTATGGAAGTCACGGGGCTATAATAAACACGCTGTGATGGAGTGAACGGTCTTCTGATGAACTTATAACTGGAACATCTGTTCCTCTCACCATGTTTAGTCTGCTTTAGTCATTACTGTGTGTTACCGCCGAACACTCAGAACTGTTACATTAACGTTATTACTTAAACACAGATAAATGTATAACTGCATCTATTTGTGCACAAATCACCGCATTAGGTCTCCCTGTGTAGAGTTGTTAAACAGCAGTTAGGTCATTAGGAGCATAAACCTTATTCCACCAACTCCACATTCCTGCCAGATGTGACCTCACGTCCGGCCTTTACAAAGTATTTAATGCTCTCTCTCTGTGCAAATTCACATTAAAACTGTGTCCGGCTTGGACCGGTGATGTTGCTGGTCGAGGGGCATGCGGAGGTGGTGCACGGTTAACAGAGTGAAACAAGCCGGAGGACACTTGTGAGGAGGACGCACTATCCCCTGCTCATTACCGGGGCCATTAAAGGAGCTCCATTCAGACTCGGATTAATCTCATTCATGAGACCTCCGAACGGGGACCCCGATGGAGCAGAAACACTATCTGGAGCTGCTAATAAGATAACCGTCGAGGACCTCGGTCCCTCTCAGCACATTAGTGTTCTCACTTTCAATTTGAAACGATTTTCATTATCTCTCTCCCCATAATTTGCTCTCTCCTGCGCTACCCAGAGGGAGATAGGAAATGGAGGCTCCAGTCAAGAGCAGGAATTGTCCGCTGAGCACTGCCGTGCATTTCCAATGATCTGATTATGTCTCTGTGGTGAGTGCGGGGGGATTTTCATATAAAACCCATGAGTGAAAGCTGCTGTTTAGCTGCGGGAGAGCAGATACAATGACAACCCGTTTCTCTGAGGAGTCTGAGGCTGCAATGAAACTCAGCCAGGAGATGATGTATGTGTGTAGTGAGGCCTTGTTTAAAAAAATGTTTAAGGGGGGGTTCATTTTAAAACCGAAAAAGACTAAAGGCAAGGTAAATACATACGTCTTGATTGGTCATGTCCCAGTAAGGCCTCTCTCCGTACGACATGACTTCCCACATGACGATCCCGTAGCTCCACACGTCACTGGCGGAGGTGAACTTCCTGTACTGGATAGCTTCGGGTGCAGTCCATCGGATAGGAATCTTCCCTCCCTACGAACAACAAAGAGCACAACCTCAAGAGCGGGAAGCGAGACCGAAACCCGACCGACACGGTGTCCCGGCTCCGGAGAGAGAGAGAGAAACACCGTTCACGGCAACAATGGCCGACTGTAATCCAAACTGGGAGGTGGATGTAACGAAAACCCCTGAGAGTAAAGTGGTGAACATGAAATACTGGAGGAGGAGGAAGGGATGACGTTTGTATCGATAGGGAGGGCACTGTGGTGGACTTCAGACGAATGGCATTCTCAATCGGGTCGGTGAGTCATTCACAGCATAATTCAACAGACGCATATGAGAAGGCTGTTTGACTCTGTTGTAGGCGAGACTGGCATGTGTCTCACCAGAGCGCTAGTGTAGGTGGGGTCCGATGTGTCGTCCTCCAGGAAGCGCGAGAGACCAAAGTCGGACACCTTGCACACCAGGTTGCTGTTGACCAGGATGTTGCGGGCAGCGAGGTCGCGGTGCACATAGTTCATGTCGGCCAGGTATTTCATGCCCGAGGCGATGCCGCGCAGCATACCGACGAGCTGGATCACCGTGAACTGCCCGTCGTTTTGCTGCAAAACAGACACATTGTGTTACAATGCCTTTTTTTACATATGGCGTATGAATTTGAACAATGACACAAACACTTCACAAAGTGGCTTTAAGACAAAATATCTAAAATGCTTTCTTTGTTTGACTCAATACAATGTAGTGACTTTCTTTCTTGTGAATATTCTTTAGAACTCTACGCACCCCCTCTGAACAAAAGGTGCCATGATTAATACAGAATGATTCCCTTTTTGTCAAATTGTAAATCTTTCTTTTCGACATTGTCTGCTTGTAACCCAACCTTGTGTGTGGCTGATGGAGAAAGGTTACTTTGCAGTATGAGTTTCTGTGAAGAGGCCCTGCAGGATACTAACAGCCAGGTTTGGGCTGGGCTCAACTGGCCTCGGCAGGACTAAGCTGTGTCTGGCTGTCTACAGCTGTCCCCCCCCCCCCCTCCACTTTACCCCATGCATGGGGAGCGTCTGGAGCTGTGGTGCAGCTGTGCCTCCAACTGTGCACACCTGCAGTCTCCCCACCACCCACCACGACACCCGGAGAACACGGGATTCCAGAGAACAGGGCTCTGGAGCTCGGGGGGGTGGTCGGGTGTGGACAGACGGAACGGCCACGACAGGAAAGTGGGAGGGCAGGCGAGCAGCGCCCCCCGAGCACAGCCGTGTCAACGGTGTGCACGACCGCTCCATCGGCCTATTTCCTCTTCAAACGCACTGCTGCTCATTAACGGAGCGGATGCTTCTCCTCACGTCAAGCTGCTGCTCCTCGTGTAACGCAGCAATTAAGCAGAATGCATTATTCATGACACTGTCCTCACTAATACACATTGCAACCTGGAGTAATCTGTGTGCTGTGTTTGCATTTATTTTAATTGGAAAGATTTTTCCAAAGTCTTTGAGGTCAAGTTAAGAGGAAGAAAAAAACGTAGGAATTTGTAGAGCTGTGTGAATACAGGTCTAGCATGATTTATTTGTATGTCGACAGTGTTTTATTTCAAAGACGGTCTTCCGTTAGGGTTTAAGTCCCAAAGGGGCAGAACCCTATTGCATTTGTGTTGCTTCGTTATTATCTGTTGTGTTCTGCAGCGGCTCAAATTGTCGTGAGCTGGAAGGAGCTAAAGGCATGAAACTTGGTCCAATAACTGGAAATGATGTGCAAGAAATATGACTCCAATCGGCCAGGGGGTGGCGCTGTAATTAACGAGCAAAAACACTTATAAATAAGGCGTAAACAAGATTCTCATGTCAAGTCATACAACCATTGGGCCAATCATCACAAAACAAAATCAAAACCACGAGGGGAAAGTTAGTGCGGCACAACACACATCAGACTATAAATCATAAATTGTTTGTCCAATGAACACAAAGCTAACAGGATATGTTTCATGACACTGTTGACCCACGTGTGTGTGAAACTATTTTGAAATCTCTCAATAGGGGGCGCCACTAGTTCCAAACATGTACTTGGGTCTGGCACAAATTGAACCACAAATCTGTGACAGTTTGTCCAAAACATCTCCAAACTTGCTGGATATTATTAATGAAGCGATTGAAACATTTCATACATTGTGATGATGAAGCAAGGTTGTGACTGGTCTCACTCCTTTAGACAGAATCAAACCAGCTTTGTGAAGCCGCTTCCTTCTGCCTTTGTATTTTGGGAATAGAACGAGGGCTTGAACCCACAGCTCCAGTTCTCTGTCGCTGCTTCTCGTCTGTTCCAGAGAGCAGTTCAGCTCCCATCGATCTATTCTCTTTGTACCCAGCAGGTCTTTCTGCAGGAGGCAGCAGGGGGAGACGATCCTTTCGGCAGGCAGCTCAGCACAGACTCCAGCGACCATTTTAAACAACCGCCCACCAATCACCTCAGAGAATAGGCAAACCCTGTTCAGAGGCTTCGACACTGTCAGCAATTGTTGTCATAAACTGTCACCGTGAGGTTCCCCCCGTTGTTTTGAATACTATGCGCTGTCAAATATGCTTAGCAAACATCGACATATACACAAACACCCTTCACCGCCAGATCAAGTTCCGAAAAGAGCCGATGCTTTGTGTCTCTGAGGTCGGAGGCAGAATGCAAATACAGACGGAGAGTCTGAACAGTGTGCTGACGGGAGCTTGCGTGTCTTCTTCTGGAGGATGGTTTTGATGTAGGCTTGCAGCAGAGGGCTTAAACCGACTATCACGGTGGGTATTAAACCGGGGGAAGTCGTTGAACGAGGTAGAGACTGTAATTGAAGAACTGAACAGCATCATTAAATCGCCTGATAACAGTCATTCACATGAAATGTAATGGTTCTTATTCACTGTCTGCTACATACGTGGCCAAAAACAAGAACTTTCGATTGTACAGTGCGATTGTACTATAATTCTTTTTTTTTACTTCAGGAAAGCCAATGGCTTCAGTTCATTTATAATGTGGCATTCTCACTGCACTACACTGGCATGCAGTACTCTCCTTGTCACATTAAGTAGAGAGTTCCCATCGTTTACAGTTGAAATAAAAATAGACCTATTTTTGCCAGATACTAAATCCCCAATTCCCATAAATCAGAGGCCATTTTCTGCTCCTTCCAAAAATGTGAAGAGAGCAATTAGTGAGCACGAAAGCATACCAACAAGTCATATAAGAAAAAAATAAAAATAAAGTTTATATTTCTCTAACATCCCAAGACGGATGGTGAAAGGCCGTGTGACATCTCATCTTAGAGCCAGATTCATTTTTAAACATCTGACATCTCATTTTAAATTATTTAAATTATTTATGCGGGTCATAAATGGGGAGCATGGTGGCTTCACTGGAATATATCTCTCTGGTTAGATTAGGAAAATTTAAAATCCTATGAACTTGTGATCTCTGCATATTTCTTGTCAGGGGGGAAAACGAGTGTGTGTTTCCTACATGCATCCATATCCAGTGCTGCATAACCAGCAGTGGACGAAAAAAACAAGGGACACATCAAAGAGAATCATAAAGTCCTGGACTCTAACGAGCAAACGAAGGAAGAAAATATGAAATATACAGAGAACATGAAATAAATCAATACAAGGGGATAACAGACATCCGAGTGTTAATAAAGAAGCATTACTGCATAGACAGAGAATACCTCTGAGGAACTCGTGATTGACAAGACTCTGTGAATGATGTTTCCTTGAAGTGGGATTACTGTGCATGAGTGTAGCAACCAAGTCAAATTACTGGACAAATGTGTGTGTGTGTCTGTGTGCAACCAGGATATGAATCCATGTTTGTCAGCTGTCCCAATAACTAAAGGTAAGTGCTGCTCTGGCAGAACAATTCATCTCTTTTATGTCAAAATTGCACTTTGAAAGAATCTTCAGACTCTATCGAAGAAACCAACTGAGTTTGAGTTTATTCTTAATCAGATCTTGTTCGTAGACCACTGCAAATTAAAACTGCAGAATTGGTTGTGTGATGTTTTCTACAATAGCTCGTGTTCTAGGTGAGACTTATGCGGTTGCTCACTCTGAGGAAGGAGTCCAGAGACCCGTTCTCCATGAACTCGGTGGTGATCATGACAGGACTGCTCTTGGTGACCACGCCCTCCAGGTGGATGATGTTAGGGTGGTCGAACTGGCCCATGATGCTGGCCTCGCTGAGGAAGTCCCGCCTTTGCTTCTCAGTGTAGCCAGACTTCAGGGTCTTGATGGCCACAAACATCTCCCTTTTGCCCGGGAGCTTCAGGTTACCGCTGCACACCTCTCCGAATTCTCCTGTGGAGAGCAATGGTGCCGTTAAATTCAAAGCAACATGAGTGAGTACCATCAGCAGTTTGTGTTCATCCATTTGTATTTACAAATCAACTAAGACCCGAGCTACTTTACAGTGTTACATTCCGTCCACGTCTCGCTGAGATTTTTCCATTACCTGCACCAATGACCTGTTCAATCTTCACACAGGATATATCAATCTCCTTGGCAAACTCCCTCACAGCCTCGTTGGGGTCCTCATATGTGAACGGATCAATATAAATCTTCATTCCTGGAGTCACTTGGAAAAAAGGAAAGCGGCTCTGTAATGTATGATTTTTTGTGGTCACGCTTATATACACTCCTGCGGGCTTGACGGTCCAAAGCATTCCGCCACATTAACAATCAATTCACCTTGCATTCACACATTACTGTTACAATTATGTGACTTTCTGGCGTGACATTCAGACGGTGAAGGTTGAGAGATGAGGAGGTGGTGTGGTTACAGTTGTGTGTAGTGCCTCGTGGCTACTGTGTGTAGCCGGCAAAGGACGTGGTACCTGCAGTCGTCTTAGCTGTGATAAAGCACGTTAATATATATATGTAGATATATCGTCTGCTGTGAGTCATAGTGCCATTAACTGTCATTAACAGGAGAGGATCCTGGACCCTATATCAGCATCGCTCAGCTCCACTCCAAGAAATAAATTGGCTCTCCTAAGCCCTGATGCCAGGTAAATTGGCTTAAGGTGGCCTTTGAGTGTTCGGGGACTTAAGTGTCCTGAGTTTTAAATCCGATTATTCGGCTCTCACCTCCACATCAGGCCTGAGGCCATTTCAATGGATACTAAACACATGGCCGGGCTGCTGCAGAGCCAGAGGAGCATGCGCGCACCGTCTGAAAACCTGGCACGCTAACGCTGAAGAAACGTGCCGCAGAGATGAACAGATGGAGAGGATCTGACCAGGCAAACCCCCCCCCCCTTTACTAAAACCCTAAAATCTCTTCCCAAGCTGAAGCACTGTTCAACAGACCACCCTCCTACGATGGCAAAGACCACCAAACACAAGGGCAGAAGCCTGCACTGAGACGGGATGCTAATAGCTGTGAAACAGCAGAATGTCTTACTGGCATCACAGACTGGACTTCTTTGCACAGCGTGATCGGATTACATTGGGGAAGCTCTCACCTTTTTAGAAGGGGAATTAACATCAAAAGGATGAAGCGGGGTGGTAATTACGCAATGAAATAAACAAATGAACCCACGGGGTCATGAACTTGATGTGGGATCTGCGTTTCTTCCAACCATGCAGGAGAAAGATGGATTAGCTTTAATATCTCAGGCGGAGCCGCGGTGAAACGAGTCCTCTGCTCTTCATGTCTGCATTATTGTCCTTTCATCTCTCTATACGCAACTGTACTCTAAGAAGACAGAACATCATCGAGGGATTCCATTCAGCCACCGAGTCTTTTGACATATTTTAACAATGGCAGATGACTCGTGTGGCATTAGCATGCTAATGGCGTTAACGGGAGTGACGACTGACCTATTTCCACCACAATGGATTTAGTTCACTATGAAATGTGATGATGCAGAGAACACACACTTGAGCATTGGTTTTTGATGTGGTTAAATCCAGGCTCCGAGTGAGCAGAGTCAGACAACAGGCAGGATTACTAGTAAGTAGGGGGGGGGGGCTATGCTGAGCCGTAGCCAAGGACACCAGCGTGCAAGGTGGTAGCCATGGAGACAGGTGTGTGAGGCAGCGGCGGAGACGACTGTGTGAGATGGTCGTTATGGAGACAGGTGTGCGTGATGCTGAGGGGGGGGGGCCAGCGGTGAGAGGAGGGGAGTGGTGGTGTACTCACTGTGGCCGCTGGTGTAGTGCTGCAGTTTGTCTGTGTACTCTGAGTCAGTCCGGTCAAAGCCACGCCTCCTGGGGGGGAAAGACAAAGAACTCTAGCTCCGGTTCAAAGAGAGAGAGAGAGAGAGAGCAGCAGGGAGGGGCAGCAGCACACATCAAACAGACCCCCCCAGGTCTACCTACGCTAAAGATGCACCGACAAGGATCAAATGGAGAGCCGGGAAAAGCATTTTTCTGTTTTCCTTGTTTGGAAAAGGAAGACAGCACACGCAACACAAACATGCCTTTTTCCTTTCTGGTGCACAGCTGGTTACATCTCACACATTCACACTAAACATGGTGAGCAAGTAATTATTACCAATTTCCATTTGGATGGGATTTTGTGTGATGCATTGTGGTACAGTCTGGCAACATTACTGTCAAAATAATGTGTGTAAAATACACAATTTGTCAGCTAAGCTTCAACTGGCGAGCAGCCTGACGAGGACATGTTAAAATACCTTTTGAACTTGTGCGATACGGCCATCACAGTGCATTAGGAGCTTTTTATTTCCTTGACTGTCCGACTGGCTCTTTAATGTTGCCCTGGCGACGTTCCCAAACCATCCCACAATGCAGCACACAACCTGTGTCATTAAGCCGTCACTGTCCACCAAACAAATCTACTGGAGGGGAATCTACGTGCTCTGCTAGTCGTCAGAAATTCATCTGGTACAACCTCTTGTGTGAATCAGAGTAAAGGAGCTGCTGTTAATAGCAGTGGCCCGGTGGGAAGTGAAACTCTGGCCTTGGCAGAGCTACACACATTTGATACCCACTGAGCAGGAGCACCGACAGAACTTTAATCTTAGCAATGTTGACTTTTTATATATTATTTCTTCTGTTGAAAGACTGGAATTCATAAAGAATGAATATCTTTGAAACCAGATGCTTTCAGATGCTGCAACTCACATCTACAGTTTTAATAAGAATCTGCTTTGTTGGCCAAGAATGTGTACACATACGAGGAATCTGACTTTCTTCTTTGCTCTCAGTGGACTTGCACACAGCTCCACGAGCAATGTTCGGAGGATGGATGGCAATAGACTTACAGCTACAAACAAGACCAATCATTTAACTTTTGTATATGTACAGTCAAGCAGGCAACATCTGCAAACTGTAAACAAGAACACAAAAGTGCAAGCCAAGAGACCTCCTACAACTACACTGAATAAAAGCACAGCAGCTAAAGAATGAGAGGAGTCCTCTCTAGCAGCTAGCGCAGCTGCTTTATTGGCTCAAAGGCTCATTTTGAAAAAGACTGGGACAGGACTGACTCACCGGTTACAGACGATGATGAGGACGACCACAGCGATGAGGAAGACCAGGCCGGCAGCTGCCGAGCCAATGATGAGTGGAAGCTTCTCCTGAATACTGGTGTTGTATTCCTCTATAGAAAGGACAAAATAAATACGTACATTAACAAAGTGCCATGCGCACACACACACACACACGCGCTGAAACATATGGGGAAGCATCTGAGCCACTCCATAAGGAGGGAGCAATGGGTGACAGACAGACATACGGCTGGATGAACCACTGATCATCTTAGCATCTTGACTGGCAGCATGGACCCTTTTTCCCCAAAGCCCACTGAATGTGCTCAGACGCCGCGGATATGGACAAATCATCTGGCAGAAAGCGTGTGAAGTGAGCGGAGAGAGCATGTTTGGGTGAGGCCCAGACTGAGCGGGCAGCCAAGAGCAGGAATCCAGCTCCTGAATGGGCACATGGAGGCAGAGCCAGGCTCTTCTCTTGAGCTCTGCACATGACACACGACTGCACGATGGTTGCCAGATACGGGTCAGTGAGATGCCCGTGGTTCTACGTGCTTGTGGATGGTGTAAATAAGCATGGAGGGAACATTCAGTGTTTGAAAATACTCAATAATGTTGTTTTCCTTTAAAGACATATTCAATTACAACTGTGTTTTACGATGTTAAATTACTATTTGTTTATAAACCAGAATCCACTTGAGGGGCCACAGAAAGAGTCTTAGTATTTGACAAATACGTAAATATATTTTTTTACCAACTACATTCTAACTACCCTTAACAACATTCATGAAATATTGATATAGTGCTATTAAAGTGTCTTTAAGCACGAAGCTCTGCTGAGGACTGCTGGTTTATCACATGCCTGTTCATCTGTACTGTTTATAACCCTGAAGTACTGCAGGTCTGAAGTACCAGCAGCACAGTACTTCAAAAGAAATAGGCGAAATGATGAGTCATGAGTAACAGTCGACATTGGGTAAAAAAAACATACAAATCCATTTCATACTGGAATCAGATTTTGTTTGTAATTATAGTGCAAAGACTGTAGTTCAACCCAGTAATTCCCAAAGACTCGGTTGCAACCCAAAGGTGATTTTATTCGAGACAGGAATGTAAATGGCGGTAACAAAAGAATGTATAGATGAGGCCTATTATGAATTGGGTCGTGATGGTTTGTCATTTTTTAAAAGTGGGTCCCCAAAAGAAAAGTTTGGAAAACACTGGTTTAACCTTAAGTGAAAGGGACTTATTTTCACTTTCTGCTAACTTTTCCTTCCTTCACGTCAGCATTTTCAGAGCTGTTCTCATCACAAAGGTGCATTGTTTACATCAAACTATGGTAATCAGTGTCTTCTTTCAGCAGGAAACTACTTTCTGGCTGCATCGGCACATCGTATCCAGGTGAAAATCCCTCTGGACTGGTCTACTTTTCTTTTTAGAAAAGAAACAATTATCGGCACAAACTGAAAACACTGAGCCTGATGCACGGTGGGTTTACTGAATATTTACAGCTGTGAGTCAGTTGTGATGTATCTTTAGTGCTGGGATCTGTGCATGTGGCAGCATCAGGGACGTTGGTGCAAAGGTTCAGGCTAATGATGGCCCTGGGCGCTGCAGGCTGAAGGAAATGAGATGTTCAGAGGGGGGGAAAACCCAGGCCGTAGCTCTAACATTAACCTCCACGACTGATGTTTACTGAATGTTACTTCTTCTACCCGTACACCGTACAAAGATAAGACAAGTTCCACCTCATCCTTGACTTCAAGGCAAACTAGCAAACAGCTAGGCAACGAAAAAATGGGACATTTGTGAACCACAGACAGGACAGAAATCATGAATGCTGAAATATCAATGAAGACATAATTACGAGTGTAATGCGTGGGTATGTTTCCCACTCGTCTGTAACTGTTTACGCCACAACAAGATTTCCTTTCATTCCCGCAGCTGTCTGCATCCATGCTACACTACAGGGCGTGTCGATGGGCCCCGGGCACAAGAGGCGTTAACAGCTCTGCGTGCTCCGGGGAACATTAGCTGAATTCTCACCCTCAGTCATGGTCTGGAAGTACAGTTTGCCACTGTAGCGTCCAAAGCCGGCTACGGTGCGGGCCCGGACCTGGAACACGTAGATGCTGCCTGGCTTGAGGCCGCGGATGACCACCGTGTTGGTCTGGCTCCGGATGGCGGTGGCGTTGTATTCCGACTGGTCCTGGGAGAGGAAAAAAAGACGACATGTTGAATTTGTGCACGTTAGTAATTACAGTCCAATTGCAAAGGCCAGCAATTATGAAGTGCCACGTCAATAAATTACATAGTAGAGCAGGAAGAACGAACGAGGCAACGGTATCAGCAAACACAGCACTTCATTGAAGTATCTAGTCATTTTATAGATCATTTAGCCATTTATAAGGACATAATACTTTAAGTGCTTTGTTACTAAGCAGAAAATGCACCAAACAGCATACGGATCAAACCTTCTACTAGGATCTTGTTCTGCACTGGAACTGAAATATTGAGAGCAGACATGGTACAGAGAAGAAGCAGCGACGCTCATCTCGACATTAGTAACCACAATGGAATAATCTGAATGATGTGCCAGCATTGTGTTTGATGAATCTGCAGGGCTGGGGCGAGGCACACATCCGGCACAGATGCAGTTAAAAAAAAAAAGAAGGTCGATTTGGTGGCAGTTTCAGGTCAGCGGCGTTTGTGAGCCGCGCCTTCTGATGATCAGAGCTGCATTTCACTGCTTTCAGGTCCGAGAGCAGCGGAGGACCGAGACGCTCTCTTTTAGCCGCTCCCTTCAACCCGCTGCACTTCTGAGCCGCAGCAGGGGCCGGGACAGTTGTTTTGACAGCTCTCTCCAGCAGTGTCAGAAAAGGGAATTAGACTCAAAAGTGGAACGGCTCAGCGTGTCGACGAAAGCTCGACAAACACTGTGTGTGTGTGTGTGTGTGATTGTGTTCCTACGTCTGCCAATGGCTGTGTGCGTTGTTTTTGTTGTAGTGATCACTGTGCATTGAGTCAACGTGGTATTTGCGAGTGTTCTTGTGAGAGAGTGCGCCGATTCGGCGGGAGCGTGCCCTTTCCAATACTATTTTTACAGCAGTCGGCGCACCATTGTTTCAACCGCACGTCTCTGCTCGTCAATCCCCTGCGGCCCCGCTGCAGGGCTGAGAGCGGTTTCCTTCTCCGGTGACTGACCGTGATTATAATTGAAAGAGAACGAGCAGAAGTTCTAAGCAATGTTCAGAAGCTCTGTCTGCCCGCCTCCTAGGATGTGCTGTTATGCAAACGAGCGTGAGGGGATACTCTGAATTTAAATGTACGACTTAACAAAAGAGTACCATTGGCACATCGTTTATTCAGGAAAGTTGTGTTAGTATGGATCGATGAGGGCTCGGAGGACCAACGTGTTGCTGCATCGCTGGTACCTTTTCATAATACTGCAGCTCATAGTCCAGGATGACTCCGTTGGGCTGGTCAGGCTGGGACCAGGAGAGGGTGATGCTGTCCACCGTGCGACTGATCTGGTGCATTATGGACACTGTGGATGGGGCTGCAGGAGAGGAGACAAAGAGAGTTTGTTAAAGGGGCGAGGCCAATCAATCACTACAGACTCCACAAGTCACGCACAGAGAGTTTTACAGCATCTTTAATCTCAGAGACAAACACCGGGTTCTGCAAAGGTGTACTACGTAATGCCATAAAGTCAATGTAATATACTGCAGTCTCACGGCATAGACGTGCACTCACAACACCGGCTAAACCACACGAGCAGCCTCACGGGACTTCCCAGTGTCAACTGTGATCTTCACGTGATTCATTTACGCTTGACAAACCCGCTTATAACAGACCGCCGTCTCCAAACAAATGATGTTGAGATCACCAGACCACCGTGCATTTACATGCAGGAAGCCCATTGTGTGAGCCGCACAAACTAAACAAAACGAATTGCGCAAATCACAAGACGCAAAATGCAACACATCGTTTCGGTGCAGTGTTTTTGTCCTCCGCTTTATAATTTGACTTTGCGAGTTGTTTATGAACGTAAGATGACAGCTTAAAGGGCCGTAGCAGAGGTTTTCTATGCTACAAACCACATGTTTTAAATCACTGCCAACATTTATTTTTTTTCCCAATTTCACTTCCCAGGCACACGCTGGTTTCCTTTGCCTTTTGAGGAAGATATAAAAGTTAACACGTTGGACTTTCAACTGGCTCTGTGTGGAGCGGCCAACACAACAGCGTTATTTATGTCCACAGGTGAGATTGACTTGGGCTCTGAAAATCAAGTTAACAGTGCTGTGACATTTGGCATCCCAAACTACACCATCCGCATTTGTCAGCAGTACCGCTCACGGATAACGCGACTTCACGATGAAACCAGCCGTGAGTCTGGAATGGATTTCCTTACGAATCAACTTTGAAGTCTCTGCAAGTTGATTCTTAATGCAACGGAGACAATCTCTCGCTCTCAAAGACGGAACATCAAACTAAAGGCAAATGGAAAACTGTGGGCTGCAGTGTGAAGAAAACATTTTTCGTGACATTATTGGTAAAATCTAACACCATTGGTATGGTCCTGTTAACAAAAGCCAACATTGCTTTCATTATATCTGTCTTAAAATAATAAATAAATAAAAAGCAGCTTTTCCTTTAGTACTGGGTGACTTTATATTGGTCATACATTTTCTTAAAACAAGAGAAAACAAGAAAAATTCAGGGTGGCCCACACTAGCCCCGGGACCTAAAACTTGGTACATTATTTTCAGCACAACACTAAGGTCAGGGGAGAGTGATCACCTCACGTCCTCCAACAACCATTAAGATTAGTTCAGGGTGCCGTGGGTCAGTGTAAAGCTAAGAGAGGCCGGAGATAAAAAGCTCTGTCTGGGGAGCCTGGCAAGGCCTGCAGGCCTCTATGTCTGAGCTGTGTGTGTGTGTGTGTGTGTGTGTGTGAGAGAGGGTAGGGTGGGCTGTGGAGTAGTCGGAGAAGGAGGAGTGCTGGCCAGGATTTATGAACACCCAGCCCCACACTCATCCCCTACAGGCCCGTGCTGCACACACATTCATGTGTGAAGTCCCTCCGCCGGCACACGTTCTCTACGGAAAAACCACTGACTGGGAAATTACAAACGGCCACGCCTCTCTAATGAGAGATTCTAAGGCTGCATGTGGGTTTAAAATCCTCCGTATGTAATGTGGACGCTGTTCATGCAACTACTGTCCTCCAGCAGGGGAGAAAATATAGCTTGTAAGTGACCACGGTGAGTCAGAGCCAATGATTCTCATCAGCTAATCAGCACTGCCTTGCATGCCCTGTGACCCAAACAGAAGCTTCCACCTCAGGCAACAAATTATGATGTCTCATATAAACTGTGATGGTCAAGAGACGGAGCATGTCCTCGTGTGCTGCTGCCAGCAGATAATAAATACACGTTCCATATTTCATCTCAGCCAAAGCACTTACAGCACGATGGCCTGCGACTCTGCAGCAGAACATACATCACGGCGCTGTCCTGGAGCCGGAGGTACGGTAATGTACACAGTATCCAGTCGGGGCGCCGGCCTCAGGAATCCCCTCCATCTCACTGTGCACACTAGTTTGTTTGCAGTCGCAGGACGACAGCCTAATAAGGCAAACAGTTACTCTAAGAGGAGCTCACGAGTATCCCATTACGGATGCACACATATCCAAGACTGCCACATGGCCTTTTCCTGCATAGCATTTCCATTAAACACACGGTGCAGCCATGCCTAGTAACCTGATACAGAGCCAGGGAAACAAAGGCAGCTCATGTACTCATGTGCAGAGGATGGACGCATGCCAACATGAAAAGCTGTTGGAGGAGAACACTGGTTTTTCTTCTGCGAGAGAACAACTTCCAGACAGCGGGGGTGGCAGTCGCCATGTCACGATAAGGTTTTGGTGCGACGGAAAAACAAACTGGGATTAAATTAAAATGAAGACGTGGGCTTTTAGTGCAAAGTAAATACTCAGCAAAAACACGACGCGTTGAAACATTCGACTTGGAGAGTAAATCGCAATCCAGCTGTGTTGAGTATTTCAAGTCAATTCAGCACATGCATTTCAAGCTAAGCTGACATTCCACCAATTGGCTGTGGAATGCAGTGGTACGCAGAGTCAACGTCTCGCATATGAAAACCATTTTCGTGCATCTAATTTAAGTAATCTACAGCTCTCCATTGTACTCCTAGACTCCAAGTGTAGCTAACATCCCCCCCCCAACTTAATCTATAATTTACAGGCTTGAGTAAACACTTGGTTTTCATTGTGTCAACATTATTCACAGAGTTATGCCGCTGAATGCATGCTTTAGTTGTTTCAAGACATTTTCTCTGTTGTTACAATGATTATCTTTAAACCGCGTGGTGGATTGCACCCCATTAAAGACAATTAGAAATTAAAAACAAAGATGTAAGAAAGTTTTCCCCGTCATTTATATACTGGAGACCGACTAATCATAAAGCATGTCAAGTCAGATACATTTGCTCAAAGTGGGCGAGCTCCACTTTCACCGGGACGCTGTATTTATAGGTTTCCTCAATGAATGCTCCATTCATGTCCTTAAACCCAATGAAGCGGTCACGATGACAAAGACAGGGATTGTAAGTTTACCGAATTAAATTAGATGGCTGAAATCGAAAGATAAATGGCCTTGATGAACATGTCTGTAACAGGAGTTTCCCATATACCACCAGGAGAGAGAGAGCAGGAGCAGGAGGAGGAGGAGGAGGAGGCATAATTTCTCATGTCAAAGCTGGAGATGCATCACTGATGATTATTGATGTTTCATACAAGGTGTTTCATGATCCCCGCTCCCCCAGACACATCAGTCCAACAACGAAAAGATTGTGTTTGATTTCTTTTCTCCAATATGTCCATGTCTGCAAAGACAATAAAGGCTTTTAATATGCCCGGGGCCCCAGGACAGGGGGGCCTCGGTGTCCATCTGAAACCTTCAAGGTTGTGTATCGCATGGCTTGATTGTGAGAGGATGGGAGGCCCCAGCTGTTGTCAAAGAATTAGGTTTCGGACCCCACATCATTACCCAGCCTGGGATCTGATATGAAAGGCTGCTTTGGAGTCTATTCTAGCATGTCGCTCTGGCCTTGGCCCAACAACACGCAACACAAAGGGCTCTGTTTTGCTCAGCATCTCTAATAGATGTCTCCGTGTTGTGTTTGAACACCTAGTGACTTCCCTAATCAATTAAAGATGGAGTGTACGGGGATATTTCATTTAAATCCAAGCCGATTTAATGGGCCGTGCTTCTGCTGAACGGGAGCGAAGGCTTTCATCCGTCCCATTCATTTATGCCTCTTATCTTTTATTACACGACACTCTATTGGTGGGCTTTTCCACTTCCTCTCTGACCGTTCCTGTGTTTGGCTGGAGTTCTACTGTTCAGGTGCTCCAGGACCTGAAGACACCAACAGTAACCGTCACATCGAGCCGTGCTCAGAGGAGCAGCGGTGGGGAAGTTACGGCAATGAAATAGTGTCTTTTATTCTCTGCAGGTGAGACAACACCACCTCATGATTTGGAACTCTGTTAAAAAAAGAAAGAAGGAATAACCACCAACTTCTGCTGTCGCATGCATCACCTGCTTCTGAGAAAGTCGATGTTTAAGGCCTTTAATCTGTCTCTTTCTAACATCCTAATGTGTCTACAACCATGTGGTTCTGATGATTAGACGTTCTGGTGCAGAGAGCAGCGCTATGATTTGGAGAAGATGGGGGAGGTAGCGACAACAGGTCAGGGCTTGTAAATCCCCTTTTCCTTTTTCATTGTGAAAACCGGTTCCCCGACAGCGCGGCCTCTCCCGAAGGGCCCAAACCAGCTGGTTCTCCACCAGGCAGCCTCCCAAACAGGCTGCCGCTGCTCCGCTCTCCCCGACCGACGTCCATTTATGAGCGGCACATCGAGCCGCCTTAAAGGGAGAGGCCCGTATTTGTATGCACTTTTAGCATGCTGGCAGCCTGCCCTGTTTCCCCAGCTGCAAGGGATTGTGGGTTTTTACATCTATGAAGATTTTCCAGTGCAGTAAAGCTAGAAAAGTGAGATTTCAGTTCATCAAGCTTTAAACCATCTGCACTGGAAAAGATTGGGCACTATAATACACTCGTATACACACCATAAGCTAATTATAAAACAGGCACTTCAGGGGCTTGAAGAGTTTTCAGATGCTTGCAGAGGCCGGGGCTTAAATCTAAACCATGATGAGTATGTACGGAGACAACGCTGCAGAGAGAGTTACTCTGCAGCAACTGAGCGGTCATGCAATCCAGTACATACGCTTCCTTCGAGGTTCTGTTGGTGGATGCTGCTGAATACAACCCTCAGTATGTGAGCCACTTTGAGCTTTTAAATCATCTTTGAATAATTGAACAGTACATTCTTTAGTTCTTTATTGCAGTGAATGCTATCGGGACTTCCACACAGAAACACATGGTTCTTGTGGTCAAAACGTCTAACAAGAACCTGCACAGTGTCTACAGCTTGATAAAAGACTTCTGTCCATCCCGTCCATATGTTGTATTTAATATATATCAGTTTTCAATGAACCAAACCAAAAAAAATGTTGTGATCGTCTAACATGGACCAGATTATAGTTCTTGAAACGCTTATTTTAATACAATAAAGTAAGTGAATTCTCAAAAACCCCTTGTGAAAGACAGATTGTTACAAAGACACAACAATCTGCTGTCGTCTCTTCGTTTCTCGGGGCTGAACAGACACAATGTTTGAGCTGATGTGGAATGAGGGTTTTCACTCACACAGCTCTGGGGGAGACTGGATTCTGTTTAATATGCAAGCTGTTTTTCTGCATTTAAACTACTTCAAAAACTGGCATCTGCGAGCAGAAGGAAAGTCCACAAACCACGGACTGCATGTCAATATTTCACATTGTTGGAAAGACGAGTGCGGGCCACAGCTTTCTTTTTTCCTCTGATTTGGTCAGTGGCACGCGAAAACATGTTGACTTTTATCGAGTTAATAACTGGTCGAGGAAAAGAAAAAGTAGAATGCTGACAAGAGCAGACCGGAGCTGAATAGCTGTTTCATAACTGTGGATGGACTTGATTCAGTCCATGTAACATGACGATTCGAGCGAAGCGAACAAGAATGTGTGCTGCTACATGAAAGTGTGTGGTGTTGCCTCGATTCAATGAACCTATAAAAGTACGTCTCAAAGCTTCTGATATGAACAGTTGCTGAAGGTTACTTTAAAATACACACTTCATTACACAGCGTGAGTATTATACTTAGTGATGTCATATCTAGGAGTCCCACCACCTCCTTCTGTCGCTACTGAGCAGCTCCAGAGTAACATTTTTCAAACAACATCAAGACGAGGAAGGTGCCTGTAGCACATCTGCTCCAGAGATGACTTCTGGCGTAACGTCGAAGTCGTGTTCATCTACGCACGCACTGTGAGGTTGCGGCAAACGACGGCAAGGATTATAAAAGATCATCTCTGCTTATAAAGTTCCTTGAAAACCTTGGAGAGGATGATGGTGGACGAAGATCGCATGATCAGCGAGATGATCTAAACGAGTGTATCGAGGCTCCGTTAAAAGATGAGAGGCACTAGTGACATCTGGGGGGGGGGGGCAGCTCGTTGTGTTGAAACCAGAAAAAAACCCCGACAATGACGTCCCTGTTTTGCATCCGCCTTAAAAGGAATACTTGATCTGTATGTCACCACAGGAACTTGAACTTCAAGAGTGTGTTTGGCAAAGAGAACGGGAGAGAAAGACCCCTTTTTTGCTTCATCACCTTTATTTATTATCTCCTTTTTCATTTCTGTGACCGTTGTCCTCTTGTATGTAAAGAGTAAATACATGACTCTGCGTGGAAGCGCGGCCAATTATTGGGGCTTCTAAATCCACAGCTAATGCACTCAACTGTAATTAAATGTAGGTTCATATCATGTTCCCTCTTGTAGCCCACTGGGGCGAGAGATCGTGGCCTTTTAAACTAGATTAGTACGCAGGCGATGTGCATACTCTATTCCTCTCCTCCCTGCACGGGCCTGAGCCCGCAGATCACCTCCTGAAGGAGGAAGAGATCCATATGATGTGCACAGGAAGTAAGGTTACTGAATGACTAATCAGTGATCAATTAGTCACCTCATTTTGACGATCCGTGTGCTAATTGTCTCGTGGGGAGTCGTGACTAAATTCATATTGCATGCGTAGGTTACTTAAAGTCATCTGATGAGCCGCACTGTCCAACCCCTTCAGGCTGCTTACTGCACACTTCATCGCTGAGCTTAACTCACTCTCTCTGCTGCAGCGCTCCTCTGGCCGTGTCTTTGTAAACAGGTTGCTTCGTATCGACGGCAGCCTGCAGGTGGTGTGTGTGTGTGTGTGTGTGTGTGTGTGTGTGTGTGTGTGTGTGTGTGACTGGCTGATTACCAGTGCGGCCTCGTCTCAAGGCTCCGTCAGTGCAGGGCTCCAGGTGCATGCTGGGGCCTTCTGTCTGTCTGCCATGGCTGACCTACACCAGCACCCACCATATGTGTCCTTCTCAACGCCTTCTGTCGCTGTCACACAGCACGTCATGTACACTGGTGGTCCCTGTCTGACTCTCCGTCTCTCACCCCTCTTCATCGCTCTCACGCATTGAGAGCTGAATGCTGCTGATGGTGCAGCAGCCTGAATTTGTTCATGTCGCTTCATTTCAAAAGTCCATATATATTCACTCACAATAGGTCAAATCCATCTTTTGCCATAATGATCTTTTACCAATGACTTCATGTACTGAGAGAATGTACTTGTTTTAAGTGGCTGTCTTTCTTACATAGGCTATAGTACAGGGACTTGTCTTTCTATGGGTCGATATTTTCACCCCTGCATTCATTGCCATGAATGTGCCATTGCGCCACATAATAATCTGCTCTTTTTTCAACCGGTGACACTGGCCTGAAGTCAACAGTGTAGTAGCCACATTTGGCTGGCTGGTGCGTGGACACATTCTGGCAGTCCCACCTGGCTCGGCACCACGGCCCGGTGGAGCGGCAGAGCCCCCGGTAGGCCTGGTTACTCTGGCCCTGGGCAATTTGGCCGGTAATTAAGTCATAAATCTCCCCCCCCCCCTCGACCACATGAAAATCCGACTCCACCGCGCGCATCCTCTGAGTAATGCGGTTCACTTCCACAATTGGCCAGTTCACCTGATAAGAAACCAATTCAGTCCGTCTGCTTCTCGATGGCATTAGCAGCAGACGGCGTGGCTCACCTTGAGTTAATGAAATGCCTCCACAGACACGTCCTCTGGAATCTAATACACCCGACCACTACAGAATGCAATATGGCATGAGCATATCGAGAGATCGAACTCATCTCTTGTGCAATTCAGAATTACCTCACCTCTGTGCACTGAGATAGATTATACAGCGGCTCCGGAGTAAGCTAGCAAATAACTGGCAGTCCCGTCATGAGTTAGCGAGTATGTGTTTGTCTTCTTGATTTAAAGCTACAGACTTAGATGAGTTATTTTGTAATCTATAAAAAAACTAAAATAGTCTTAAATAGACTCTACTGCCTTCATATATGTACATATGAATGATATTTAGCGATAAACACAATTTGCATCGAAGCTTTTTCTAACATAAGTGTTTACTCAGTGTTTCACACATGACCTCATTAAAACTGCTTCCACCACACAAGCTAGTTTTATATATAGAGATTAGATCTTACTAAATATTTGTAAACCATGTAAGTCAGGTGTAACTGTTACATAGGACTGAACAGAAATGAAAAGAAATGCTAGCTTGCAAATGTTTGACCCATTTAGAGTGAAGAGATGAGACGGAGAGAATCCCAATATCTGAGCTGCAACTTGACGAATGAAGTCGAGATGTAAATCTTGACAATTTTAAATTCATTTCACAAAAGTAACACAAAGTACCTCAATGTATCGAAACTTTACTCCAATTTAACGAAAAATATTTGTATGTCTGGCCTTCGATTTCCTCAACAAACGTTCCCCTGATTGACCTCAGACTCTGGAGGCGTCTGACCCGAGGAGGCGCCGTGTCGAGTGTGAAGTCCTTTGGATGAGCTGTTGTGCAGAAAGCTGCAATCAGCAATACTGGTGAGCGTAATCAGATACTTCTCTCTCATTGTGAACTCTATGAATACTAGCAACTCTGAAACACATATTTTCTATGGATTTAGACATAAAGTTATACCTCGATTTACACTTTTGCACCTCCTAAAATGGTACATTTTGGAAATGATGCTAGCTTGTAATGCTACAGGGACTTTTTTGTTCACATAGTTCATTGTGCATATGATGATGTCATGTTAATAATCCAGCGCCTCTAAAATGATTTTATGAATGCAGTTGTGGTTACAGACTCTCTCTCTAGTATTGTATATCGTGACGGCTTTATTTCCGAGCACTCCGGTGTACAAAGACCTCGGGAAGGACCTTACATAGAACTTGTGTGTGTTTGTAGGCTGTCCATCCAGCCACATGTCTCAGACTGTGTGAAGACAAAATCACATACTGCCGCTCATCAGAGAGGTTGGATTAAACCTCTGGGTGGGAACATGGTCTTCGTACATTAATAACGAATGCACTGCAGGCCGGCTACGGTTAGGGGACGGGGAGAACGAGGGAGGACATCGCAGGAATTGGGTTGAAAAGGGAAAGTGGTTAGAAAGCTCTGAGATGACGTCGGTACTTCAGGCTCTTCAAGCACAGAGAGGGGTACTCTACGCTGTTTCAATGACCAGACCTGAACACGCTGCTCGACAACAGCCTCACTCGACAGTGAGTCACCTTGCCAGGAGTTTCGAGGCTGTAATGTGGCGACTTTTGTTGAGTCACCACTCTCTCACCCGTCAGACCAGTTAAATCATTGTAAGACCTAGACACACACACACACACACACACACACACACACACTATGGTTTTCACCCTCCGTCCCTAACAGAAAGCACCCTCCGCTCATTAAATGTCATGCAAAGAGAAACATTTTATAGACAGCTCAAAGCCAAAGGCTTACTTGTGACTCATTATTATATGTACATATATATATATGTGTAGATATAAAAAAGGCTTGGAGGGGCATTTCAAGGCTTCTACATAATCAACACAGCACAAGTTTTGGGGAGTTAGTCAGATGCTTATAAAACGGGCTGGAGCACCATTCAGCGCGGCATCTGCCTTTGTGTGGCACTACAGTGTGTAATCAAGCGCCGCACTTTCCAGGGCAATCACGTCCTTTTATCGCAGAGGAACTGTCGGCAGCCACCTACGGAGTGGGAGGATAAGCCCTGTGGGTAATAGAGTGTGGTGGGTGCTTGATTGGGCATGGTGGCGAGTGAGAAGTTCTGCTCCCGTCTCACACCACTCCCCCCCCCCCCCCCCCCCCCACCCCAACGAGTCATAGCTGAGGACGGACGTCCACACAAGATGTGGGACTTACTTTCTATTCACGTGTTTATTCGTTGCTTTCATGGAGCGCTTCAGCCTCTGGCCACAGCCTACTGAGAGATTGAAATGCTGTATGTTGTGTTAATCAAACACTTTCTTTTACTTTGTATTTTTTTTAATTTTTTTCATCATCTAACTCCCTCTCAGTGTAAGAGCGAGGCACAGAACTGCCTGAGGTAATTAGTGATGACATGATGTTTATGTAACCTCCAAGCCTAACAAACCAGACGCAATTATGGGCTCCTGGTCCCCGTGACCCCAGCCCTGCCAAACTGCAATGCCGTGTCCCAGGGGTGAGCCTGGTTTCGCGGGGTGATGGCGGAAAGGTGGGAGGGCGGAGTGGGCGCAGGCAAGAGTTGAGTTCTTTTCACAGCTCCCTCTGACGGGAGCCCTCGCTGCCTAATCCAAAGTGACGGGCACTTCAGTGGAGAGGGCGCAGAGCCCCCCAATTTCCGTCAGGACCCCACGGCAGGGGGAAGCAGGAGAAGCCAAAGGGTTGGGGTGGCAGACTTATTGTGGCCCAGCGAGAAAGAGTGGGGCAGGGGCCTCATTACAACGTTTAACTGCACTCACAGGCCCTCATTAACCCACCACACCAGTGACTCAAATCAAAACAGACAATAAAAAGAGGTCGCCGTTTGAATAAAGGCCCTCCATTCTAGCGCGACTTGGAGCTCCGGCATTGTAAACGAGTGCTTTATGGAGCTCTTACACACACACATTTCCGTAAACATTGAAGTTTGCAACAATGGGTCATTTTAAGTGTAGAAACCTCCTGTTAAATGTTGTCATCCAACTTGTATACCCTTTCCATTTGACTGCTTGTATGGAGGCATCTGGACATCTGGCAATTCCAGAGGAAAGTAATGAGAGAGGGAGAGTGCAGTAAAACCAAACCCAACATGTCCGCTGCAATGAAACCACAGAAACAGTTCCTTTAGGCAGCTCAGCCGTAGCAGTCTGCCCTCAGTGGAGGGGAATGGATGAAGAGACATGACAGGCACTTACGTACGTCACTAATGGGATGCAAAGCCAGTGCAAAGATAAACCCCCACCCCCATCACACCCCCCCCCCCCCGCTCATCAGCGCTTGGGAAGAAAAGCTTGGCACGCCAAATGATGCGTTTCATAGAGACAATTAAAGAGCAAATCAATGCTGCTGCCTCTGGAATAATTAGAGATGCGGCCAACTTCGACCGCGGTCACGCAGTGGAAAGAATGCAAAGCTCCGAAAGTTGTAGAATAAATTTTGAGTTGTATTTCTTGAAGATCCTGCAGATTAAAGAAGGAGCTGGTTTTCATTATACCTCGGAACAAACTGGAACACTAGCTTCTTTAAAGTAGTGTTTACTTGACGAGGCAGCGCATACCCTGCATACACCTATATATACTATGCTTATGTTTTTAATCCTCCTAATGCACTGTAGCACTATTGTACAATCAAGTAGGTGGATGGAAATGGAGCTGTAATCACTGAACAGCAGATGAAGTGGAGGAGAGGCAGCACCAAGCCTGTGTGATGAGGTCACCCTGTTGAGACCAGCAGGCCATCACATTGTGTCTGTCACATCATCAGCGGCGCTCTCCCTCCCATTTTAGAGCCCTCAATCTGCATACATCACCATGCAGGAGAGGAGAGGAGCCAACTCAGCGGAGGTCTATGCGCTGTGCATTATGTGCTCAGAGAGGAACGAGTGAGATGAAGAGGGGCATCAGCAGCAGAGGAGCAACACAGAAAAAAACGAGAGAGAGGAGAGGAGAGGAGACCACATGGGGAACATAAAGTGTAGAGAAAGACAGATGGGCCACTTACCAGCCTGGTTAGTGGTGATGTTGACTGAGGCGTACTGAGGGGAGTAGGGGTTCTGGTCCGACACCCCGTTGACAGCCTGCACCTCAAACGTGTACTGCGTGTGGGCCAACAGGTCGCTGATGTAGACCCGGGGTTCTATCAGGCCCAGCTGACGGGGCAGAAACTGAACGTTGTCCCCACAGCGGGTGCAGCCTCCCCGGCCGCCGCCGCAGCTCTTGCAGATGATGTTGAAGACGACGTCCTCGCGGCCCCCCGAGTCCCGGGGAGGCGTCCACTCCAGCATCACGGAGGTCTCGTTCACGCTAGAGATGACGGTCTGTGGAGCTGAGGGGACGGCTGGAAAGACACAAGACACAAGAGACATTCTGCAGTTAGCTCTTGAGTGATTCAAACGGTACACAGGTACTGTACTTGGTCAATTTGATGATTCCCTTGTGGGTTCGTCACTACAAGGGGCCCCCTATCACGTGATCTGTTGTTAAGTTATACACTTAGATTAAAGCTGCTTTAAATGTGTATATAAAGGAAGCATCAACTGCATTCCATAGCATTGTTGTGATTGTATGATGGACGCTGTGCTGCGTACTTAATGACACAGCGGGCATGATTCTACTCAAATGACAGGTAAAGAGAAACTCCACACGCTGGCTAAAAGGCTTCTTACAGACGTGTGAGCTTCCCTCGGGACGCCCGTTCACACTCTCATTCTCCACGCTGGTGTCACTCTGTTTTCTTAGCATCTACTCCTGACAGCCTTCTCATGGAGCGTGGTGTAGAGTTACTGCAGCGGAGGGGAACCCAGCGTTTCTCCCACTGAGACGTTCTGAGCGGCTGTAGGCATGGCCGGGTGGAAACTTCCCACATGGTGCAGCATGTTGAGTGACGGGCCCAACAAACAAACAATGAGAAGTGTTTATCCTTTACAGACCATGTGCGCCTAATTATGGAAGTCGTAGTCTCCGGGACTAATGGGATAAACCGCTCCACTCCGCCCACAACATCCGAAATCTGAGTCGATCACTTCTTCGTTAACCTCCTCTTTAATTGGCAGCAATTAACAGATCTCCGGCTCTGGAAAGGAGGCCCGTTGGAGTGCCCTTCTTGGTGTCTCTCATACATGGAAACATAACTCCTCCTTGGCATCTCCTTCATGGGGGGGATGAGCTGGCCCCCCATGAGCTGGCGGGCTCTGATGGGCCCATTCCCTTGCTTTAATCAGGCCTGGGCCCTGCTGCGCTTAATACGAGTGACGTGACGCTGCTGCTTTCTCATTCACAACAGCTGCTCGACTCCCAGAGCCAGGCTTATGCAAATCTCCTTTGTTGGAGACCATCAAATCTTTTCCCTCCTCGCTCCCTTTCAACAGGCAGAGAGGGAGAGTGAGAGAAAAAACACGGCCCAAACGTTGAAAGGAGCTTTTTTTTCCTTCTTCTCTCACTCACCCCTGTTTTGTTTTAGTAAGACCACACTCTATGCACTGATCCTTTTGTCTTTCTCACATACACACATCCCCTCTCCATCCCTCTCAAATTGCTTCTCCTTCATTCCTTTTCCCTCATGCTTCACCCCCCCCCCCCTCCTCCCCTCCTCCCTCACTCACTGTTGCTTTGGTCTATCCTTCCGCCTCTCTCTCTCGCGCTCTCTCTCTCTGAACTTCGGTGTCAGCCTCAAATTCAAATTCAAATTCAAACAGCTTCATTGGCATGACAAGAGAGATTCTCAGGCCGGGCTCATTCTCCGAGGCCGGCCCCTCACAGAACAACGCGCCCTGGCCCAGTAACCTCTGGTCTGGCTGGGGGCGCGGGCTGTGTGATGTTGAGGAGGGGCAGCCGAGCCCTGTGTGTCGGGTCGGATCTGTGGACAGCCACACTATGGGCATGTCAGCGTCGCGTTCGTGTGAGGGACATCTCTGACAGGATTTCTCTGTTTGGAGCTACACAGACTACACTTTGATCTCCAGGGCCTCTTCTTGCTTGCGGGTGTGAAACGTGTATGTGCCAAAAAAAGTTCATATTTGAAATCAAAGACTTTGTGGGTTCATGTCCGTGTACTTTGTGGGTTGTATTTCTATTTTCTTCGAAGTGCGAGTTAAAGTTCACACTTAAGAGCCTGAGCGCTATACTACGTACTTGTGCACGGCATCTGGAGAGGATCCGAGTCGGTGCGGTAGAATCCGTTGCGGCAGACGCAGTTCATGGCGCCTTCGCTGGTGGTGCGGCTGTTGATGGGACACTGCATGCAGGGTTCGTCTTTCTGAGTCGGCTTGAAAAAGCCCGACGGACAGGCTGAAAGAAAGAGGGGGACACACGTGAGGATTCTGAATAAAGCACAGAGAATGTAAATGCTTTTCTTCATATGATCTTCTGTTTATTTGAAGTGCCCATCCCCCAGAGAGTCTCTGTACACTCAACAAGTCAGTAGGGAAATAAAACAAATGCTCTTGCATGTAAAAGTACACACACACACACACACAGAAAGTAATGCTAACATGACAACAAGGATGAGATTAGTTCATTACAGATACTGTCTGATCTCTGTCTGTATTGGGGTAGCGAGAGGTCATTGTGAACAGAAAGCAGTGTTTTCAGTCTGGATTCTAAAGTATCAACCTTGTGCAGCGGGAGATTATTCCAGAGAAGTGGAGCTCAGTGGACAAAGTCTTATGAAATGGAGGGATGGTTAAGTACCAAGGCAACGTAAAGGGTGCTGTGTGAGGATGAAAGATGCTCGGAGGTCAACCACGATAATGTCAGCGTCGGACTGCAATCAAATCAAAAACAAACGACATAATTCACAGCACGACAGCAGCTGCACAATACAATGTAAAGGTATCAGGGCTTCAACTGCTGGTTTCTTTTTTTTGATTAATCGCCGTCCTGTCTTCATCGGGACATTATTTTCCTTCAGAAAAAACGACCGACAAATAAATTATTTCAGAAAATAAGTGAGAACCCGAGGAGACGTCTCTAAATTCCTTGTTATTTGAGCAACAATCCAAAAAACCCAAATATATTGAATTTATACAAAATAAGAAACTGATACATTTTATGTTGAGCTGTCTGTCAATCGACTGATGAATTGCTCATTCATGAGAAATAATAAAAAGGCTCATTCTCTGGTGTAAAATGAGAAAATAAACAAACACACAACGGGCAGCAGGTTAAATGTGGTAACTTGTGTGTATTCACACTGTATGAACAAGCAAGTGAAATGTAAAGTTTGACATTCTTTCCATTCTTTCCTTTTTCCTGGTGTTGCAAGAGATGTCCAACATATACATCAGCGCAGTCATATAAACACACAGCAGTGAAGCCTTGCATGTGAGGCAACTCTGCGCCCTGGCAACATGTTGTCAGTTTGCTGTGAATTATTCACCATGCTCCACTTGCTGGAGATATCTCCACGTACCCTTCATTCTGTTAAGAGCCCTTTTAAAGGCAACTGTGGAAACCTGGGAGGGAAGTCACATTCATGCTAGAGACACGCCGCAGCTGCCATTAAATGCTGCGCATGCATCATCTGGCTGCGTGTGGGGGAGGAGAACCTGTTTGTACGTCTGCCATGAGCGTCCATCAGTGCAGCGATAAACAAACTAGCTTTGCTGTGCGTGAAATCCCCTCATCTTCTCCTGAGTCACAAAGCGCCTCAACCTTCACTACCAAAGAAGGAACTGTTTTTCAGCATTTGCACCTGCACCATGTCAAGAGCTATTTTTTTATTTTATCTATCTTGGGCCAAAGCAGCTATGGTTTTGCCCGAGGTAACGCGGCTCACACACCTGCCCCGCACCGATAAAAGAGAAGCTGCAGAGGTGTTGAGACAGAGGTGTTGGAAGTACAGTAACACGAAACATTCACACACGGGACCCACTGCGTATATCTGAGAATAAAACCCCTCAGGTCTGTTGTTGGAAAAACAACAAGATCGTATTGCGTTCGATAAAAGGAAACAAAATGAAGCCGTCCTCCCATGATTTTATGATACTTCTCCAAATACATTTCTATTATTTTTATTAAGTTAAAGCTGGTAGCTTCACAGGAATATTTTTTTAAGCAGATTTAGAGAATTGTGGGAACAGTCCCCCCCCACTCCCATTTTCTGTACATTTCTAAAAACTTACTATGACCGCAGTGTTCTACATCGTAAAGTCATAAAAACACAGACACTATTTCATTCTGAGGCTGCACAGGCAATTACAACTTAACTGTAGCATCTGGAATATGGAAACATCTGCAGCTGCAACTCCCATTTAAAGGAGGCCAAATCACAAAGCAGAATTAATCCAGGTCCAATCCCAATGTTTATATTAGACGGACACATCACTGAACTACAGGCCAGGGAGTAATGCTCTTTCCCCCCCCTTTGTAACTCAAAGCACATGACTCAGCACCATCACCTTCTAAATCTATCCATTACGATGATGCCAAAGCTGTGCACACACTTTCTCTTTTTAAAGAAAGCAATGAGCCGATATGTTTCTGCAGTTTAGTAAATTCCATTCGTCCAGCTGTCTTTCTATGCAGCGGTTCAATGTGATACTACTGGAGAGTGGGTTTGTTAAGAACAGCTTCACTCATGTAGTTTGGTTAGTTTTCATTAAAGGCACGTTATGTCTATACATGGGCTATACAGAAATAAATTGAATTGAATTATGTCAAACATCTTTGACTTCAGCACAAGAAAAAGACGAGATGACAAACCTGCAGTTACTGAAATGTTACTTCTATTCATGCAGCACATAAAGGTGTGCATCTGCTATCTCTGTTATATCATCACATATGTCTACAGTTGCAGATTTATCGATTAGTGTTCGATTATCAAATTAATCGCCAACTATTGTGAAAATAGATGAATCGGTTTGAGTCATTTTTCCTTCTTGAATGTGTTTGCTGGTGCCTCCTCTCCTCTGTGTCATCTTTGAGCTGTGGACTGAACAAGAAAATTGATGATGTCATTTTTCACCATTTTCTGACATTTCACGGACCAAACAACTAATCGACTCATTTTGGAAAAACGTCGTCGTCAGTGGCAGAAAGAGTTATTCTAAAATAAAACGAAAGTAATCTTACAGATCACCTCACTAAGTATTCGCTCTGACATGTTTTTCTTCTCCCATGATTGATGGAGGAAAAGGTTTTGGGCGCAGAGCGAAACATGAGGCCTGGACATTCACAGTGCCCGTCAACGGGGGTCTGTGAAAGAGGCCCAGGCAACAGCTCCGATCGGACCTCTGCGGCGCAGTGAGGTCTGTGGGAGTGAGAGGAGGCAGCATAAAGACGTGGGGAGGGGAGGGGAGACGTGTAAAGATGGGAACAAAGAGACGGGAGGGGTGAGGCGGAGAGTGGCTGTGTTTGGGAGAGGTTTTGTTTTTTGCAGCGGAGGAACTCGGCGTGTTTCTGTGCCCACAGTGGATGTATGTGCTGCAAACAGTAGGCAGACCGTGCACAACAACACAGCAGTGACTTCAAACTCTGCGCGGGGAGGAAAAGGAATGAATGACATTGATAAGCGCCTATAAAGCCCCACGATGCCTTGCTACCGCAGTGGTTGTACTGGAACATGCTGCGGTAATTGTTGGAGGGCACAATGAGAACATCTTTCCACCACGAACTAGAACATCCCAAGACGCACATTTATCGTCTACTACGATTTAATTTAGGGTAAAAAATGAATCGAGAAATAAAAAGTTATTCTATGTCGAATGGGATTGTTTAACGCTTGGTGCCACATTTGGACAATCTTTTACTACTTTTACTTTTACCACACCTTGTAAATGCAAAATTCATGAGATAATGGAAAGTGGTAAATCCCACTCTCCATTGTTCTATTCGTACTTGGTGGTTTGTTTTCTCCAACATGTGCTCACAGTATCGTACAGAGTTCCTTAGAGAGGAGTAAACAGTGTTGTCATTCAGGTATTAAAAGCTCGGAGGCATTCGAGGCGTTTCCCTTTCTGACGAAGCTTTCTGGAACCTCACGGAGTTAAAACAACAAAAGGTATTTGTGAAAACCATCCGGTTCAATAGCACCCTATATACGTCTTGGCATGCCCTCTCTGCCCGGCCACAGTCATTACTTTTTGGGGAAATATTCGGGGGATTTCCACTTCATAACCCCAGATGACCCCAGATTTTAAGAGTTGCAAAGTTGTCTGGTGTCGGATGTGGAGAGCAGTGATTAAAAAAACAGATCAGCGCTTTCATTCCCTACCTCCCTGCCTGCCCAGATTGCTGCTGTTGAGCTGTTTGATCACCATCCTGGCAGTCTTGCTCAACATGCGAGAGCTGAGGGCTGGTTTTGTTTTTGGATGTTTCCTCTAACGTCAGAAATCCTTCTGGCAAGAAGAGTTAATTACGGCACGAATATTCATTGACAACAGCTCCTCTGTTGTTCCTGCTTCTCATACTTGAAATATAAAAACGCACAAACACACGCGCGCTGCTATTAATAACATTAATATCATCAAACAAACGTGCCACCATCTCTGGGGACCAAAGACGTGGATTCTGGGACAAACAATGAAATTGTGGCAGTAGGTCAAGAACAAATGCCTCACAGGAAGAGAATTTATAAACACTTCACAATCAATTCAGTGGTAGTCGTGTCAAAAGGTCCAGGTCACCTCAAATAGGTTCCAGAGACACTGCAGGCATAGTCACTCTTAAATGTCATATTTGGAAGACGAATGAAAACCAATGTTTTTTTGATCGTTTAAGAATCATTAGTTTAATCTAACACCTTAAACTCTGAATATCACCTCCCCCGCACACATTCCAACGCCCCAGCTGCTTGTGTCTGTCTAATGTTTACGACTTTTAATAATATACAGTGACATAAAAGCTTTAATTAGAGGTTGAACTCGACTCGCTGAATAAAAATAGTACCGCGAGAGGCGAGTCGCTGCGCAAGGGTGCTAGTCAGCTTTTACAGCAGGTAATTTGCTGGTTGTTTCAAAGGTTTCCTGAATATTACTGCCGGAGAGATTTATAGCACGTCGAAGACGAGACCTGCAGCTTAAAAAAAAAGCACCTGAATCCTGCAAAGCAAGTGCGACTGTGTGCTATTTATGTGTGTGAGAAGAGAGGAGGAGCGCACAAAGACACAGATGAAAGAGGCAGAGAGACAGAAAGAGAAGCAGGGAGGCTTTTTTTCTTCTTCTTTTTTCTCGACGTGACCGGCTACTGGAAACACTCCCTGTGATTCTGGCTCCTCTGACCAAAATCAGCAGTCACACGCACACAAATAACACGCAGAGCGAGGGCAAACAAAGACTGGGCATTTGACATTTCCATCATGGCTGCCTGGGCAGTTTTGGACGCTGTGCGAGCACAACCAGACAATCAGCTGGCTGATACCAGGTAATCCAGCCTGAGGCCACACCTATTGAGGAAAAGGGGCAGAACCCCCCCCCTCCCTCCCAAAAAAAATAAAAAAAACAGCCCAACACTCATCCAGTCTCTTTCACCCACCGTCTGCATCCACACGCCCGACAGAGAGACTCTTTGTCCAGCAGTCTGGGGCATCACAGCAACAACAAGCCCATGATCAAACCTGCCCTCCCCCCAAAACTATTAAATGAACACATCATTACAGAAGAGCCAAGGGAGACATGTGTGTGGTGTGAAAGAGAAAAGGCTGGAGGGGTACAAAAAGAAAAAAAAATCAGAGGTGCTAGGTTTTGTGAGCGCAGCAGGAAAAAGTGCTGAAAGCGGTGAAAATGGCCAGCGTCAGAGGGATTGTGTGTGTGTGTAGGTGTGTGTGAGTGTGTGTGTGTGTGTGCGGATGCTGGGTGTTTCCCTGTATTCCATTGTGACTAAAGAGGCCGCTACAGCGTACAAGTTCGAGCCTCTATTTGCTTTGGTGCCGCCTGTTAAAAGTTATTTATACTAACCACCGCGGGGATGGATCAGAGGCTATCGTGACGCGATACGTTTCTTTTTTTACGAGATGGACCGCTGTTCCTCGGGGGGGGGGAGGGGAAAAATCAGATTGAGACAACCTGTTAGCTTTTTGCAGTTGCTGTCGATTACCTACGCCATACGCCACCTCAACTACACACCCCCAGCCTTTGAGCCGGTCACATTTAAGTCGAGCGTAACCTTGTGAAACGGTCATGGCCACAGATTAACCAGAGGAGAGCAGCCACGAGTTGTATGTGTGCCCCCCCCCCCATCTGCCTCAGCACTTCCATAGGGAACACAAGCTAGCACTGTTTGCAACACAGTGTCCCCGCAATTCAATTAGGACCGCGGTCCTCCTCGCCGTCTAATTCAATCAGGCTTGTGTGAAAGCTATTAGACAACTGGCATTTGCTTCACCCCGCACACACACGGGCGCACAAATGAGATATTAATATCTCCCTCTAGGTTTCCATGTCTGGTGCAATTAACAGGTCTGGGACTCTAGTGTGGCTCCTCCCGCGCTGTAAGCCAGGACAGTGCCAGCGAGCGAGGGTGACCAGTGATGACCTACAAGGTGTAAATCAGGCTCCTCTCTGACTCAAGGAGAGCCCGGGGTCATTAAAGTGGTTCTTTTCTAGGAAATGTTCGACATTTGTAACTGGGATGCAGCGCTGCATTACCAGATCACTTCAATAAGTAACTAAAAAAAAAGGACCCGGCCACTTTCACGGTCTTACCCAATGAAAGGAAAAACACTGCAGTTACTTAATGATTAGTTTCCATTCTTTACTCCATTAACTTTAGTGGCCAATCTCCGACTTCAAGCTGGGAAAAATGCCCAAAATCAATGCTGAAAGACTGCCAGACTCGCCCAGAAGTCATCTTTTCACACACACACACACACACACTTACTGACCCAGACGTGCGTCACTGTGTGAACGCGTGTTGGTGTACGGTAAGGGATTTGTGTGGAGGGACAGGGAGATGATCGGGGAGGTGACTTTTCCCTCGGTGTCCCTCAGCATTTTCTGCTCTAAACTGCATCTCTTCTGCAGTCGTCCCAGAGCTCACATCCCCCCCAAATCCGCCCCCAGCAGGCTCCTCCGAGACAGATTAGGAGCCAAAGTGAGCAGCGGATTAGCCGGAAATGTGGGACACCTGGGAAATGAGCTCCAGGGTCCTCGGGAGGGCTCAGGCTCAGGCTCACAGCAAACACACAAACAAGACGCAAAAACACATTGCACTGCACACGTCACACGCTGGCACCTAGAGCTCATTTAATTCCATCTTCTTCCGATACAGGTACATCAACACATAAATAAGCACCATAAAGGGGGAGGCTGCCGAATAAACCCCATCTGGCTGCTGGCCAGAGGACAATTTCAGCTCATACAGCAGAGGCTTAAGCTCATATACGTGGCACATATACAAGCTTTGGTATTTACAAGGACAACGAGAAGTGTGGAGCAGGAGCAGCTAAAAATACTCTGGAAGGGAAATATTAGTCATGTAACAACGGGTGTAAATTAATTTCCCACTAACTGACCTTATTCCTTCTTATCTCCTTAACGCTGGCCGTAAATAACACCAGCGAGCAACGGGGCGAACAAAAAGCACATATATGCAACTCAGGCTGCAAGCAACCATATTTATATTCACTGTTGTTGTTAGATTGAGATTGAATCGCCGATTACTTTCCCAAAGGTAAACGAGTCTTCAAACTGCTTGTCCAACAGTCCAAAACTCCCAAAAGATTCAGTTTGAAATGTTCACATTTGAGGAGCTGCAGGTGGTGTACGTTTGGCATGTCTGCTTGATGAATGCCTGAAGCGATTTAAGGCAATTAATGTGCTGTTGATCGAGTACTCAGTTAATCCCCGTAGTCGTACGTTAGCACTCTGGTGCGTTTCAGTACGTTGAAGCAGGCATACGCGCAGCGAGCGACCGCGCCGCCCGAACACTCTCGCTACCCGGAGATAGTGCGTCATTCCTCCCATGTGGCAAACGTTACGCTCTTGATTCAAACAACGCTGGCAGAGCGGCCCTCTGTTCAAGACCACAGCGCTCTCGTGATGATCATCAGGTCATAAATTCCAAAGAAAAAAAAGAATCAGTGACAACTATCTTAACCACAGTATTTCCATACTGTCTGATAACTACCATCTGTCAATAGAGGAGGAAACGGAGATGAAAGGAGAGCATCACTGGAGCCATGCATGCAGCACAGTAATAACGTCTGGAATTTTCACTGCACTCCCTTTTTTCTTCTTCTTTTCCAGCACAAAGGGGGGGGAGGGGGGACAAATGTGGAATGGTGAAATTACAGGTTTCTGAGCCAACACATACACGCACAGGGCAGGAACATGGACGAGGCCGGTGGGCGGTAGTGGGGAATGAAGCGGAAAGGGTCATTTGGTGCGGGCCGACCACTTGACAGCTTGCTCTCCAGAGGATGTGGGGGTCCAATCAGGTTGCCGGCGGACCCCCTTTCCGTACACCGGGCTGCAGATGGCCGGGGTGTGGCAGGAGGCAGGTCTCATTGTCGGCATTAATCTCCATTTGAGACGGCTTGTCAACCTTCGGGAACCGCGGCGCGTTGGGGACTAGCTACACTGTATTCCATTATTTGTGATGACAGATTGTTAACGGAGCCGGGCAAAAAAAAAAAGTAAATTAATGAATTTGAAATTATGGCGTGGTCCTGCCTAAGCTGGCCTCCAAATGAGGCTCTGTCCTAATTAATGCTGTCGAAATTCTGTGGCCGCTTGCATAAGGGTCAGAATTAGCAGACGTATGCGTGGTGTTCAGTGGTTACAAAATAGCCTAATTCAAATTAATTCAGCTCAATAACTTTGTGTAACGATTAACAATGAATTGCCTTGCGGACCTAATTTAGCACGGCTTGATTAAACCACATCGCATGTTGTTTTAAAATATGTTTAAACAACAACAGCCTCAGCCTCTTGTTCACCCTTCCACCACCAAACATGTCCCCCGTGTTTGTGGGACTTCATGCTGTTACGAAAAGATCTTCGCCACCAGACAAAAGGCAGTTTGGCCTTATTTAACATTGCAAGCGAGCTGAAAGCCGAGACCGGTGCTGAACTTTCACTGTCACGTGACACGCGAGTGTCAGCTACTGTGCTCGGAGGGCTACGATGCTTCCCATGGTGGGAAACGCTGTCTTTTCATGTACAGCAGTGCCTGAAGGGGCGTACACCGTGTTGAGATTGAAACGGGTTAGGAAATGAGGAAGACTCCGATGTCAGAGTGTTAAGCTGTCATTGTTGAGGCGAACAAAAGAATGTGTGCAGCCTCCACCCACCCTCACGCAAACACATCACCTGCTGCACCACAGGATGCGCCAAATAGCACAGCAACCCCGGCAACACCCACCCACTTACCGCAAGATTGTACTGAGGGTGCAATGATGAGTTCTTCCCCTTGAAAAACATCCAATTTATCAACATCATTCATACTCTCTCTCAGCCTCTTGATTCATGCATGTATTTTAAGGCACAGAGGGCTGCACGCTCTCTCCTAGACGCACACATCGATGTGTCTCTCCTCTTCATGAGTTTTGACTGGGGGGCTGTCATTGCCTCGGCCTCCCCGACCCCCGAATGCGGCCTTTTTTTTCTTCTTCTCAAGGACAGCTAGTTGCTAGGGCAACAGGAGCCATTGCCATGTGAGGCAGCTTCCCCGCTCCGTTCCGCAGGCTGCACCCGGACCTCGCAGCCCTGATCACAGCCTCAGACTGCTGATGACAGGGGGGGGGGGGGGCTCGATGAGACGAGGTGGAGGGTAAAGGTAGAGAGGGAGGAGGGAAGCCAGACGAAACGGAGAGGACGGATGACCCCAGTGACCCGCTGTTGGTCTGGAATCCACAAGCTCATCTTGGCAGAGATAGGAAGCAATGCAGGATGAATTACGCCGCCCAGTCCGTGAAATGCACACACCCGGTAGAGTTGCCCTCGCTGTTTCGGAGCTTGCCGGAAAAATGTGTACAGAAATCATCAGCTTCATGCTGATTTCAATCTTCCCTATCTGGTTCAACAGCTGGCATTTCGCGGCCAACACGACAGCCCTTGCAGCTGGCATCCAGGCCTATACAGGTGAGACGCAAGCAGGGAGAGGGGTGGTGGTGGAGGCAGGGGGGGTGTTTTGTGCCTGGAGGCAGATGTAAGAAATAGCTGACGGAGGCAATCACTTTGTCTGTATGTGTGTGTCTATATTTGTAAAGGACAGCACAGAGAGCAGAAGAGAGCAAGACAGAGTGAGAGAGAGAGGGGGAGAGAGGGAGAGGAACGGGGGTCTCTACCAGAGTCCAAACAAAGGCAGCAAGTGGCAGCTCCAAGCTCGGCGACAGAGGCTGCCTAAGGTGCAGTGTGGCTGATGGACAGGTGGCATAAAGGGGCTGCATGTTGTCCAGTCAGTAGGGACAAGCGGGGTGTCACAGGAAAGGGGGTGTCAGAGGGGAGGAAGGAAGGGAGAAGTGTGGGGGGGTTGCAAGGAGCAGCTGGTGCTGAATCCTGTCACTGTCCCTGTGTAACCCTCTAATGCACATATACAAAGACACAGAACACACACACATACACACACACACACCTCAAACAGAGCTGAGGAGATAAACAGTAACCTGAACTGGACTGCGTGAGTAGTTCATATTCACAGGACGGATTTTATATCTCCGGCCATCTCACCCTGGAGTCTATTTATTAAAGATGATATAAATTCTTCTGACCACAAGCATTTAATGAGGCAGCAGGGAGTCTGAGTGGAGTCTGTTATCATCCACAAGACAGCAGAAACAACAGCTGTAATGCGCCAATTTCACACGCACGCATGCAACCAAGAAACACACACACGCATGCATGGAAGTGCACACAAACTTAAGAAATATTAAAGTGTATCTTCTGGTTAAAACGAATCATTGGGAGTTCGGTTCCCTCTTGGTTTCCTACTTAAACAACATAACTTCTATAACTTCATCACTTAAGCTTTTTGTGTTTTATTAACTGTCCCGCAACTACGACAGATGTTGTGAGCACGAGCAAAGTGCTGTGAATGAAACTAGGTGAAAGTGTGCCACTCAGGCGGGTGTAAACTCTCTGATCATGTGACCTGAATCAGGCTTCCTTGTCAGATGGATAATAAGCTCATTCAAACCATGACAAGCCACGGAAGACTTAAAGCACCAAAAGAGGATTGCTCCCGATATCTGCACTCAAAGATGCAACCTGAAGGGATTAAAACACACACATACAAACAAATACCACTTCGCTTCACTATTACACCTGCGCCTGAAAAGGCTGGTATTGTTGGGAGGAGATTCATTTGAAGGCTTTAATGGCTGCTATTTAGAGGTGGAATACATTAGATAGCCCAATCATGGCTGCAGAGTGAGGTGGTGGCCCCGGCAAATGTAAAGTGAGTGAATAGATCGACTAATTAGCCTTTAAATATGTCATTGATTCTTCTAAAACAAGGGATCCCTGAGCTATTCATCTGCCCGCTCTGCGTCTCCTCCTCCTCCATGACCCTGATAGAGGAGGGGCTTGGCTGGCTGCTCTCCCTTCCATTTGTCCCAATCAATGGAGGCTGTTCAGCGCAGACCCAGGGGGTCAGTGAAATTAAGTACCCAGCTCACACGGCGAGGGATAGGGCCAAGGCTGGGGTTAGTCAAAGCCCTCTGTTACCTTGGCAACTCGGCTGCTGCTGAGTTTTGCCCAATATTTTCCTCGAGTCCAACTCTTTTCCCCCCCGTGAGGATGGTTCGTGCCAAAATGGCTGCCCTATAAGAATATTGCTTTGTGTGCAGTGCAGTCATTCCTCTCCATGTACGCTCCTCACAAACACATTCCAGGTATTGATTCATACAAAGCACTGACATGAGTCATACATTATTCTCTACTGCTAAAGACACCTTATCGCCGTGATAAAGTTCCACAGGCTTCATGGAACTGCAAATACATTTAAAACAATGAAACTAGAGAGGCAGGAGGATGTTAATATCTTTCTAAAGATGGGCAAAATAAGTCATGTTTCCAATAGTTTAAGTGTAGATGAAGTAGTGATTGGGTGGTAAGATGTGTCCTCATCTCCCCACACGGTGTCTGCCAATGGCAAAAGTCAGTGCGAATGAGCTACAGGTGGAAATCCTATGGATGTCTTTTCATTATGTATATTCATATGATATGAAATTACCTGCTGAGTTTTTGGACCTTTATAGATAGAACCAGTAAGTGACATTCTGAACCAGGAGCAGGAATGCTGTTGTGTCATAGTAGCAGAGAGTGCAGGTGCAAGGCCAGTTTATTTATATAGCATGATTCATACGCTACTGCAATTCAAAGAGCTTTACAAATGAGCAGATGAAAGAATCATCAAAGGATAACCATATAAACATGGATCTGTGTTATAGTCTAGGCTGCCTGCAACCATGTCTCTTTCAAAATCACCTTCCAAGTAAACTGCACTCTCAACTGCATCACAAGGAAGAACGTGCTTTGTCCCGGATACGGCTGCTGTTTCAAACACTTTGTTTGGCTGAAAATTACCACAAAATTGAAACAAAACAAAACAAAAAAAAGGCAGAAAAAGTACTTTGTTCCAAAGGACCATGAGCAGCAGTCTCCGAGGTGAACCTAAAGTTGCCGCATTATGCCGTTATTTAAAATGACAAAATGCTTTCAACGTCAACTGTTTCGCATTGATTTCTAATCAGTAGTTTCTGTGCGTTCTACTCTCTGCTGGGGAACTGTTGCCTCGTGTTCTACCAGGCGTTTGCAATCTGTACTTAACCAACTGGGATTTAAAGGAGGGCGGAAGCAACCGTTTATTTTTCTGTATATTTCGGATTTTCTCTTTTTTCTTTTCTTGCCAGGCCAAAAGATTAACTTCAGCCTTAATGTGATGTTAAACATGTTCTACAGTTAAACCCTTAATGAACAACTTCACGGAGTAAACTTTCTTGACAGTTTAAATTGTTTGTTTTGTCACAGCCCCGCTAATAGCTCGGTGGTTTTAAGCAGAGTATATGTAAACCTCAGGAAAGTGCTCTTTGTTGAGTTTGTCGGCTGCTTGATGGGGTCATTAATCCACACTTAATAAGTGCTGCAGAGTCTCTGGTGAGGCCGACATGTCAATCACTCTCAGTCAGACTGGATTAGTCGTATGACTAAAATTCACGAGTCATACATGTCACACACATACGGATATAACCTTAATGCAACCCACCCAGCCTGAAGGCATAGCTCTCCCCTCGACACGCCTCGGCACATTCCTGTACAGCACATCTGACATATCATCTTTGATGGTAATGCTGAGGTGCTGAAAAGGTCATTGTAAAAATATAATATCTACCTTCTAGGGAAAGCTACTGTATTTACTCATAAGCTCATAACCGGAGGCATAAGCAATCGATCACAGAGTAAGGAGTCTTACTTGCAGTCCTGCATGGTGGTGATTTTTACGGGCTCTTTCCTTAGACTGCAACAACAGCCTTTGATGAGTGTATCAGAGGTCCGATCTAACTGGCACGATGAGCATCTGCCCCACCGTCTGAATGCCAGATTAATATTAACGTGCCCAACTCACCGTTCCGGTACCAACAGACCAGGTGTTTTACACGAGGCAATAAAAAAACAGAACAAGCATAGACAGAGATGGTTTTCATGGTCTACCCTCTGGCTGAGAAAGGACCAACGGAATATTCTTCCGTAGAGAACCGAAGGGGTCAAATACCTTCTTATCAGCACACTAACAGGTTCTGGCTTGACAGGCTCAATTAGCCGGCGCTTGGTGCAGTGTATGAGGGAGAGCGCGCTCTCAGCACGAGGCCCATATCAACAGAACCAGGGAGATGACAGACAAGCCGAGCCCACAAAGGCCCGATTGTGGCGGTGCCTGGAAGGTCGGTGAATGGGCGAAGAGGGAGGAAGGACTTGTGTTCTCGGGGCTTTTGTGATGTGGCCGATAAGAATCTCAATGAAAGTCTTCTGGATACATTACTTCCATTGAGGTCAAAATCCTTGAATGAGCAGAACAAAAGAGATAAATGAGTTTAAAATGAGAGATTGTTCCATTGAAATCTTGGATATACCGTCTCGAATACATAGCTTCTTTTTGCATACTCTAGCTAGCATTGACTGACAAGGCCAGACAGCTCGCAGCACGCCTTTGACGGGGCGGCTGTACTTTTCTTTTTTTAAATGGGCAATAAGATACATGTTGAGTTGTTTAGGCTTGTTCACTCGGCTGTTTTCATAGAAACACGGCAGTATTTCTGGATCTCAGCTGTCTTGAGTAGCACCACAGTGATCCTGTTGATGCCCATGCCTCTCGCAACACTATACTGACAGATAACGAAAGCCGTCAAAGCTATGATTTCAATCACACAACAGTCATTCCATAATGGGAGGCCTGCCTGCTGGCAAGGTAATCACACAGATGGAATTCAAGCTGTCTTCTGCCAAGCTTTCATTGGCCCTTTCCCCCATCGCAGCACTTTAACAGCAATGAGGTACAATACTGTGAATAATCCGTACTTAATCACGCTGCTTGCAGGCCCAGCTGATTCTCGTGAATGAATGAAGATAATGATGAAAATAAAAACAAAAATCAATGCTTTAATATGTACAGAGTTCCTGCATAGACGATATACACACACATGTGCTCATGTTGCCAAGATATGTTGTGTGTAGCTGGGCTCAGAACATGTGGCTGTGTCTTTCCTCCTCCTGCAGCCTCGAGACAAAGCACCAAAAAAGAGAAAGTACTTAACTACAAGCAATCTGTTGAAATAGCTCATTATGGAGGAGGCATGCTGTGAATGCACCGCGTCCCCAAATCAATACGTGAATTGCTATATTTAGTAAGAAGGTCGCAAGGAGGAGTTATCGAGGCTGTACGCGGAATGAGAGACGTCAACGGATGGGCTCGGTGCTCGAGTCGGGCCTGCTGATTTCAGATGCAGATGGCTCCAAAATGGCTTCTCTGGTGAGGGTTTCTCTCTGCGGAGAGGTCCCTCGCGGTGCCTGAAAATGTCACATTCTGCTCAGTGTCAATGTCATAACATTACCTTTTAAGGTGCTACACTGGGCAAAGTAATCTGAAATGTCTTGGGGGGGTGCATTGTTATTCTCTACTGCGTCAATACAATAAACCACACTACCTTTTGTGTCTCATCTTAAGAAAAACACTCCCTAGACCATTTGCCACTTTGACTTTTTTAACCTCAATTCCAGAACGGATCAGAAGAGATTTAAAAAAACAAATACATTGAATTGTATATTTGATTATTTTCACACTAAATCTTGAGCTCTAGTTTCCCCAGTATCATCTTGTGAAAGGTAACTCCCGCTGCTGCTTTCAGAAATCTACTTAAAAAGCTTCACTTCTGCACTAACAGGTTACAAGGTTAATTTATTGTCAATGTTCACTGTCACTGGGGTGGGTGTTGTCTTTTAATGTCCTTCCGGCACTTCGCAGGCACCTCTTGTCACCAATATCCCCGATGCTCGGTAGATGGGTACCAATGATGTTCTGGGCAGTTCTAACAAACACAATCCATTCATTTAAGTGACACCTGCCATGGACAATTCATATCGTACTGTAAGAGGACAGGAAAGTATAGGTCTACACTGCATCATGATCTCTTCCTCTAAATCTCTGCTTTCTGTCTTGCTTTAAGTACATCTTACTGCCTGTGAGCTTACAAGGTCTGTCTTTTTGGTTCAGCCAGAATCCTCAACATCGTCGTGACTTTGGACGGTGGAAAACAAAAAAAGCAAAGACAAGGGGGAGAGCAGAATCAAAACAACCTCATTAATAACTGTGACTAATGCATTCCAGACTGCTCTTTAAGCCTGTTACTTCACAGAGAAGAGGTGCATGCATTGGGAGGGGAGGGGGGAGCCCTGCGTCGAGAGACGGTGCCGTACTGAAAACGGCGCTGATCTCTCCCCCACCTAAACCGCCAAAATAACTCTGGGGACACCACACAGCCTTGAGATGGCCACAATACACCAGAACACTGGTCCCAGCACGCACTGAGCAGCTCCCAGGCATCAATGCGCTGCAAGGCCAATCCAGGCTTTGTAGTAAACACTGGCGGGTGGTTAATGTACGGTCCGGGGGAATTGGGTACGTGACTTTGTCTGTTGACTGAATCTCACTGTTTCACTGCCTGTCTTTCTTAACTCTCTCTTTGAGTCCGATACATTCCAGACATGGTTTTGCTGTGCAGCAGCTCCATGTTTTCAGTCAATAAGAAATCAAATCCAAAAGTACCTCATACTATTTTTCACGTCAATCCTTAAAACCCATTACTTGAAGGTGATGGATCTTCAACAACCTCCTTGAAGAGTTCTGCCTTGTTGTGAACTATAGTTTAAGATACTGGACTTGTATATAGAAGCATATGCTCAATAAAACAACAATGAACACATTGATCTACCCTTTGGGTAAATAAAGTATCAGCCAAGTCTTCTCCTGGAAATAATTCTATTTTTGCAAGTGACCATTCTGAATACAAGGAAACCACCTGGTTGTACGATTCACAGAGCACATTTAATGGTGATAGAATTACCCGGAATTGAAAGAATATACTTTGGCCAATCGAAAAGTAATTACGCCGTGATTACCGTCTAATTTTCAAACCTGATGGGGACATAAAAACATTATGATGTCCCAGCACTGTACTTTAACTCATGCTGTGAGGTGCACAGGAAGCAATTGTTATTTTTTCCACAATAGAGCAGCCTTCTCATTAGCTTGTTGTTTACAGTCTCACCTCCCCCTCCTCTTCCATATGAATCCAGTACAAACAGCAGAATCCCTAACAGGCTGTGGGAAAATATCTCTAATCACGACGCAAAGACGTAGAGGTGGAAGAGAAGAACAGGGGGAGAGGAGTAACGCGGTGGGATTATTCTCACCCATAAACCACTGGTACAGAGTACAATGCACTGGTATGAATATTCTAACTGACTAGATACGGATTAGCCTGGCGGATTGTGCTACGCCTTTCATCTCCCAAAGCGTGGGTAAAAAAGAAAAGCCGTATCCTTTAGATGAACCCGGTTCTCTATAAGAATGAGAGAAAGCGTGTCGAACCGTATACCTTTCAGCCGAGAGCTCGGGAATTCCACAGGAGAGTGGAACGGCTCATTATATTGAGTAATATATTTGCTTAGCAGCTGCCCAAGGGGAAGTAAAAAGTTTTAACATCCAGAAAATTCTGTAAGTAGTCCATTTGCAAAGCTTTGCTGTCCCCCGCAGCAAATGAACACCATCCCCCTAAACCAGGCTTCCACAATTAAACCAGGCCACTAGAGCCAAGACCGCTCTCCTGCCCGCCATCAAGTAAAGTACGCTCATCCCCACCACTGACTGTGATGAGCAGCAGTAGTAGGGAGGGGGAATATCCAATACTACTGACAATTAGAGACGGTGGAGCACTGAGAAAAGGGTTTTTGTCGAACCAAAGGATTATTGTCTTTCCTGGCTTAAATTATTTTTAACCATACTAGCAACACGGCTCTGGGGATTGCACCACTGGGGTTCCAGAACCGTAATATTTCAAAAATCACTGGAGGGAATGCCGTGATATTTGGTACAGATATTCCCGGTTCCCAGACGATGTCTTCTAATTACGTTGGCGCTCCACTGCCTCCTCTGTCCTCTGGCACCAGGTTGGCATGTGGTTTTGAGTGAAATGTTTCATTAACTATCGGATGGATTGGCCTGAAGTTCTGTTTTAACATTCATGCCATTTACAGGATGAACTGTAATCTCTTTGGGTTTTGACATGATGATGATCTAAACTTTGTGTCTTCAAACTCATTTGTGGTATGAAGTCAAGGTGCAGGTGTTACTCTTTCATCAATATCCCCTGGGCCTTGACACTCAATATAGTGAATGACATAATCAATACGTCTTATTCGCATGGATTCTCTCAGGAGTCAGAAGGTAGAGTAACCTGGCAAGGAAAACAAAGTAGAACCGTGCAGCGGTGGCTGTCGACAGGGGAGATCTTAGCTTTACATTGACGGGGGCTTTAGAGGCATGTGTTGAATTTCAAACTCAAACACCGGAAACCTCCCGGGGAGCCTGATGACAGAAAACCTGGCTGTGGCGGGTCCAACTTTTGAGTTGACATTAGCCCGGTGGATTTCTAAACAATTCGGAATTAAATCCCAAAGTAAAATAAATCTCAATATAAACGGCTTGATTCGGCTGTTGGTTTTGCTCACACTCTGCAGAGGCCCCGGCGGGGGGGTGAAGCTCGTGTGATCACCCCGTAGAGATCCGCTGAGATTAACAGACATGTTGCCCTTCAATCCAAGGATACTTCTCTGTTTGTTGCTTTTTCTTATTTGGTCTCAGGAATGAACCGTTAATTGAACTCAGCCGCTTTGTTTTCCTTGGAGAGCGGCGGGGTCCACTTTCTGAATCTCAATCACTTTGATTGCGCAGTAATTAAATGCACAGGGCTTTGTCTTAATGACACTGCCAGAGAGATACATTGACTACTGAGAGATTTACAGTGCCATGCTGACTCATGGCCCCAAGCAAAGTGGACCTGGCAGTGTCCAGCAGATGTATATCTGTGAATATATATATTCATGAGTATCCACTCCCTGTTTTAAGGACTGTAAGCCATTTTTGTATGTTTAAAGAGATAGAGGGCGACTTTCTCACAGTAACACAATCAAAATGTGGACAAAAAGTTCTTGTTTTCTAGAACTGAGGAAAGCAGCCTTATTTTTAGCTTGACAAACACACTTTTTACAAAATCATAAAACGTGTTTTGAAAGACGCAGTATATCAGGAAACCTAAGTAATCCCAGAGATGAAGTCAAAACACTGGCATCCCAGAATGCTGGGGTAAGGACGTTCATAGCATGAATATATATTCTGTGATGTCTGCTCAAAGGAGACCGTCTCTCGTGGTTATGAGTGCAGTATTTCTGATGGGCAGTTAGGCATATCACAGTGATAAGAGGAGGACGAGAGGAGAAAGAGAAGCAAGCTCTTTCTGCGTCTTTGTGAATATTTCTCCCCCCCCGTTGCCTTTCCATTCTTATCCATCTCTACCCTCCCATCTCGCGGCCTCGCAGCCGTTTAATCTTTCATCACCTGAAGTTTAACAGGCGAGAGATCTTTGCTGTTGGGTGATGTTACTTATTTTAGAATCCATTATACTTCTGGAGTCGGGATGAAATGCCTGTTCTCTGTTTAACTGGGTCAGAGTGAGCCGCTGACTGCACACTGCAGTCGTACAGTTACATAAGTCGCTGTTATCAAAGGTCTTCTCAGAGCAAACGACAAATAAATAAATATAAAACGACAAATAAATAATCCAAAATAAACTGAGCAGCAATAAAATGAACAGCCGGCGAGTTACATAACCAGCAGATGTTTTAGTCATTTCTAGGGGCACGCATTCAGGTTGAGCACCTCTATGCTATGATGTCGTATGAGATGGAATGGCCGTCCGGTGTGAAGCTGAATATAGACTCAATCCTTTCTGCCTCTTAGCGAGTGACCGAGGGGTTAACTGTGTGCGAACAACTGTGCTCATCTCTGGGGCGAGGCGGGCCGCGGAGAAACACGTGGCACTCCTCGCCGATGTCGGGGACGGATAAGCTTCCTGCACGCTCTCACTTTGAGAATAGCTCGAATGTAGGTCAACGGCACACAACACAAGACGCCGCGGTTTCTCTCTCGGTGTTGACCGAGTTCTAATACATCAGTGGAAAACAAGGTCACCGATACTCGAGAGGGACTCCCGTCTTTAACGCCGAGCGCGGTTGTTTCTCATCTTTTTATCCAGACAGATGCTCGATCCATCAGTCTCCCTGAGCCCGGGAGAGCTCTAACGGGACACGAGTCGAGGACATCCGTGAGAGAGAGCACATGGTGGGATGTTTTGACAAAGCCCCGGCCTTGTACCCTGATGAAAAAAGAGAGGTACATGTGGAAAGATCTCAACACAATACAGGGCACAGCTCCTATTTCCTCAGAGCGAGGACAGTCTGTCCAATGGAGGAATTCATCATGAGCAAAAAACCCCACGAGGTCTCAGGGTTGTCACCCAACTTCGCTCTGGTGGAGGAACACCAGGACGCCGTCTGTGGTCATCGGGCTCTCCGGTATCTCGGGGCTCAGCGTGAGACATGAATAGGTGTTACAAGCAAGAACCAGAGCAGCAGGAAGCCTCTGCAGTAGACCAGAAGACCAATAGTGCAAAAGGGGGGGGGGGGGGAGAAGTAGTGGGATTATAAGAGGTCGTACGGTCCTGAATTTGAGATTCAAAAGATGGTGTGGGATAATGAGGAATGTGACAGAGGGGGCATATGGAGCAGGGGCCGACATGTGCTAGAACATGTGGAAAACGTTTACAGGCTTAGGGGGGCCGTGACCTTTTGAGTTTGGGAGATTCACGGGGATCGCAGGTCACGTTATCACGTCGGCGTATGATGAATGTGCTGTGAAAAATGAGGATGATGAAGTGGATGTGGGCACACAGCCGTGCGTATATATATACGTGCCCATGCAGTGTAACGTGATCCGTGCACTCGCTGTACTGTAATGTATATTAGAAGGGCTGTATTGTACAGTGGTTTTTTTCATTAGACTTCCCCCTTCCTCTCATTAGAGCCCACCCACCACACTCTTTTTATTCCCTCTCTCCTGCTGCACGGATGAGTGCAGGGTGCAGAACAGACAGAGGAAAAGAAGACCGGTGGAAAAAAAAAAAAAAAAAGCACCTGGCCATGCTGAAATCCAATCACAGTGGGGAAGAGGGAATAGAGGCCCCCGAATGCTCCCTGGGGCCTCTGCGGACAGAATGACACGTCTTACAGCTCGCCTGTTTGCATCCTGCTGTTACATCAGCCACACACATGAAAATATCAGTAATGGAAATCTAGTGATATTGCCTATGGTTCAGAAATGAAGGCCTATTGTCTGCGATGCCATTTAACAGACAAATGTTGCAGCGATGAACATCTGCTCAGACGATCATTTGTATTCCTTGTGCTCGACGAAACGGCCCCTAACAGCAGCCATCAATCTCAGGGAATAAGTGTGGCTTTTACTTTAACATAATATTGTGTGGAGGCCTATTGTGGAGGCAGGCAGACTGTTGACATTTTGCTCTCTCTCTCTCTCTCGCTCTGCAGCCCAATGTGAACCTGGCTTCATCTTTGTTTGCACAATGCAGCAAAAAGCCTTGAGGTGGGGTGGTGGGGGGGAGGGGGGGTGGTGGTGGTGTTTGTTTTGTTTTGCTTTGCGCCTTGTTTTCCGGGCACAGAGGACAGTCGTCCAGTCATCAGCGTGTTTGCCCCCCCCCTCCCCGTGCTCCGTTAGTCAATTAGAGCTGCCATTAAAGACAGCGGCACCCTGGGAAATAAAGGCAGCGCCGTGGATTTGTCTGCGCTACGCTGATTTCCACCCGTAAACCCTCTCCAGGCGAAGAGATTGCAAGAATTGGGATTCTGACAGTGGGTTAGGGGGACTCATTGACTTCCTCTCCTCCCCTCCTCTTTGCCATGCAATCATGTCAATCCTTCCCGGCACCCACCTTTTGCACTTGATCCTCCCCCCTCTCTTTATCTACAACCACATTTAGCCGGAGAATTGCTGATGCTTTTCCTCCTTAATCTAATTGCTCTGGGTATAACTGCAGGAGCCTCGCTTCCTAAGCAGCCACTTCCCACCGCTGACTGTCTAACTGTTCTTCCAAGTCATACACGCTGTGACCCAAAAATGCTTTTCAATCATGTGACTTACTGACTTGCTGTGGGGCCTGTCGATCATGTTCTGTACAACTAGCCGTGTCCCTTTTACAGTACATACACTGTATATCAGCCTCTGAGTGTGAAGGCTTCGCATGTGCGTCTTTGTGAGACAAATGCAGGTGAGGATGCGGTTCATTGTGAACAGAAACACTCAGTCTTCCTTAATAAGAACCATAAGAACGCTAAGAGTTCCTCTCTCTCAGGCTGTTGGTCTCACAGTCAACAACGATCATTCCTCACATTGTTATCCACTGGACTCCACAAGTGGAGGAGCGTGCAGAATATATAACAGTTGCACTTTATTTATTTATTTTAACCGCCGTCATGCTGTGTGATGTTCCATGTTGACTATTCTCCCTATGAGTCCCAGGCACAAGCTGCGCTGCTTGTTTTACTCTGTTTTCTTTTCCTTTACCGAACTCCGTCACAACAAAACAAAAGAAGCACGACGACAAAGATCGTCTCCGTTTGAACCGTCGCTGCTCTTTAACACGAGCCACGCTCCCGCCGACGAGACCCCTTGAACTCACAATAGCGTGGGGGTTAGATGATCAGATTACTGTGAGGCGCACACATGGGTGTTGTTAAGGGAACATGGCTCTCATTGTGCCCCGCTGGAGAGAGGGATCTCTCTCTCCAAGGCCGTCTCTGCATGAACAGCCCCGGTGCGGTTCCTCCACTCCCAGCACATCGTACTGAAACTGAATCTCACTTGTGAGACAATCGCAGGAGCACAAAAAGGCCTCAGCAATTTGATGGAAGCACCCCCCCCCCCCCCTTTCTGCTGTCAATATTTTGACACATTTCATGACAGCGTAATTATTTGCCCGGGATCCCTGCCAAGGATTTAATTGTTACATGCGTAATTACACGTTTAGTTGCGGGGATGTTGGAACAAAGCGCTGGTTGCGTCCTTAATATCACGACACAAATAGCTTCTTTCATCTTGGGTGCTTTAACGCCGTCTCTGTGGCTCCATAATCCGGCTATGAAAGAGGATAGTGCACAAACCCTCCGAGGGCACCTCTCACAAATCAATTCATCACCCCATAATATCGGCAGGCAAAGGCGCATCTTTCATAGATCAATTCATTATCCGACTTCTGGCAGTTGAAAGGCGGCGGCTGACCACAGTTTCAAGTGGCGATATCAGCTTTCAGTGTTTAGGAAGATGACTATAGCGAGCAGTCCAACTGGTGGCGGCCTTCCGTCAAAGAGAAGGGCTTCTGAACAACGGGGTACCCGTAGAATGATATCCTCTTCAACGGTCATGCTTTTATTTTCCTTCTGGGTAAAATACACACTTCCCCGTTTGTTTGCGCTGAAGCTCATAACTATTGCATGGAGCCATAAAATCCATCTCCGTGCACAGCGTTGTGCTGCATTCCACGGCTGCACTCTCTGATAATGCATTCTTTCTCATGAAACTTTAATATTCAGTCGGCGTGTCACGTGAACGGGGAAGACCGAGTGACGGAGAGAGAGCTCCGTGCTTCCCTCAGGGTCCATGAGCGCTGTGCCTGATGCAGAGGGGACAGAGCTTCTCTTCTGGTGGACTTTGGGGAACAAAGCCAGTGTACAGCAGGTGAGAAGATATGAACCTGATGGCGGCCAGGAACAGAAGGTGACTTCCCATGCCCAGCTGCGCCAGGATATAAACGAATCGACATGCTTTCTCCATTAATCTGACAGCATTCAATTGTGTAATCCCGTTTAGCACAAAAACGCCGTGACCGAGAGGACACCCCCGAGATGTTCCAATCCACCACACGCATTGAATTACACGTGGGTCAAAACACAGGCAGATTTGTGTGATAACGCGCTACAGCAGAGTAGCCGTCTACACGCGGCCTCCCGTTGGCCTGTAGTCCTTCAGGAGGAGCCGGCGTCTGTCCTCATTAGCAGTCATTGAGCGGAGCCTGGCAACTGTTTGGGAGGCAGCACCCATCACGCTGCATCTCCTCCCAGCACACACACACACACTGGGGGATGTGTTGTAATTACAGGCGCACATAAGAGAGGCAGCGATGAAACGCAGGTGGGTGGTTTGTTGTAGAGGGCTGGAGCAGCACGGCTCCAGTCGGCAGGCGACGCGCTGCCGTGCTGTTTCCCTGTGATCGAGATCCCCGAGCACGTTGGCCAAATACCACCTGCCAGACGGCGGATAGGGCACGGCACAGGTAACCGCTGGGCACATTGATGTTTTGAAAAGCCCGAATCGATTTTGCCAGTGAGGGATTCCAATCTGTGGGAAAATGCGGGCAATTTTGCAAAAAGATCCTCTTTGTCCTCTTGGGTGGAAGGAGGCTTTCTATTAACAAAAGATCAGCACGGACATTTTACAGCTCCAAAATTGCTGCTCTTATTTTCTTTTGAATTTCTGTAAAGCATGGGTTCCTCTGTAGGCTGAAACATTTTCATTTTTCCTTTTTTACGATGAAAACAAGTGCCGCTACCAAGTACGCGCATCTACGTCATGCATGCTCTCACACATACACACATTCTCACAGACCCTGAACCTTTAAAAAAAGGACCTCTCTGCTGAGCCCAATGATGCCTCTCACCAGAGTCTACGAGGAGGACGAGTAATGGAGGGGGCGTGGTTTAAGTACAGGGGCAGGGCTAAACCACATCAATGAAAGAGGTTGTCTACGACAAGCCGCTCATGAGTTATGACAGAGGGCGGGGCAATCTGTCGCTAATGAAAGAGCAACTTTACGTAACTTTTTGTTTCAGGCCACTCTCTCTGCCACAGCCCCTTTTTTGCCAGTTGGCATGAACACAAGCACACGCCTCCAATCACACATCGATCTGAAGAAGGAGCCTCTGGGGGCAAGATGCAATATGTCTGGGGTTCTGGTGTATCCGTGCACACATCACGCTCTGAAGTCCTATTAGCGACTTGAGATGTGAGCAACAATATGTACGACCGAGTTGTTTCACCAGTAGCCAGTATACACGCTAATGTGAAACCGGTGAAAAGCAAAATCATCGCCCAGATTGCATTTCGGCCAATGCGTTCCGCACAGACTGTTTTCCTGCATTTGCCCAAAGCCTGCTCGAACGTGATTGGTCTACACTACTCGGGCTACAAACGGAAACCAGAATGCTTGCGACACCAAAACGTAGTCCCTTTGTCTACAGACTCTACATACGAGTGCTCTGGTCTCTCCCCTGCACATCCCTGTCTCTCTACTTAAACACACTCGTCACTTTTAACATTCATACACTTCACTTGGTTTACGGTCCTGTTATCTGTTTTTGTGTGCACTTTATTCCATATCCTATATTCCATATATTATTGTACATTTCAAATATGTTTCTATTTCCTGCACTGTGCTGACTGTTTTCGATAGTTAAGTGTTATTTGACAGTGAAGTGTTATTTGACAGTTAAGTGTTATTTTGATAGTTAAGTGTTATTTGACAGTTAAATGTTATTTTGATAGTTAAATGTTATTGTTTGTTGTTGAATGTTATGCACCTTCCGCCACGACAAATTCCTTGCAGGTGAAAACTTGCTTGGCAATAAACGGTTCTGATTCTGATTCAGAATGTGTGGAGACAGGCTATGGAGCTGCTGGTTGCATATTATTGACTGGGCTGGAGGTTCAATTGTAGATGTGCTTCAAGGTTCACACGAAGGAAAGTAATAAATCAAATAAATATTTCTGAGCGACTCCCATCCGTTTATGACGGATGTTCTGCAATCACCACTTCAAAAGGCAGCTGGATATTTTTCAGATCAAACTATCATGTGAATAGCAATATTCAGCAGTGGAAGATAAACAGAAAGGGGTGCTGATCATCTTTTATGGAAATATGGCAGCTCCAGTTAAATAATCTATGCACAGAATGTCTATACCTTTCCATCATGTTTTTCTGAATACATGACCATGGATCGCTGGCTTAAACCATCAATTGAATGGGATTGAATAGCTGCCTGCAGCTTACAGTGAGGAATAAACACTGTGTGGATCGTACCCTTGAGTGTTTGGATCAGAGCGGACTGACTCATAAGGATTAGCAGATCTGATGAAAACATTACGAGAGCAAAACATACCTCGACAAACAGTCCCGTTCTCCACCGCCTCGTTCCCAGCCTTGCACATACAGCGCCCGATGGGCACCATCCACTCTCCGTCTCCGTTGCAGTACAGCTTAATGGGCACGTCCACCTCTTCTGCGTTGGGGATGCAAACTCCTCTCGCGGCCACGAGGGAGGTGCTCTCCGCTCCGGAGAGCGTCTCTTGGAACGAGGCGCCGTTGGTGATGATGCGCGGGCACTTCCGGTAAAAGACGCGGACGGCGATGAGCGACATGCAGCCGCCATAGTCCTGGAAGGCCAGGTAGAAGCCGTTTCGGGACACGGGGCCGAAGCTCCGGACCTCTGTGTTGATCTTCATCACTCGGCCCCCGAGGTCCACCTGGGAGAAGCTCTCGTCCGCTGCGATGGTGTCCACTTTGATCCAGGGGTTCTCCATCCAAGCCGGCGAGGTTCTGGTGGCTGTGTCGCCGTCTGATTCGTAGTAATAGAGGTTGAACGTCTCTTTGCAGGAGCCCGGCACGTTGGGAATGCTGCTGCAGTCCCTCACCGAGAACTTCATCTCCACGTGGATCCGCTGAGCACCGCGGCGCCGGATGTACTTTGTCCGTACCCAGTTGTTCTGATTGTTGTCGAAAACATTGCAAACCTGGTACGTCCGGATGGTGTTCATGTTTTCATCGTACCCGCTCACCTCCTCCCACTGTTGGAAAGACAGAAACCAGGAGTTAACATATAACTATTTTGTAATTGACTTAAATATAGAATTTTAAAAAAAAATTGGTAATTGCGGCACAAAGTGAACCCGATTCACTCAATTAGGTGCAATTCAGCTGTAAAGCAGTAAATGGTCTGTGTGTGCTTTCTATTAATACAAACTGCCATAAATCCCCCGCTGGTACCTATTTTTTCAGCAATAACGAGAATGTTTTCATGCATATTTTGTCATACTTTGATTACTGGGAGTAAGCAGCTCAAGCAATGTTTTGATTGATTTGATTACATGGTGCAAAGACACAAAATATCTCCACTAAACCAATTGACATGGATGAATTAGACGAGTCGAAAGGAACAAATGAGAAGCAGCCTTCCAGCATGTCCTTCCATGTCTTAGGGTAGTACTTGTATTATACCAACTATACTCACAGCTTACTTACTCTTCCAGTTAAATATGGTGTATTTACATATCCATAATAGTCAGAGTGGTGTATTTTAGTGAGATGTAACAGATTAGGGTTCACTACTTGTGGATTATGTGTAAAATGACTTCCAACAGGTACATTTATCCATGAACAGCTGCTCTGTGATTACAGAATGAGTGGGAGTCTGAACTGTGTGCCATCTGTTACCTGACACGTTGTACCGTGTATACTGTGACAGGTAAGGCATTATCAAGTCACTTCAGACCCGATTTACAGCATCAATCACATTGGCTTTTTTTCCGATCCTCTAAGATGTGCAGCTGCAATAATGGTTGTCACCAATGCAGTCACAGTGATGTCACCCATTGGTTTGTGGACTACTGTTTTGAAGCCTCAAGATCGCATTTTGTCCGTCGCCATCTTGACTTTTTACAAACAGAAGTGGCACAAGAGGGTGGAGCCAAGGACAACCGAACCCTGAATAAGACATTTTTAGGCGACCGAAAAAGTTCAATTGTTTTTCATTGACTTTAAAACGCACTGTGTTGGGGTTAAAGCTGTAAGACGAAAAGATTGCACAGCTCCCAGAACGGACATAGCTGCCTGTCAATCACCGTGTAGCCCCGCCCTAAAGCATCCCCTGCTTTATGGTCTGTTTGACACTAAATGGACCATAATTTACAAAATGAACATCATGCTGTATTTATGAAGACTTGAAACTAGAGATTGAGACCATAAACTCATGTTTACAATGTTTACTGAGGGAATAAATCAAGAGAGAAGTAGTCATTTTCTCAAAGACTTCTATACAACCAGAGGAGTCGCCCCCTGATGGTCATTCGAGAGAATGCAAGTTTCAGGCACTTCTGCATTTGCTTCCCTTTTCAGACCCGGAGGCTGCCGCCTGGTTTATTGCATTTTGGGATGTTACAAAATGTAACCCCTGCTTTGTAGAGGCAGAGAGCTCTGATGTTTACCCTCTCACTAAGGAAAACATTCACATCTTGTAATGCTTTATGGAAAACTGGAGAAACGTGACAATGAGTCACTTGAACAGAGCAGAATTGTGGTCTTATTAGGACACAGTCATAGCACGCACTGTAATGGGTTACTGACACGCAAGTGAAAGCTCCTCTCACTGCAGTGAAGCACTGAGGACACACGACATGAATGTTCCACAACCAAAGTCACACTAAACAGACATCATCATATCACACAGGTCGTCATGTAAGGACAGTCCAGCGTGACCTGAGGGTGAAGCTCAGGGAGTGCAAGGACACCTACAGGAGGAAGCTAGAGGCCAAACTCCAGCAGAACAACGTGAAGGAGGTGTGGTCAGGGAGGAAGCAGATAACCGGCTTCAAGGTGGGAGGCAGACAACCAGGGGGCTCCCTGGAGAGGGCCAACGAGCTAAACTGTCACTTCAATAGGTTTAGCTCACAGCCCTCATCTGTCTCCTCCACACACCACACTTCCCCCTCTGTCCCCCCTGGTGAGCTGCATGGACTCAGAGCCCTCCACTTCTAAGGGCTCTGCCACCACCAACACTATGACCCCCCTCCCCCCCCCCTCTCTGTGACGACTGGCCAGGTGAGAAGACAGCTGGAGAGACTCCACCAAGGCAAGGCTGCTGGACCTGATGGCATCAGCCCCAGGGTCCTGAAGACCTGCGCCATCCAGCTGTCGAATGTCCTTCAACACCTCTTCAACCTGAGCCTGAAGCAGGAGGAAGTCCCAGGAGGAAGACGTCGTGCCTGGTTCCTGTACCGAAGAAGACGACACCATCTGGCCTCAATGACTACCGACCAGTTGCCCTCACATCCCATGTGATGAAGGTGCTGGAGAGGCTGGTCTTGGCCCGCCTCCGGCCACAGGTGAAATCCTCACTGGACCCTCTGCAATTTGAATACCAACCTCATGTGGGCTGTGGACGACGCCATCATCTACCTGCTGCAACGAGCTCAGTCGCACCTGGATGGATCCGGTGGCTCTGTGAGAATCACTTTCTTTGATTTCTCCAGTGCATTCAACACCATCCAACCAGTGCTGCTGAGTGAGAAGCTGCGGGTGGTGGGGGTGAACGCATCCACCGTCTCCTGGATCACTGACTACCTCACAGGCAGATCACAGTTTGTCCAACTGGGCCGTGTGCTGTCTGATACGGTGGTCAGTGATATTGGAGCCCCACAGGGAACTGTTCTGTCTCCCTTCCTGTTCACCTTGTACACCACTGACTTCCAGTACAACTCGGTGTCATGCCATCTGCAGAAGTTCTCTGATGACTCTGCAGTGGTCGGGTGTATAAGGGACGGACGGGAGGAGGAGTACAGGGCAGTAGTGGATGACTTTGTGGAGTGGGCCGGTAGAAATCACCTGCGTCTGAACGTGGCCAAGACCAGAGAGATGGTGGTCGACTTCAGGAGGAAGACGACGGCTCCACAACCGCTGAGAGTTCTGGGAGAGGATGTGGACATGGTGGAGGAGTACAAGTACCTGGGTGTCTCCATCGACAGCAGACTGAACTGGAAGACCAACATCAACGCTGTGTACAAGAAGGGGATGAGTCGACTCTTCTTCTTGAGGAAACTTCGATCCTTCAACGTGTGCAGCAAGATGCTGGAGATGTTCTACAGTCTGTTGTGGCCAGTGCACTGTACTTCTGTAGTCTGTTGGTGTCTCCGGCTCCAATGCTGCTCCCCCTCCCTTCACTCTTCACTTCACAGCTGACATAATTTCTCAAATGAGTGCCACTTAGAGAGGATTTTGACAGGTTGGGAGAAGAAAGTCACCCTTTCTGTTACAAACCGACATTCCATCAAACACTTTCTGACGAATTAGAACAGCTTTGGTCCTTAATTCCCATGTCCTAATTAATCAGAGCTATAGTGTGACGCTCGGCTTGACCCAAACCTAAACTCAAACCACCACAAGAGCCAACCAAAACAGAAAAGACTGATGTGCAGCCAAAAATAACAATAATGAGAGTAAATAGAAAGAAGCGTTTTATCTGCATCTCACTTATGAAAACTGGGCTTTTCTTCCTAATGAGCACAGTTGAAGATTGCAAAAACACCATCGAGAGTATTTTCTATGTTATATCAGAGTGCAGTGCAGTGATTTACTGTCTAGTGGCTTTAAAACTAGTAAATGTGTGCAAGCGACAGCTTATTGGTGGTGTGCTTTAAGGATGGATCTGTCTTTTGGCCCGTACTGGCAGACGTCATCATCGCAGGTCAGGAGCAGCCATTGACCTTCCCACTTGTTGAGGAGCAGTGGGGGGCGGTGGGCCAATTAAACAAGAGCGGGCAGTCCACTCCCACTGAGCGCGGAGGGGTCGGACAATCGCAGTTTAATAAAATGAATGCGGAGACAGGTGGGGGTTACTCCTAATGAGTGACGCAGACAGGGGGAAGTGTTGGCAGTGATGTGGGGGGGAGGGGGGGGGGGGAGGGGGGGGGGAGGGGGGGGGGGAGGGAAGGGTTGATCCGGGCTAAAAAAGACCCCAAACAAAATGTGTTTTGATGGAGGGCCCCTTTTTGTCCTGTCATGGCCTCTTTGCCCCGCTTTCATCACGGCCAACGATCAAGCGCCGAGTGTGAAATTAGAAGAAACGTCTTCATTTTCACAGCTCTTTCCCCCGGCTCTTGACTGAGAGTGCTGCAAAAAGGGTGGTCATGTGTTTTAGGCATAGGAGGTGGAGGTAACCCTGGCGGTGGATGTCAAGATGGATTAGTCGAAGGCGACGAGCTGCCCTCGGATGACGACGGAAACAAAAAGCTCTCCGGATCCTGTTACATTTGGCATAATGCTGTTTTTCTTGTTCTCCGAGTGTGGAAATCAACAGCCATAGGGCTGAGTGCACTGACTAGTGCCCCGCCACAACACAAAATAAATAAGATGTTTAATGGCAGGATGATCAAAAGGAATTTTCTTCAGAACCAAAAGGCATTCCAAATATTATCAAAAGCTCATTTGCATTCGGGAAAGTTCCCGAGACATAAGACTTCAAGGTAAATCAGAAGAAATGTGTTTTTCATGGTACAGTGAATGAATGTGCCTCCTTCCTCTGGGGAACACAGAAACAAACTCTTACGATAAATACAAAATAAATCGATGGTGTGAAACCGAACGCGTGGCTGGCTCCAAACAAAAAGACATTGTTTCATGATTTAATTGCAATAAGCCTGGGTCCAATAGTGTCGGCAAATGATTGCCAGGGTTGTGGTTTAACCTGCTGGGTGTTACAAACACTGGGAACACACCTGCATGTGATGTTTAATGCCGTTTGGACACAAGCCATTTGGAAAGAACTGTCACTGGAGAGTAATGCTGTTCTATTAATTTTCTTGATAGCCAATGGTTTCCATAGACAATGCACTCTGAATCTCTCTAAGAGTGCACACCTGCTGTTTAGATCAAGCAGGAACATGCAGCTGCCCTTCATTGTTCCCAAAACTAATTCCTGCACTTTGATCGTCTTGCCAATTCAGCCGATTCCTAACCGTTACAGATGTTGCCACACCATCTCTTCTTAATGAAACTACTTTCTCACACCAGCCTTGGGTCCTCTGTGGTGTGTCTATAGTTTACATTACGTTGAGAGACAAAGACAGCCTGTCCGACGCAAGGATAGATCGTGGTGGTTCGACTACGACCATATGTCAAGCTGCTCCTCTCTTCCTCTGGAGTTGTGCGAGGAGGCGCTGAAGTTCAGCGACGCTCACTGTGAATGAGCTTCGGAATCGATATCTCCTCTGCCGCTCTGGGAGAGAGAGAGAGGAAAGTTCAGCTGACCTGCAATCCATACGTCTCCATGACAGTATGGTCTCTGCTTTATCTGTAAAGCCTGAATTATAGACTGGAGTTACCTCTATAGCTGAGGCCAGTCTCCGAAGACTGATTTTAGCCAACATTAGGTACGATTTTTAACCAACATTTGAATCCTAATTGGTACACGGTAAGGAACAACACATCATTCATGCATTTGTATATAGACTCTAACTATAGTTAGAGCCTTAACAGCCACTTCCAACCGTTAATCCAGATAAAAGCGTAAAAAAATCCTCATTTAAAACTGAGAAAGAAACCTTGATATTTGACTTCATGTCGAACGATATCCACTTTCAAGGACGGTCATGCGAGCATCAGCAGCCAACAGTCTGCAGACAGATGTGTGTGTATGGATTTTGATGTGTCGTCCGTTATATTGCTCTGTTGGGACTACTGTGCTTTTACTGTGTGCGTTCATACTGCATGCAACACAATCAAGCTGTCAGAATTCTCAATTTCCTATGCATCTGTGCGACCAGCAAAACTGCAGCCAGCGAGCAGACGGTCAACAAGTTCGTTGGCTGCAAATGGTCGACCACAATTACACTCTTCAGTGACACTGGTTTTCAACGACCTGTCAATTTTATTTTTTCGTAAATAGATCTGCTTGGCAAGCGCAAGTGGAAGAGTTGTTGACGGACGTTACTGTTTGAATGACTGTAAAACTGTTGAAAACGAACAAATGACACTATAATATGGCAGCCAATAGACTAAGGGTCTGTAGGCATCGCCATCAAAATGTTGGCAACAGAAGTGGCGATTTAGCAAGCTTTAAATGTTGACAACACATGTCTGGTTGTTGCATGTTCGCTTGTCAGAATCAATATTCCAACAGCAGACTCAAGTTCTGCAGAACTCCGAGAGGATCCCGACCGTTTCCGAGCACGGAGGCTGGTTCAACGAGTGACTGTCAGCCAAATGCATCTCCGTGGTTGCTCGTAGAAACTTATATAAGTGGTTGGCGTACATTTGAGGTAGGCAGGCTGAGGCGCGCATGCCACCATTGGCCTGTGGCAGCTTAACCAATGGCACGCTAGCAATAAGTGTATCAGAGAGTTTTTGAAAATGTTGAAGTGTGCTCCCATCTGCATGCCAAATGACTTTGTTCACAGCCATTGGCAGTTTTGTTATTCATGGTGGTTTGATTGATTTTTTTTCCACAAAGACCCGCCTTACTCTACCTCTGACTGACAGATTTTGTTAAGTTTATTACTAATGAGCAACATTGGTGGAAGATAGATAGACTTTATTTCAGACTCAGGGTCCATAGAGACAAATACATAAAAAGACAGACACAAACAATAAAAGTACGGAGGCCTAGCAATGCCCTACCAAGAGACAGCTGTACCAATGTCGCCACAGCTGGGACTAAAGTGTGGTACGAAACCTTATATTGGTTAAAACAACTATGATCTCATTTTCAGTCATTCAGTCGACAGATGAATTTATACGTGAGATTTCTTAACACAGTTTGGAAAGTATTGACTCGTGCAGCCACAAACATTTCACTAGCACTACTCCATCTCGGTCTCTTCAAAAGTATTCTCATGGCGTCATTGTAAGCTACTTGAAGTCTCTGTAAGCTCTTTTTCTGTAGTTTTACCCCAAGTTGGTTGGTAGGGTTCATCATTTCAACTTAAATGTGTGTGTTTGTGTAGGTCTCTCATATATAAATACAATGTCCAGATTTTGGGAGAAAATAGTTTAAAAAAATGGTGCTGTATGGAATAAAATTGCAGATCGGTTGGAGATTAATATTTTGATGTGATGTGACCACTAAAGGTGGTTTCAAATTCATTGAAGGCTTTTACGCGGACGCCTATGTTCTGTTGGTGTTATCGACAGCTGAGAGTCACCGGTTAACAAGGTCACCTGTTAAACCGAAACACCGTCTGCAACTACGGCAGCAAGCTATTGAACAGGTTGAGTACCGCTGGACTAATTGCTTGTGTCTGTAGCGGCCATTTTCAAACTGAATGAACTCACCACAGATAACGTAGGTGCAGGCGTCTAGTGAGTTGTATGCCTGTAATGTCTGGTTGGTGTAACGGTACACGCTAAGTGTACATATCTGGCCGCATTGGACTCCTTGCTAATGTATTCTACCCGCTCACTGTTTGTTTAGGTTGCATTAGGTTGCATTCTTTGGTGGTTCATGCCCTGTCGTAGCTCAACAAGCTATTTAACGCTGTCGCGCTTACGTTGCCAAACTGCGTGCGCACACTTACACACGTCATTAAACTGTAAAAGGGTCTACTTACTCCAACAAAGAAGTAGGAAACAGCCGGTCCTACGACCCACAACCGGTCAGAACATTGCGACGCGCGAGTCGAGTAGCGGTGTAAACGCGCTGTCAGAACAATCCGAGATTTCTTTGTTTTGACATGCCATGAGCTGAGTACTTATCATGTCGTGTCATCACAGTGTTTGAGTTAACCTGAACTAGCTTCACGGTCCGGAGCCGCATTGCGAATCACCGCTCCGTCACTGACACAAGTAAATAAATTATTCACAGGAAAGCGGGGAGTGAGAGCCGGTGGAAAACTCCCGGCGGCACAGTCGCCCCATTTGCAGTTGTGGGAAATCTGTCAAGAGCAAGAGAGCCTCCCCGAGAGGGACAGGGGACAGATGACACCCCGCTCTCTGCATTAAATTACGAGAGAGAGAGAGAGAGAGAGAGAGAGAGAGAGAGAGAGAGAGAGAGAGGCCATGGGAGCCGAATCCTGCTGGAGACCGGGCCTATCGTGGAGAGGAGAGACTCTGTCTCACAAACACACACACAGACTTAAGTAGAACTGTGTGTTGCAGTCAGCTCCAATTACCACTGTCCACTACTAATGCACAACATGTGAAACTAGAAGAACAATTCAATACTTTACCCCCCCCCCCATTGCACAAAGTTCCATATGGATTATGTTTGTGTGTTTCTCTGCGTTTAATTGTGAATCAATGTCACGGTCACAAATTAGTGGTCACTTTAAGCCCCAGCGAGTCCAATGCAATGAAATAGGTTCAACAAATGACTTGTAAAGGACACGAAAGGCTACGTGAACAAATAAGCATGCTGTCGGTCTGCTGCACAACCCCACGCTTACACGTAAACAATCTCAATCTTATTCCAGAGGAATTTAAACTTTGTTCCCTAACGAGGAAGTGATTTGCAGTGTTTTTGCCTTCCTGCAGAACTTCTGCTGCATGGCGTGTCCCCAAGTGACACAAGCTATATCCTGGTACAGCACATTATGACACATCCATAATGATAACACACACCACCTCATTATGTCCGCCGCATTATGCAGGAGACCTCGGTGCTTTTCCCTGCGCGGTATAGCTCCTTGTGCTCCCTGTGGCCGTGAGTCTATCTCTGCTGTTGTCAGTACTTCAGGTCAGGAGGTCCGACCTGATGTTCACACGTCTCTCAGCTCCACTCGAGAGGGGACTCGTTGACCACTTAACCCCCGCTCCAGCTAGCCGGCATGCATTAGAGTGCGCTCCAGTTTCTCTGCAAATATGCAGAGCAATAGTAGTTTTTTATCTTCTTAAAACTACTTCTTCAAAGGATTCTGCTGGTCAATGGCTGTAGAACCAGAACACATATCAGCATTGTTATATAATTATTGTGCATGCATGCAAATGGGCTTGAGTCGCCCTGAGACACATGTCTAAATGTCCGACTGCACTGACTGCACCGCTTCCTCTGTGTGGGTGGAGTGGGGCATGCGATACGTGAGTTCTCACAACGTTCAAACTTCCTGAAGCGCCCCGGGTTAAGACTGTGCTTTGGTAAATATTACGTTGCTTGTCTGTGTTGTCGGCTGCGGTATCGAGAGTAATGAAGACGTCTTTGCTTGTCTGGCTCAGGGACAACGCGAGTCTGGCTGTCACTGCGCATGATTAAAAGGAAGGAACTGCCTCGCTGTACACACGGAGGGTTATACAAGTTGATTGACAGCAGTTTAACTGGATCCCTTCTGAAAAGCTGCTGTAGGAGGTTGATTTTATCGCTGTGCTCTGAGGGGTTCCACTTGCCTGCTTGCCATTGGCAAACACTAATTGGCCACCGATTCTTGTGTTTCTGTAACATAGGGCAAAAAGCTAAATGTGTACCCCACAAATCTATAAATCGGGAAGTGTTGGGCATCTTAAAGCTGGGCTGGAAAGGATACTGTTGGGTTTGTTCAGTTACTGTAATAAAGCTGTTATTTTACAGTGCAGTTTCATTATTAATATATAACTGCATAGCATTCCAACAACTCAAAATGACCATATTTCAGCGACCGAAGGCTGATGCCTGGCCGCCCCTCTTAAGTTGGTGATGAGACCTGTAGGCGATATTAAAATAATAGAGTGGAATAACACCAACTGCCATAACATTTCTGACTTAATATCACACTGTTACTCGACTGGCCTTCCACCGTGTCTCAAAGTATCGCGTGTCGAGTTAGGATATATTTCATGAAGCCGCACAGAGCAGTGAAAGCCAACTGCTGGTTGGGCGCTCTGCTGGACGTCACTGATCCACCGGCTAAGCCCACGAAGCCGCGCATATATGTGCGTGTAAGACAATAGCTTCTGTAAAGCAGCTCTCGCTGTTCTACCGAGAGGCAGAGCAAGCTCTGTTTCCACACCTGTTGCCCCGGGGCCACCAGGGACCAGCTATCTCCACTCTGCACTTTCTGCCGTGTCGTCGTAAAAAAACTCCAGCGCCCACGCTGATAAGACCCGACCTATACCTGACTAAAGCCGCCGGCTTAGGGACTTGTTTGCATTTCATTGCACCCCAAAGAGAAGGATATATATCGCAACTGCATGTGTTTTTTTTGGAAACGGAGCACGGAAATAAGAAAGTCCTCGAAGATAAGCCTTTCAGTCAAACTAAATGTGAATGTGTTTGAGTTGGAGGAGGAGGACGACCACACGGAGATGATCCTTGAAGAGGCCTTCAGTTTGACGTTGAGCGGGGCTTTTTCACTGCACAACAGTGACCTTCCTGGATTCCCGCATGCATTCAACTGTATTCTGGTCTGAAGTTTCCAGTTAGTATGAAATCCGATTATGAAATATGGTTTGAGTGACTGTTTTTGCTGAATCGAAGGTTTTCTGCAGAGATGAAAGGAGGACGTGCTGTAAACTGTCTTTGGAGTCTCTCTGTGTAAATTGGATCCAGAGCTGGCGAGTAGGGGAGGAAAGCAGGCGTCCTTTAGCTTTGCTATTGATTGTAAGGAATTAGCAGGGAGGAGACAACATGCCCTCAGGTTGGGAGGGATGGGAGTTATTCTAAATTATCGCTGAGCAACTTTGAAGTTGTATCACAGAGCTGTCGGAGGGCAGCTCTATATGCTGTGAGTTTCTGCTTTCTTTCTTTTCAGCTCAAAAAAGACGCAGCATGATGAAGTATAACGCAAACCATCTTTAACGCCGACCACAGAAGCATAAATAATTGAATAAAATCGGCGGTGTTTTTTTTTTTTTTAAATGCACTAGCAAATAAGTCTACAACATTTTTTCTCTCTCTCTCTCTCTCTCTTTTGGGCTCGCTCTAAGAAGTCTAACTCTTGTGGTGAGGACAGACGTGAAGGAGACTGAGACTCTGGTTTTGGCCGACTTGAAGTGGGCCTGGCTTGCATGTGGCGAGGAGGAGCCGATGCCCTGGCACACCGTGTGGAAATACTGTGCATCAAACACCAACGGGGCCCATATAACACAGAGCTTCAAGCCTGGCATGTGAACACACGCATTGAGCTTCAGCTTTACGATTGTTCCTTATTACTGTGTTTGTAGTGAAGCAGAAAGTTCACATGAGGTTACAAATGTACAAAATAGGGATCATTTTTTTGGAGGGAATATTTATATATTTCGGGGTATATTTCCAGCTTTTGTGGAAGTACGGTAATATGCAAAACAGAGAGAAAGTGGTAGTATCGGCAAATTCGGCACCAATTAAAAAAAGTGTTCTTCTTCATGTTGAGATGTGACTTTGCAGTTTGATTTTCCCCCTTCAGTTTTTCTTGGGAGGAATAATTGAGCTCAGTCCCCCGGGGACGAGGCCGGCTCATGAGTCGATCTCTGACCTAAGAGTGAGAAAACCAAACCACCAAACCACAGAAATAAAGTCATCATGGGGGACTGAACACATTTACACATTAGCTGCACTCACATGTGGAACAAAAGAGAGGGCCGTCGCACACCTCACCTTTGTCGCGGTAAAAACATTTCTAAAATGACTCGCAATTATGTTATTACTTCGATAATAATTCAATTAAATCTGCATGATGGTTGTGAATGTAGAGGCCGTCACTTACGCTGTTGTCGCTGGACCCTGACACGGGGTAGACCGTCCAGCCGAGCTCCGCCGTGGCCGTGGTGGAGTCCATAAGTGTCTCTGTGGGAAGAAGCAGAGGGAGACCGAGGTCAGATCATCCACAACAACAAGACAACATCGCTGCGGAGCCAGTGTTGAACACAAATATTTTGAGCAGCAGAATAAAGGTTTACTTTATGAATTGTCAGAAAAATAGTGCAATGTTTATTGAGCATTCTGTGTACATTTTCACATTTTGTCTGACCAACCAGCTGAGGGCTCAAGTTAAAAAAAATAATAAACAATAGCTTTTTATGACCATTTTCAAGAGGAGAATATAAGCAGATCTGTATTTTTTAAAGTTATTTATTAAGCAAACATGCTGGTTCAAGCTTCGCCAATGAGATTATTTGCTGCTTTTTTGTTGTTTTATAGAATTTAAAAACGTTTTAGATTTTTGTACTGTTCTCTCTGGGAAGTTTCAATAGAAATTCCTCACAATTTTCTGATATTTTATAACCTAAATGATTTTTTTTTGAAAAAAAAAAGTATTGACAAAGCAATCGATGATGAAAAATGATAATTAGCCGCAGGCCTACAAAAAAAGGGATACAATTCATATGCTACGGTACGGAAAGACTGCTCGTAGTTTCACGAAAAGTCCGCAGAGCTATGCCATCGTCCATAAGACTCGTGGGGGAAACAGGCCGGTGCAGAGGAGGGGCCACTGATCCACGGATTAGCTGGTGGAAAGAAACACCTCTGGTAATTGGGGTCAAAGAGAATGTGCCTCCTGTCCGTCACGACGAGGCCTCTCCGCGCCACGCATTCCGCCTAGTCCGACCCAAACGTCTGTCATGGGCTTACTGAACCATTCGCGCTGTCACCTTCCTCTCTCCCTCCTGCTTCTCCCTGTGTGCATCACAGAGGGCAGGTCTAATGAATTTCCCCCCGCTGATGAGGCCCTGCGTCAGTCAGTCCCCGTGCTCCGGCGTTGAAGAGCAGCAGATGGAGAGAGCGTTCATCGGGAGGCGTCAGCTGCAACTCCGAAATGCCACGGAGGGATTTAGAAACCCCCCAAACACGGCTCCGAAACTCAGCATAAGCCAGCAGAGTCTGCTGAGACATTATGAACAGAGTGAAGTGGGACAGAGCCCCCTGAAATCAGATAATATGTAAAAGGCTTTCTGGAGAAACGTATTACAGGCAGTGAGTGAAGGGACTCAAAGATAGAGAATCTGAAGTTCCGCCTCACAGGATTTTGTTTAACGCTCGCGTGCGTTCGCCGCTCCGTGCCAGCTTGAAGGGTATTTTAGAGACTTCCAGTTGTTTCACAAGCCTGGATTTCCTCTGATTTATATTCCAGCGAAAAGCCTCGGCATTTAATTAACAGGCTCCACACGCACCGGGTTATTTCGGGGGCCTTCTGCTGACTTATCCCGCGTCTCATCAGCGCTACACTCGCAGAGCATATAATACTAGATTCCACATCCTTTTCAGTTATCGCGAGCCCGAATCGTATAATTAGGCAGACGAGACTGCAGTGGAGCAGCTATTGATAACCTTGTGTGTGACTCAGAGCCGAGCAGCCTGCATGGGCGTTAGGCAGAGAGATGGTAATTATCCCCCATAATGATAACGATAATTAGTGGAGGAGCAAAGTGAGAATAATGAACCCCCTCTGTGGTGGTTTAAGGAGTGTTGTGGGCGACACCCGGCCTTCTTTATCTCTTTTGTGCCCGAAGCCGACCTTTTCCTTCTGCTTCTACCTGCTGCCTCTTCCTGTACTCCTCAATAACTCCCCCTTCACTCTTTCTCCTCTTTGACCGCGTGTCCCCTCTTTCTCCTTACGTCTTCTCCCGCTCCTCTCCCCCATATGCTCCGTCCCCCCCCCCCGCTATCAGCGGCCCACACGCCGGACAAGCAGTACACCTCACCCCCTGAAAGACGGATCACTTTACTTCCTCCCGCTGTCTCCACTTCAGTCCGGGCGGCCACACCGATTCATTAACTCCCGTGGAGCAGAGCGGCACATATCTCACCGCCGTCGGCCCACCTGCTCGTTCACAGTCCGAACCCCAGAGCATGGCCGCTCAGCGAGACGCGCTCGGCCATTAATCAGTCTGAAGACGGGGACGCGGAGCCGCTCGCCTGATTCCAAACGCATGAATCACTTGCGTCTCGTTTCGTGGGTGTGGATGTTAGTTTTTGCTCATGTGTGCGGACACACTGTCCCTACTGCGCTTTCACTACATGCTGTACTGTGTGTGCACAATAGACAATACACTGCATGTTGGTCCAGAGGAACAGATGTCATCGATCTGTATTGTTTATGCTAGATGGAAGGCCCTGTGAGGTTCGAACCGTTACACCAGACAAAATAATGGCTTTTATGGCTTTTCTCCGGCCTCTGCCCAACGCCGAAAACACACGAGGTGCCATGTTTTCAATTATTTGTAACTGAGGTCAATAACGTCACAGGACTCTGTGTACCGGTTAGCTGCTGGTAGGCTACTGTCTGGCCGCACTTTGCCGCCAAAAGTTAAACTATCCCCAACTTCAAACACACTTAGTCGTGGATTACCTTTGCTTTTGACGTATCATGAATCGGTTTAAAATGTGTGTGGAGGTCTGTGTAGAGAGGGGGTGGATGGGTCAAAAGTACTTTTGTTTAACAGCGTTAACTGTGTTTCAAACTGTTTCAGACTTTAAGCACGGCAGCTCGCCGCAAGCCGCACTTCGCCGCTTCTCTGGTGTGTTTTCGGCTTTTGAGTGTCTAAAAGAACTTTTTATTTTTGGTGAGCAGCTTTTGCAGCATCACGAGTGTTCAAGATTTGCTGCATGTAAAATTGATTCGGCATTCGGCCTGCAAAGAGTTTGGGGGATTTCGAGGACTTGCAAAAGTTTTGACAAACTTGAGTCTTGATAACGTTTCATATTATTTTCACCAAAAAAGACAGTCAATTAGTAATACATAATAACAAGTACAAATCATATCCTTTTTATTAGCTGATGCAATATCAGCAACGTATTTTATGAGCTGCGCTCTACAAAAGACAACCTATTTACCGGTGATTAGTTTATTCATTTGGAAAGACAATCATCGTGTTACCAATATAAAAACATCTTGCATTTTGCTCACGTGCTATATGAAGTGTGTGTGTGTGTGTGGCGCTGTGTGAACCTGTTTGTACTGCAATGGATTTGCGTGTGACACTCAGGAGGACACATCAAGGGCTCTCAGCTCTGATGACAAACTGCAGCCTCTCAATATCCAACTTGCAGCAGTGAAGTGTCTGCATTGTTGGTGTGGCGCTGGAGAGCGATGCATGAAATGTTTTAACTGTTGGAGCTCGTGGGAGAACGGCCTCCGTGCATGGAGCTCAAAGGCAGCAGCAATACTTTACACACAAACAACTGTCCTAAATATGAAACTCTCAGGTGCAAACCTTCATATATTTTTTCTAAAATTGCAGAGAGTCCGGACAACATTACAGTGAGTAATTACAGCTTGTGTGTCGTAAACGTGATACCCTGGCCCGTGGAGGGGGCTATGAATATGCAATGAGACCTGGGAGTGTAAGGAAAGCCTGCTAGACAGAGAGTGCTTCCTCCAACACTTCCTGAGACTGAGGAGAGAGTTTAGAGCCGATCTGAGAGAGAGCTCTCCAGTGAGAGGCTGTCTGAAGTGACAGGGGGGGGGGGGGGGGGGTCCTACAACAACACTCCACTTCTCTAAGAGGGGTCAGTGCTGCATCTCGGCCTTCTGAACAACGCAACCGCATTCTCGTTGAGGGGAACAAAGAAGGAGCTGTTCACGGGGAAATTTATTTCAACGAGAGAGAAAATAAACGTTTTTACGCAGACAGACAAAGACTTAAAGGGCTTGAAGTTATCTACAAGCTGTCGCGTTGCTGAATGAATAACTGAGAGAGCATCTCCACCTAACGTGCTCTGGTTCACTGTGTTCATACGTTCACTTTCTCTGTCTGCTGGTGGTTATGTCCTTTATTTTTCTATTTCTGTTGGTTTACGATGGCGACATATGGCCAATTAGTTAGAGTGAATATATTTAAGATATATATGAGATAAGATAATACGATTTCTGAAGTGCACTGCCGTGACTAATCCCTTTAACTATACACCTTCCAGCTTGGACACCTTTATTTCCCGGACAGGGACTTCAACAAGTGCCTGAATCTCAAAGAAAGAAACCCTTTCTATCACAAGTGCAGAGCTGGTACCTACTTTCATGGAGCCTCATCATATTTTTAAATGGCTGATTTGAGACTCTCTTTTTCTCAGCATGAAGAATCCAATTCGACAAATTGCTCTGCAACTTATTGCACCACCGTTGAGGGGAAAAACCCCTGCCTGCAAATTACCTTGGCATGGCAGTTCAAACCGGAAACAACGGGAATTAACCAATTCTCTAACAAACTAGCGTGTATGTGGGACATGCAGTTTAATGAGTTGACCTCCAAAACAGCTCGCAGGCATGACTTCTTTTTTTTAATCTTTCTCACCAGCGGGACTGTAGCCTCCGCTCTGTACGTAACAAGTCCCTCAACATCAACACAAACCACATATGGTGCTTTCCACGCTTGTGATAATGTCAGCTAGCAGGGCTAAAAATCAGCTCAACGTTCTCCCCATAAAACCCACGCTGGGTCCGTTTAACCGCTGCTGAAGGGCGCATGTGCATTTACTCGCCTTTCACTAAACACCTGAAACCAAAGCATTTGACGGCAAACGTGGGAAGATTGTGGTCCGCATGAGTAACACGAGCAAGCTGTTCTTTGCGCTTGAAGACAGAACCCACGTATGGTGGACCCGGCACGGAAATCTGCCCAGATTAAGGGGCAAGGCAATGATATCCCCCTGAGGGAGCCGGTGCAAGTCCAGAGACGTGATTCATAGCTTTAATGACGGACAGGGCTACTGTATGGCCGGCTGGAAAGAATAACATTCTGTTGCATTGAGAGGGAAGAAGTGGATGGAACCCCCCGGTCCGGAGGAACTCAGCTCAACTTATCTGTCAACGCAAGCTGGGCCCATTAAGGTGCAGTAGAGCTCCCAGCACTGTCACGGAACAGCATATCCCTGTGTGTTAAATGCATCTTTAATCCCGCTTATACAATGAAACAGAGGGCTTTGTGGACCATGTGGCACTGGCCCAAACCCAAGAAGCATGGCTTTTTTTTTTTTTGTTCAGAGGCAGGCTGGCTTGCAGCCCTGGGTATCTGGGGCCGCTACCTGGTGTGCCACTGGTGAGACATCTCTCTGTCAGGGAGATTTATGTGGTGTGTGGGGGGGGGGGGGGGGGGTTACTTGGTTCTGGACTTTGGGCTCCGATGTGGGTGTTTTTTCTTCAAAGTCTGCCCCCACCTCATCAGGGCTGCAGAGCGGTGTGCTTTCCAACGCAAGGAAAGATGAGGTAGGAAGCTGGGTAGGTTTGTTTTGGCAGAGGACGGAGGTGTGTGAAATATGGCACCGCACACACAAACTAAGTAAAGTCGAGCACTCTCGGAGCACTAACTGTTGACAGAATGATACAGCGCGGCGCTCCCAGGGGCCTGCAGCAGGATATACGACAGTAATCCCTACACAGCCGAGCTGTGTTATCAGTCACTGTGACTTAACTTGTCAGCAGGGCCAGGGAGGCAAAAGGGACTAAAACTAATGTAAGAAAGCAAAAAATACTACTTGACTTATGACTAATGCTGCGTTCACACCGGTCGCGTTGATTTTTTGACGCACTGCAAAATCGCATCCAACGCGCCGCCGGTCGTGTTCACACCAAACGCCGCAAAATCGCGTAGCGCCGGAGAGGGGCCGTGGTTTATCGACTGGAAGCCGTTCACCTGGCCGTCATTTCTTTCCGCTTTCAACCGTGAAAGGAATAAGGACAATTGCTGCTTTGTACGTGTTGTGGAAGTCCCTCAAACGTCGGAATGCCAAACGCCGTCATATCTGGTTCATAATATTGTTCAGAGGAGATTTCATCGAGCTGTATTCACTGTGTCTAGCAAGCCACCGGTCGATGTTTACTACAGCTGTAGGAACACAACATAAACTGATTTGGCTGTGATTTAACGGAAAATAAACAGACAAAAAGGGACTCCGAAATAACTACGTAATGATGCAGATTTGTAGGTTACTGGTCTTCTCAATGGAGCTCTGATGGATCGGTGCTTGGCTATGCTAACATCGTAGCAGCTCCACCAGCACTCAATAACGTTACGTAGACGTAAATACGGCAGCGTCTATTCATTGTTTGTACCGTATGGTTTACACACACACATGTATACACATAGTTTGGTCCGGTCTCTATTGATATGAGGTGTCGTAGAGCTCTGGGTGAACACAGATGGCTACAGGATTTATTTCCTGATTCAACAACGGCAGGAAGCCAGTGATGACAGGGGGAGCAACTCAACGCTGATAGGCTATCGCGCCACAGCGTCACGCGATTATTTCGCAGAAGTTGAAAAATTTCAACTCGCACGTTAGCGATTTTTGCGGCGTCCAACGCAAAAACGCGTCCAACGCGCCGCGCCATCGCAAAATCGCGGCGCGCCAGTCTCATCGCGTCTGTGCATAGACTTTGTATGTAATCTCGACGCGCGACAAAAAATCAACGCGACCGGTGTGAACGCAGCATAAGGAGGCTGTCGCATCAGGGACCCGGATCCGAGTGCACCTAACCCCAAAGTCCGGTTCATTTCAGATGAGTCTAAACACAATGCACCGCACTGAGGCCCAGTTCGTCAATCCGTGCCCTTGGTCCACTTGAAGATGTGGTCTTCAGTGCGGTTCATGCGTAGTCGGGTACAATTCGCATCAGGTGGGAACACCAACTGTACCAAAACACGTGGAAGTGGAGTGTGATCTAAAGCAGGTAGCAGTCAATGAGTAGTTTTTAAAAGGCCGACTTTTTTTCCAACACCGCAGGATGTTGAAACAACTGGACTGTTACTGCCTCTAAGTCTGTATCTCTGAAGAAGCAGATACTGGATCTGTTGCGGCATTTCCCGACATTTAATGTCAATTCAATTGCAGCCAACGTTAAAACAGGGGCATGACAATGGCGTGGAGGATGCCCTCTCTCATGTAGCTCAGGATGACACCAGCATAGAGTGCTGCAGGAAGGAAATGAGTTATGCAGCCGTGGTGCAGTTCATTTATAGCCTCACGTTAGCTTTTTACTTCTGCCGATTGCGTTCATGCTTCAAAAATGATAGAACTCGTGGCGTTCATTCGTGAAGAACGTGTAAGTATCATAAACCCATGTTCTCCACACAGCTTATTTTCTGCAATAATCCGAAACTGAAGAATCCCATCGGCTTTCTTCCGAGGGAAACCAGTGTGATGCTTGTGAACTTCCAGAGTTGGCCTACAACCTTTAATTCTCTCTCTCTTTTTTTTAAACATCTTCCCCTTTTTAACACTGATGTTTATGAGCTGCCATTTTCTACAACAGACAAGGATACTTGACCATAAATACAACGTATTACCTTCAAGTTATTAACGTCTGCTGAGGTCAGCATCCATGTGCACTCTCTGTTTGAGGGTTTTAGAACACACTTGCAGTTAGTTGGTTTGGGATGTCACATGTTATTCCCTTTGTTTTATCCCTTTTGTCTTTCTTTAAATAAAAGCTGCACACAAAATAAAACGGACTAACAGCTGTGTAACAAGTTAGCCCACAAGCCAGCAGGAACACTTCTTTTCCACATTCCACTTCTAAATGGAAGGCTGCAAATCCTGTTACAGTAACTGTCACTGTCTTATCTCACCTGTGATTACAACAGCCCATTGTCACGTCAATCATCCCAAAGTATCGCTTTTCTTTCCCCCGAAGCGTGATGTGTTTTTGCCATTAGCAGCACCTGTGGGTGTATCATTAGTGCCGTTTCACCATTAAAATGTAGTTAGTTCTGAGTGACACCATATTTCACAGCAGAGAGACATCAATGTACGCAATAAATTGCGAGCGGTGGAACGGTCACCTGGCCAATCACGAGCTGTGTGAAAGAAACCTGGCTAATAACAGGCTACAGGATTTATAAGCACACTTTCCATATTTCCCCAAGTCCCCGACAACCCACCGAGACCTGTTTAACCGATCGGTACCTTTCAAATTCTGCGGTGGAAAATTCTGTAAAAAAGAGAGTCCCTCATTTTTATAAGCAGCAGCTGAAGAGTACATGTGCATGACAGGGGGGGGGGGGAAGAGGTCGCACAAATGACAGTCATCTGTCCGTCCAATCATTTTAAGTGCCGCATGAGCACGGTGATGTGCGCTGGAAATACCTGCAGCAAAGCTCGTGTACAAATCGCTTTTCATCAGAGTGACAGCTCTTCAGATACCGCTACTAATTCACTTGATGGAAGTAATCGCGGGGCCCTCCCACGCCTTGCCTACAAGCCATTCGTTAAAAGTGGATGATTAACTAAATGTACACAGCGAGCTCATGCAAGAACATGAAGCAATCCTTTATTTCACGCATGTGTGGTCCCCCGACTTCTCTCTAGACTGTTCTTCTGATTTTCTTAGTCTCTTCCTCACACTCGCCCTGATCCTTGATCAGGCATTGTGGGTAATAACAGAGCTACGGGCCCTGTAGGAGCAGTACGACCAGGATGCGCTCGTGTTAGCCCAACAGACAAGATGCCCCCCCATCTTCAAATACACTCATCTGGCACTGTGGTTGCAAAGGGACTCATTCCCCCTCCTGATTTGTCCTACATGAGATGATGTCTGAGGTAGTCAAGGGAGCAGCTGTCTCCATGGCAACAGTGTTGATTGGCAGCTCTGGCAAACATTTTGGGTTAATTGAGGAGGTGGGTGACACCAACTGAGAAGCGTGAGGGAGATACGATGCACACAAAAAGAAGCACTTAGCAGATGAATAAAGTGGAGACTGGTACGAGCTCAACTTTGGCTTGAAAAACAGGTGTGGAGGTTTGTTTGTGTGTTTGTGTTGAAGGATTCGCCCTCTTTTCGATATCTCGCCGGACTACATCCTCGCACATTATTTGTGCCAAGTCAAGTGGTTGGAGTCTGACAAACAGATCTGGTTTACGGGCCTATTCTACATCCTTTATAAAGAGCCTTTCATCCTCTGCGAGATCCTTTAAAACCCTGCTGTAAATTCCTGCGCAGAGGCCCCCGGGTGCTCGTCATTTTCAAGTTTCAGTGATAAGGCTGAACTGTTGACCTGCGAGCGCCCTGGTCTTCAGAGACATTTAAGAAGCCCACAATGTCCCGACAAATCAGAGAACCGGTGTAATGGAGAAACGTTGCGACGGAAAAGAAAGGAAAGGATATTCTACAGCGGCCCTGTGATGCCCCACAGCTGTCGGCTTGACCGAGAATATTCACTAAATACAAAAGCGTCTCTCAGCGATAATGCAGGTAATAATCAGGTAAATAGCAGCTTTTAAAGCAAGTAAACAGCAAGTAAAACATATTAAAAAATGAAATCAACATCCTTTTTGTTCAAACAAAGACTAAATAAGAAGCACTATAGTTCTGCATGACCCACAGCGGCGTTGGTGATATCTAACTGGCAAAGCAGCACATTTAGAAAACACCTTTTCGGTACCTGAGACGTGAAACCAGTCATATAAATCGAGCTGCATTTAATCCATTTAAAGCTCAACTTTCAAGCTCCTCACATTGAACCAGACGTGTGTATATTTAGCTGCCTTCAAAAGCCTTCAACTTTCCGCCGCTCTACTTGAGAGCCATGAAGACTGTTCAAAGATTTACCAACACCCCGCTGCTGCTAATGACAACTGAAGACCGCAGCGTGTGCTTGACAAATTAGTTTTGCATCTCATCATATATCAAACAAATCTGTCTCAAAAACACTTCACAGTGTTTTCTTTTCTTTTTTCTGCCTCCGATCGAGTTTCTGGGTCGAGTGCTCGGGGGGGGAGAGAGAGAGTGAGAAAGGTCCTCAGACTTCCTCGTGTTTAATGATAAATGTGTCTCATCTGGAGCTGTAAATGTTTCACGCAGTCTAAATAAATGAGGTGCGTTCTCCTCGCTTCTCGCTCCAAAACCGTGTTTGTCTCCGGCTTAGTTTTGATTACAGAGACACAGCGAGGCGAAACCGGCGTATACTCGTGAAGGAATAATCAGCTGTAATAGAATGTACGGCAACTTCACTGACTGCAGTCAGGAAATATGACACACACACATCTGTGTATTGGGGATCATGTGTGTGTGACTCTACCTGGAACGTAACGTATTGTACTTAGAGGTATTGATAAACTATAGTAACTGCCACAATAGTGCTTTGGAAATAATAAAACATAATGTTTGTTTCATTTTGGCCTGAGAATAAATGACTGGATAAAGCATTATGTTGTGTCTGACCGGGTTTGTCAGGGAAGGATTATGAATATTCATTTATTAGTGTGATGTTGTGTTGACTTCCTCTGGTGGGGTTGGTTTAAAAGTGACATCATCTTGTTAGAAAGATTATAAACACAAATGTGGAAAAATATCTCTGTCTTTCCTTTCACTTTAAATTCACCGAAAATGGAAATAAATCAAGAAGTCCATATGTGTTCAAGCATATCTGCAATGTGAACTGTGCTGCAGGATTTCCCCGCCACTGTTGCAATGCATTCTGTGAAATTACACGCCTCCGCAAAAAGACACCGCAAATAAATCAAATGCATGCCGAGCAGAGGAACTTGGCATCCCCCGAATAATTCACCCGTGCTGCTTATAAGCCGGTAATGACTAGTTGTGTGTTCCGTCTCCAGGTGCAACACTTCCTGCCTCTGTGTCATGCCGAGGAATGTGAACAGTTATTGATGTGCGAGAGAACATCACGGGGTCGATGCCACCGATCTGCCAAGAAAGTCACCAGATCGGTTGTTTTCTCTGTCTGGGCTGATATCCCCTACACACACACACACACACACACACACACACACACAGGCACATCCACCTCCCACCTCTGGCTCGTTAATCAATGCCGTGACGTACTCTGCAAATATATTTCCTCACTTCCCCGTCGCTTGACTTTAGGCGCAGAGTCATACTTAAGACGAGGGGCCATAAATTAGGCGCGCACACTAAAAAGCTAAGAGGAAGGTGCTGTACGCGCTTCAGCGACTTGCAATAAAATAGTGCCGTTACGGATGATGCGGTATTATTACGTAGAGAGAGAGGCTAGATGTCGGGGTGTAATAATGTGTATTAATGGGTTTGGTTATGTGTGTTTTACAATGCCTGCAGTCGTGTAGGAATGGTGGAAGAGGAGTAATGATTTATTGTCACTTAGCAGTACACTACAGACGCCGTGTCTGGCCTCTTCTTTACCTCATTTATCTCTTCTCCCCCCCCCCCCCGTTCCATCTCCCTTGTTTCATCCTTCCCTTTTCTTGGTGTTACCTCTGCTGTGGCTCATTCGTATTGTTTCCTCCCTGCCACCCCTTCACATTGTTTTATTACACTGACAAGACTCCCCATTTCCAGCCCTCGCCCCCTGTACTCCCTGACCCGAGGAGGAGGCGAGCGTACCTCCCACCGGCTGTGACCGTTTAACCATCACCACCGCTGTCTGTCGTCCCCACCATGCCTCCCCTGATGGAGACCACACATTTCACGGAGGAGCTTTGGTGGGATTCCAGGCCCGTGAGCTAGCTCCTCTCCTCTCTCGCTGTGGATTTCGAAGAGTTATGGGGGAGAAGGGTGTGTGTGTGGGGGGGGTCATGACCCCCTGGAGGTCTATAAAGCAGGGAATGGGAGGCAGTGGAAGGCAGTACCCCGGCCACATGCCTGCCTGGTGCACTGCTGGGACCATTACTGCATCCAATCCCACGGACCAGCAGCAACAACAGGCCTCAGCGTGACCCAAATATCACTTACACTACACGGCCCTGCTGCAATCAACATGCTCTTCATCACCGGCTGCACGGCACAGTGGAGATCGTGTGGGCCGATCCTTAAAGCACTTTAAGGACCTTCTCTTAGTCAAACTTACATAAAGCGGGAGATATCGGATACCAGTGGAGCACAAACACAGAGAGCTAATGGTTTCATGGTGGTCAGCTGCGAACGAGTGGACGACAGCAACCGAATGAGAGAGGATGGATGGGGGGGGACTTAAACAAAGACTGTTTATGAGAGGGGGGGGGGGGGGGAACAGCAGAATGGTTTCTATGTTCTGTGTCTGTCCTCACAGGCTTACATCTCAAATCAACGTTGTCTAAGTGTATTCCAAAGACATTTAAAGTCTTCAGGGACAGATGAGGTCGTCTACAATGAAATTAAAGCCACGAATTACTGAGAGCGCAAACAAAAACACAATGGGACATTTTATGAATGGTTTTGAATTATGATGATCAACTCGCGTCCTTGCTTTACTAAATCACAACACTTTTACAAGCTCATCAATATTTCATAGGTAGGGCACTGCAGCAAAAACTGTTCCCTGTGTCTATGAGAAAGTGCCGCGCAATCACAAATCCATATATTCCTACTGGGAGCAAATACAGATGTGGGGGTGGAAGCAGCTCTCAAAACAATAGAGTTCAATAGAGAGATGCAGGTTTGAGTCCCTAAAACCTGCAAATGATTTTTTGCACTTCCGGTTCCCTCGTCTAGAAGTCAATGTTTGTTTGTTAGGAAGTGTTTGGTTAGATGCCTGAAAAAAGATCTTTGGTCAACGAAAGAGCTTAAGGGAGTTAAACAGTTTGCGCTACAATATAAAATGTGTCTATAAATACCCCGCTCATGTGTTTTAAAGCTTTCACAAGGCGGTTGCTAGCAAGTGGCTAAATGAGGCTACGAAACGCCATCACGCCGACTAGTTCTTCTTCACAGCCTCGTGAATGTCGTCATGTGACCGTGGTGCAGTGTGTTTATAGGCTAACGTCAGCTTTTTACTCTCACTGTTTGCATTCAAGCTTCAAATCATAAAAGTGTTCATTGCTGTAGATTCTTCATGAACGTGTTAAACTTATTGTCTGCAATGATTCAAAATCCAAAATAAAAACATGTCATTTGGTTTTGGGGGGAAGAAATATGTCATCTCTGCGGCACTTAATGTGTCGTGAGAGCGTTCTTCGCTGTGAGAATGTCTTGTTCAGGGACGTTCTTTCAAGCTGCACAAAGACATAGCACAAGGCATTGTGAGGCAAGTGAAGACGAAGACGAAGCGAGGACTTCTCTGCCTGTTTGGCCTTGTCCTCTTCCACAGATAACAATGTGCGCCAGGCCAGCTCTGACTAAACTGAAGATTACAAACCACAATTATTCCCTGTATTAGGATGCTGTCCTGTGCAACAGCAGGCACTAGTTGCCTCGTGTGGCATCATGTCTGCAGCAGGAAGGTGTAGACCGACTCAGATAAATGTTTGCATTACAACCTGCGAGGTAAACCAACAGTGTCTGGCTTTAGTTAAGTCCAGAGGCGCTTTGTGGTCCTCTGTGGAATGCAAAGTCCTTCTTTGCTCCAAAGCAACCGGCCCTCCGTCTGTTTGTTTTGTAGCCATTACAGCCACTTAGCTTGACAGAGCACTTTGTTTCCCTTATCTCCTGAGCAGCTAAAAACATATAAGTGTTCTTCAGCGTCTGTTCAACCTTGGGTTTAACTCCTATCACCGCTGTTTACTCGTGACACAGATCAAAGACCGATTGCTTTTGACTGAGCGCTCGTAAAAAAAGAAAAAAAACACGGCACACCTCTGTCTGCGAAGGACTTTATGGGTTCATTCCAACAGGGGGAAAAGAAACGTCATATTTCAGCACCTTCTGACAGGAGGAAGACATCCAAACAGAGCAGGGTGGAGAGTAATAGCAGGAGATAGTGCAGGGAGACCAATATTTATCTGTCTGCCTGATCCGCCCGGTGCGGCTCAAAGTCGGCACTCGGTAAGCGAAAAAAAGACTTGTCGACATAGCGGAGCGACTGCTTGTTGCTACGGCAACCGGTCAGCGGGGTGCTGAGGTGTGATGGACAGCGTGTCGTTAACAATGAGAGATGAGTCCACCCCCCCCCCCCCCCCAAGTGGAGATAGCGCTGCCCTGTAGGAGCAAGGAGGGGGGGGGGGGGGGAGTCATAGAGGAAGCTGGTTATCAGTGGGGGAGATAAACCTGTTGAGACTGTCTCACCATCCAGGTGTTCAACGCTCCGGGGTCTGATTTACTTTACAAACACGGCCATCTTTGTTGCATTGCAGTCAACAGCAAACCAAAAAAAACTATAACTAAAATCAGATCTCGTTCTGCAGTTAAAAACCAAATACCAAAAACCCTCTTTTTTTTCTTAAAGCATCCTGAACCCCATCTGAAGAGCATGGCTGCATCAGAAACTCTTTGGTATTAAACCTAAGTACCAATTGTACGTGAAGTTATTCCACAACAGCTTCACTTCAAACACTGAAACACTGAGGGTTAGAAGGGAATTTGCAGATAATTAGACACACAGAAAAATCAGTGAACAGTTTTAGGAGCATGCAGAGGGGTGTTTCTTTTAAAAAGTACAAATCTTCAGAGGGGGGCTTGTGTGTCGTTAGGGTCCGAGTAGTTTAAGATTCATTCCTTATGTTGTTCATGCTGAATGACTTACTTCAAAGAAACGTATACTCACACAAAACACGAGATTGAAAGCGGTGTTTGTGGAGAAACTCGGATCTGTCCAATCGATCCTCCATTAGTCAACAGAATGGTATCGGTGTTCGTCGACTTGGGGATTTCTTTGGTCGAGGACGCTCAAACTCGACTTCAAAGAATTATGGTTGATGTTTTTGGGTGTACGGAGACAATTACGGACAATTTGTGGATCTTGAATCGCGTCTTAATTGCCGTTTGTGTGTGAAAGACCGAGGGACAGGATGTGTGTATGCGTCCGTGTCTTTTCAGTCTGAAAACTTTTTTTTATAAAAGGAAGCTCACAAAGCCTCTGGACTGAAAGGCATCAACAGGTGGCAGAGAGGAACACTGAAGGCGGGGACAAAAGTGAAACGTCCTTGTCTCGGAAACCAAAAGAACGAGTGCAGACGACAGGAACCGACGGGAACAAAATGATAGATAAATAAACAGATAGAGAGAGAGAGAGAGAGAGAAGGAGCGAGCCGGCTGAGGCACAGAGGGATTGATTCACAGGCGCGCTGCGCGGTTGGCATGCTAATCAAGCCTGTATGTGGTCGCGGGCAGGGTGAGAAGCGGGTGTATGAGGCGGCTTCACAGGCAGCCATTTGCCAGCATTCAGCTCCCATCAATATCAGGACCGATTAATGAGGAGCAGAGGGGAGAGGGCAGAGAGGACGGGGGGTCGCAACGGCCAGGTGTCGGAGGAGGCACAGAATGAGAATAAAGAGGGCGCGGGCAGTGATCCGCGAGGAATTCCAGCCGAGCGGCAACAAGAGTGGGGGGGGCTGCTAGTCACGCACTACAAAAAATGCCTGTTTAAAAAACTTGGTTCTGTTTTCTTTTTCTTAACACGCATCTTATCGGCCCAAATGAGGGAATGGGCCACAATCCTTAAAACAAAAGTGTTAACCTCTTACCATTCCCACTACAAATAGCTTTAAACTCCTATCCAAGGCAAGTGCAAGTTTTAACCAATACAGCATAGTACTGCAATATTGTATCGATACACAGGTCCCAAGTAAAGATATGTAATTGTCCAAACTTTTTCAGAGTATAAATGCTTCTTTCTTTTGCTTTTTCAGTCCACTTGATGGTGTTTTTTTTCTTTATGGTGAAGAAATCATTGGTCAAGTCAAGATCATTGGTGATGTCCAGTGAATCATCGGCAGGAAGTTGATCAAAACAAACATGGAGTGTTGGTCGGTCTGTCCGCTTGACCAAAAGACGTATTTTGCTGCAATAAAAATGAGTGAAAACTTAAATAAAACAGATGTTGACAAACTGCGTAATTTGCAGATTAAAAAACTGTAAAATCGCAATATATGTGATGGCAATACTCTTTATTTTTAAAATTGCAAAAAGATGGTATCGTGACATAAATATCGTGATGATATGGTATCGATGGGCCTCGGTGATTCCCTCCCCTAGTCTGAACTTTATTAAAAGCAAATGCCTGTCGATAACTAAAGCACCATGAGGCGTTACCAAGTACAACTTTCATAACTATACCATAGAAAATGAATATTTTACACATGGCTCGGTCTTTACATGAAAGGAGCAGGCACTATACCTTCTCATGAAACATTTTATCTTCTATACTTTCTACTTCAAATATACTATTTCTTCCACAGACATTCATAATCATGCACGTGCAATATATCTGGAACGGTTTCTTTTCAACCCTCCAGTATGCCGTAACATTTATTAACGTGTGTTTTATCTGTGAGTATATTGTCGGCTCTGGACAGGACATCGAAGCTCTTATTGGCTCAAATGAGGCGTCTGAGTGCAGCCGCCATTTTGATTAAAAAGATATCGACAATGTTTACATGTGAACTGGAGAAGTTGGTGGAAGATCAGCAAATCTGCCAGCTAAATTGAAATAATACAACAGCCGTCTGGGTATTTATTGATATGATTATGTCTTTTATGTTAAATATTTGACTGGGTTGGATCGTCTGGACCTTTTCCAATGTAACAAGACCAGTGGATTACTAATGAGGCTTCAGAGGTGAGTTGCCTCAATGTAATAATCAGATGTTTGCTTGTTGGTGGTCTGGCAAAGACTCTTTCCAAAGAGACATCGCATGAGGAACCACTTCAAAATAGCAGCTGTCAACATGGAGCAGTCGTGCGGGGCGGGCCGCTGAAGTGTTAAGGAATGAAAAAATGGTACTTGTTTATAATGTTTCTCTGTATGTTTATCAAATCGAAACTCTACTACCATCAGAGCACATGTTCTACAGGAAGAACAAGGCTTTAGGAGCCAGCATTGGATTACGTGACTCATTAAGGTTTTCTTGCCGCGTGGAAGACACAAAGACATGACGCGGATAAAAGAAGGGGAAGTACGGCTAGATGTGCGAGTGTCTGTGTGGGGCCTTTTTAATGTGTTGGGACGGAGGTTTAAAGGCTAAAATCATGTTTCGCCTTTGAATAGTGCCCCCCCCCCCCCCCCCCCCCCCCCCTCTGGAGGGAAAGGTCCCAGTATGGATGACAAAGGGTCGTGTTCTTTTAGGCATCTACGAGCCCCGAGGTTGTGTTTTATTGCCGGTCGTGCCTGTTGTGCATGTGGGTGGCCGTGCGAGGAGTTATGGGTGGCGTGTGGATACGTGTGTGTGTGTACACGTATGCGTGTGTGTGCATGAGTGAGTGTGTATGTGGGGTGTTGGCATGATGCGTGTGTCTGTATGTGTCTTGGCACAACAGAACGACATTAGCGCGTAGTGTGTGAGAGAGAACTGTGGGCCCAGGAGAGCAGGGATTTCAGGGGGACCACAAAGGGGGGAGGGGGGTTACAACCCCAGAGTGCAGTGACTCGCCAGGTCATGTGACCACTGGTTCTCACAGGGCCACTGGGCAGTTGGAAACAAGAGGGCAGCATGTTAGGGCTGCATGCCTGTTTCATTGTTTGTGCAGGGTGCCTCACTGCTGAATGCAGACAAATCAATCCTGAAACATCAGCATCGACCCAACGGCACAAACCCCGGACCGGCCGAGGCGGGACAGAGGCGGCAGTGTGCCGGAGTATCTCTGGGAGAGCGCTCCCTCCTCATTTATCTGTCTGTGTGCCTCCTCTGTCTCCGGCTCTTGGTTTCTGTCGGTTCCTGTTGTCTGTTTCTGGTGAGAAAGGACAGTATGTCTCCGTGCTTCTCCCTCTGTGTGCTCGCTCAAGAGTTCTCCAATGTGCTCTGGGGGAGAGGTTGTAAATCCGACGATGACTAGAAAGGTACTCCATGTAAAAAATGCCCAACGTACGAGCTGCAGGGACACAAAGTGCTCATTTGATATCCTCGGATTACGTCTCTGGTCCGACGCCCAGCAGGCGCATTCCTTCTCTGACGAAGTGCAAGACGGCAAGAGAGCGGTACATCAAGACGGCATTACAGTATTACCCAGGGTCGCATAAAAACCTGTGTGATTGTGTTACCAAAGGTAAATGTTAACTTAGCAGACTGACTGGGAAAGCACTCAGATTTAAAAGGCCCCGTCCAGGATCGCAGTTGGAGAAGGGAAACACCCGCATATGCTTAAGCCTCAGAGCTTGCTCAGTGGATTAGCGTCTTGCTCTATCGGGCGATGAGGTGCTAGCTGGTAGAGATTAATGTCACTCATCTATCTTGAAGCTACGCGGCCATCAGGGATCCACACCAGGGACGGCAAAAGGCCACGTCTCTGACCGAATTGGCTTCCAGAACCTAAGCATGTATTCTGTGGCTTTTGACTACATTTCAGAAGCCACAGAATAATTTGAAAGTCTTGCTCTGAGACCCACTCGGCCCGCCAAACCGGCTGGCGGCGAAGTCTTTTTCGCTTTTCCCAATCCACCGCGAGCTAAAGATATCACAGATCGGTCGAGGTAGCCCCCCCTCGGCTCCTGATCGCTCCGCCGAGTTCTCGGGGTTGTACTGGCGGTTATCGCAAGGTCAGCTTTCTACCATCGGCTAAATTAAACAAAATAAATAGGGGGGGGGGGGGGATTCAGGCAGGACTCCTTGGGAAATAAAGGCCACCGCAGCTGTGAGAAAACCGCAAGACACAAAGGTCGCCTTGATTTCCAGACAGCTCAATGATTCCCAAGGGTGGGGACTGGGCCTGGAGAGGACAGTGTTGGGGGGGGGGGCCGACTCTGACAAGTCCTCTCTCTCTCCCCCTCTCTCTCCCCGGTGACCTGAGAGTGTCGGGGCCTTCTCTGAACAACCAGCCCCATGCGCCACATTGAGGCGAGGGCTAAAAGGTTAATTGAAGCTCTGCGCTGTGCCTTCCCTCTGTGTAATTCACTGTGGTTAATGCACGGAGGTTACTGTCAGACTCGTTCACTAATTGTCCAAAAGCAGTAAGTAATTAACCACATCCGCACAAATGTGTCTGGAACTGTACAGAACACGGGGGGCTGTGTCCGGACAACTATGTCCCACTTAGTCATGATGCAGCCATCTCAGAACATCAGCTCTCTCGTTACACTGTCAGCCCGACTCAAAGCACTCCGTGTGCTTTCTCTGTAAAAGCCCACTCTGCCTCTGCGTGTTGAATTCTTCCACGCTTTTTTTACTTAGAATTTCTGAGGACAAGTGCTCTCCTCCACCATCAGGAAGCAGGATTGCTCGTTGGGGAGAAGACTTCAGAGAATGAAAGCCTTGTCGCTCAAAGCCCCCCGCCCCCCCATCCTGAAAGTCTCCACCTGAAAATACACACACAAAACTTAACATCAAGAGACAAGAGACAAGCCAAAGGGATTACAGTGTACTCTCTTATAATGACTAACAATCCGATATCCAGGCTAAACTTATCACGTCTTCTTTCTACCCCCCCCCCTGTCAGCCACAGCCCGTCTGGCTCTGTTCCCTGTCAGACAGCTCCTGTATGCAAAGCCAGCCTCTCTCTGAAGTGAGAGTGCCCTGTAGGTAGCTAAAGCGCTGCTTGTGTTATCTTTGTTTTGCAACAGCGGCAGATTTTCAAAAGACCCCCCCCCCCCAAATAAATACCAGAAATTACAAATATAATGTCAGAGTCTATAAGACTGTCGAGGGGATTCAAATTGAATGGAGCCTCCGTTGTATTTTCTTTCTCGACGATATGGACGGCCTGATTCCCCCCCGACGACGTGCGGCCCGCTTATCTCTCGGTGTGCGTGTGCATTAATGTGCCCGTGTCTTCTCTCTGCTGGGGTGTGAGTCTGCATACGTTGAGCACGTTCTGCCGATGACCTCGTGTCCTTGTGCGTATGTGACGTGTGTGTGTGTAGGTGTGTGTGCTCAGTGCTCGCGGGTGCCCGGCCTCTTCCCCCCGCTCCTTCTTGACAATAGTTGTATGTACATTTTAATCTTGGATTACTCGGCTGACTCAGAGGAGGGTGCATGCAGACAGCCGTTTCACTACCCAGAAGCCTGAGCGGGAAAAATCATTACCGTGCGCCTTCCTCCCATTTTAGCGCCGCTAACTCGAGGCGTCTGCAAAAGCACAAAACCATCCAAACTGAACCGAGACCCATCCGGGGAATGTAACGGATTCATTCTTCCCTCTTCACTGCACAGAAGGAGACGGGAAACAGCAATCCAATTGAAAGTTGCCTCCTTTGAATGAAGGACAATGCTGGCACCGTCCAAACTATTTTTTTTGATGAGTACACAAACTGACAATAATTGCAATCACATCAATTAAAAATCACTTTCACCCTTAAGGTGTAATAAGATTTCCAATGTCATGTTTAAACAACAGTCTCCATATTTTCTGAGGGCATCGTTGGGAACTAATTACAGCAAAGTCAAACTCGCCTGCGGTTAATTGTTATTTATGAGGCTGAATTCATTTTGTGGAAGTTGAGGGCTTCTTTGAAATGTGCGCTGACCTTGGCGATAGGACGCCACACAGTAATGCATTCACACCTTTGGCAGATTTTATGCAAACTAAACTGAATATTTGAGCAGGTTTTTTCGCTCGGCAAGGTTACATTGTTGGAGGGTTTCTACTATTTCTTTCTGTGACTCTTGATTCCGTTTGCTTTGTAGACGCTCCTATCTCATGACTTCCCACTCTGCTACTGTACGGAGACAAAGTATCACAAACCGTTCAAAACATTTAAAACGTATACGAACAAATGGGATGTTTCCCCATGTTGTCGGTTGTCGCCGACATCCAGCCCGATGAATGGAAATGCGACTGCGGCCATCTCCTGGGGGAGCGCAGAGGGATTGTGGGTTGTAATTAATTTACTGCTAGATTACACTGGATAATGCCCGTATCATTGCAAAATTAGGCTGACAGTGGTCCCGGTGTGGACCGCGTGTCAATACACGCAGGCAGACGTGCATTAGTGCGTCTGTGGAGGCCGCGTGGCCCTCGAGACGTCCGTGAGTGAGAGCTGGTGTTTGATTATACACCAGCAGATGTACACGCGGGCACACCACCTGCATAACTCAGAGAAACCAAACAGCTGGAGCATAATGATGGAGGCTCAGTGTGTGCCCCGAGGCCATGTGAGTCTTAGCTTTACAATAAGGATCATCAAAAGAAAGCTCATTAAGGGGACACAGGATTACAGTACCTTCCCTAAATATATTGTTTTGTGTCACTCATTCACTTCTTCTAAACCTGGAACGTTGCCGTCCTTTTAAGGAGAATGGAGCTCAGGAAAACGCTCTGAAGACTGATGTTGCCTTGTAGAAGAATGATTCCAGTCACTTCCCCCCAGTGAGGCGTACATTATGAATCAGATCTACTCAGCATACACAGGTACGGCTCTCGGTATCAGGACTGGAAAGGTCGGATCGCTGCGTCCCTACTGAGTACACCACCTCAGAAAGTCCTACATGAATATAAAGCAGCAATAAATCGTACACCTATATCTTTAATACATTCTGCTTCATACTGCTGAAAGTTGCTGAGTGGGAGAGAAGTGACCAGAGTCTCTATTATTACGGCAACTGGTCCTCCTTCTTTATTCTAGGCTCAACGAAGCAGAAACGTGAAGGAGTCATCCGTCTCCAACGTTTGCACATCACAGCCCGTCGCCGCTGCTCCGACCCGGACAAAAGGTTTTCAAGAGGAGCCTTTTCGGAAACCCTAACAGCATCGCGGCCCTCTGTCCTTCCTCTCACTCTTTTTCTGTCTTTTGATTTGCACTCACACAAAGGCAGTCAAAATGCAAAAATAATAAAATGCTTGACTAATGAACAGACGCTCTGCATAAACTTCTCGGTTGCCTCTTTTGTCCGATTAATACCTTCATGTCTTTCACCCCCCAGCACCAACCCGACATCGCCATCCCAGACAGGCCTTAGTCCTCATTATACGCAGCTTCCACTCTAGTTCCCAAGATTAGGCAAATGAGGTCGATAGACCCCACTCCCTTTTCAAAATCAATCCTGACATTCACCAAAAAGTAAGAAGCACTTAATAAGTACTATTTTACTTCCTCGTATAATCTCACATTGTAGTCTGATTTGATGTGAGCCACAATCACGGCAAGTGCCTCCTAAAATATCCTCCTCTTTTTTGTTCTTCCTTTCTTAAATCCTCGGTGATAGATTGAGAATGAGCATTCCCATCAGTGACAATAGCACATTCTGGAGCAGAGGGGGAAAAGCCCCGAACACAAAATCAAGGCTCTCCAAACCGAACGCATCGCAAACATCATCGAGCATCAATGGAATCGCTTCCTGTCGTTTCAAAAGCAGCGTGCAGTAATTCAGTACTGCTCACTTATTCCGGCGGCTGATGGAGGAGAAATGCAGCAGTTTGTGGGAAGATCACAGATCACCGTTGACCTATAGCGGCAATTGCATGCTTAGAAGTATAGGCTGTAATAAAGTGCATGCATTAAAATGTCTGAAGTATAGACGTATAGCAAAATACACGATGAGCCATAATAAAGTGGGCACTTGGATCCAGTTTTTGTTTCAATTCTTCAGGGACAGTATTCACCACGTGTGTGTTTACCATCATGGACACAGATGCATTTTCTTGTACTGCCGTCGTGTATTTTCTAATGAAAGATTTACTGTAAACAATACACTGTCAACAAATTCAGACCAGATGAGAGGGCTTTGAATCACAGCAGCAAGTCAAAAGCAAAAAAAAAAAAATCTTTATATGATTGGCCACATTGCACAAATTGCAAGTTCATTTAGACTGGGTTCAGTTGCACGCATTCCATTTCCAATTTTACTTCCTGAGCACAATAAATACATTTGCTGGGAAAAGTCCAATCTTTCCTTATCAGATAATGAAATCTCATATTCGGGAGTCCCATATCCCAGCTAGGACTGCATCCCAGCAACCAGGATTTTCCATCAAACAGCTCCGCAGCACATGTTACAGCAGCACACAGAATGGTACTGAGCCGCAGACAGCTGTGGAGCTGATCACAGCTCTGTGGGTCCTCCAACAGCCTCGTGCTGCATTCACATGGAATCAGAAACACCATGCATGAAGATGTGTTCCTTCAAATAATATCCCGTCTGCCGTGTGCCTGATTCCATATCGATGCAGCATCAACCGCCTTCCACCTTTTAATTCCCACCAGCCGTGACATAGTCAGCTGAGAGAGGGTTAAAGGTCAGGACCCCGATGTACGTCACTATAGGGAGCGGGAACCTTCGGCAGTCATCAATATAAAATCAATTCAATAAGATGCTGCCCTTGTATTCATGTAAGAGTGTTTATCTTTCATGGGACAAATGTTTCCGTTTGTCTCAGGCTTGTATCGTTCACGTTACCGCAGCAGTGAGTACAATTGTATTAAAGAACTCTGGACTCCCTTCACAAATCATGAGTGTGTTCGCATGCAATGGGAGTCCGAGCACAACGTCCTTGAAAGCGGTGTATGTTATGAGCCAAGTCAAACTCAAATGCATTGCCTTTGCAGAAGATGTGCAGTGTCTGGGTATTGTATTTGTGGCACATCCTCCATCTTTTTTCCATGTAGTTTAGCAGAGAAACTATCGTTTTGATCTGCAAGATTGAACTTTTGAGGATTGGGAGGAAAAACCTCTGTTATGTAGGTTTCTATGGATGGAACAAACACATTGATTCTGAATGGAGTGCCCAGTGAACGAGGGTTCAAAGCATTCAGTCTCACAGAATACACATCGACCATGTGCTGCCTGTGACTTATAGATCCTAAAGACTGAATACTTTTCATCACTCGTTGACAGACATGAGCTGAAAATGTAAAAGTTAGCGAACCTGATGGTTTGTTACCCGGAAACCGTCTGAGGAACCGATTGGAGAAGGCGGGCACTTTCAAAAAAATACTTGGCAGTTGATTGGATGAACCACATGTCAATCAAACTCTCGGGAGAAGAGCGAAAACATCTTTGCCGTGGAGAAAAGCCTTCAGTGCTGTTCTTTGCTCTTCTTCCAATGAATAAATACTCTCCAGCATCTATACGCTAACCAGACGCAACTAACTGGACAAAAATAAAAGAGTCCTGAGGATGATGAAACAACTCTCTCCAGCTCACAGCATTAACCTTGATGTACACATGAGAAGGAGCAGAGAGAAAATAGTTGTTAACCCAGACAGAGCTCACTGCTTGACACTTGCTCCCAATTTATTTTGCTCGTGGGAGCTAATGTGGAAGAAAAAGGGGGAGGCTAACTCACTGTCTAATGGCTTCATGAACAGTACTTTGGTGGAATTCAAGAGGCGTGCATGAAGGAGACGTGGCGCAGAGGATGTGTGTAAACCGGCCAATAAATCCAGAGCTCTGGCTGCATTCGTTTGGTTTATATTTGTCTGGTTTCATCCCTGTAGAGTAAGACGTGACGTATAGTTGGCAGGTAGAACCTCTTGCTTAAATCCGCTTAATGCGGGGAGATGTTGCGGCCCTTTCAAACTTGGGAGATAAGTGTGAATCCTAAGCAGGCAGTCAGGATAATAACAATTCATCATACACAGCTATTGGTCCGCTCCGAGCTGGACGGCCGCCAAAACAGCACTTTCAAGAGAGAAAAGACACCTTTGCCTTTTAAAGGAGCCATAAATCCCATTGATTGGAGTTAAATGCTTTCATTCTGTGGATACCAGCTATTACACCGGGCGGCGTGTAAAAGGGGGGAGAGATCATTCAGTAACAGCGAGGTACTCAACTAATGTTCATTTTAGATGACGTCAATATTAGGCTAAATGTGTAGAGCAGTACAGCAGATCAGAGGCTTCTGAAACCTCTGGAAACATGACTGTGCATATTTCCAACACGCAGCAAGTGTCTTCACCTTTGTTCTGTCTGGTTAATCCCCCATATAGGACACATAGGACACATAGGACACATCTGTATCCTGACCTTACATAGTACACTTTGCAGAGAGACAAAGGACAATTCAACAAATGCTGGTTCATGTCAGCATGAGGCAACATCAGCACCAGCCGCCTCAGTGTGTCCCAGAAAGAACAAAGAAAGACACGGCGCATGTTGCGTCTACGGCTCTCTCACTGGAGGGAAACAGTATTTCTTGTCTATGGACCACTGAGGATATTTTTAGCATCTGCTTATTGCAGCAGAGCTCCGACACAGCTTTGACCTGGAAGACGGCTTTTTTTGGGGTAAACCGTGACACCAAAGGACCCGTGAAAGCTTTAATTGAAAGGGTATTACTGACAGAAAAAGAACTGCACAGACAATCATGAAGCTGATGGTGATACACGGTTTACCCACCAGGTCTGAGAGAAGATAATGAGTGCCACTACACGGCGTCAGACTTCTAATTAGAGTCACTTCAATCCGAAAGAGCAAGCACCGAATAACACCAAATATGTCAAATGCACAGAACACAAACTCGTCCTAATGCATTTCTTTGTTCGTTGTGACATTTAAACAGTGGCGGCTGGTGGAACATTTTCTAGGGCCATCCAATTAATTTCAGCAAACATCCCAGAATAATTTAATGCAAAAACAATTAAGGTATCAAACACGCATTACTACTGTGAGTCGGGTCAGGGGTCCACTGTCCGCCGAGCTCTTGTTACTGCCTGTGTGTATTATTGCAATAAGGACACAAAATGAAATCAAGGACCTTGAATGTATTGCAGGTTGAATGAGCAATTATTCTATAAGAGCCTGATTGCCTTCACTTGTTAACCGAACAACACGCCAATCCACATCAATGGGTCGGCGAAAGCTAAAGAGGAGGAGTGATGATAGCAACGGATATAATAGACACTAATAATCTCTGCATAACAAGCATTAAAGATAGAATAAAGGAAATTACTTTAATTGCTTGTTTGTATTCATTAAACAGTGAGATCTTTCCTTTTACGGTCATTTAATATACTTTTTGTCGAATGACCAAATGAACAAGTCGTCCCTGAGATGTCCCTTCTTACTGAGGAGTAAGACATTAGCTGAGGCTGTTTTCTTAGTGAGATAGCTGAATTACTGTTCAGCTGAATGGCTTGTTGATTAGCCGTCTGGGACAACAAAGGTCTCGAGTGAAGCCACTACAGATGATCCCTCCCCTCCCCCGAACAGTATGGAAATCAGCACAGCGAAGCCTCTCCGCTCTCACTGAGAGATGTAATGAGCCCGTCGATGGATACCGCGGCTCACCGATCAAATCTCTGCAGTAATCTGTAGATTTTCTTTCAGAGAACCATAAACATGTCGGTCTAAGTGTGCGTATCTGTTCCAAGGAGTGCACGATGTGGGGCAATGATTAGGCGGAGCTGGCCAAATCCCCCCGCCGATGTGAAAGTAGCAAAGCACTGGAAAACAAGGGCAGAGTTCCTTAAGCCACCCCGAGCAGACATGTCACATACTGTATTGACAGAAGGGAAGAACGCTAGAACACGCTGAGGAGAACTTATAGAGCCATATTTCCCCCTCTGGCCAGTGGGCTCAACAGGGGCCGCACGCTGTCCCAGGGCAAGAGAGAGGCCACGCCGGCCCAGTAGGTCGAACAACTCAACAACTCTTCCTTCCACTTGGATTTCTTTCATCTGTAAAATATCTGTTTTCTGTTTTTAAATGGACAGCTCATCTCTGTTGAGGTGTTGCACATGCACAGTACCACAGAACATGGCGACAGGTGAAGACAAAGTTTATGAAACTCCAGTTCCATTTACTGGAGATTAAACGTGACACGTTAAACGATGACGTATAACTTTGCTCTTTGTCGTTATATCACAACAGCGAGTGAATAAATCTAGCAAGTAAAAACTGACTTTGAATAATCGATATCTGGCAAGTGAACAAAAAAAACCTGCAGACATCCACCCCCTTCAATTCCAGACTAATTGTAGAGAAGAGGCGATGATGTGTCCATGATGACCCTACATCTAAAATACCTCCAACACACACACACACACACACACACACACACACACACACACACACACACCTTCCTCTGGTGTCAGGAAATGAACTCCAGCCTACGGCAGCTGAGCCCATCTCCTGAGGCTGGCTGCCGTTCGGTAATAAAGGCAGCACACAAATAAGGACAGAAAATGACGTGCTGACTTCTGCATTTTTTAGGTATTTGGTAATTTATTGCTCGGACTCCATCCTGCCAAGCGTGGCTTTAATAATCAGCACATTAAATACTTGCTGCTGACAAGGAAAAAGGCAGTCGGTTGCAGTTAATTCAGGATTTTGCTCTCCGACAAAAAATATGGGATTATTGTTTGCAGTGAGTCCCTCGGCAATCCCAGACCTGAGTGTAGTGCGCAGGCTGTTTGAGCTAAGAGGAACTAATGAGTCATGCTCTGCTGATGGATCTGCTCTCTGTGGATGTGACGCTGTGTGTTTTAACGGGGACGGGTGGGGGTTTAGGGATTAACCCCTCACTGTCACATAGTCCCCCGACCAAGATGGAGGACAACAGTGAGCGTGTCACGGCAGGTTAACTCGCTCAGGGAGCGAGCGTGTTTACCGGCCCCGTTATCTACACGCCGGAGCATATGCTGCTCGCATGAGCGAGAGATCCTCGTTGTGCAGATGGTCGTCGGTGAGAATCACATCCGACTCCCACTCAGCCGTGCAAACTCCTGTTGCCGTTGGCTGAGGCAAGTAGGGCGACAGAAAAGAGCAACGGCTGGTTCTTACGTTGACTGACTTCAGGGATCATCGGGAGGAAAACAAAAAGGCTCACAATGTCAAAATGACACCAATTTCTCCAATTATATTCATCTATTTATCATGTTTATTTGAAAGTTTTCACCTCACTGAATTATTGACCACCTTTAAAAAGCAACATCTTGCCCACAGCGGGATGATTCATCAACCTCGATTGTGATCGGCCTGTAGTTTGGTGAAGTGATGTAAAATACAGAATAGGGACAAACGCTGGAACAGGAGCGTCCACTCAATCAGTCTATCTGAGCTGGAGATGGACAGCAGCCACATGGTGGGCGGGGGGGGGGGGGGGGCTGTTTTCTATTTGGTGATCACAACATGGACGCCTTGCTGCATGCTGAATACATGAATGTATCTTTCCATTTTTCTGCAGCTCCTCCTGCAGCTCGGCTTGACAGCAGGAGGGCGTATCAAAGAAAACGCAGAATAATCTTGGCTGCAGTGAGATAAATATAAATCCTCTCGACTGCTCACAGTATTTGAGATAATTATCGAAACTGAAGCACAAAAAAGGAAAGCCGATAATTAAAATGGGGGATCATCTGCCGCTGCGTCGCTCTTGCCGTTTGAGATGGTATGAATGTATGAACGAACTCTTGCCGGAGTGGATGAATAGACAGCGAGAGGATATTTGGCCGAATCAAACTGTCGCCATTTGAAGTGTGCCAAAGGCCTGGCTCCACTTTGAAACTGATTGTAGAGCGAAGCGACGAAGGGAAAGGGCCCGTTATCTCTGACTGAGAGCTGGAGTCCTCTCTGGCACCGTCAGAGAGCCGGACACTGAGGATAAAAAAAACGTCGCCGAGCCAGAGTTTTAATTGCAAATGGATGATTAGGGTTCAATGCAAAACTTAATGAATGCCATATTTAAGTGGTTAATCATCATTTGCTTTTCCCACCTACTGCGTTTGTCAATGAAAAGATGATCAAAAAACATATTTCTAAAATGAACAAAAAATTAACAAGATTCTCCTGATATTTCAGACAAGTCCGCAAGGGCAATTACAACTATGAATTTGTGCATAAATTGTTTTCTTGGCATCTACATCGACGTGCTCCTGATTGTGTTTTCAGCATACAGCCGGTCCGTCTTGTGTTGGATGGATGGATGGATTATTAATTTGCACTGCATTATGCTGTATTGTCGTATAGTGCTGTGGCTCAGCACATCAGGCACCTCCATTCGTTATACTTGTACGTCTAGCCGTGATTTGATGATTTGCAGGCTAACCGTTTCCCCGACGGACCTCCGTGACGGCGCCAGCCACGGTTGCTGGGAAATATGTGATCCAGCTGCAAAGCTTGGATATAATGAATGCCTGTTCACTAAACCCAACCACACTTTGCTTCTGACACAACCTTGCACCTTCTCCAGAGGGCATCCCAGAGGAGCAATTCACTGTGTCAATGATGAAGAACCCCCCCCCCTTCCCCCAGCCTCCTACCCCCTTTCTGCAGCTCCCCCAGCCTCTGACTGGTTCTGAGCGTAGGAGTGTGAGGGTAGCAGTCACGTTGCCAAATAAAGCGCTTTGCTAAAATGCACAAGGGGTACTTCCTCTCCCGTTTCCGTTGGGATGCATTTGAACGCGACTCCCAGCTGGTTTGGTAGGTGCTGCTCAGAAGCCGTCGGTACGAGTTCCCAGTGAACAGCTTGTGTTGACATGTTTTAAGTGTGTGCACGGTGCATGAAACCTTCCCACCGAGCATGTTTTTGGTTGCGCCTGGGAGTTGAGATCTGGGATCTGGGCTGTGGCCGCAGTGGGAGGAAGAGGAAGAGCTCAGGGAGGAAGGTCGGGACTAAGCCGGGACTGGAGCCAGGCAGAGAGGAATGGGGCTTGGACTCTTTCGGGAGGGATGTGGTTGAGACAGCGCTGACTGAGGCCAACTGAGGCTTGGAAAACAGAAAGAAACTAAAAAATCTTAAGTTATTTATCCATGTACTTAGCAGTTTCTAGTGAAAACACATGAAGACATGTCTGAATGTGACTGAGATAGTTGCCCTCTCAATGTAGTTTCCGATGCAGTGTCACCCCTTTTGGACGCAACAAGAAAAGCGATCGGTCTGTTTCTTTTGCCAAGATAATACCACCAGCTTTCAGAATCTCTAAACAAGGCTTCACTGGAAGCTAATTACATTATGTCATGGCTGATGTTTTTTTCAGAGGAACATTTCAGTTTGAAGATAAAATGGGGAGTTAAAGTGGACATTTTTTGCCTGGAAAGAAAGTTGATTGAATAGAGATGAAAAGCAACAAAGACGTGGGTTTTTCGAGGAGGAAAACAAAACAAAAAGGGGCCGTTACCGAGAGCTCCAATACTCCACATCTGCTGTAAAATACTCGAGCATGATATTAGTAATCAAGCAAAGTCCTCTGCTTTTGAATAAGAGCTGTTTTATCAGATCCAATTGAGTGATGAAGCTCTACAGACAGCCCATTAGACCTGCTGGTTCTCACCTCCTCCTCACTCCGTGTGAAATGGACTTAACTCTTCCTCCGTCTGATACACGCTGAAGTGAGAAAAAAAAGAAAGAAACACAACACCATTCACCGCACACATCTGGTACTGCCTGCCTGACACCTCCAAAAAAAAAAAAAAAAACACACCCAGCACATGTTTCTTTATGGCCACAGGCACAATCATGTCTCTCCTGACAACCTAGCAAAAGGCCCTTAAATCATGTGGCGCCGGTGAAGTCCTAATCCCAGAGACAGAGTGACAGGTAATGTGTTTCTACGAAGCGGTGCGTTTTCATTCAGGCTCTCTGGGCTGTTAATGGTGCACGTTAGCGTGGGGATGACAGGTGGCGGGCGGTCGGAGGAAGAGAGGCGAGTGAAGCTGTTTTCACGGGACGGGGCCTGGAGCACGACAAAGGAGGTGAAGATGGCGTTTTGTAATTGGGGCGATGAGGCTGTATCATGAGTTAGCTGCTGAGAAGTGCCCTCCGGCTACGAGTGAGAGTTCAGCACACTTCTTCTGTCGGACGGAGGATTAGGTGCTGCTGTGACTTGGTGGGCCGACCGTTTTACAACCGTTGAAATGCAGAAAAACCCAGAGAGCCACTGTTTCCTCAGTTAGTGCTGAAGTAATCACTTTCTGAAATGTATGATCGGGTTCCTTTCACGCTTAAATGACCATTTGTCAAAACATAATGAAATGCTTCCTCTGAAGTGGTGGGGCAGTAAATGCATCAGTGGACATGGTGTCCTGTAGAGGTCTGTACATATTTGATCCCGTACAGTAAGCTGTCCATCAGTACCCCGCTGTCCTGGCTGCTTCCTCACTGTTACTCTGGGTGTCACTGTAAGCCGGACGTCATTATATCCGTCTGTGTGGTGTTTGGAGTGCAGTGAAACATTAAAAGCAGCACACTTACTGGGGATGGAGAGACTCTTCAGACCCTTTTGAAAATTGTACATTGGGGTTTGTCAGGTTGCACTACGCCATCTAACTCCATCACTTCAGTAAACACCGTTTGTGCCTCCGTGTGGCGCGGTCCGTCACTGACATTTTCCACATCACAAATGTGCCACTAGATGCTTCGTCACGACGAATGTGAAATGTTTTGTTGAACTGACAACTTACAGTTCTGGTCTTTATGAGACAAAGCAGAGCTAACCGGTGCTGGTGTTCTTCTGAGCATTCAGAAATGATGTAAACTGTTTTAACCGTAATTACAGCAAGACACTCAAAGCGTGAGTCGATAACATTAGAGATAGATTTAAGAAATGATCCAAAAAGAAACCAGCACTAGTCTGCTACACTGACAGCCCGTCCCTTCAGGCCTTCCCCCAGCAAAATGATATATTACAAACATAAACATATCATAAAGAAGATAAACAACAAACATGACCATTGTTTGTGGCTTGTGGGAGACTCAGTCGTCGGTAGGTAGACAGACAGGTGGGCCGTCCAATCATTTCATTCAGCCAGACTGAACTGTTCATAGCAGCCTTGCAACAGCCCCACATACCAGATTTTTACTTTTCTTTTTCTTCTTTTTGTCAGAGTGTATGATTTATTGATTTCTGCGGATGGAAAGAGAATTTTAACAAATGGGACAAAGGAAAATCTAAAATACAAACCCGTCCTTTAAGAAGCTGCCAGTAATCTTTACTCAACAGAGTGATACTTAAGGCGGCTCAAGACACCTGCCTCAGGCTGCAACATGTACCAGAAGGAGAAGGAACATACATTTCTTTCCTTTTGTGACACAGCACGCCTGTCTTTCAGTATGTGCGATAAGACGCACAGGAGTAAAAGTACGAGGACAAAATGTTAGCTTAAAGGCCATCTTTGCCCTGCCCTCGTGTTCACACCTCTCCACTCATCCAGCTTCAGGCCTCTGGTTTCCATGTTAATGCCATAAACCGACGGCCCCACCCTGCAGGTGTTGGGTGTGAAACAGTGTCGACAGAAGTGTTCATACATCTGTGTGTGTATGTGTGTGTGTGTGTTAGAGGGACACACAGACAGGACTGGAGAGACACAAAAGGAGCATGCTAGTATCTGTGAAACACAGATTAATACGTGTTCATGTCTGTAAGAAGGAACACCGCTAAACACTATTATGGGTCTCAATTTCCATTCCGGAAAGAAAATAGGACACATTACTGTCAGCACTGAGATCAAAGGATTCTTTTTGCGCCATGTGCTGTTTTTGCTGGTTCTCCTGGTGGGAAGTAAAGTTAAGTCACATATTTAAAATGACCCAAAGCCTTTTCATTTTGCTCAGTGAGGCAAAATGAAGCAAAGTCAAAACAACAATTGCATCTTTCTTTGTGTTAAAGCTCTTGAAGTCAACGTGCCCACGGGAAACGATCTCCCATCATGCATTCCTCTTAGCTGGCGATGTGAATAGGTTGAGCCACAGACCATGTGTGCTGGCTAGCATGTGCAGGACATGAGGCAAAATCTGTGTACAGCATGTGTGCATGTGTGTCTTTGGCATTGTGAGAGGCTGTGTCAGCATGGCGCGAGACCTGAGGTCCAGCTCTACCTATTGCATCTCTCAACACCCAGAGAGCAGCGAGACCCCCCGGATGTACTGCCCCCCCCCCCCCCCCCCCCCCCCCCCCGCCAGGGTGTCACACAGATGAGGACAGACGGCTAATCCCGAACATGCTCTTTCAATCACTCCAACTGACAGGCGACTCCTGACAACAGCGCCCCCCCCCCCCCCCGACAACTCTCACAGGGTGCTGCAAACCATTTCTAAAGGGAAGCAGATTGAAGAGGTGGAATCAGGCAGCATGTGAGGGACTGTGGACCGGTTTTTAGAGGTTCCTTCACTGCTGAGGCCATGCCACACATGTATTTGTTCCCTTGTGCTACTGTAAGGCACAAAATGGCATATGCTTGCAATGTCCTTTGATTTACGGATGTTGTGTTAAACGGCTGAAAGGTTTTGCACAGCAATTACGCTCTGTAAACTGACAACAGAGCAGCAAAAACAGAAATATGTTTCCATAAAGATCTAAAGAAAAATGTCAGCAGTTGCAAAATGTTGAAGCTTAGCCAATTAATGGAGTATTCAAGCAACAAATGAGATGAATGATTCATTATTTTTGATTGATTGTTTATGGCATTTTACAAGCAAAATTTTTTTTTTAATTACCTGGTTCCAAATATTCAAATGTGAGGATTTGCTTATATTTCTGAATATATTTGTGTTTTGGACTGCTGGTTGGATAGTGCGAGCGATTCAAAATTTAAATTGTGACCTCCTTTTCTCTATTTTGTGACAACAATTAATAGATTAATACATCCATTTAAACCAACACAGCTGGATTAGTTTGGTAGTTTCTGATAGTTTTCTTTTTACAGTTCTTAAACAAGCCCTCTTTCCAAATGAGTGAGGATTTGATGTGAGCTGGAAGGAAAACGTATACCAAAGCCACGGCTGTTGGCCCGCTTTTATCCGAGTGTGCTGCTCCAGTGCAGGACGAAACAGAGTAGCGCATCAATGTATTTGACTCTCCCAGTCGCTCTGTCTTTCCTCACCCTAACAACGGGTCAGAGACGTGATGGATTGCTCGCGTGTAGCGGTGCTTTCAATGCAAGACAATCTGTGGTTCCTTTATTGACGTCCATGCCTGCTTGTGTTATCCGCAGATGAAATACCTATTTGGACTGTATGAATAATAACATTCAACATGTTTAAACCTTTCGTATGACATTGGTTTAGTTTAATGGTCTCAGCTGGATCTCTGTATTGATTTCACAAGCCCAGCAGGCCTCCTGAGATCCTCTATGGATTTCCCAGCTGCCCTCCCGATTGATCCATTGTTATTCCTCCCCGCCAGAGGAGGGCATGGAAAACACTCATCATTTCCCCATCTCCTTATATAGGCTACCTGGCTCCTGTTTTGTAAGCCACGCTACCTCGCGGGCCCGTATTGTGATTCCAGACATGGTTTTATTGACCCCGGAGGACGCGTATCGGTCTTTCTCTGGCAGCTCTAGAGTCGAGTGTTTCCTGCTGGAAATCTCTGAACAGGTTCGGAATTAGAATAAAACAACGATGAATTGTTGGAGCAAGAGGGGGAGAATGTGTCGTGGCATTAACAGGAGCTCGTACAAGTGCGAGTGCGGCAGATGCTGCTGATTGCCTGCCCCCCCGTTTATCACCGGCTTTGCTGAATGTGAAGCGGCTGCAATGAAGTGTCAATTGATGGGGCTCCGTAAACACCATCATGAGGGTATAATCTTTGCTGAGTCGAGGTTATTGATTTCGGGCCTGGAAGCCGAGGTGCACTGATTACAGCGGTAGGGGGACAAAATACAAACGCTGTCTTTCATGCATCCAGATGATCCCTCTGTTTGAAATAAAATAAACCCTCACAGTATAAGCACTGTAGCGTTCACTGTGCGCCTCCGCCTGATGATCTGGAATATATTGACCGCTGACGGCCTCTGGAGGCAGAGACGTATCCCCTCTAGTAATTTACTTTAATTGATTTGTCAAAACATGAACACAAAGAGCCATTTCATTGTCTGACTCATCTCACAGTTTAGTGTTTAGTTTTAACAGGATTTTGGTTCGATGTGGTTAACACAAGCTTAACAGATTTCAACCTATTTTACATCATATGAAATACATCAGTAAATACCACCTCTCTGGACTTTTGAAGCATTTAGCAAATAAAAAGGTCTCACTGGTTTGTTGTGAGGGAACCAGTGTGATGCTAACTTCCAGGGTTTGGCCTACAAATCAGTTCTTATGTTGCCTTTAACCTGGAAGTGTACTGTATGTATGCAGCTTGCCTTGTTATTTACAGTTGAATTGCTCTTGCATGGTTTTTAAGTTCATTTTTATGTTCCATACTTTTCTAATTATCTTCTAGATTCTTCTGCTTCGCTGTACTTGTTTCTGTCCTGATGCTGCTTCAACACATACACATCCCTTCTGGGGATCATTAAAGGCTCAGTTTATCTTCCCATCTTATCTTTTAGTCCTTCAAATGTCATAATGTCTTCAGGCAATAATAAATAAATATGCCTTTACAAATACGGTTTCAGTCATGAATTGATCTGGAATTTGAATTTGCGGATGCTTAATTCAACATTTTATCTGTTATCTGAGTCTGCTCACTTATTCACGCCCACCACTTAAATGAATCATCAGTTTGTGGTATTGACTGCATCAATAAGTAGCTGCTTAGAACAGCCAACATGCCCCTTTCTCAGGTCAGGGTGTAATGTTTATGTCAGCAACATTTGAAGTCGATGACACACATGGATAGAAGAACACACTACTCATGCACCAACCAATGTTAAATCACTCATTTCATATATCCACTTTTTTGGATCTCCCATTGTCGGGTTTACAAGGTTGCTGCCTCTGATTGAATGCCATTTTTAAATGAATGTATGAAAACACAGGATGAGCTGCCGCTCGCTAAAAACCAGACAAGTCACAGCCAAAGGCCAAATCAGCTAATTGCTTCATGTTAATTCCCTATTCTCCAAGCTAATGCAATTATGTGTGAATAGAAACCAACTTTCACACTTTAGGACACAAAAAGTCATTCTCTCCCTTCCCCCCCTCTGCTTTTTAAAAGTCATACCCTGTTTAATCTATTGAATGTATTCATAAAGTGTCTTACAGTGAACGGGAGATAGAAAGAGTGTTCTCGCGCCTTTGTTTCACCAAAACCAACACTTTATTTCACAGGATCTAGAGAAGTGGGCGTTCGGGTCAAAAAATACCGAAGGAAGATGGGGATTGATGTTGATGTAGCACAAAGCATATACAGCCAACATAAGGCTGATGGTAAAGTCGTCGGTCCAAAAGCATAAGAAGATAATCCGAAGAGGGGAGCTTGATGTATGTTGTGGCTGCAGGACCTGCCTGTATCGCCAACACAAGACAACGGTCATCAGTCACAGCGGAGCAGAGGCTGCCTGGCCACCACACTAGTCAGACACAACATGTCTGCTTACTGGCAGCACCTCGTCCGGGTGTGTTCTCTGTGTCCGAGTGAGGCCGATAGACGGGTCAGGCTCTGACAGCGGGACACTGCGTGTTGTCGGAGCTGCGATACAGCTGGCCAGCCACAGCCAGAGGGGGCAGAGACGAAAGAGACGAGAGATGTGTTGGTGGCTCTTTGCAGCGAAAGATGATGATGATGATGATGATGCGCACAGCGCTCAGCACATAACTACCGGCAAAAAAAAAAAAACGGTGCAGACTGAGAAGCTAGTTTCCACTGATGAGGGAGGAGGGGGGGAGGGGGTCCTGCTGTTGATCTGGGCCATGGTGGACAGACGGCGTGGGTCAGGGAGAAAGAATGGAGGGGGGGACAGCGATGGACAAAAAACAAAAGGCAGATGTCACGTGGGTGTAGAGTCGCTGATAGATGTGATGTGCGGCGCGGCTCAGGTAGAAAAGGCTTCCCTTTGTGATGCAGATGACGACGCAATCAGCCCCGCTTTGTCTCGGCCGATGGGCTCCGCTCCCGGGGACGTTGAGAGCCGGACACTAATCCTCTGGGTTTGTGCTCATCAAGCCAGTGTCACAGTACCTGGGGCGTGTGCGGACGGGGGTCTCTGAAACGAGGTCTGACCTCTCTCAGGCTGCACTCTCCCTCCTCCTCCTCCTCCTCCTTCTGTCTCTCTTTTTTCTCCCCCTAGCTTAGTAGCATTGCTGGGTTGAATGTCAACAAGCGCCATGTTGTTAATGTGCGTGGCTCAATGTTCACATGAAGGATGTGAGAGGAACAGGAGGGGGGGGTCACATTAATCACTTCATCTCCGCCTTTCGAAAAAGAAAAGTCAGATATTGTTTACTGCCAGGATGAGAAGAGGAGCTTTAAAGCAACATAAAGACATAAAACACATTGATTCCACACAACGGCTGGAGAAAGACATCTGTCAAATTAAGGAGACGTGGACAAAATAATTCAGTCGGCAAATTAGGCCTCGATGTCGTGGGGCCATTGTGATTGTGAGCGCTAACACGTTTCCTGTTGTGAATAATATCTGAAAATACATTTCACTGTCCCCTAATGATTTCTATTCCCAACGGCTGATAAATATGACTTACAAAGAGACAGCACGCTGCCAATTAGCATGTGCTAATTAAGATAGCAGGATATAAGAACACCCTTGATCTAGATTCCTGTGTGAAATATCAGACAGAGAGGTTACACTGAGGTAGAGCAAGTTTCTTCCATAATATCAGCAAGAAAACACCAAATGCAAACTTTGTTCCACAGGGTGGATTGAAGCTGGCCCATTGGTCGCCAACTCCCGAAATTAATTTATAACATCTGCCTGCAAACTTGAGTGGGTGTACACAGCAGATCCTTCAGAACAGTTTGATCTGTTGTCCAGTTTTAAAACTGTTAGGATGAGGAGTGCTATATTAAGCACTATAACACCATCATCATCATCATCATACTCTTTCACTTTTTTAACAACGCTGTTTTCCCAACGACAAGCTGAAACAATTCTAGCCCTCCAATCGAACGGCACACCTATCCTTAAAGCGCTGCAAGAAAAACAAACCTCAAGATCCCCAAATCACCCGATCACCCGATCCTCACTAAACAATACATTTCCACACAAGGCACCTTTTCACCACTCACAGCACACAGTAACAAGTTGGCAGCGTGATTTGAAATTGAGTTCTTCAACATGCACGTGTGCTTCATTTGGGTCACTTATTTTAAGCATTAATAATGTCGATTTGGTTTGTTTCCAAACAGTCTGGAGTAGCATTAAGAGAAACTCGTGGGTGGAAAACATGAGCGCCACAAAACAATTTAGACAATCAAGGAAAGTATTTTAAAGTAATTTTGTGTATTTTTCTGGGACTTGCAATTCACTTAGAAATGTAAATCCCACCTATTAAGCACTTTGAGAAGGATGTATCAAATGCTAAGGCTATCATTTAACCTCAGCGTGTTTGTTTTTTCCCCAAGTCTAAGCGGGTTGGTTACAGCTTTTTATCTTTGTGTGGTTAAGATTCATGAGATTGTAGAAGAAGAGATCCTGTCAGACTTCCATCGCCAAGAAAAACATGTACTCCTCATGGCTGTGAACCCATAAATATATCTGTGCTGATATGAATCACAGCTCTCAGGTTCTACTTTTCTTGGGGATAAACAAATAAATCAACCACAGTGTGATTGATTTTCTCCCCAGGTCCTGTGCTTTTATCTGTTACATGTTTCCAATCGTTGTACAAATATCATTCGTAATGAACCAAGGAAGTCTAAAAGCCTCATATTCACTGTTAAAGGTACACTGTTTTCTGTTGACATCACGCGCCGGCAGGAAAGCCTCGTAGCACCTGTTGATTATGAAAATATTTTCATTTTGTGATAGCATCATATCTGACCAGCTGGTCTCTGCAAACCAAACGGGGCTGATTACGGACCAGAGAGACAGAAGATTAAACACCTGTTCCTTCTTTCAGAAGCTATTAATAACAAAAGCCACTCTAAATCGGCAGTATGTGAGAATTGCTGATACAGTACCACGAGCACACTGTCCACACACGTATAGTAATATTAAGTGCTAAGCCACTAGGTACAGCTCACTCTCTGGCTTGGCTTCTGAGGCTGTCATTGAGGAGGTTCGACTGTGTTTTTAAAAGTCTAATAGTACTTCCCAGGACTTCGGTGAACTGATCCTTCCACTCTGTGCTCTGTAGTGCACTCATGGAGGTGAGTGTAAGCAAACTTGACACAAATATGATACGCAAACCGAGCATGTGGATCTGGGGGAGTTGTGCTGCAGCAACAACCAGAACCCAAGTCCTGTTCCCAGTAGTGACTAGTCACAATGTGCTTGGGGACATAGTAACAACACCAGCCCTCATCAGCCTGTTCAATCAACTTATGTGTGGGAAACAACTGAGTTGTGTTGTCGATCACACACTTTCAGTAGCAGACAGTTTCTCATACGCCAATGATTACCTTTTTGGTCCACGTTAGGCTATTATTTGCATTTCTTTCCCACCGGTGACGACACCTGACGACACCGAGCACGATCCGACGCCAGTGAAATAGGTCATAAATAATTCCCTTTATTATATCTATTTTATATCGCTTTAAAAACATATCCTTCAAACAACTGTATTCATTCAAGTTTTACAAGATAACATTCGAACACATCATGATAATGCAATCTTTGCTCAATACTCACTTTTACAAAACAGAGCCTGAACGCAACATAATGTGACTCAATGCAACCTCTGTGCGGTAGGTGTTAGCTCCGTTAGCGCCACCAGCTAACATTAGCTCTGCTGCCCATTTCAACATGGATTTGTTGTTCGCAGTGTAGCATTTTCAGCGGTGTCTAACCACAGGTGTGCACCACTGGTTTGCACGTGTGCAGTACGGATCGGGCAGTGAGCGACGTGTGTTAGCGCAAATGAGCTGATAAGCGACATGATAACATGATAATATTTCTGATACTGGTGTCCGTTTCACAAGCTCAAATGCCACTACTTTAGCATCACCTCCAGAGGGCAAGCATGTGTGGATTGGAACAAATGAAGAGTTGGCTCGAGGCGGAGAACCACAGCAGTCAAACAGCTGAAAGCATGGAAACGGTGTGGAACCCTCCATCATGTCTTCAACTGAATCCTGAGTTAAATTGCTTGAACGAGCTGGAGCTAGGAGCAACATACGCAACTACTTTGCTTAGCGGTGCCAGCTGGGACACAAAGCTACAACAATGAAATCCAACATGTGAAGGTTTGAATGAAAAGCATTCCCTTTTTCCCCCTGCTTAACTTTTAGATAATGAACCTTGTATATTCAGAGGTGTAATTATCTCACCAAGGGCTAGGTCTAATACATGCAGCGGCCGCAATAAAGCAGTGCAGCTCACTGCTGGTAACCTCATGCAATGGAAGACATTTCTTCAGCGAAGCGGTGACACTTCTGCCTTAATCTCACCCCAAAGGTAGCCATAGATGCCTGAAATGTGACCCCCCCCCCCCCTTCAAGTGAAACAACTGGTACCAGCACTAATTGAAATTTTGCATGCAAAGTGACAATGCCTGGGCCCTGGGCAGCATGGATTAAGGCTTGAATAGAGACGGATTCTTTGTGAAAGCCTACTGTGGCGGTTGGCGTGCAGGCCGGCTCCCTGCATCTGCTCATTGGGTGGACTGAGAAAACACTGGATTGTACACGGTCGCTCATTTTACCTTTTATCTAATCCTATTTCGGAGCCCACCTCCGTCCGTCTTTTGTTACTCCTCCACAAAACACAATGCTTCCATGTTACACTCACAAGTCTATTCCTCACTGAACAATTCCGGATTCAAAAACAGCTCCTGGATTTACATATGAAAGCATCTTCGACCAAACTTGGCAGGATTTTCAAAACATTAACAATCGTACTGTGCCTTGTTTTGTGAGGTGGAAAAAATGGCACAGGAAGGGATATGCAAAATACAAATGTAATATGTAATCTTCTGAACGAAAAGTAATTAAAAAAAAAAAAAAAAGTCAAAATTCAAAACATCAACTTGGCCAGTGTTTGGCAGCTTTAAACTGAGCGGGCTCCGGTGAAGGAATGCAGGTGCATATTGAAATGCAATCAAACCTGCTGGACATTTCTGAAAGGCTCCACGCTGTGATCTCATTCTACCCCACTTCAACATCCGCCGCTGTGGTTTCTGTCCCGTTATGCTTTTTCTTCAAAGAAAAAAAGAAATTTGTCTCAAAGTCATCTATCATCCTGCTGACCCCGGACAACAACTTGCATACAAGTCTGGAGGAGGTTGTTATTGCATCATGGCAACACCAATCCTGCCAGAAAGCATTTGCTGTTTGCACTGTACAAACAGTAATACCACAGCAGAAGGGTGGGGGTGGGAAGGGCCAAGTGATCCGTCTAGTAAATTTCATCTCCTCCCAACAATACAGGCTACTAGAATTTTATGGCGGGGGATGAATCCGAGAACATCCACTCAACAGAATTAGATGAGTGGCTTTGTTAGCGTTGGTTGTCGACTGAGCACTAATGACAATGAGTGGGTAAACTAACGACGGGATAAATCCACAGCGTGTTTTCATAGACATGTTTGACATAGCTATAGGCTAATTTCCCTGGCAGTACTACCGCCATTAATGTTATAAAATGTTATAAATGTTATAAAAAGAGCCTTGTCTGTCCCCGTTTACTGAAGCAATAAGAAGTGGCATCGGTGGCAGATCACATTAACGCTAATCAACGATTTACACTCGTTTCACATTCCGCTGGGTAAATTAAATGCCTTTTGAAAAATGGCTGCTGATGCAACGAACGGCATTCACAGTTGTCCGACATGGCGCCATCACTCAAGAGAGCGGTCTGAATAGAGATGCCGACTTCACACGGTGTGCAGCGTCGACACTATTCGCAAAAACGGACACTCGGGACACAGATAGGATTTTCTTCAGTTTGGCCCCCGGGTTTAATCCTCTAATCCTCTCCGGTACGGCCCCCGTCTGATTTATTGATTATTTGTATGACAAGTCGTAGTCCTTTCATGTGTTTGTTCTATAGAAATCAGGCACACTTCACGAAACTTCATTAGTGCTCCACTCGATGTATAGTAAATGTATCGTTCATGTTTACCCAAAGTATATTCAGTGCGTTGGCGATCGACACATTTTGCCACACAATGGCGCAGTGTACTTCAGCAGGTAACATTCGTCAGTCCAAAACAGAACTACTGCAGGCAAAGATGTCACTCTCTATGAAACAAAAACAACAATGGAGAAAATGTAGCGTCCCGGCACTGAATCTGTCAAAACGATCCACTCGAGGCTTCTTTTCTGTTGCATGCTGGGACGTGTTTTTTTTCGGATGATAGCTCCAGTGACCTCTTTTTCAACCCTTTATTTCTCATACCCAAGCCATTCTCGCAACTTCATTGGATGGTCGGCTTGGGTGATTCACAGGCTAAAATGGAGGGGGGGCTGATGACGGGACTAGCCAATGCAACCTGCGTACTGTACATCCAGCGTAACGCTAAATATCAGCAGCAGCTTCCTAATCGAGCTAGACGTGAACTTCAACGTTAGCGGATTTGAATAACTGTGCCGATTGGTATTGGAGCCACTCGCTGTGTGCTCTCAGCCTACTCAAACGCTTCACAGCGGATTGTTACATGTGGACAAACAGTGACTGTGGCCATGTCTGTGTTTTAGAGGGAACCAACAAACATGGGGAAGTGGAACACGGTATGGCGTGGATCTGATGTTATTTTTGGCATTTTGGACAAAACAGCAAGAATAAAATACAAAAATAAATAGGCCGGACCGTTGTAATAGTAATCATAAAAGCATGATATCAGTAAGTAAAAGAAAATAAAATCATATTGATTATTATGTGCATGTACAACATTTGGAATATACAGGTTGTTATTATGAAACGTATTTTTTTTAAATTTTATTAAAGACATTTTACGTCAATTTAGTATATATCCATTGATTAAATAATTATTCTATATAATATTAAAAAGCTTTTTTATGCTTGCGAAATATTCTATAATACAAAAAATATACATTGAAACTATATATTTTATTATATATTAAAAAGAAATACAATTTATGGATGCTGTGAAATGCATGTTGCCCGATGGTCCCTGTATTTGTATGGTGTGGTTTTAAAGCTAAGACTGAACATATGATTCCCTAAAATAACAAGTGTGTGCTGGATCAATGTCTGGTGATAAAGGCTTGAATAAAATGTAAAAGCTATGACACAAATTCCAAAGCTATGACTCACATTGCAAAGCTGGCAATGTGAAATGTAATGTAAGCCTTCAGGATTGCTCGGTTAAGTCTTGGATGTAACCATGAACAGCAGCAGTCAGTAGAAGTCTGCATAAATACGCATGACGTTTGTCAAAGCCGGTGCCAGTCCTTCATCGGGCCTGACAGGTCCGTCGACCTTCGCTGTGCACATTCAGGATGCTCAACAAATTAGTTTACAGTAAACAAAGTCGTTTTTGTTGTTGTTTTAACCTGTGGTTGCATTTGAGTCGAGTGTCTACATAGTTTCTCAGCTCCACCTGTAATTATGAGGTTTAGTTCAACTGACCAGAGGCCGGAGACATGTTTGTTTTCTGACAGCATCATAAAAATAGCCTGAATAAATGTACGGCTGGGCTGTCACTTTCCATTCTTCACTGTGTATCCAATGTATGCTGTCCCTGTCACACGGAAAACTGAGTGCAGCCGCATAGAAATCACCTGCAAGTTATAATTCAAGCTGCAGACTGACACCCCCTAAATTAAAAGACACGCTAGCTTTCATAATCTCCAAATGTTTTTAAGGTTATGGCAAATGTCACAATAATAGTCCCTGTGGGTACTAGAGGTCCTATGTATTTGAATACGTATGATAGGACCACTACGTTTGAGAACGACACACTGCTGTAAACACACACAGACATTATTTTCAACATTCAACCTGTTTCATTGTGCGTTGAGCCACGCTGCCTGTTCCTGCTCAGCCAAGCGTGGCGTACACATGATGAGCGCGAGGACCAGAGAGAGCCTTTTGTAAGTCAAACTACAAAAGGCATAAAACGCACATTTAGTCTCGGACATACCGGGAGGGGAGGGGGGGGGGGTAAAGGTGTAAGGAGAGGTTTTGTCTTTCACGTTATCATCACCGACTGAAACAAAAGCCGGTGGCACGCCTCCACGGACACGCGGGACGTGCGACCTACGTGACATGTTTAACGTTTTGCTGATTGTGCACCCCAATTAACGCTAATGACGTCCAACAGCATCCGCATACCTGCGGTTGATGCGGGAGCGTGTTTTTGTGCCCCACCATCATCCCTCGTCGGCTGACTCCCAGCACCATAAACGGAATTGTTATAGCACATTAATGCATATTCATGGAGATGAAAAGTGGTTTCTTTTCTGTTAGCCTTCTATAATAACATTATCATCCAAACGTCCAATTCACGCGCTTTGTCTTAAAGTCAAAGACGGAAAGATGCGGCGTTAACCGTCGGGATGAAGACATTAGCTTACCTTCAACAGCTATTACGGCCGGTATGGTCCATAATATCCATAGAATATCCATTATTGGTCACTTATATCGCCCAGACATTCAAATAAAATACGTCCCGAAAGCCATTGACAGCACAGGCAGAGAGGGGACAGGCGGTCCTTCACCTCCAATAGAGCGAGCCCAGATAGCAGAGGAAACCAACTCAAATCTCAACCAAGTTTGGGCGAAACCAAAAAAAACACAGACGGAGGGGAGCACCGAGCGACACTAAAAGTAGCTACGCATTTTAGCGCTAAATTAATCCAGTCAGTCTCCTACAGAATATAAACAATAATAATAGCTGTATTATTAATGACGGAGCGTTTAATATATTTGAATTATCGATGCAGCCGCTCGAAAAAGAGGCTCCTTCAACCCCTTCAAAGTCCCTTCAATTCTCCCCGCTGTCAATCATCAGCAGGAGGACAGTCCACACCGCTGTACCTAGCGATAATTAAGTGTTTTGGGACCATGTGGGGCATTTATAAAAGATGGAGCAGCTTAATCTCACTGCCGCACCACTCGAAATGGAAATACTGGTCATCATTTTGTCAGACAAAGCTGAAACGTGTCTGCGAGGTTTCCTATGTGTTATGAAGGGACTTCTGGCGCTGTAACAACAGGTGACGAACACGGCAGAACAATTAAAGTAAGTTTAACTATTTATTTTAGCCTACATTTGACCTCTAATATGTATTGTTTAATTGGTTGCCACTTTACAGTCTTTCTACTCAGTCCGTATGCCGCTATTTGTTTGAGTGGAAAATGTATGTAGTTCAAAAAAAGAAGAAAAAAGTGTGCAAATATTTACGTTTTGAATTACAATTGGTATACTTTGATAAAATACGAGTATTGTTAGTTTTCTGCATGTTGATCAGTGGGTTTTGTTGTTGAGAAATTCATTGTGAAAATCCGAACATAATTTATAATTATGGTCTACATTTTATTTCATGAATTAAATAAATTAAACCTTTATTTGTTTAGTTGTTTAGCATGCAAACACATTAATCCCATCGCTCACACTAGCCACAATAGATGATTGTAATTACACTCCGTATTATCCGTTTGTTACACAATTTAAACTATACCTCGAGATTGACATGTAAACTATGATTTATGCCACATGTAAATCAGAATAATACATTTTTATTTGTCAGTGTGTATTTAAACTGACCCAATCAATTTCAAAACATATATAATTCAATATTTGATTGCTTTTTTTTAGCTTCCATACATAATGTACTACTTTACCACCTTTTTCAGTACAAGGCAGTTATTAAATGTACTTTAGTGTCCTGCTTATAAAGAAAATACTGAAGGCTGCAATCTGAAGGCCATAACTACAAACTATGGGGGCTGGTCACAGTTATAGCACTCTAGTCCAGCTGTAAAATAGTGCAGTCTGGGATTAAAGTGAAGTATATCGTAGCTGAGTTTGCATCTACTCAATACAAAACTGCCATTGAGTGATTCAAACGAATTGTTAGGTCAATTTAATGACTTGGCAAGATATAATACAAAAGAATGTCTACATGCTTTTACTTAAGTGGTCCATTGGAGGTTAGTGTCTGAGGGAGATGTCTAGTCATGACATGAAAATGAATTGAAATCTAACAATGAATGCATAATCCATAATGGCAGTATTGATTTGTCTTTGCACAGTAAACCATGTTGATATTTGCATAATGTAAATTTCATATGAATTTAAACAGTCAAGCTGGAGGTGCTTTAGAAAGATATGAAGTTGTTTCTTGTAGCTAAAACGCGGGCCTGCTAACCATTGTTTATGCATCACAAGGAAGGCATCATGTGACTGAACAGGCCTGTCAACCAGAACAGCAGTTATTTTCCAATAACAGAGCCAAAGAATCAAAGTCAAAGTGAAATATCACTTCCTCCAGAATGCAAAACCTTCCTTCCTGTTCATGAATCATCATAAAACCATATATACCGTTGATGTGATGTTGGCCCAAAGTATTTTGAGACACGTCACAATTAATCTCCAAAAATGATTTGAATGGAGCTGTGTTTGCACTAAGTTGATTTAAGTTGGAGCCTGGCAGCCACATTACTGGCAATCATTTTTCCAACACTCCATAAAAATGCGTAGAATGAATATGCATATTAGTAATCATAACACATTCAACTTTTATGAGTTTTCTGCTGATTTAATAGGATTACTCTTTTCCCAAAAAGGTCCAAGTTGTCAGTGACGGTTGGCGTAAAACTACTTCTGAATTTACTGTGTATCCTGCAAGCCATATTTAAAAAAAATGTCCTACCCCAGAAGCTGCTAGTAAAATCCCGGTTTCTTTACAGAGTTATGCTGGGTAGAGAATAAAACACAGGCTGGTTTTGATATGACAGGCATGGAGACAGATGCCATCGGGATACACTGAAGCAGCTGCAGAAAGGCTGTGTTTGAAATACAAAGATACCTGGAGAGAAAGCATGATAAAAAAAATGTCTAATGTATACAAAAATGGCAAATAGCTTTTTTGTACAAAGAAAGTGATGGACACCGAGAGGCAGACAAAAAAGAAGAAGAAAAGAAGCTGGCTTTCAGATGTGTTCATGAGGAATTACACAAGGAATGGGTAAACCTGCCTGGAGAGATAGGCAAGTGGATATGAAGTATGGAGCCACTAAAGCTGGATGGGAAACAAGAATCTAGTAAATGATCTGTCATCAAACATGCCTTTCTTGTTATACGCGCCGCACCACTGCAGCAGCGAGACTCTCGTGGCTTAAATGAGCCTGGCTGATTTATTTGCCTCCACTGAGTTTGGCTGTATTGATTCCAGGTCACTTGACTGGCTGAGTTCAGATCATGTTCAGGTGACTACAACACAGATGGAATAAAACGGGCAAGACGCTGAGAAAAGCAGCTTTCCCCGCACTCTAATGAGTTCCATACAGGCTCAATATTGACTTGAGCCAGAAGAGAAGTGAAAGACGTTGCTGAACTGATATTAATACTGCCTACAGAGATCCTTCTGCCACGCTAGGTTATAATGGCTGCATGGTAATAAAATATATATAATGCAAAGCAGAGATGTGTCTGAATGGGGCATAAATCCTCTCATGCTCCTCAGTGGCTCTGATATCCAACATACAGTACTTTACCTATAATGTTCCCTGACACAGCAGAGTTAAAACAGCGCCGTTTTACGGTAACAGTGGCCCCACCAGTCTACAACACACCACACAATTCAAAAGACATGCAACAAATTCCCTGTTAAATTACTCCCCAATAATACACAAGGTGCAGCGAGGAGAAATGGATTTCAGCATGCAGTCCACTATTATTATCACTAAAGACATGATTATTTGACCAGTTAAATGCTGTGAAGCAACGCTACAAAGCAGCAGGAATGCAGAGCCGTGTTTGTGTGACATTATTTAGCATGTTAGCATCTTTTATCATGTTAGCATACAAATGATAAAAATAATAATTATTTAAAAAAATGATTTGAATAATGATGAGAGGATATGTTCATTTTATATGTCATATGGAATAATAGTTTTGTAATTATGAGAACATGTTTTTCTTTTAGATTTAGGACTGCTGCATGTGAAGCAGTCATTACTTATTTTATCTTTTTATGAATATCTATGTTATTTTGCACAAAATATATATTTGCTATTATTTTATCACAACTACTGGTACATTTGATTTTGATACATTCAGACACAAACTCATTTTTATGTACGTATCATCTAAAAAATGTTTACACAATTTATAGAAAATCCTTTTGTTTAATAATTATAACAATGAAAACATTTCTTTGCTTTAATAACAATTTAACAAAATGGCCAGTGGTAGTCACGGCAAGTTTGTTATGATATTTATATTTGTTTGTATCTAAGTTCTAAATATATAATTAATGTGACTAGTTTATTTCATATGTGTTACTTTTATAAATGTCTCAAACCTGCAATGAAAAATCCTATTATGTGTCAATGTTGAAATTATTGTGTACAATTTTGAAAATAATCTGATTTATCACAAATTATTTTTAAAAGTAAGAAATGAACCCATATAATTTATTACAAACTATATATTCCTATTGAATCCATCAATAGGAATATATATATATATATATATAAATGGATGGTGATGGATATGAAGCTGTTCAGACTTATACACACAGCATACAGGGATTTATGATTTGATTAAATATTATACTTCAAACAGCTCATCAATGAGAGATTTGAATGTAAATGTTTTGTATAAAATCAATGACCTACAGAACCACCAGCATAACAGAAAAATAACTATGATATTGAAATGTTTTGGTCAGTATGAAGAGGAGTCGTGTAACGTGCCTTTGCGTCAACACTGCCACCCAGAGTTTAAAAGCTGAACATTCAGTATTCTCATTCCTGAATACACTGGAAATCTTTCGACAGAGATTATTCAGAGTAACCTCTTTTTGTTAATAAATGCGAGGCCACTACATTAGAAAATGATTATCTATCCACAGAAATTAAATGAAAATGATTACTTGCTCTAAAAAACAACATATTTTTAAATGAATAATAATAGTTGAACTCTGAATATCCGCTCGTACAAAGAAGATATTTCAGTACATTTTATTTTCATTTTCATGGCCTACTTGTTTTATGGTCACTGAATATAAATGAATGTAAAGTAAACAAAAACTAGCTGAGTAATTTCAACATGCAGTAATATTCATGGTGCAGTTTATTTAAAACTCATATTTAAACTCACATTCATAGTTTAGCTGTGTTGGAGTTCTTCAATTATTCACCTATAAATGGATTTATAACTTTTTTTTTATATCAAAACAAATAATCCTCGTTGATTCAGATTATCTTAAATTAAACACATGCTTTTATTTGTCGTCGAGGGTGAGAATGAGTTCCTGCAGTTCATGATCTTATTCGTGTCCGTTGGAATCTTTTGCCCAAACTTAAAGCCATTCAAAACTAACACTCTGGGCTGGAATCGGTTTCACCTTTAGCCTCAAAGGGCTTACGGTGAAGTATCGCACCCAGTTGGCACCGGCAGCTGGATAAAGAGCGAGGAAATAAAATAGCCCGCTTTCCATAGAAGTTGGTGTGTGATCCCTGACCCTGTGCTCAGAAAGAGCCCCAGACTCCTCTAATCTAGACCTTTTGCACGTGGATTAACCTCAGCTGAGAGCACGTTTTCACAAGCAGGCGGAGGAGATTGAACTCAGAGGAAGCAAACCTAACTTGGAAAATCCAGGTTTTTAAACATCTTTATTTATTTATTTGTCTTAGAACCTTTGCCATTATTGGCTAAATGGCATGTCACAGAGGACACAAAGTCATTCTTTGTCGCTTTTGAAAATATAAATTCAATGAAGCTAAAAAACTGATTGGCTCGCTGCTTATCCTTCAGGAATAGTCTGCTCCACCCCACCTCACTGCAACCACCCACCACCACCTTCCCAGCATATTGGTTTACCCCTGCCAAAAATTGAATTCAATCCCACAAAGTTGCTCCAGCTTTAATTAAATAGACCAAAAGTCTTGGCAGGATTTAATTTACTTTCCTGTTAAGTGAACTTGACAGACACAGTAGAACTTTCACTAGTTACGCTGCCGGGACCTGAAAGGGGACTCAAGTCCGTCCGTCCCCTTCACTCCTTTATAATTAAATCACACACATTTCCAGCACTAACTTGTGTTTTTTTCCTGACAAATGAGGCGATGTGAAGACTGAAATCAGTGTCTTCCTTGGTTTGTGGTGGGCCACCGGCTCCTTAAAAAGAAATATGTATGAATGCCTGTCTGAGGGCAGACAACACTTTTTTATCATCATAATAAATCTATTATTGCCATAAAACACAGGCCCATAAAAAGTGATTCAGCTGACAGTCATGATGAAATGAATGCCTTGATAAAATGGCAGTCATCAATCACGGCTTTAGTTTTTTCTTTCGAACGCCAACATCGTCTCTAAGCTCTCAACTAATTTATATGAACAGTTTACATAAATCAGCCGCTGTGTGTTGATGCTGCGCGCTGTTGTCGCCGTGGTGTCGCCGTGGTTTGCCTTTCAGAACCCACACACATACTGTAGATATAGATACATGTGTTCAAGTCGTTCTCCTGTGATGTGGATAGTCTTGTTTGAATAGAAACAGACTGGAATACGGTTATGAAATGTTAAAAGAGCTGTTGGTGTGTGGGTTCCTTTATATGTCTTCACTGAGGGGAACTTGAACTGCTTTTGGGGGCCGCTCAAGAAATCGCTGATTTACTGTTGTAGATAAGTACAGAGTTTAAACGGTGTTTGAGATGATCCACAGTCGTTTTTTTATCTGTAGCAGGAGCTTTCACGCAGATCTAAGCTGCTATAAACTGCTTTCTCTTACGGATAAAATGCTACGACTGTAACACAATGGCATGGGGAGTTGTCTTCAAATAGAAAGGCTCATGGTCGAGATTAAAGGTATTATATGTATCTTAGAAATCCCCATGCAGCTCCTACATAATGTATATCATGTATCAAGTGGACCCTTGAACGCAATAGTTTGAAGTTTTTATTATTGCGTCATACTATGCTCAGCCCACATGCACTTACAGGACACCACAAATTCATACAATACAAATATAAAAAAGAAATAAAGAAAACCAACATCGTTCACAATCAAACCATCGATCCCTATACCACAGATACTACATATATCTATATTTTTGAATAATTAAGAAATTAAATAAATAATCAAATAGTCCATCCCACGCTGTTTTAAAGACGTTTGAGGGGAAAGGAAATTCAGATATTTAAATATTTAGGGTGGTGTCGAGCCATTTCATGGAAAATAGTACCGTACAAAATCAGTTTTCCTCCTGAATATTTTTTAACCTCAATCATTGGAGGAAGAACACCAACAATGCCAAAAATATTTGGCTTCTAAAAATAAAACGTAAATAAAAATATGTAAATATGAGATAAAGGACCACATTTTTAGTTTGATATGATATGAGCTTCCCTTAACATTACACTAGCGTAGACATTGTGGGGAATTACATTTGTTAGCAACAATCACCTTATTTTATTTGTATTTGTTATATTATTCTTTTTTCTTACATTTTTGGCGCTCAGACCTGGTGATGTATGAGCTTGTGTAGGTTGCATAGGCAACATTTTCTAAAATATGTTTTTTATTATTTAATGTTTTACTAAACACATAACATAATTTAATAATAATGATATCACATAGCAGAACAAAAATACACTTTGGGCACTAAATAGCCAGATAGACATTACATATAGGGAATGCTGGATTGAATTTTCTGAATATTGTAAATAAATGACTCCATGTCTCAAAGCCAGAATAAAGTATGTGGTGCTGGTTCTGATCTTTTTTCTCTCCTCTAGACTGTCAGCCATCACAGAGCAACAGATGGAGGTGCACAACAGGATATTACCACTAAGAGGATTCCACTTTCTTTGCCCGTCGCTCTGGACAATTCTTATTTTTTTTGCAGGGACAGACTCTTTCATCGTGACCCAGCTCGACTGGCTTACTGGAACTGGTGTAGAGTTGTCGGCTAAGCCCTCTGAAACCCGCCACAACCCGTGTTGACCTGCTTGGCAAACAGAAATCCCTGATCAGGTCCGCTGTGAATGACATTAAAATAAGCAACCAGGTGGGATTAGAAAGTCCTGGTAGTGTCTTGAGCCTCTGAACTCTGACATTTCACACAGAACTCTGAGGTAGGTGCCAGCTCCCGGTTCGTGAATGGCCCAGTGTCAAGTCTAGTACATCAGTAAGACCCTTACCAGAGCTGTGTGTGCCCAGTTTGAATTTCATTTGCACAGATTCATTGGTGATACATCTGTGTTATAAAACTAGTTTTTTCCAAAACAGAAATTTGACTTTTCCCTGAAATAAGTGAGAATCTGATCAATGAGTTTGTTCTGTGAGCAGAGCAGTGTTAGCTAAATGATGTTGTTTTTTAATTCGGAGGTGAGAGGTGTTTCCCCTTCATGGTTATGAACACCATCTCCCAACTATTCATATTGAGATGACAGAGATGTTAAATAAGAGTAGACGGACATTCCCGTTGAAATCAATACAGCAGGATGGTCAGAGCGGTGGCCATTTTTGTGTACCATTGTAGCTGGCTAACTTCCGTATAAACTAAACCGAGGTGAGGTTATGCAGTACGGACTCAAACAAGCAGCAAATTTAACAACTTCATGCTCCATCCACACACTGCCACAGCGTAGGAGGCACCAGACGAGTGACAACTTTGTTCTGCTCATTTTCTGTAACCACTGTAGCATTACAGCATGGTGGCATTAACAAGCTAGCTAGCTAGCTAGCTAGTCAGCTGGCCCCTGGTTAGCTAGCTAGCTTGTTAAGGGCTACCATGCTGTAATGCTACAGGTACATAAAATGAGCTAAACAGCGGGCCGGTGGCTAGCGGCAGCTCTGGGTCTAACGGTCCCACCGCGTCACTTGCCGCTGCTCCGGAGGACAAGCTACGTCGCTAACTAGCCAGTCGTCCATCTCCTCAGCGCCGCGTCCACTCTCTTCATGGCTAACTGCGACAACACTTTACGGCCCCACTGATGTGTGGTCACCATACCAACTAACAGCAATCGCCATTTACTTTTGTACTCGTCAAATGACCACCAAAAACAGTTCAATATTTGTTCTACTCCAATTCTATGTCTGTGTTCAAATCACCCATTTCCCATAGTTTGGTAGTGATAATGCAAGTGAAACCTCGTCATTCTGAAAACTCAGAATGTGTGGTATTATGCGCTTGATTGTATGGGTTAAAACATTTTATGAGGTTGGACTAGCTTTTTTTTTTATCAGACCACTGAATGCGTCCTCTGTCTTTGGAAATACGATATTGCACAGAAAGCAAAAAAGGCTCAGGGTGGCAACTCGATTCCTTCTATAAACTTTATTGTGCCAACGCGTTGCAGAGAACTGCCTCTCTCTCCTCAGGGCGCACGAAGCATGCTGACTCTTCTAGTATGTCTATGAACTGCATGAAAGAGGTTTTCTCCCCACTAACACACACAGATGAAACCCTTGATATGTCTGAGGTTGCTTGGTCACAGTACACATAATGGTTGTGAGTTTGGTTCCGTTGTGTTTTTTGCGGCACGGCATAATACATTTTATTGAACGGCTCAAGTTGCATTCTTAACTTTCGATGCGGTTTTTAACTGCATTGTGGTGGTAGTATGAAGCGGTATGGATCTAAGGAATGTATTTTAATGTTTTTCTTGTTTTATTAATAAAACCCCCGTTAAACAGCACAGTTCTGCTGGCATGTATATTTCATGAGGAGCTATCCATCAAATAGTTTGGTTATAGGGACCAGACGTTGCTTGTTTTGAATCCCTGTGTTTTATTACAAACAATGGAATTTGTTTGGAGTAGTGTTTCATTCAGATTATTACAAGTTACAGTAATTTATTATTGTGAATTGTAAGAGAATTAGTTTGGAATGCTGTAGCATTAATATATGACTTGTACTGTATGTCTGTACATCAGTATTTCGTGAGCCATGTAGAGTAAGTGCTTTTATACAAGCACTGGCCTTCAACTACTCCACAGGTATTTCACACGTGCACAGTTCAATATCGACCTAATAAAAATCCTGCAGCCGTTTAATGACTTCATGGGATCTAGATGTAAATGCTTTCGCTGTTGGAAGGCGTAAAGAATGGTTAATTTAACTTGCTTGCTGCTCTGAGGGATATTACCACTTTATTGTATTTCCTTTGTATTTAACCTCAACCCTGAAAGGAAGGAGAGGAACAGGGAACCTCCAGGGGGATCCAATTATATGTTCTCTCCTGTTCTCTCCTATAAAATTACTTTGCAACAAAATCTCTCTCTCTGCTTTCTGAGTGTTGTTTCAGATTTTATCTCAATAGACTTGAGAAAATAAATTTATTTTTCTTAGGGACCCCTTATCTGACCTCTGTACGTATTATCCGGTAACCACTTCAAAATTTTAACCTTATGAACAATATTACAGAACAATAAGTACTTTCCTGAAGTCTGTGGTGGCAGCTCAATACCTGCAGTAAATCATCCAGTTAAACTAAAAGTCATACTCTCCAAACTAAAAACAATTGGTTCGTATGCTCCAGCTTAAAAACTAGAGGCTACAATATATCCTGCAGATCATGTTGAGTTCAGTAATGAAGTTTCAGCATGAACAGACATGGTCACGTTCCAATCCCAATAGCTTGTGGCTAAAGTCTTCCTTTACAGGCGAGCAAAAATTTGTCACGACCGACCAGAATTTGTCTGGAGGCTTAAGAATCCTTAGCTGATGTTCAGCCGAGTTGACTTGCCAAAACAAGAACATAATGTCATTTATCTTTAATCTGATTATAAAGTATTTCAAATTAAGCATTCAACAAGCCAATATGCAGAAATGTCCTTTGGCTGAACGAGTAAGTGTGTAAACCATGTGTGTTTGAAAGGGTGGGGGGAGAGTTTGTCCTGTGTGTGTGTGTGTGTGTGTGTGTGTGCGTGTGTGTGTGTGTGTGTGTTTGCGTATCCATGTATGTGTCAGCATGGATGCAAGTGTCCTGATGCCACAGCGTGTGTGTGTGTGTGTGTGTGCGTGCGTGTGCGTGTGCGTGTGTGTGTGTGTGTGTGTGTGGAGAGAGGAAGCAGAGGGAGGTGAAACTACAGAGCAGACTGAGGAAATAGAGCAGAAGAATTTCGGGCCTGACATAAAGAAATCCTGGATAATTCTGCCCTGAGATGTGCGAGGGCTGCAATGAGCCGAGCGGTGCATCCAGAGGTCGTTCCCATGGCAACTTTTGCCCAGGGAGATCGCTGACCCTCCCACCCTACAATGCACGAGGAGCACAGATTGTAGGTCACATATGGCACCAGCGATCCAATCAGGCCTAATCTGGATCGACTTGTGGGTCATAAATTATAGTGGAAAGCTGGTTTGCACTCAGGCTTATCTCATCAGCAGACTCAACTGTACCATAATGGCCGTGTTTATGGCAAGTTGATGAACTGACCCATTAAATGTCAACCAATGCATGTTTTGTGTATCGGCAAAGAGCAACAATAGCTCAGGAGCCGATGACACACTGCGCTGCATGAAAGCTTCATAACAAAGTAAATACAAACATTGCCACATGTATACGAAATATTTAATCCAGATATTCAAATATTTCTCCTTTAATTGTTGAATCTATTAAGCAATATATAATTAATTACATTTATATAATTTAGTTATTGTTTAATGTGTGAATGGCAGCTTCTTGTCACCCTCATTTAAAGAACATGTACAGAAATATTCACACAAAACTGAACTATTTAGCTTCACCCTATATCGAGATGCTAGTTGTCAAGTATTTACAGAAATAAATGTGCCAAAATTCAAAGTAAATGTTAATTACTTTGCATATTGACATAATCTTTGTTTCTGTTATTATCAAATTATATTCAACCCCTGTTTTTTTGTTGCCATTGGCTTCCTCATTGTTGAGAAAAAGAAATGTCCATCTAAGTAAGACTGGTTTGTATAAAGGATTAAAAAGGATTTAAATAAAATGTTTGTGGTTCTACAGATTCCAAACTGTTACACTATATGCGTAAAAATAATATTAATTGTTTTCCCATTATTTGAACTCTTTCCTTATGACCTTATTTAAACTAAATATGTAGAAAAGTGAAGCCGACAAAATAAAGACATTTTTTAATTTTCCTCATTTTACACCAAATGAGGAAATATTTCATGTGTAATGTGTTATTTGGGTTATATATGCATGAACAAATACATGTTTGCCAAACGTCACTCATAGTCAAAGAGATGTACATGATGTACATGTACCGTACTGTTCGGACTATAAGCCGCTACTTTTTACCCCACGCTTTGAGGCGTCTGCTTATAGTCCGGTGCGCTTTTTATACGGATTTTGGATTTTTCCGTAGCTTTTCTCCGCCACAACAACCGCAACATCCGGTTCTGGTCTAACACAACATTTACTAGCTCCCGACACAGAACAGTTGCTACCAGCAACCCCTCTGCTACCAGCTGTTACTGACAGGGTCGCTACAATATGGATGAAGTACCTTTGACCTACCTCTCACTCGGACTGTTAACAAAAAAGGTTGAACGGTAAGATGCTTTTAACAGTAACGAGTCTGCATTTGGGTCCTTGAACACACCACATCATATACCGGGGCAAATCCGCCCTTGAGCTTGTGTTGTCCTCCTCATTGCGCTGTCCCCTTAATCTCATAGTATCCCAGCCTTTCAGAACCAGTTGGTGATGATGGATTCTTTCACACTGTTCCGGGCTGTTAGGATCCACTGGCAGACTTGAGAAAAAGCTGATCTTCTCTGCTCATAGCTCTGAATAGCATTTCCGGCTAACTGGCTTGGCCAGTTGCTGCTAGCACAACAGCTATTCAGAGCTATGAGCAACAACAGTTATTGCCTCATTGCTTTTCGTTTGGTAGCCGTGAGAGACCTTAGTCTGTAATGCAAGTATGTCTGCATGAAAAGATGTACAAAGATATATTATATATTCGCGAATGCTAATCGCGGTTAGCATTTGCGGAGTATATTTCTGGAGAAATTACAGATTACTTTCGGCAAAATTGCTGTAATTATTTAAAAAAAGAAAATGTAAATATAACTCACTGCAGTACAAATGCGGTTTTCACATGTTTTGATGCTCTTAAAAACATGTAAATGGTGAGACACAAATATAATCGAACACATATGATGTGATGTCTGCAGTCTGGATTGAGTTATTACTTTACTTGCATATTTGCAATAAGTATGTTAAAATTAGCTTAGAAGCTAGCGACATGTTATGATGTTCATAGAAGACAACTTTAGTACTGTTGAAAGCATCTTGCTGTTCAACGGGGACACCTGCGGCTTATAGACCAGTGCGGCTTATCTATGTACAAATTTTTTATTTTTTTTACAAATCATCTGGTGCGGCCTATATACTGGTGCGCTCTATAGTCCGGAAAGTACGGTATATGTTGTTCTGGTGATGCTACTTGTTTTGGGGGTAAAGTACACCACAAGAAGGTCTGACTGCCTCTCATAAACAATATATATCAGAGTTATTTGGGATTTTTAGAGGGGTAATGCTGCATAAACAGATATATCAATGCCAAACACAGATATCCATTGTATTTAATCCTGTTTCACATCTGTATTACAGATGCGTCATTCTCTGTGGCAGACTTCTCAACATGTCATTAGTTTAAAATTATATTTACGAGCAATTCAAATAATTCCCATGAGCTATCAAGTTTATACAACAATATCAAGCATGTTTTTTGAGCTGTTAAAGAGAGACTTCTAGGACCCAATTTTGTGAAAATAAATTGTATTTCAGAATGCACCTTTACTCAAATAAAAAGGTCTCTGAACACAGATGTAACATACTTCAACCACACGCAGACTTATCAGTGCGAGGAACTCCGGGGAAGCACTTTATTCTGGATGTGAGTCTCAGAAACACAGATAGGATTTGAATGATTCATACGCCTCTATGTTTCTGGAGTATATTGGGAGAGTGCGGATAGCCGAACTCTGAGGGGCCATAGAGTTTTATGTGCCCGCCGTAAAGGGTTTCCAGATCCAAGCGCAATGTGGAATGTGGGAGCTTAATACAAGCTGCCATTTTCTGAGGTTCGGAAAGCTGTAAAATCCTATTTCGGGTCAAGTCAGCGTCATGGTCTGGATCATCTAAATTCATTAATACAACCTTGATCTGCAAATGGGAAAACATACATTTTCTGCAAGCATGGCACCGAGGAAATATTTGTGTTTATGTTCTTGTAATTCTCATCTCAGTCATGATTCAGCACTATAGACATGCTGCACTGATGCAAAACAACAACACTGAATCTAATCTGGAAGTAATGAACACAATGCTGGAGGAGATGGAAAAGCTTCTCAGTGGAATATAAATATTTCATGTGTTAGAATCTAAAGTAACAAGGCATTGGTTGTTTGCCGTCTTTCACATTGTTGACATTAAAATGTGTGTTTGTCGGTTGGGGAAGCTGAAGGAGGTGGCGCTCCGTGAGCGGGATCAGCTCCTGGTCTCTGGACTGTCTCGCCCCGCTCCATCACTGCCCCGTGGTCGGCAATTTCATGAGTGAGCTGGTAATAATCACGGGTGACTGGACTCTCACCTTTTTGCTGAGATCTATACATGGAGGCGCGCAAACACTTGTGAGGCCATACGGGAATGCTCGAGGTCGGAAGTCAGAGGAATCTCTACATCTGCTTCTCGTTGCTTTATGTGCTTCCAAGTTGAAGAAATTACAGATTACTTTCGGCAAAATTGCTGTAATTATTTAAAAAAAGAAAATGTAAATATAACTCACTGCAGTACAAATGCAGTTTTCACATGTTTTGATGCTCTTAAAAACATTTAAATGGTGAGACACAAATATAATCGAACACATATGATGTGATGTCTGCAGTCTGGATTGAGTTATTACTTTACTTGCATATTTGCAATAAGTATTTCTACAGCTTTAGTGTATTTTGACAGTCATTCAACATATTGAGTGACTTTTTGGGGGGCAGCTCAAGTGGGAATTTGTTTTTGCAGTGTCAGTGTCTGTAGCCAAAGAGTACCGCATGACCAAAACTCTACACTGCAGTAACCTGCGTGGACTGAGCCCCGGCCTTTCTTTCAGTTGAAGCTGCTCTGCTCACCAGGTCTTGACGTCTGGTTGCACAAGAATAACTTATACCGAACACCACACACACACACACACACACACACACACACACACACACACACACACACACACACACACACACACACACACACACACACACACACACACACACACACAGCAACTGACCTGTCTCCCTTCTTTTCCCTCAAAGTCCTCCAACGTCAACGCTTCAGTTGTTTTCATTTGGCTGATGTACTAACACTAATTTGAATACATTTTAATAAAAGAGGACATCACTCTTTCAGTATCATCTGATTTATATTCCCCAAATGGCTTTATGATTTCTTACAAAAAGACAAAAGAAGCATTTGTAAAGTTGACAGTCGTACAAAATGATTAACACGAGTCCAAGCAAAGTGTGCTCGTTAGAAATATTATAGCTATCTTGTGAATATGTGTCTCAAAGAAAAAAAGATTTTATTATTTATGTTAGTCATTGCAATGAAAAATATGCAATGAATGTTAAAATTGTGTGGAATAGTTTTTCTCTAAATTACATACTAAGTTATTGGAATTTACTTTTGATATTTGCTTTAAATTACTGATATGATATATACATACATATATACAGACCTTTATATATATATATATATATATATATATATATATATATATATATATATATATATATATATATATAGAGTATACATATATATATAGAGTATACATATATATATATAGAGAGAGAGAGTGTATATATATATATATATATAGAGAGAGAGTGTATATATATATAGAGAGAGAGTATATATATATATATATGGATTCTGCCTAAAATGAAGGTTTAATTGACTCAATGTGGCCTTGCTGAGCTTATAAACAGTGGCCATCAGGTTCAGTCATAACACGTCAGTCAAGATATTTTCTGACTGTCACGTTGTCCTACTGAACTCTGCGGCTGTATCTTTAAAATGTCTTCAAGGTTCACCGAGCTTGATGGAACTTTTTGCTCCAGTTGAGTGCAGACAGCGTGAAGGCTCAGACCTCTTCATGTTCCTGAATCATGCAATGTTCAACCTCTCAGGCGACTTATTTTAGGAAAAGCAGCCTTCCCCCGTCCGAACGCAAGGAAGAGAGGTACGCCGGGAAAGGAGGAGGAAAAAAGGTGACAAGAGCAGCACTGTGAGGCTAATGCAATCTGAAATGGCCTCTAATGCCCCGTTTCTAAATTGGAAAAATTTACCTTCCTCGTAGAGGTGACACGAGGCTGCACTCCGAGACGTTTCGGGGGCTAAGTGGAGGTTTTCAGAGCAAGCTGCAGCTGACCCTGGAGGCCAAGCAAATATTTCATGAGTAATTTAATATCTGGAACATGAGAGCGCGCTCCATTCAGGATGCTGGCCCGGATATAGACAGTGATCTGGGGAAAAGCAGGGAGAGAGAGAGGCGAAGGGGCAGACCAGTAAGTAGCGCTGCACAACAACGTTCCTCCGAGGGTGCTTCAGGGATACATACAGCACTATCCCACCACCTTTAAAAACTCATTACACCGAGTACACTTCTGCAAGCACCCTAGTGGAAGATACATCAGCAGCTGCTATTTATTTACACGTGAAGCCAGTTACATATTTTACATAACTTGGTCTCAAAATGAAAAATAAAATGAAAATAATCATTGCGTAATACTAGTTTTTTGCTTACTGTCACAGCACCAAGGACCCTGAATACATAATGATAAAGTTTTCCAAATTACTTAAAAAAAGACACATTTTTCCATTTTGGATTATTGCAGAAATTGAGCTGTGTGGCAACTTTATGATACTTACACATACTTGCTTTGATCAGTAAGATGATCTTCACAAATGAACACTTTTAGGATTTTTAAAGCATAAAATGCAATCGGCGGTAAAATGTTAACGTTATAAATGAGACACGCTACAGTCGCATTACTCCAACAGCATCAACAAAGTATTCACAGCGCTGATGTTTAGGAGTCTCATTTAGCCACTTGTTAGCAACCGCCTTCTTTAAGATGCAAGAAAGCTTCAACATTCCTGATGTTTACTGGTGTATTTAATGTCATAGAACAAAAAGTTCAAATCTCTTGTGCTTGTGTTAACCACAGACCATTGACTTTGAGACAAGAGAACCGGAAGTGAAGCAATGCTCTTCTCACTTCAAGGTTTTAGGATTCATTCCTGCAGCACTCTATTGCAATGAATGGGCGTCAGATACCATATAGCCATGCTTCCTGACCATGCATGATATAGCATTGCTAGCTAGCTAGCTAGCTGCACACAACGGCAAGGATAAATTGCATTTCGGGATTAGGGATTATTCTGAGCTTTGTGTGGACGCTGTTTCTCTGAAAACAAAGGTTTTGAGAGATGTCTTTCAGAGCAAAACCAAAGAGTGCGACAAAGGAAAAACTTTGAAAAATAACATTGATCATACAGTAGAGTAGCTCTGTTTCATTTCTGGAATTTTCCAGTCTGAATGCAGTACGGTCGTTATCAGCGTTATTGATTACACCTGTGCTTTTCCTGTGAAGAAGACTAATATAATGGTCAGCACTGAAAAGGTCTCGAGCAGAGAGGATGATGCATTTGTAATTCCTGATTCTTTAAACAAACTGAGGTAAAAAACAAACTCTTTTCATGACATGAGGTCAACAGCCAGCTCTGGTGGATCGAGTGTGGAAGGGTGTCCTTTGGAAGCAGAACATAGGAGGGCAACATATTTACTGATGGCTTCAGACGAAATGTTTGGGATGTTAAAGCCGATCAAGTTCACGTGGGACAAAAATCTGCTGCTGGCCTCCCTAAAATGTTCTTCAGCCCCCCCTAATAATTTGGCATTATTGGATTTTTAAAAAAAAAGAATCTTTTTTTTTTTTTTTGGTGACGTCATTAAATTAAACTATTGTTTCTCACATGGACAAGTTATTTATAACTCTAAGAAGCTACATATGTGCGTGTGCTCTGGTTTGTATGTTTTCTCCCCCTTCAAATGACAATCCAACAGCCTATCATCATGCTGAACGATATAAAGTTGACACTGTCAGGTCCATTCTCCATCCATTGTGTGCGGTCCCTTTAAGAATTAGGATTTGGGAGTGACGCGGGTATGAAAGCTAGTTTATCCGTCTTTCCTTTACAAGCAGGAAAATGATTTCTCTCTTTATTTGAGAAGAGTTCATATTTGTGTTGTCAAATTTCACTATGACCCTGAAATTCTGTCTCTTGTGTTATCACATACTGAATGCAAGCAAAACTACAGAGCAAAATCACACTCGTTCTGATTGAACCAATCTATGAACTGTCTGAAACAATTGATATCCGCGGCCCCAAATGGGCCCCAAAAAGAAATTGCCGCGGGCTGCACGCGCAAACATGCCACTCCCCTTGGGGCTAAGCCCCCCCCTTTCTTTGAATCCTAGAAACGCCACTGGCGCTGCCATTCTTTGCACCTCGGAGGGACATTGACGACCGTGGCGGACGACGAGGACACCCGGCCTCTGGTGTGATGCAGGAGATGGGAGGTGAGGAGAGTGTGAGAGAATTTGCAGGTCTTCATGTACCCACCTGTCACTTCTCAGTCTCAGCTGCTTCCTGATGTAAGTGCACGGACACAGTTGTGTGTGGCTTCATATTCAAGCCTGTGGTGAGATAATATTTTACAGTATATTTCTGTGAAGCCGAAATGCAATAATGCTTTTTTTTGTTGCTTTTAAAGCTGCTGTTGAAATGGAAGTTTTAACAGTTTTAAATATTAATTACAATCTGATTAAACGGTGCATAAAAGAATGATCTGAGATTTGATTTAATAGCAGTTTAATTCAGTAAGCTGGTTAATAAGAGAGACATAAAAAGTCATTTCACAGGACAAACTTGAAGCATTTCCTCCTTCAAATGGTGCAAAACATGATTTGTATTTTTTTCATATAAATTTAAGTTATTTGAAGAAAAGAAATACACGTCATTGTTTGACTTATTTGCCACACAAAATGGCAAAATAGTGTGTGTGTGTTGACAGCCAACACTGGACGGTGAAGTGCTTGTGCTTCCCCAGCTTCGAGGCTCACCATAAGCCACGGCTGGTTGGATCAGGAGAGTCACGCGGGGGTCATGTAGAGTTTGGTCCCCTGAACTCTCCGATGTTAGCTGAAGCATGGAGGCATCGATGCTCCCGCCCCTCGAGGCCCCGCTGCCGGCTAAATCAGTGTCAAACTGCATGAACCCGATACATCTTCTGTGCCGGGGGAAATAATGAGGGACGTTGTTCGCCTCTCCTGGTGGAGGCTGATCAATGGGCAGCCCACAGTCACTAAGCTGTGGGAATGACAATCGACAGAACCTCAGAAGTGTGAAAACGCAGGTTGACATTGGGATGGGACGACACAAAGATAAACACTGACTTACCTTTAATAAGCTCCAATGAGTCCCATGTGTGTATACCATTACTCTGAAGTGAAGATCATATTTTGGTATTCAACAATATCTTCTGATACTAATGATGAAGTCTGAATGAGTGAATTAAAGGATTTCCTCACTGGGACTCAGCACCACTGTTTGCAGCTCAATATGGCGTTTGCACTTCATTTTCCACAAATTTCTTGAAACTTTTCCCACAAAGTTTCCTGAAAAGGAGTAGTTTAGTATATATTTATACTTAGCACCTAGTACAGCAAAGACCCCCACATGGGTCGCAACACAAATCTGAGGGGTCACAAGACGATTGACAGGATAAGTTTAAAGGAAGAGTGTGTACCATTCAGGGGGATTAATGGAATATAACATTCTTAACTATGTTTCAATCAGTGTAATATCACCTGAAACTAAGAATCGTGGTGCATTCAGAGAGATTCAGAGGACATGAGGCAGGACTGATATCTGTGTTCTTCATTCTTTATAAACTTCGCTCAGAAGTGTTGTTTATTTTATTAACATTTGTTTCCAGTGAGATATTAATGACTTTATATCATGATGTTGTAAACATAACTGTTGCTGCTCTATAAACAATATTTAGGTATATTTTAAATTAAATATTTAGATGGTTGCAATCTGGAACAAGATGCCAGTAAAACGTACACACTGGGCCTTTTTGTTTTATAACAACCATACCTTTGCCACACCAAATTATGTTCATTCAAATGTTTTCTGGTGGATACTGGTTAATGTTTTAATGTTTGGTAAAACCACAAATGCGATATGAGAGTTGGAAAATAAACATAGATTTTTAGGGGTCCCAAGGCAAACCGTCTGGGAAATACTGGCTCAGATTATGTTTGAGTTTTTGAGAAAGAAGCAAGAAATGATGAGCAGTTGCTTCTAACAAGGCCACACATGCCGGTGGTGCACGACCTGAACAGTGTGAAATCACTAAAAGGAGACGAAGATATTTGAGCTCAGCAGCTGATGGACTGAACCAGAGTTAAACCAAGTAACTATGGGACATGTTTTCAGAAAGGATCTCAATGATACACTGTTTCTGCTTGAAATGTAAAACTGAATAATGTTGGTACTTGTGTTAAGATCTGCCGTGTGGAGTTTGTTTTAGGTTCTTTCTGCCTCCTAGTGGTCAGAAATATCTTGATGCATGAAATATAAACAGGAGCGCTCTAAAAGGTCCCATATTGTAAAAAGTGAGATTGTTTGGTCTAAGTGTTATTGTGAATGTATTGAATTTAATAATCCATGGAGACACACAGCCGTGCAGAGACAGTGCCTTTAAACGAGCTGGCATGGACCCAAGATGTCTTCTAGCAACTCAATTACGTTGAAACTTGCTAAAACGGAGGTGAACATTCAGACAGTATGAGAAAAATAAACATTAAAGCATGTAAACGCGTTCTAGTAGAAACCCAAAACACATGCATGAACCTGGAAATGATGACAACATGTCGCCCTGAAGGAGCGTTCAGTAATACCAAAGCCATTTATTACCATGAACATCCCGTAATGCATCTCAAGAGCAAACAATTATACAAACCATATGAAAACATGCATGAAGCACGAAGTGGAATTGGCAACAGACGGAATTTCCCCCCAGTGCAGTGACATCCCGTGAAATGCACATCAACCCTCCAGTTGGTCCTTTGCACTCTTATACCAAACCACACACACACACACACACACACACACACACACACACACGCATTCTCGATCTGTTTATGGTTTGCACAAGTGGCTCTGAGGGCAATGTGCTGACCTACATACGCTCCTGTGTTTGAGTTGCTGTTAGTGGGAACGCTGCATCCAGATGCCCTTCTCTGTGCTCCGGAGTGAAAATAGGTCAGAGGTCAGGAGAGAAGACCAATGAAAGAGGAGGATTCACACAATCATCAACGGGCTCCGTGGAGGAGAACAAAGGAGCGCTGCATGTTTATGCTGCGTTTGCACATCAGTGGGGCTCTCTCTTGTCTGTGAGCCACACGTTGGGACACCATGTGATGGACCCAGTGTTCCACATTATGCTACCGGCGGTGAGATAAAGCTTTATTACAAGACACCACAGCGAAGGTCAGGGCCACCTCAGTCGAGTATAAGTCAATTCAGAGGACAAGTGCACTACACAGGCTACTTCTGAAACCCCTCACTGTTTACGACACGGTGCACACGTATCCTCCCGTCTGTTGGAGTGTGGTGCTGCTTTCTAGTCAAAGCCGGCGGTTGGAATTTCCCAATCAACATTTGCAACTTCGGACCTCCAAGCGTTCCAGATACACATCACCAAACGTAAACAAAAAAACATGGCTGACCCGCTGATTTCTTTGGCAAGTAAACACACAAGGGAACTCTCAGCAGCGCAGCCTCCTCGCAAAAAAACAAGAACTGAGGAGAAACTAGAAAGCTGCTGTCAGTAGTAGAGTGCAGATCTCCGCCCGGGTGTGTCTGCAATGACCACTGCTGTTCATGGCATTTTGAGAAGTGTGAGTCAATGCAACCTGGAGAGGTCCTTGAGCATGCAGCCATAACTGGCCGCCCAAAATGTTATGCAAGCTCGCTGCAGTGGAACGCGAGATTAGCCGTGGACAGACACAGAGGCGCTCACGCACTCACAGCAATCACATTGTTCAAGGCAGAGATAATGTGCTACTGTTTTCTTTATTTTTCCTACTTAGTTCATTTGATACAATTCTATTTAGTGTACATACTGTGCATTTTTATTAAGTTATTCTTAAATTGAATAGGTCCTCCTCTGTTATTTTATTATATTGTATATAATGTGCATTTTCCATACTTAATATTTCGATTTTATTGTGTAACCCTGTTGATGAATAAAGTATATTTCTATTCTATTCTAATAATAAAAAATGACACACGAGCTAACGGACGTCATTGAACATTTTATTTTACGGCGTCATATTTTGAAATCAATTTAAATTCAGAACGTGTTTTACTATACAGCATGATCGTATATATTGTTTTAATTAGATATAAGCAAATATGTTGCCTTTCAGTTGATTGCTTAGTATTTACAATATGCGCTCCCATTGTTGTGTGACGACCGCTTCTTTGTCAAGTCGGAGTAGATGGATTTGCCTCAAGTTAACAAGTAGGGAGTCCGACTTTGAGGAGTGATCTTTGTACTTTGTCGAGTAGGAGGTTGGAGAAAGTTGTCTGGAACGCAGCATGAAGCTTAAATGCTTCATATAGTGCCCTTGAAAAATGCAAGACTACAAAAACAGTGTCCATGAGATCTGGATGTAGTGCTCACTACAGAGTAAAGTACTGAGTGTATGTTATAGAGTCATGAACGAGTGAACGAGGGAGTGATTTTGAACACAGCTTATCTTTGTGTCCCAGTTTCACACTATAGGCTCAAATTACAATATTGACAAAATGAAGTGCACTCAAAAACGTCAGGCTGAGTTGTCGTCCGCCATAGCTATTCACGAAGACAATTGAGGTGCAAAAATCAAAACAATTGCATTTGGTAGTAAGACCAAAAATATCTTTAAAAGATAGGTATAAAATCGTCATCATTGTAAATTATCATTATCTCAAAGTCACAGTTTCACTGAAATCTGCTGCCTCGTGCATCTTTCCCTATGAGAACCGAATGGAAAGAAGTGTATTGATTGATAGTCCTGCAAAACCAGAACTGAATCCAGTACTAGTATGTACAGTAGTAAGACAAACAAGCAGTATATTGTTCTTTCCAGATGGAAAGATAACTTAAGAGCGTAATGTGTTTCTCATGAGGAGGGATCGCGTGGGCTATTTCTAAAAACCCAACTGTTCAGTGCAGAGAAGATGACTTTACATTTCATATAAGCAAGAAAGTCAAATTAGCATCAGACTCTCAGAAACAGAGGAGACCCCCTGCCCTGCATGTAGCTTTAAAGGGGGGGGGGGGGACTACTTTTACAATTTATGATGTTAGCCATGATACACAATGATAGGTAGTTACTGTGTTGGATTTATTGAAGCACTGTTTGGCTCTCCCTCCTCTGATTAACCTTATTACATACAGCTGTGGAGTCTGAGTCACAAGCGGGTCGTCAGGACGATTGAGCTCACCTGCTGTTAACCCGGCTTCAGCCCTTCCGGTCTGGTTTTCAGCCCTTCCGGTCTGGTTTTACACTCGGTTTGTTGTCGTCTCTTCAGTTAGAATAAGAAGGAACATTTACAAGTCGCGTGAGGCTGATGTCTTGTCCTTTCTTTCACATGTTTGTGACAGTACATAATAAAAGTATAGGTCCAAAATATGTTATTTAGAAATTAAACAAAAAATACCTTCCTCTTTAAAATGTGTTTTCAGTTTATTGTTTTTGAGACATTTTCAAATGCTTCAGGGTAGATTCCCCCCCCCCCCCCCCCCTCTCTCTTAATTGCAGGCCTGGAACTCCCTGTAATTGTTTATCATCTCCTTCGTGCGCTCAGTGCAGAGTTTACATAGTTTGTCGGGTTCCAAAGACCCGAGGATTTCTATGCGATGCAGTAATTTGAGTGCCACATGTCGGCGCGTTTTGCTGGAATGGTCCTCGCGCTAAACCGTCGCTCCCATGCCCTGCGGTCACGTGAGCGTTCTGGCAAACGGCACCAGTTCATTTCCCACTTTTCCCCTCTCGAGTGCTCCTGGGTCGACATGCTGGCAGGCAGCACAACAGTTTGTTGCCATCCGCAGAGAACCCCCCCCCCCCCCCCCCCGGACCTCGCAATTTAGTATCAGGGATGGAAAGTCTTGCGGGTTTTGTGTTGGTGTCAACTGTTGGAAAGACTGCAGAGACTTGGCACACAAATACCAAATAAAAAAAATAGAAATAATTAAAACAAGACTGGGAGGCCTAGACGCAACACAAGCCACCAGTGCTATTCACTTTAATGTTTTCCTCTCTGCCAGAAAACACGTGGCAGTGAACAGCAACACAATGCAGCATATTTATAATGCAGTCTCATGAGAATGCATCCCTCAAGCTTTCTGTCGCACAGCAGACAGTCGCAGGTATTTAGCAGCTCTAAACTCCACACCGGTGACTGTGCGTCATCTGAGAGCTGCTTGGTTCGCTCAACTGAATCTCAGACCGGATGGTTTAAAAAAAAGAAAAGTGGAGCACTATTGCCATCTAGTGGAGAACACATGCAACTACACACACATTTTATTAATGAAGTACCGGTAGTCTTGGAGTAAGCCATGCATGAATTCTAATGACACATCAACATTGTGTTGGCCCAACACCAGGACCCTGAAACTGAAGCAGTCCACATATCTTCTTTATTGTTCTGTCTTCCAACAACATGTAGTGAAATACACTCAGAGAGAAAGAGAGTTTCTGCATCAAGGTTTCATCGATGTGACACTGGACGGCTCTGTTTCACTGAACAGTACTCTGTGAAAACATGTCCGTCATCTCTCTGTTGTTCATCTTCTTTGACCCAATGATCTGATGATGACCTCGGCCTGACTGACTTGAAGACGAATAAGCTCTGAAAGAGTCGACCTGAAAGCATAACTGAGTAGTTGATATATCATTTTTTAACTATTACAATATAAATTATTATATAAAACCCAGAAACATCAAACTAATAACCTTACACCTTTGCATTTGTTTCCCTATTATAATGGGAGTTCACAGCTCAAATGTACTCATGTTGATGATTTCAACACATAAAGTGCTTCTAAAAAAATCGATAAATATATGTTAAAAATACAAAATATAACAAGTACGTGATAAATTACTGAAAGAAATATCTCAACACTTTGGGAAACACACCAAAAATCTGCCAACCAGCTTCGAACGAGACATACCTATTTGTGAGCTGTAGAAACAGCCCTGTTTCCTAAAAATACATTTTACCATGCCCATAACATCACAAAGGGAACATATTTTATTGTGGAATATCTTTCGACGTATCACAAATAACTTTCAAATGACTCCTGTGAATGCGTTACCATTGGACAGAGTCATGCTTGCGGCTTTACATCGTTTCTGTCTCTGTGCTAAGCTTCAAAGACAAAATTAAATGTTTGATGATTAAATCTACGTAATATAATCTCTGCTTGAATTCCTTTGGATTTCATGTGTTTCTACTTTACTTAAATATACAGATTACAACATATTATTTGAATTAAATGAGTCATGTAATCAATAAAATACAAATGTTTCTTTGAAATTGTGCCGTAGACATTTGAATTTCTTTACCTGTTGAAGGTTAGAATGAAAATAAATAACCATGAAAGAACCTTGATGGCATAAACTGTCTATTGATCTCACAGAGACGAGACATTGATTTCCAAGCACCAAAACAACCAGAAGTCGCTTTGCAGGAAGCGTGAGCAATTTCAAATGAACTAATCTTCTCTCACGCTGACATTTCCTTTGAAGTTACCAGAGTCCGAATCATTAAAGCTTCCTCACCTCGGTCATCTTTTAAACCTTTTAGGATGGGACATTCAAATGAATCCAGAGATATCCGACCACACCGGATAGATGTTTCTGTTTTTTTACACCTATGATTAAAGCTGGAGTATCATCTTATGATACCACACAGGCATAGATGTAGTTTGCACATTGTCCACTAGAGACCAACATAACCTCTACAGCCCCAGACTCCCTCTAGAAACACTGCTATTGTTTATAGAACCCAACACATTCAGTGATAGTGGTGTATGAACCACAACAAAGATGAAATGCCATCAACAAGAGTTAGACCAATGTTGTTTAAAATGAATTGGTCCACAAACAAGGCAACTAGATTTACTATCACGCCTATAAAGGCTTAAGGTTAACTGCCAAATGCATTGTCCCTCAACAGGAAGTGCAACACAACAATGAATCAAGGTAACAAGAGTAAAACGATAAAAATGCACAACGGTGGCCAAAAAGCGAATTAATAATTGCCAAAAAAGTTGCATTAGCAACACATTAGCAGGAGATAGCTATAGGGTAAAGGCCAGCTGGATGAGCAATCAACTAAGAATGTTCATGTCAATTACCTGCAGGTGGTCCTAATGGTTCAACAGGGTCATTGTGAGGGTGAATAAAAGGTTGCCAATATGTATCTGGTCGCAGATGTAACAATGTCAGTTAAACTGTGGAACTGTGGAACAGATGTTGCTGCTGGTGTTGCAGGTGTGGCAGGTGTTGCTACTATCAACAGGATATTTAACTAACTCAACTAACTAACGATAACCAGCGCTGATACACTCTGATTGTGTGCCGTAGAGTAAATGTGCCACATGTATTATTTTGTGATTGTGACGGTTGAATATCTTGAATAACTATCACCTTGTTTGGATCATTCCAGTACCTTTAATATAGGTCTACGGTGCCACAAATGACTGTTTTCTAGTAGCTTAATACGACAGCAAAAGTATAAAACTGAACTATCACAGATTTGTCCCTCTTATCAAGAAATAAACGTCCCAATGATTCTGTGAATGATGCCCCCTGACTAACCCCACAAATATACAGTTTCAGCAAAAAATAAATTGAATTAAGGAAACAATATGCTTTATAGGGACTATCTTTTTATTTCTGTATCTTTGCTTCTGTTGTTTGTAGTAACATTAGTTATAAAATATCAATAAAAACAAGCTTTAGTACTGTTATTATCATTTTAAAGCAACATTTGTCAAGAGTTTGTGTGAATATAACAAACCTGATTCTTCTACATGCAGCGAGTACATGTTGCACTTTGCTTTTTAGTCATGCACATGACCACTGTCTTTGATTATTGATGGGAAACAAAGGATTGGATTGTTCCATTTCCAGTAGTTTTACATTGTTAATGCTCCAATCTGAGGATTACTGATGTCCGTTACAGTAATGATGGAAAGAGTAGGCCCTCATCATGCACGACACATCGCATTTAATGAATACAGAATGAATTAAATGGAGTAGAGATCACAAAAACAAAATCAAAAAAGAAGGTGGCAAACCTTGTATTACAGGTCGATATTTAACGGTTGAGTTCACAAGTTGTGTCACACTTTTTAATCATATACTGGAATGTGTGTACTTGTCTGACTGTATCGATAATAATACGGATGTTAATCAGAGGGAAGATTGTTCAGTGCATAAACATATAGAGTACATTTCATTTCATTAGAATATTCTCCAACCTCCGATGGGCCCGATCCCTCCACAACAACATACCTGTCCTCCAGCAAATATATTCGTGTGATGAAGGGATTATGTTTGAGTGAGTAGTTGATGGAGCAGCCTTCCTCATATCACCAGCGATCTTGTGTGCAATCAAAGCCCCGGTGAGGGCAGCAGCTTGCAACCCTATGCAATAAGCCCTGTACACTAATATGAGCTGCCTACATATTCAATCACATAGGTCTCTGATGCAATTGCCCAAGAGCACTAGGTCCTTCCTGCGCTGCAGCCACTCAAAGACTTGTTTGCCATCCATCTCGTCACAGGCAACAAAGCGGTCTCGGCCCTTATCAGTTTTTATCTAAATGCATTTGAGTAACCAGTGGATGTTTTCCATGTTCCCATTCAATATCAAATGAGAACATTGCAGATAATTAGGTCAGGCATCATCCGAAGCGGGGAGAGAGAGAGAGAGAGAGAGAGAGAGAGAGAGAGAGAGAGAGAGAGAGAGAGAGAGAGAGAGAGAGAGAGAGAGAGAGAGAGAGAGAGAGAGAGAGAGAGAGAGAGAGAGAGAGAGAGAGAGAGAGAGAGAGAGAGAGAGAGAGAGAGAGAGAGAGAGAGAGAGAGAGAGAGAGAGAGAGAGAGAGAGAGAGAGAGAGAGAGAGAGAGAGAGAGAGAGAGAGAGATTTTTTTTTTGATTTTTTAAAAAAACCTTTATTTTACGTTTTTTTTTTTGGTCTTTCCTCAAACAAACAAAACATCGTTGCCGTGGCAATGGATTTGAAGCAACTCTTCACAACAAAAACAAAACAAAAACCAATCAAAAATAGTGTCTTTTCACAATATGTACACGAATCGTTGAGTTCATTCAGCTCTGCATTTAATCCGAGATCTGAAACTGATCTGTAGAGTCAGGAGTTCAGGATGCTCCTGCTCCGCCGGGTGAGTCCTCAGAGGGTCACAGCATGCTGCTGAGACCTGGGTCGTGCCGTCCTGGATGCCCGTCCTGGCTCCGTCCCCCAGCGGTCCGTAAAACAGCCGGTGTGGGGACGTGGGCCCCGGTCCCTTTACTTAACTCCATCTTTGTTCATCCCTTTCCTTAATGTCTGAACGATCTTCTTTAGTCTGAAGCCTTCCTGCTTCGTGAGGCCTCCTCTGTCCTTGCACCTCATGTGCGATCTGGCCGAGCTGGAGAGCTGCTCCGTGTCAGAGAGGTAGTCCTCCACTCTGGCTCCTTTCACGTTCTTGCTCTTCTTCAGATACTCCTGTATCTCCTCCACACTGTATCCTTCAGAGTCTGTCCGGCTGCCAGCCTCGTGTTTAGAGGGCCCACTTTCAGCAGCAGCGTCTTTCTCCAGATTGGATTCAGCGTCTTTCTCCCGACTGGATTCAGAGTCCGTCTCCAGACTGGGCTCACTCTCAGCAGCACCTACACTCGCTGTCATCGCCACTTTTTTGGCCTGTGAATTTCCACGATGTTCCCCCTTCTTTCTCTTCATCCGAGGAACCTTGAGCTGCTCCTCGTCTTCCTCCATATCTACCTCACTACCTTCCTCCACCTGTCCTCCAGTACTCTTCCTCACTCCCTGCAGCCCACTTGTCTCCTCCCCCCTCACCTCTTGGGCCACCCCCCCCTCCTCCACCCTCACCTCCTGGGCCACACCCGTCCCCTCCACCCTCACCTCTTGGGCCACACTTATCGCCTCCCCCCTCACCTCCTGGGCCGCACTTGCCTCCTCCCCCCTCACCTCCTGGGCCACACTTGTCTCCTCCCCCCTCACCTCCTGGGCCGCACTTGTCTCCTCCCCCCTTACCTCCTGGGCCACACTTGTCTCCTCCCCCCTCACCTCCTGGGCCGCACTTGTCTCCTCCACCCTCACCTCTTGGGCCACACTTATCGCCTCCCCCCTCACCTCCTGGGCCGCACTTGTCTCCTCCACCCTCACCCCCTGGGCCGCACTTGTCTCCTCCCCCCTCACCTCCTGGGCCACACTTGTCTCCTCCCCCCTCACCTCCTGGGCCACACTTGTCTCCTCCCCCCTCACCTCCTGGGCCGCACTTGTCTCCTCCCCCCTTACCTCCTGGGCCACACTTGTCTCCTCCCCCCTCACCTCCTGGGCCGCACTTGTCTCCTCCACCCTCACCTCTTGGGCCACACTTATCGCCTCCCCCCTCACCTCCTGGGCCGCACTTGTCTCCTCCCCCCTCACCTCCTGGGCCACACTTGTCTCCCCCCCCCTCGCCTCCTGGGCCACACTTGTCTCCTCCACCCTCGCCTCCTGAGCTCCACTTGTCCCCACATGTCCGTCCTGCTTGTCCCCTCTGCCCTCCTCCTCAGTGCCTTTCTGGTTCTGGTCCTCATGAGACCCATTTTCCCCACGACACTCTCTGCTCATATGTCCTTCTTTTCCACAGCTGTAACATTTAAACCCCTCAGTCTTCGCAAAAATGACATAGTCAAAGTCCTCGACAGTGATTTTGAACACGAGGTTCACCTCCCTGCTCCTGTTGCTGGGGATCATGCGGACCTGTCGCCTGTGAGACACTACGTGTTGTAACAGCGGGGACTTGAACCCCGAGGACATTCTCCTAACCGGAGACACCACCTTCCCGTGTTTGGCCAGCTCTCTGATGATTTCCTCGTTCCTAATGAACGGAGGAACGCTCGATACGGTGACTGTTACCGCCGGTGAGCTGAGAGCGTAAGCGGGTAGGAAAAGCTCGCCCACCTCCACCCCGGTCTCCGCCACCACTTCCGCAGCTTCAACGCAATCCAAAAATACGACCACATTGCTGTTCATCCGTGCTGCGGACTTCACGCTGCTGTGGCCGATAAGATCACCTACGGCCAGACTGATTTGCTCCACCGAACACCCGAACAGCGGCGGGATCCGCACCCCGTGCTTCCTGGTCAAGTCAATGAGGCTCATGGCGGCGCCTAGCCACCGACAGCTCGCGCTGATCGGCTACAAACACCCCCAAACAAAGTCCCTAAACGTGCACACACACCCCGTGAACCCTCCACACTACACTACACTATCATCCCCAACATTACCCAGCGAAGAAAAATGCCGAAAAAACCGTAAATTCTCGCTCTCAAAAACTCCGCACCTGCAGCTCCGCACACCTCCGTCCACTCAGAGAGAAAGAGAGAGAGAGAGAGAGAGAGAGATCCAGTCGGAGTGTCTTTAGCTTTTGTTCATTTTTGTTCAGTGTGTTCCAAGAAAAACGACTCCATCACAAATAAATATGCATCTCAGTAATAGGACAGTGAGCAGAGAGAAAGCTTGTAGGATCTATCGTCTCGTCACAGGATCACAGACAATACCACACCGTCTGAGGTTATGTCAACAGTATAACGAAATATAATCGATCTAGATATTTTTATGTTGCTCTGAACAACGTTTTTTCGGGACGACTTTGTTCGGTTGAGGAAAAACGTCCTGGTTGGACTTATAAACATAATATGTACAGTACAACGACACTTTAGAACACGCGGTGTCTTTAAAGACACGAACTGCTCCCAGAGAGGGCTTCATGAACGAGTGAGGCGATCAGCCTGCAATCAGATGCCATCATGCCAACAAAGGCTCGTTTTTCTTTTTAGTTTCTTTGCTTATTTCGTATTCTGTCATAATCTGTTCGAGGATGTGTTCCACAAAAATATAAAACCCACAACCGATAACTTCATGAATGGACTGTGTGACATTTCAGCAGCAGTTGGCTTTTGTTTTGTTTCGTGAACTTGTCCTCCTAAAACCTCACGCCATGAAAAGATTAAAAAAAAACACACACACACAGATGCCACACACACTAAGAGGGCACTCATTTTTGTGCAGAGGCAGATGTGTCCATTGGCTGCGATTGTTAATCCAGAATGCTGGGTTTGATACAAGAAGGATTTAACATATCCATGATACTAGCATCTGTCAGCATCCTGCTTCCAGCTCTCCAACTCGGACGGAACGAAAGCGGAACATTTTCGTCGTATCGTTGTGATAAAAAGAGGAGCCGTCGATCGAGTCAGAACCTGAGGTGAGTGTTTGAAGGAATGAATCAATTCACCGTAGGATGCTTCATGGCCTCGAGAAGAGGCGCTTGGTTCATCACAGCTTATGTAACATGTTTTCCCACAGCCTTGATCCCAGTCGCTCTGTGCATGTGGCACATCACTCCATTCACAAATGTTCTGCCTTTCTTATCAACTATGAAACACAAACGTGTGAATACGTCATCATCATGTAGAACATCTGTTCATTGCATTTGTTTCTGCAGAAGGTTGTGGCTTATTGTCATGACTGCAGCTAGTTGATGTTTACAGAGGGACACATACAGTGTTTGAATTTAGAAATGAATTCCAACTGGTCAGAAAGTCACTAATTGTACTGAAATAATGAGAATTATTGTTTGCTCTTACATATCACCGCATTGCTCATGTGCAAGGGAGCATCGTACAATGCTAACAGGGCATGTTTCAGTGATGCAGCTGCTTTTTATTTTGATATGTCGTTTGACTGGAGCTTATTTAGTGTGACGGGCTAATTGCATCATTTGTTTAAAATCGTATCAGTCGGCACGAGCTTCATCACAGTCTCATCATGTCTACTTCTGATGAACACACTTTTCGAGAGTATTATGCGGTTGTGATTCACAGCACTGAGGATAATGATCACATAAGTCAGTGGAGAGTTTTAACTGCACAATTAAACCCAGGACAATGTAGGTGTGAAGGCGCACTCTTTAAACTCCATGCACGGTGAGATAAAGACCACAACAGTCACAGGTATTCATTACAGAATCACACACACACACACACACACACACACACACACACACACACACACACACACACACACACACACACACACTCTCTCTCTGCAGCATGCACAGACTGTGTAAACTGTATGCGTTGCCTCAATATAACAGGGAGGCTCGTGAATAGCATAAATATGGCACGAGGGAGAATGCCAGAGGAGATTATGATTTCTAGATTGATTTGATTGAAGTGAAATTGTAATGATGTCTCTGCATTTGGGTCAGTGCAGCAGACAGAAGAGCAATCAGCTCAAGAACACAGAAAGGCAAATGAAGACGATAAAGTGTTGTGCATTTAACAGCTTTTATAATTTCAACATTAAGCAAACAATCGCTGCTGGAGATGCATAATCTATTAGAATAATGAATGTGATATATTAATCGTAAAAACCAGGCAGTCCGATGTGTGCATTAACTGAGGTTGCTGATGTATTCACCATTGTGTTGTCTTAAGGATCAGAAATTAAAGAAAGTTCACAGGCAAAATATAATAAATGGAAAATCAGACAGCATAAACGTTTCTCCACAGCACGAATGCTGATGAGTGCAGTCTCTGCGGTCATCTGCTATGAAGGTGCGGCAGATGGCCGTGTCCCCCCTGAGCCATGAGAGCACTTTCTAGTGCCAAACATGTTGTAGATGACCTCACTGCGTGGACACCTTGTGGGCGTTGGCAATGGTTGGATGGGAAACGACCAGTATTTTGTAGTTGTATTCCACATTGTACAGTTTATAAAAACTATGTTGCCATGAAGGGAAAAAAAATCCAAAAATACTTGAACTTTAACACCCATGACTCGGGACTTTGACTTGATACCGTCCATTAAAAGCCAAAATATTAAAAAGACTGGAAATCAAAAAGTGTACAACGAATAAATGCATTTCCTGCATCAACTAACTTTAACCCTTTTCATTCCAAGCTGAATTCTCTTTGTTCAAACCAGTCTGACAGCATCAGATGACGCTGCAGGGGACAACCATGCAGAGCTGATGTTACTCACCGGCTGCTGGAGAAGATTACATTATTCGTCCACGTGCAAAAGCTATGACGTGGTCAACAAAAAATGAATTGCAGTGTGCAAAATGTGCGCGTCAAAAATGACAGACAGAGATGCAAACGGCATTACAATTGGTGAAGAGTGCATTATGACTTGTTTCGGACTTTAAACTCAAAGCTTAGGACATGGGGCTTAAGTGCCAAGACATGAGGCTTTCTTGTGACTTGGTCCCGCCTCTGATCATCATGATTGTCACTGTCTGCCTCTTATCATCTGATGTTAGCATTTACGTTAGCTGCTAGCATGGCGGTAGACTGTCTTGTTTCAAACACGATTCATTCATTTCCAACCAAATTTCCCTTTTAGCTAACTCTTAAAAGCTCTGGCCTCCTTGCAGAAGGTGAAAACAAACAGTCTGTACAACTGATAACCTGATAATCTCAGGAGTAAAGTTGCCTCTGAATAAAGGAGATATGAAGGTGCCTTCAGGATCTGCTGCTCGTTGAACAAACGGCAGAACATTTGTTGACTGTCGAGGAAGAAATCGTGATGGTTGTTCAGATATTTATGAAAACAATAATAACCATGCTGAAGGTTACAATCAACTGTAATTAAAGGCTTTGTGAGCAACCTCATGTCGACTGTCTCTGGGAAGCTTTAGCAAAAAACCCCCCCAAAACTCCAGAAAGACTCCTTTAAACTTCTTTTTAAAAAAATGAATCACTGTGGTCTCTTTCTTCAAGGTGCTTCAATTAGTCAGCACAAGACCAGGCTCCGTATGAATGCAGGTCGACGGACAAAGAGAGGCCTGATAGAAAACATCATTTCATAAATTGTTGAAGGCTGACGACTTTATTAATGATGTCCCTGTAAAGAAACAATACCAAGCCTTGCAACACCAAACGTTGAACCTGCTTTCACCACTGTTAAGAATAAAACTCATGTTGAGGAGAAAACTCAGGTGAACAGACTTAGGTCGAGGCGTTTAGCTCAATTCAAGCAATAAGGTTTATTTGTAACAGAAGTATTATGTCCAGCAGTTAAACGTGCAGGGACCTAGAAAGTTCACTCTGTAGGAGCGAATGAAAAGCTAAAAGGCGCTTAGACAGAGTGCGCATGTGTGTTAAAGGTTCTTCTGATGGAAGCCTATTGGTTGAATACAAAGTAGGAGGTGGATCTGTTTTTTAGCGTTCAGATGACATGATGGAGCTCTGGGCAACTTCACCCACACTGGCTCAGTTCCGGACCGCCTTCTCTGGAACGTCAGTGTGTCTGCATATTGTTAACACTTAAGGTGCCGGAAAAAGGGTGCAGTTCTAAGCTATTTCGAAGTCTCTGTGTGAATAGATAAAGAGCTCTTCTCCTACTCTAAGATGGCAGTTTCTGCCCTAATCTGGTGGTTTAAGCAAGTGCTTCTTTCAGGGCCACTGTAACTGTTTCTATCGTGCAAACAGGCGACGGAATGCCCTGCTTGCAGTTTTTGACCTACTTACAGTGACCTCACAACTCCGCAATATAAGCTTACAAGCAATGTTCCCTCTAATTTTTCATGTGTCTGGGCATACACACAAGCTCCCTGAGCACACTGAGGACCACTGTGAGCAACATCAGATGTGCATGCTGTGGCCACACACCAGTATCACACCTTGGATCATAGCAAGTTACATGGCTTATTAAAAGAATCAAATTACAGCAGCAATTTTCACTAGTTTACTTTTAATATAAGTGATTTGACAAACTTTAAAGGAAAAAGACAAAAATCTTGTTGTTCATGAGATGTGTAGTATGTTTTATGTGAGAGTCCTGCTTTGGCCATGGGAAGAGTCTTGCTTTGGCCTGTGTGAGGTCCTGTTGTGGCCTGTGTGAGGGTCCTGTTCTGGAAGAAATGATACATATACACCTTTCAGACATAACATTTTGTTCACATTAAAACATTCACATTTTGCACAATGACGTGTGCTGTAGCTTGTGATACAGTGTAAATTCCTGTAACTCTGTCTGTAAAATATGTAATTACTCAGTTTTTTATTATCATTTCTACTACCCATAAATTATCTAGTAGTAACATAATTTAATGATTAATATCCATAAGTAAAAAATCTTAATAAATGTCAAGTAGAATATGCACAAATCTGACTTAAATTTTACCTTATTTTTCACGTCTGTCCTTCTCACTTCTCCAATGGTTGTACACTTTGTCCAGGTTGATGGCTTCGTCTGCTTCTTGCTTTGACTTTATGTCGCTGCCCGTTCGTTTCGCCATGATAAGGGGTTAGCATTTGCGTCTCGTAACTCCGCCGCACTGTTGATAGCTAGCTAACCTGCACGGCGCGAATGGGCAGGGCAATAGTGTCAATGCTATGATTGGCTGCGTAGCGTAAGTGAACCGAATCCTATCATTGGCTGGACACCTGTCACTCACTGAGTTACGTTGCAAAATAGTACAGAAAACAAAATTATTATTATTATTATTATTATTATTGGTTTAATTGATTAGATAAGATTAGGACTAATATTAGATATTAATTAATACGTTTATGTTGAATTTTATTTTATGCGCTGCATAGATTTTCTTGTGCGCTGAGAATGTGCGAGCAGTGCGCGATTGCTCAAGCGCGCAGCTTAGAGGGAACATTGCTTACAAGTATAGCTCATATTATTTAACATTGAATGAATATATTTTTATTTACACCACATATGCTGAACATAAGCTTCCCAACAAGCTCTATGTGTTTGAGCTCCCACCTTACATGTGTGTCAGAGTTGGGCAAAACCTTTACATTTGATGTTTAATGTTGACAGTGTACCCCATCAACATTAAGGTCAATATTAAAATAGCTAAATTCCTAACGGGTCTGTGCAACTATGACAACATCAATTTGACGTCATGTTGAATGTTATATCGTCGCTCACACTTTATATTATTCATTATTATTTTTAGTAAAAGTAGCAATATCACAATGTCAATATACTCCATACCAAGAAACAATTCTGTATTTTAAATCCGACGGAAGTGAACTGCAAAAGTGAAAGTGCTTTTGTAGAAAAGTCGCTTCTGTGAATGATTGGATTGTTAATTACGGAGCATTTCTCTGTTGTAGTTGGTCGAGGTGAAGCTGATTTTAACTGTTGTGTCGATACGGTTTGGTATTTTCATCCAGTGGTTTCCAACCCAGGGGTCCTGTCCCCACAAAAAGGGCCACAAGATAAGTCTGGGGGCCTTTTCTTCTTTCACGTGAGAGATTGATCAATGCGACAGGAAAGAAGAAAAGAAGAAAAGGTCAATTTTGTATCATCTATTCTCTAATCTTTCCTTTTGAGAAATATTGGAAAAGCTCTTTTAAATAAAATCATCTGTGAAGTCTGGAGACTTATAATAGTTCATGATTTATTACCTCCTGAATATTTTAGGTAGAGTGTAACCTTCTCCAGGGCCCTTAACTTAGGTTTTCAGTGTGAGAAGATCAAGACCGCTCTTGTGTGTGAGCTACAGCCAGCTGCCGGTTTGCGTATTCTTCACAAACTTCCATCTAAAGTGGACACATTTTCTGAACTGACTCCTCACGTCCTGCTCGGCCTCATTCCAGGTGGACGCTGTGCTCCGGCAGAGCATCAATCCCACCAGCCTCCCCTCTCTGTCGGCCATCGTGATCTTAAATGACACCGTTTTGTGGACCGGCAACTTTGGAAAGAGGAATGGCAGTGACCCTCCCTCGGGACCCCCCAATGAGTACACAATTTACCGGTGAGCACTTGATGAAACACCAGGACAGCAGCCAAGATTTTAATAATTATAGTAATTAAATTAGTATTAAATAAATACAATTAAAATACGACTACTACTCGTAACAGTCATAGTAATGATAAGGTATAAAGTAAGCGATGAACCCGGCCCATGCACGCTGGTCTATTTAGATTGTACTGACCAAATTTGAAGAGGCTTTTTTTGTATATGTTACACCTGTTAAATGCCATAGAGCATGAAAGTTAATCATTCAAATGAAGCAAGCAAGCCATTTTGTAACACCGAGCATATGACCCATCAAATATCAAACTGTTGGCCAGTCCTAATGAGTGAGCAAAGTTATGTTTTCACACAACTCTGGCCCTTCAAAAAGATGATTCATTGCACAGAATAAAAATGATGACAATAATAATAATAAAAAAATAAAAATCATGATCAATCAATTCAGCTTAATAGAATGAATAGAGGCCGCTAAAAGTACAGATAATGAACTAGAATAAAATACCAAACAATAAAATAATTAACTGTAAATTTAAACCAATAAAACACTTTGAAAAAAGATTGCCATGTGTCACTCAATTATATATACTGCTTTTATTTATTTCTTTATTTATTTAATGTAGCTCGTGTAACATAAGTCTCTATTCCCCTGTTTAGTACCACATTACAAAGTTCTTTACATTTCGCTTCTGGGAAATTACAGATCTGTAAAGTAAAGTGATGCAGGCTTTATTTCCCATGAAGGTTTAAAAGCACTTTCATCTTTCTGCACGCTGCCAGGAGTAATATTCTGGGGTAGAAATACTTCATTGTTTTTTCAAGTGTTGAATGTAAACTCCTCTCAAGGTCACTAAAAACCCAAGATTTCCATCTGACCTCAGTACCCTCAACAGTAGCAGCACTCCAGCCCTGATTATCGCTCCTCAAACTCCTCTCTGATGAGGCTCTTCTTCGGTGTGCTTTTTGTCAGAATAATGTTGCTGGAGTCTGAAACGCAAAACACATTTTTTTGTCTGCTCTGCAGAGGAGGCATTGTGTTGTCATTATGGGATGAGCATCATTACATTACTTAAATAATGGGCACATAAGCTCGGGATGTAAATATCTTTCAGCCAGTATACATCTGCACCGAAGTTCCTCACTGATGTGTAACGGCTGTTCCAGCATGATGGAGATCATGTTACCCCTGGTTACTCTAAAAAGGCTAAAGTAACTACTTAGAGTGTGTTATAGTGCAGGAAGGGAAGCAACATAACAATCACCCTTTCAAGGGAAAAGAAAGGGACAGGATCACACAGACCGACCAGAACGCATGAGCAGGGACAACTATCAGTACGTAGATGTGTGAACACCACAGTGGAAATAATACGAATTGGCCCAAATTGATGCAGCCGAGCCACAGGAGATCAACAGCCATGCTCACATGCTGAGCGGTATATTGAGTGTGAAATTGGTGGCCTTTACAAGAAATAAATGGATAATCGAAAAGTCCTCACGAGAATGTTACACATGTTGCGAAAATGCTAAAAGTCAGTTCTATAACATATTTGATTCGACCCCCCCCCCCCCCAGTGTCTCCGGAGTTTCACTTTTAAAAGATAGAACATCTAATCTCAGGTACATGAATTGAGTGCTCTGACTCCTTCAACAAATATGAGTATTTCTATTTTTTTTACCGACCATTGACTGTATATAAGAAGTTGTTAAAAACAATCACATTGCTGTGTGTTATCTGTCCTTCAGAATTGCAAGCCTATCAAAAATCTTCCCGACCTTGATGCTGTACAAACTGTGGGAAGATGGGAAGATCGGCTCCCTGGATGATCCTCTGGAAAAATATGTGGAGAACTTCACCATCAAAAATCCTCTGGGGAAGACGCGAGACTCTCGGCTGAAATACGTGACAGACGGCCTGATATTTCTGGACAGCGGGGAGGTTCAGATCCGCTCCTCCTCGGTCACTCTGCGCAGGATGGCCAGCCAGCTCTCAGGTAACAACAGGAGGTTATAGAGAGAGAATTCAAGAGAGCCAACCTCTGTGATGTGAAAAAGCATCTTAGAGATGGGATTGATTGTAATGCCGGTGCTGCTATCAACCCAAGGGAGCTGACTTATTGAAACAAACACTTAAATAAAAGAAGAAGAAGAAGACGCTGCTGGTATATTTGACGAACCGTTTTCTCTGATCAAAATGTGTGTTGAATGTAAACATCCAGGTTGCAGTTCCTTTGTATTTCTGAAGTTTGAAGATTCAACTTCTTACTTTTCATTTATTGATTTTAAAGCTGAAACAATCAGTCAAACAATTCATGTTGTTATATATTATGTTTTTATGCAACGATCAGGATAATTGTCATTTTTAAGCAAAAATGCCAAAACATTTCATGTAGTATCTGATACCTGATGTCTAGAGGTTTTTGACTTTTGGTCAGACAAAAACAGTCATTTGAACACGTTACCAAGGCGAAACTGAAATGTGCTATTACAAAAAAAGATGAAAAAGAATCTTCTCGTTCGTATGTAAAGCCTGCAATGGATACCTGCTACAGAGACATTTGAGCTGTTCAGATACTTATCATGCTGGAGTCAACAGTTACATCCACATATTGTCTCAGCAAACAAGTTTACAATCGTCGCGCATAAACACGCTTTTCAATCTGTAAAACCACACTCTGTGTAATGAATTCAAATAAAAGATGAGGGAAACGCCTGCAGCAAGACAAGCTATGAATCTTTAAATACCCCGTTGTCTCCGTTTATTATCAAGGTATCAAACCTGAACACGATGATCACATTCAGAGAACTGAACCCAATTTGTCTCGTACCAGTACTCTACAAATAACCACCTGACTGAAACAAAACATGAAGACTTATTTCATTGAGCAGGATAGAAGAACAGATGTCTCGCGCATGCAAATACAATTCTTGCGTTTCATTTGTTGGCTGAAGTTTTTTTTCATTGAACACTGTTGTACGGTGGGCTGATGCAGGCCTACCCAGGAGACTTCGCGCCACAAGTCTGCTTTGGAAAGGAAAAACACAAACTGCAATCAATCTCATGCAAGATGATGTCCTTGTCGCAGACCCAGGCACCAAGTAAGATTTGTTATGTTGAGTTGATTTCAGTATTTCAATATGTACATTTTTATTTTGCAAACTGGGGGTATTAAATTGTGTAAATGCATAAATTTGGCACGGGAGGGCCTTCATCATTTGCTGACGACAACATATTTTGTGTCATCTGTCTGATAAAAGAAATAGTTTGAGATTCTGGGAAATATGCCCAACCGCTTTCTTGTCAAGGCTTTGATGAGAATATTATTTATGCATGGTAAACATAAACCTACAGCCAGCAGCCCGTTTGCTTATCTTATCATAAAGGCTGGAAACTGAGGGAAACAGCCAGCCTTGCTTTGTCCAAAGGGGAGAAAATCCATCGCCCAGCACCTCAGGAGTTCACCAATTAAAAACATTATTTGTGGTTCATGTTGAATCTCAAAACCCCTTTTTCGATTTAAATTGATTTGTTTTCATTGGTTTGAATGCATAAAAAAAGTAATTTACTCAGATTTTAAGCATATAGTGGTGTTTTCTTTATAATGACAGTTTTCCTAAAGTTTTGCAATATATTGAATCGTAACCCCTGTGTGAATACGTGTCGTATTACCGGATTCTTGCCAATACACAGCCCTACTAACTATCACATTTGTGTCTGTTTAATCCGCACAAAAAGCAGCTAAAAATGTTGTGGTTTAAAGGTGTGCCGGACTCTTTCTTAGCCAGAAGCAGTGACTTCCTGAAGTCTCACCGGTTATTTACTTTGTTTTATTTATTCCATTTGCAAAGCACCATGTGATATATTAAACTTGAATGCTGTCATTTAATGTATTTTATCAGTTAGTTTGAATCATATTTTCATCCGCAGTTCCAACCCAAGTTGTCAGTGCTGCCAGCCACATAACCCTTCAAAACACCACAACTTGTCACTTTTACTTTTCAGTTCTTGCACAGAAGAAACAAACAACATATACCGCGTTAGTACGTTTTAGAGGGTCTGGTAGGCAGGTTGGACGGAGCGAGGCGAGCTGTTTTCAGTTTCAAGTCAAGCTTCTATTTCTTCAAGATAGGTGTTGAGTTTGCCCTTGTAAAATAGTTTATCTCATTTTTTGCATCAACAACCAGATTTTTGAAACACTCTCCATCTCTTTCACTTGCTACCTTCCAGGTGTCACTACAGCAACCTCGCCTTCTCGCTGCTGGCTCACGTGATGGCCGAGCGAGTGGCCGCCGTTGACTACCAGCGGTGGATCACAGACAACATCCTGGACCGGCTGGGGATGGAGGACACCGGCTTTGACCTCAGCACGGGCCTCCAGGGCCAGATGGCCGTGGGCGTGTACTCCAACGGAAAGCCAGCCCCGCTCTACGACCTGGGCTGGTACCGTCCTTCGGGTCAGATGTTCTCCACGGCCGCAGACTTGGCCAAGCTCGGCATGATGCTGCTGGGCGCTTACCACCGCAAGATGCTGGAACCAGACTCATTGAAGATCATGCTAACGCCGCTTTTCAGGTGCGATAAGGACTACTTTGCCAACCGTACTGGGACGCCGTGGGAGGTGAATGAGCTCATGGGCTACGAGATGGTGCGAAAAGATGGCGATCTGGACGGCTACTCTGCCACCTTTTCCCTTGTACCCAGAATGAAGCTCGGTCTGGTGGTGCTTATGGCTGGCAGCCGACCTCAGAACCAGGACTTGGTCACCAAGGCCTACAAACACATCATACCAGCCATAGAAAAAGCCTTCAGGGAGGGCAAGAAGGTCCTTTATCTTCCACCAAACCCAGAACCTTACATTGGCTTTTTCACCTACAGTAACATCACCTTCTACGAGATAAAAGTCGGGTCCGACGGAGTTCTGATCATGCAACAGTTTGGGCCTCAGATTGAGGAGGTGATTCCAGAGAAGTACAGGACAATAAAGCTCAACTACCTGGTTGACCGGGTGTTTAGAGTGGTTTTTGAAAAAGAGTACCCTTGTGTTTTGCGAGTCGGGACGGCCTCAGTGTCATTGGAAGCTCAAGATGGCCAATTGTTTAATTTCTACACCTTTGACAAGCTCGGTTTGTCCCCTGGTTTTGATGCACCGGGACTCAACACATACAATGTGGTCAGAATATCCCGCAGGCCATCCTTCTCCAGCTGAACTGCAGCCTGAAGTCAACTGATGTTTGCTTGAGATACGTGAAGGACTGGAAAAAAATAAAAAATGGGGCTGTGAATATTTAAAGACTAAATGATAAAGTCTGGGTCATTTTGGCGATGAAAGATGGGATTTATAGAAAGCACAGAGAGGGACGGCAATATGTAAAATGTCTTGCACAGAAAAGTAATGACTTTATACTAAACGATGTATGACTGTCCTTCATTAGGCCTCCCACCTGAACATTCACACTATGGTGATACGGTGCATGTGTTTTTCCTGCCTTCAATTAAACCGCTGTTACATTGTCTCTTCTGTCCTTGAGTTTCACGAGAGAACACGGGCTCACAACGAACTCCTCTCGCGGTTATCTCCGTAAATATTTACATGGATTTCATTTTCAATTCTTCGACGATGATTGCATTGGTTTGGGGGAAAATAACATTACATTTCCTTGTGTTACCGGTACTATGAATTAACTAAGCTTGTGGCATGTAGAATCAGGACTTTAAAGCTCCACATGAATATGCATCACTTCTATTTAAATGCAGATGTTGCCACGGAATGGAACTGTTAATTTAATGTCAAGAAGCACGCACAAAGATGGAAAATATTGTGGCGCCCCAATTCGAGCCGATGAAAGCACAGAGAGGCTTTTGGTTGCATGTGTGACTCACTGCTATTTTAGCCCTAACAATGGACTCCAATTGGTCTCAACCTCTAACACCAAGAAGAAGAATACACTGCTCTGACTGAAAATGACAGATTCAAGCTTACAGAAGTAACCCCTATGGCCAAGGCCGATGTTTTACCGCTCATATTAGATCATGTGTCTGAATATATGATGGAAATGGGATAGACATTAAAAATGTACCAGGTGCAGCGAGTACAATTGAGGCAATGTGAAGAAGTAAATCTACTGTGTCCACTTCATTTGGCTGTGGATGGAAATATTGAAACTGCCATTCAACTATGAAATGCTATGTTGTCAAGGCCGACAGATTTAAGCTTATTCTGATGGACGGTTTGGAGGAAAAGTGCAATCATGGCTCATGCAGTATTGTAATCCAACAAAACTAACATGTGAAGTACACCCTTTGTTGATTCTCTGTTTTTGTTGAGGCTTGCTGTTTGAGATAAATGACGCCTTCCACAAAGCAACAATTACACAATACAATCATGATGATTTCTGCATTCATATGTCAGTCATCAAAGAAACAGAACACGATAATAATAGCTACGTGTGGACAGCTTCAACATATATTTATTTTAAATCAGGCATTTCACAATCGCCAAAATCTTTTTTTTTTTATTTTGCAATCACTTTGAACAAGGGCTGAATCAATGAAATGTCGTGCATGAGAACAATTTGGAAAATCTCGCAGTGAAGCATTACAGTCTTTGTTCACAGGAAGAAGCAGTTGACCTGTTTTTGCTGCCTGGCAACATATCAATTTTCCAAATACAAAAAAAACCAAAAACAAGAACAACATGCATCATTTAGATTGGATTGTCCCAGTGTCCCCCAGGATTGACCTTCTGAGGCATACAGCACTCACAGAATAAGACAGCAGGTGAAATATGCAGGCACTGTTGAATAATATGCTTCATAGCAAACAAACTCATCAAAACTTCACGTACAGGCTATTGAATGACATGTAACATAACCATTCAAAACCTTTGAGAAACGGCTTCACTTTCTCACAGGAGAATCTCAATACCACTGGAGCTAGCAGACAGTTACCTTAGCATCAAGACAGGAAACAAGGGATATGAATCCGTAAATTAAATCTCACAAATGAACACGTTACATCTCTTTGTTTAATGCGTACAAAGTGTATAAACATCTTTTTGGTCTCATAAAACCCAGACTTGTCGTTTTGTGAAGGAAACACAAGTCTCTAGCTTCACCACTTGTTTATATGATGTCGGTTAGCATCGTAAAGCAAAATCTCATTTTATTGGAGACATTGATGGAACTGTTCCCCAGTTCAAAATGAGTCATTTTGCAAGAGAGACAAGAGAGATCTTTCTGAAAAATACTCATGATCTAACACTTCACATTTAGCATGTAACACGAGATAAATTAATAATTAACATAAGGAGACATTAAAATGTATTTTTCATTTGACTGTGTCCAAATTGTCCAACTATGGTTTCTCTGTTGCTTGTGAGTTTATTCAAATCTAGTCTAAGTTAGAACACAGAGGTCTCTTTAAATGCACATGTGAGGATTGCAGTGTCCATGCTCAGTGTCATGTTAGGAGACAGCAAAGGGATGCAAGTGTTGGAGTCCTTCCCTTCAGCCTGAGCTCTGCCACTTGAGACAGAGGTTTCCACTAAAATCTTAGGGAATGGTGTCGAATCTCGGACAGAATTGTTATCCTCCGTCCGGGAGCAAACGAGTTCTCGGAAACACTCCCTGAACCGCGTGGAGAGCAGGCTGTAGATGATGGGGTTGACTGCGGAGCTGAGGTAGAAGAAGACGCCCGACACGATGTGGACGGACTGATAAATGTTGTACATCAAATCGGTCCACTGGCTGATGGAACTCCACAGGAGCCTCTCGATGTGGAAGGGCGCCCAGCAGACTCCAAACACTGCCACCACGATCGCTAGAGGATCAGGCCGAAGAGAATGAGGCGGATTACAATGTATTTATTTTTGTTGCATGTCAAACACTTTTCTTTGTTGCTGCTCTCAATTATTTATAGAGTAGTGATGACGTTGGTACCCTTATGGGCAAGATCAAATTAGATGAAGATACTGGAAAGACAATGGAGCTAAATGCTATAAGAACATCATCCTACAATGGACACTAGTGGGGATCCACATTTACTGCAACACCCTGTTTTTGATATGACAAATGAGCAAAGTTTATCCGTAATAGAAAATGACAATAGACACTTCAGTACACTCCTTCATAACACCTCCTGAGGGCCATGGGAAGACCAAATAGTTCTCTCACTGCATTTTTTTCTGCATTTTTGATGATATTGTAAGAAGAATGAGTGTCAATCTCAATGTACAGTGTTGTAGTCTAAATTATGTTGGTTTTTAGGAGTTTTGATAGACCACTTTAAGATGCAAAGTGTTCTCATGCTATGAGCATTGATGTCATGTAGCTACATTGCATGTATTTGCTGATGCAGTAGAAAAAACTGAGGCCTTTTACTTTCAATCCTGTATCTAAAAATGTAATTTTGAAAAGTCACAAGGTGCATATGACACCAACACAGAGGAACTGAGAATATCAATTCATTGAGAAAATAACCGGCAGATTATTCAAATATTAAAATAATTGTTTGCAGCCTTTGCTCACTGACTTCAACTCACTCTCAATCAGGTTGCTTTAATGTCTTTGAAGCAACTGACTAGTTGCCACTCCTTTCCACAGTGGCTGCTGTTTCACGAAAGCAGTGTTGTGTCCCTTTAACAGCCACAATATATCCCCCGAAAAATCCCACACATCCTTTAAAGGTGCTGTGTGTAGGATTTGTTTGCATCTAGCAGTAAGGTTGGAGATTGCAACCAAATAAAACGTGTCCTGTATGCTCAGCATGTAGGAAAACTACATTCTCCAACGTGAAAAGGCGAATGGCCCTATAGAAACAGTGTTTGGTTTGTCCCTTCTGGGCTACTGTAAAATCATGGAGGCCGGCTCTGTGAAACATAAACTCAACGATTATTGGCAGATAATGGCGACAAAGCACTTCCATTCCTCTCTTAAATCTTAAAATGATCTCACTGAAGGAGGTGCCGCAGGCTGTTTGGCTGTTGATGACGGCGGGCATATGGCATCAAGTGACTGACTTAGCTTTGTTGGGAGCTTGTTGGCTCATCATCACACATTGAGAGCTATTTATAAATGTGAGTGGCAAACATTTGACGCTTAGTCTCTTTTTTTTACCAACAAGAGAGTTTGTGAGAAGTTTATTCACTTTTTCCGTTGGAGTCGAGCTTAACGGTCGGGGGGAAAAAATCCTTTTATTCTACGTTCTTTGGCAGAATCACATTTATATTCGGATTCATCTTGTTCCAGCTCTTCTTCACTGAATCTATATGATGTTTAGACTGGGTGAAATATTCAAACCCAAAGCGAAATACCTCGGACGATTTGTACATTTCATGTCTGTCTGACGTGTACTTTTGGAGACTTTTGATCTTCGCTGGAGCTCTTGCAAGTAGTTCTGTAAGTGTGACCACAATGAGTTCAAACTCAAACCGATGCTAACATGTTGATGTTTTTGCATACAATGTTGACTTTGTTCTCCATCTTAGTTTAGCCTGTTAGCGTGCTAACATTTACCAATTAGCTCTAAACACCAAGAGAAGCTGAGGCTGATGGGAATGTCATCAGTTTAATTTAAAGCTACAAGGAAGTTTAACTGAAGGTGGTAGTGTTTCCCGAATCAGAATCACAACTGTTTATTGCCGAGTAAGTTACGTATACAAGGGATTTGACTAAGTGAATGGTGCATAACAGTAAACACAGTGCAATAGTATGAGACATCATTTCAAAAATGACATTACAAGTTGCAAAATAAAAGAACAATATGTTAAAACAAGTATATTATTAAAGTGGCAATTGTATATTAATAGAGAGAAGATGTGCAAGGGTGTGTAACTAAGAAATTGTCCTGGGGATGCAAGTGTCTGAGTCAGTGGGGGTCATGGGCTTTATTGATGAAGCCAGCTGCGAGCACCAGATTCCCTTTAGCAAACCGCTCATTTCACTGCAGCATGGTTTGACAGTCTTCCCCGCTCAGTCCTGGTTCTTTACAATGTTTGCTGTTTTGTTTTAAGTCTGTTCTCTGTGTTTTTATGTGACTCACAGTTGTGTTTTCTTGGCAAGATAATCAACTATTTTTATAACAGTAAATTGGCTGTAGAAATACCTGACCTATCAAGACCATGCATGCTCTAACCTTGGCGGTTATGTGAGATTTCATCGCTTACAGTAAGCGACTGATTCAGGAAATATGTTTTCATGTCCTTTAAGATGTCTCATTGCAATTTAATACCACCTACTAAAATCTTTTGATGACGGATATATCAATCTAGAATGAAACTCCTCATACAGAAAAGAAGGAATTAATTCATTTGGAGTAAGGTGGGGTAGGTGGACTGTAAGAACTACATCGAACCTCATCAAGCCCCAGTGGAGGATGTGACTCACACAAAGAATAGACAGTTCTCTGGTATTATTTGCTCTGTGATTTCATGTCTTTAGGTATGTGCCTTCGCATTAATATCATAGATTAGAGGGTATATGCCGCCCAACCATGACAACATTTCACGGCAATAACCATGTTTTCTGAAGAGACAAAATAACTCACAGAGCATCTTGTTGATCTGTCTCCTGCGCCCGTTCCCACTCATCTTCCTTCGAATGATACTGCTACAGTTCCTCGCCAGGTTCCCGCCGGGCTGCCGCCTTTCCCGGCACAAGTGAAGGCCCATCACCAGGTACAGCACGCTAATCACCACCATGGGCACAAAGTAGAAGCACACAGTGGTGATCTGCATGAGCATGTTATAGATCCACAGGGGCTTCAGCACAGTGCATATAGCCGACTCCTCCATTCTCTCTGGGAGGTAGAAGATCCCGTGCAGGGAGGTGTTGGGGATGGCACATGTCATCGAAACCGCCCACACAATGGCGATGACCCGCTTGGCGTGCTGTTTGGTCGACAGGTATAGCGTTTTGAGCGGGTACACCACGGCTATATACCTCTCCACGCTGAGAGCCGTGACGTTGAGGATCGAGGCAAAGCAGACGGTCTCGAAGAGGAAGGTCTTGAAGTAGCAGCCGCCCTCGCCAAAGGGGAACGGGTAGTTTTGCCAAAGGTCGTAGATCTCCAGAGGCATCCCGAACAACAGCACGAGGAGGTCCGACACGGCCAGGCTCACCAGGTAGAGGTTGGTGGGGTTTCGCATCTTCTTGTGCTTTGCTATCACTGCACATGTGAGCAGATTCCCAGACAAGCCGGTGATGAAGATGAGAAGGTAAACACTGGTGACTGGGAGGAAGAAGGGAGATCGTTTTGGACCCAGAATTTCAAAGAGGTTGTCTTCCATGAACTGGTCGTTGGTGTAATTCCCAGTGGCGTTTAGCGGCATACTGGTGTTGTGGAACAGTGTGGATGCGCAAGAGAGCTCCATTTCAGAGAGGAAAAGTGGAGGATCAACGAGGAGATGTCGATACATCCTGCGCCAATTTCCGGGTTTGTTCACCACCGGGTAAAAGGCTGCTGTAAAAGGAGATAATAGAAAGATGAAACAAAAAGTGCCACCAGAAGAGGATTGCATTCTTCTTTTTCTCGTTTCACAAATACCACTTTTAAACTTAGTGATTCACATAAACTCCCAAACCTAATTATATCTTACGGGCTTGAAAAGTTTTTAATCTTGAACCCTATCTTTTTGTCTATATAACGCATGGCATCTTCATATTCCTTGTTTTAACCAAACATCAATCCAAAAACTCGAATGCATTACGTTTGCAAAATATATGAGTCAAAAAACAGGCACCCTTCATGTCTGGGAAGTTAAATGAAGAGAATGTGTGGAGTTTATGCAGAGAAATCAATGGAACAATTAATCAATTGCGGAAATAATCCCCGATAAAGTTTCTTTCCCTCTTCTAATTGATTAAGCGACTTGAGAGGATCACCTGATGTAGAAATGCATTCCTCATTTATCAAAACACACTTAGCAGTCAATACATGTTGTACACATCTATTTCAACATTATTTTGGGAAGCAACTACTTTATTGTTATTATTGTATTATCATTACAAATTCACTTTTCTATTTTGAAAAGTAGAAACTATTTCCTGTGAGCTAATATGCAGTTAAGCGAACAAGGACACTGCGGTCAGGAACTGCAGCAACATCAGACCTCAATGATGTAATTACTGCCCCTTATGAAAAAATACATTTCATGTTGGTCATGAATTAGGAAGAATAAGTTCAGTGAAGAAAACAAATCAACCTCATATGCAAATGATAATTCCCCCCGCCTGTTGATCATTGCTTTTACTGCCACACTAATATGGTGGAACTCATTATCATCAGAAGACTGACTGTTACACTGGCGTGCAATTGGCATTACACACGGCAGATGCTACTGACTTCTTCTAGAAGGTTAATTATGCCCTCCACATTTCATGCATCACCCTGCAAATCCAAGGTGTCAATTATTATGATATGAGGACTATCGTTTAGGAACATATTTAATGTCAGTTTGTCAAATACTTAACAGCATCCGTGAAAAAGCACACACAAAAAAAGATGTTAATACAGTTTACGGTATATGTATGAACTTCATCATCCTATAGTTGTTGTTGAAAATATTTACAACATAAATAAACCTCACCTTGACGCTGCTGGTGTGCGACCCGCTCCTTAAAATGCGCTCTGATTGTGTTTGTAAATGAGGAAGCAAAACGAAGAACGCTGCAGAAAATATATTTAAATAAACACCGAACGCAAAAGTTGTTGACGCGCTTCCGGTCGCTACAGAGGAGAGGAGACTGAAGGAGGACTGCCAGAGAATGAACCGGAGAGATGTACGAGAGAGCTGTACGAGAGAGAGAGAGAGAGAGAGAGAGAGAGAGAGAGAGAGAGAGAGAGAGAGAGAGAGAGAGAGAGAGAGAGAGAGAGAGAGAGAGAGAGAGAGAGAGAGAGAGAGAGAGAGAGAGAGAGAGAGAGAGAGAGAGAGAGAGAGAGAGAGAGAGAGGTTTAATATCTCTTTATTTGTTTGTGTTAAGTTCCATTTACAGAGTTCTACTGTTACTCAAAACAAACCGAAACTGTTTCAGAACACGATACGTTATCATTTAAAACTGTTCAACAAATACGGTCCAGCAAACATAAACGTGTCTTTAATTGTCTGTAGGCTGAGATCTGACTCTCACTTAGTGCCCACTTTGTCCAGTTCTTTGTTCACTTTGTGAACTATTTTCTTGAGTCTGTATCCTTCCTGCTTCGTGAGCCCTCCTCTGTCCTTGCTCCTCATGTGAGATCTGGCAGAGCTGGAGAGCTGCTCCTTGTCCGAGAGGTAGTCCTCCACTCTGACTTTTCTCACGTTCTTACTCCTCCTCAGAAACTCCTGTATCTCCTCCACGCTGTAGCCTCCAGAGCCCCGAGAGCTGCCAGCACCGTGTGTAGAGGGCTCACTGTTTACAGCAGAGTTCTCCTCCTGACTGGGCTCAGAGTCCTCCCAACCCGACTCAGGGTCCTCTTCCGGCCTGGACTCACACTCGGCTGCTCCTCCACTGTCTGTAGTTGCCACTTTCTTCGCCTGTGAGCTTCCTCTGTCTCTTCCCTGTTTCCTCTTCAGCTGAGGGGCCTTGAGCTGCTCCTCGTCTGCTTCCATGGCCACCTCCCTACCTGCCTCCACCTGTCCTCCAGTACTCTCCCTCACCTGCTGTACCCCACCTGTCACCTCCACTCTCACCTCCTGAGCCCCACCCTTCACCTCCACTCTCCCCTCCTGAGCCCCACCCGTCTCCTCCCCCCTCACCTCCTGAGCCCCACCCGTCACCTCCACCCTCCCCTCCTGAGCCCCACCCGTCATCTCCCCCCTCACCTCCTGAGCCCCACCCGTCTTCTCCACCCTCACCTCCTGAGCCCCACCCGTCACCTCCACCCTCCCCTCCTGAGCCCCACCCGTCACCTCCACCCTCCCCTCCTGAGCCCCACCCGTCACCTCCCCCCTCACCTCCTGAGCCCCACCTGTCACCTCCACTCTCACCTCCTGAGCCCCACCCGTCACCTCCACCCTCCCCTCCTGAGCCCCACCCGTCACCTCCCCCCTCACCTCCTGAGCCCCACCCGTCACCTCCACTCTCACCTCCTGAGCCCCACCCGTCACCTCCACCCTCCCCTCCTGAGCCCCACCTGCCTCCTCCACTCTCACTACCTGAGCCCCACCCGTCTCCTCCACCCTCGCCGCCTGTGCTCCACTTGTTCCCTCTTGTCCGTCCTGCTTGTCCCCTCTGTCCTCAGTACCTCTCCGGTTCTGGTCGTTGTTTGAGCTTTGTTCCCCAGGACAAACTCTGCTCATATGTCCGACTCTCCCACAGCTGTAACATTTAAAATCGTTCGTCTTTGCAAAGATGACGTAGTCAAAGTCGTCCACTGTGATCTTGAAGCTGAGGTTGACCACTCTGCTCCTGTCGCTGGGGATCATGAAGACATGTCTCCTGTGAGACAACACGTGCTGCAACAGCGGAGACTGAAATCCAGAGGACACCCTCCTAACCGTAGACACCACCTTCCCATGTTTGGACAGCTCTTTGACGATGGCATCATTCTTTATGAATGGCGGCACGTTGGACACAGTGACTTGCACCTCAGGTGAGGCGAGAGCATACGTGGGCAGGAAGTGCTCACCGATGGAGATCCCGTTTATCAACACCACTTCCGCAAGTTCGATACTGTCCAGAAAAATGACCACAGCGCTGTTCATCCGCGCTGCGGACTTCACGTGGCTGTGCCCGACAATCTCACCCACTGCCAGACTGAGCTCCTCCACGGAATACCCGAACAGCGGCGGGATCTTCACGCCGTGTTCCCTGGTTAGCTCCGTCAGGCGCATGCTAGCGGTTAGCACGCCGACAGCACCTGCTGCCCGGCTGCACTCCGCTCACAAAAAAAAAGACCCAAAAACCCGATAAAAGTACGCAAACAAAACCTGTGAACCCTGCACACCCCACTACACCATCATACCCAACATTACCCAACGAAGAGAAATGTCGAAAAACACGTTAATTATCGCTCTCAAAACTCCGCTCCTGCAGCTCCGCACACGTCCTGCCACTCAGAGAGAGAGAGAGAGAGAGAGAGAGAGAGAGAGAGAGAGAGAGAGAGAGAGAGAGAGAGACCCCCAGAAATCTGCAGTATATTCTGTGTAAAAATGTGACTCACAAAAAATGTCCAAAAATTCCTAAATTTAGCGAAAGTAAATATGAGGCCAAAGTTAGTCTTTTTAAATACAAAGTCTTTATGTTACTGTCTCCCAGGCTGTTGTCATTCACTGTTAGTATCTCTACCTACGTTAAGTAATGCAGTATCATTTTTTACATCACCCACAGTTATCAATTCACATGCAATGTACGTAATTGCAAGCTGGAGCAGGTCACGTAATATAAATTGCGGCACAGTCTGCATAGGGAGGAGGTCAGGGTGGATGGTGGCCGTTGTTTGTGTACCGCATGGAACCAGAAGTCAGCGTTGACTGAATTGTCACGTGACGTTCACACTTTGTACAAGATTGGGAGTATTTTTGTTACCTCTTAACATGGCGATAGCTGAGGCCACGGCTCGCAGCTAACGCTGCTAACAGCGCAATCTACGGCAAAAGTGCTGACAGAGCTAACAGTGTTTACCTAAGCGGGTAAACACTGGAGGGTGGACGCAATGCTTCCACTATGCTGCTGCCCCTTTAAAGTAACACCACTTCCATAGTTATTTGAACCCAAACCAAGAGCTTTTTCGAGACCTAGCCGAGTAGTTTTGTTGCCTAAACAGTGCAGGGGCTTGTACAGGCGCACTGATGGCCACATTTGTGCTTGAAAACAAAATGAAAAAAGGCCACATGCCTGCACGCAAGGACACCGATTTTGAGTTTTTGCTGCATTATTTTGAATGCCCTCCAGCTATGCAAAGGGATACCATGACTAAATAATTTAAACCAAGCCTAAATACAGAAAACCCAGAATTTCTTATCAAGGCTGTTCCAAAGAACTTTATTTTGAATTGCTGGAATACTTGTGTGGAGACTGAGTTGTGTGTCCTCTGGTAGAATTAGCTGGAACTACAGGAGTAGTTTGAAAGCTTGACATCACAGAACGTTTCCCAGAGTTGCATCTTAAAATCTATTGTGTAAAATTGAAATGTCATATTAAAGCAGCCATTTAATGGAGGCTGCAAATATATGCCATTTAGCATCTAGTTTTCTAAAGTCATTATATCTGTAACATAGCTGCAATCAAAGCTAAACAAACAACGATTCAACTGGAACTCATTATGTTTGTAATTGAATTGTTAATAAACCCATCCGTCTGGACAAATGGCTGTAGACTTCTTCCCTGCACGATGATGTTGGTCACGTTGTCATGAGCAATGTTGCCACCGTGCTTTTTAAACAGATCCAGCGCACTGGAGGAGGCAATCAAAGTAGGATCGCACAGATTTCTATCAGCAGCAGAAGGATCGTTTTTCATTCTAACGACTATGTGACCTGACGAGCAGAGTTACGGTTATCCACAAAATGCAACATTGCATTTAGCCAAAGAAACACTCATTCAGTTCTCCTGAAGGTTTTTTTGTTTTCAGATGTTTGAAAAGTTGCAGGACTTGGTCTTATCCAAAATTAATTCTTCAGCGTATGCTGCCCAAAAGTTGATATCGATACGTATTGTGTATAGAACAAAAGGCTATTGATACAGTAGATGGATAGAAATACTGTGATTCTGAATAACCCCAGCTACTTTAAAACGCACCATCATTTAAATTCTGGTTAAATGGTAACCTTCCTAGCTTTCTACCGGTACCCACTTTCACATGTTTTTGTGTGTTAAGTGACTAAAAGGGACCAAAAAACGTTTTAATTGTTCCAGTATTGAGCGTGAACGCTGTGAGCAGCAACCACGAAAAGAATGCTTGTTTTCGCCACTGACATGCTCAGATTGTTATTATAAGTGCCTGACAACATTGTGGAATGGACCCTATGGAGAAATAAAATGTTGCACCCACCGCCAGCTTGGGAGGGCAGAAGAAGAAAGGAAAGCGCCCACAGGAGCCTTAATAGTCTCCCCCAGAAAACCAGAGCAGTGAATGAATTGTGTTGTTATGTTGTTGCTGTTGAACTCTCGTTTGATGTCAACTCAGCTAAAGTAAAAGCTGCCTCACTAAAGAGGATATAGTTCTCAGTTTGCTGCCAGTCTGCAGTCCTTGAAGGCAGTTATTAATGTGGCTTTAGCTGTTTGTGTGTTTCATGCCAACATTTTAAAAAGACGTGTGGGTTGCAAATAAAGTACAGTAGGTGTTGAAGTATTAACATTCTTTAATATAACTTAAACCAATCCTTTCCTTTCAAACGTACTAATAGCATTACAAGTAAAAAATTCTAGTTCCAAAAGCAAAACTAACAAATAAATTATTCTCAGTTTATATATCTTCACTTACAAACTTGATTTTTGATTGCAGTGCGAGAAATTTTCTTTTAAGACATTTTTTGTTTGTTTGCGTAATAAAGACACAAATATACCTTCATAATAACTTGTATATGACTCGAGCACAACTTGCTAAATTGACATGTATAAACAATTTGAATATTCAACAGTCATGTCGGGACAAGAGACGGAAGAAATCATTTGTAGCCTTTGAGAACAACACTGCATCAATGCTATTGATGGGTTGACCTGACAAAAACAAGAAGCTGTTTACCAAATGGATCGATATTTTTCTGTCATGAAACACGATGGGAAATAAATGGTCACAGACGGCATTGTCCTGCAATATCTCATGTCAGCAAGAGTCTATGTTTCGTTGACGGCAGCGGTTGAATAAGCAGGTGCTCTTTCAGCTTTACAAACACAGTTATTGCCCTCGACACCTAAGGGCGCCAACAGAGGGCACAGTACGTCCAGGTTGTATCAGACCGCGCACACATCCAGAGTCAAGACAAAGTAACGTGTGAGTGTGTGTGTGTGTGTGTGTGTGTGGGTGTGTGCATGACAGTGTCATTTATGACCAGATGTATTAATGTATTCAAATGAATCATAAAACAGGGTTCCATATCGAACACTGTAGATAAAACATATCAGTGGATAGTCTGGCATTTCAATTGAAATGTAGCCCTACTTATTTACATTTGAAAAAAGTGCTACATATCCAAAAGGTCGATGGACACTTTAGTGTTAACACACTGTGGTGCACTTCTGGTCTGAGGCTGTTTGTCCCGGCCTGCACAGAGGGCAGACCTCAAACTCATCCGACACCTTTAGGATGAAATGAAGGCAGGCTTCATCGCCCAACACATGTGGCCAAACTCACGAGACTGTTATTGCAGCAAAGTAATGCCCAAAGTATGAGAACTTAATATTTAACCATGCCATATGGCTGCAGTGATCGGGTATCCACATACGTTTGGCTGTGCAATTTATGCAGGTTTTCCTGGTGTTGATGCTACTGAGCATAACAATATGTGGTGTGACGCACTTTGGGTCCTCCTCCGAACAAGTACGTGACGTTTGATTTGAAGTTCAAATGCAGGAGATGTAACCCACTTTCATTGATGTTCTTTGTGCCACAAAGTATTACTTCTGCATACGTCTGGCGGGATTATGCTCCCATTATTGAGGCTAAGGAGGTCTCTAAGTTTGTAACTCTTTTGACACATTTTGAATGTGCACATTCATAGAAACTCAGTTAAGCACGTTGCCCAGTTTTTACATTCCAATGCTTTCTTCTGCAAGGCGTGCGGTAAATGTCCTCCTCGGTCCATGCTGTCATGATTCACAAGAAATGGCAGGCAGAGTAGTACATGTGACAAAGTGCACTGAGACATCACGTTAAAACTTAAATGAAAGTGTAATAAATGTAGAAGACTACGTCACACCTGGTGCACTGAAGAGACAGCAGGGCCATTCATCTTGCATGACACGGCCACATCTTGCAGCACTTCCTCTTATCTTCATCATAAGGATGGGTTTTCACAAGCTTTTGAAAAAACCTCCAGGACATACATCAAAAGGACTGAGCTCTTTGAGGCGATGATTTACAGAAAAAACACAACAATCGGGATTGTCTGCCTGAATATAAAATTAGATGAATGCACAAACCTGCATGACAGAAAGCAGCTTTTTTGGTCAATCACTTAGGATTGAATCATATGAGAATGAATCATGCAGAGTGGTGCAGCCATCAGCTCATGGACCTTGATTGAAACATCAAAGGCTTTAATGGGTTTATCTTTTTAAGAGGCCAGCAATCTCAAATCAATTTATGTCCGAGTGGCTGTTTTTTTATTAACCAGGGCAACGCAGGACATTAACTGACAGGGCTTTTTATGGGTTGACATAGTGACACATAAAATCTGAAATCCATACAATTCACTTGATCTCCATTTGAAAGAGCTTTTTTAAACTCATGAAACTATCTAATTACAAAGGAATGAGACTTTATTTCTTCTTCTCCCTCTTCTTCTTCTCCTTCTCTTTCTTCTCCTTCTTCTTCTTCTCCTTCTTCTTGTTCTTCTCCTTCTTCTTCTTCTTCTCCTCCTTCTCCTTCTCCTTCTCCTTCTTCTCCTTCTTCTTCTCCTTCTTCTTCTTCTTCTTCTTCTTCTTCTCCTCCTTCTTCTCCTTCTCCTCCTTCTCCTTCTCCTTCTCCTTCTTCTCCTTCTTCTTCTTCTTCTTCTTCTTCTCCTCCTTCTTCTCCTTCTCTTCTTCTCCTCCTTCTTCTCCTTCTCTTCTTCTTTTTCTTCTTCTCCTTCTTCTTCTTCTTCTTCTTCTTCTTCTTCTCCTTCTTCTCCTTCTCTTTCTTCTTCTTCTTGTCCTTCTTCTCCATCTCTTTCTTCTTCTTCTTGTCCTTCTTCTTCTTCTTCTTTTTCTTCTCCTTCTCTTTCTTCTTCTTCTTCTCCTTCTCCTCCTTCTTCTCCTTCTTCTTCTTCTGCTTCACTTTGATCCCGAATATAATCTGTACCTCAGATACTGTTGCAGCAGTTCCTCTTAAAACACAGATTTTTCAAATCTCTCTCTCTTATCTCTCAATCAGACTTCTTTCAGATCCATTGCAGTCTGTCCCGATGTCAACACACCGAACATATCAGGCAAAGTCTCACCCGGCAGAATCTCTACGGATATCTTGCTACAATATACTATCGTGTGTTCATCGACCAGTGTTTTGGGTCTTGTTTGGGTCACACAAATCAATCAGCTGTGGGCCGAATCGATTTACTTTTATACCGCTTGATAATTACGAGTAATAACTTTTAAATGATCAAATTGTAAATGTCATGCGAGCCAGGACAACACATCATGTTTCCTGTATGCCTCACACCACAACAGAGGACTTTCTGAATACATGTATTGTCATGTACGAGTGGTTATGAGTAAAAATGTATTCATCTTTTCTGTAAAAAACAACAACTGTAGAAATGACCTTCTTAAGATACTGTGGGGTATCCAAAGCACATCTTGCTCAGGGACCCAAGCAACCATTTTCATATTATCTCATATCAGCCCCAAATCCTGCCTATGTGGGTCATCCTCACATCAACAAGTAAATAAACAAACAAAAACACAGGATCAGCCCCACTTTGATGCAAGTGCAGCTGCAGCTGAGTAGGGCACGCGGTCGAGATAATAAGTCACTTCACGGCTCTGATTGCTTTGATGTATGCCTTTGATGTAGTGCACGACTCTGGTGACCTGTGGAAACACAGAGGCTTTCTGACATATTCTGGCAAACCCATTTCTCACCACCGTCTCGTGGCCGACTTGCTAGAAGCCGTACTGCTCCCTGACTGTCAGTGTGAGCATCACATTTCATAACATAACACAAACGCTTCAGATGTTTCAGGTCATTGTGATGTATGCTGTTCAAGAATGACAGACATTGGCTATAAGAGCAAAATGATTTGCCTCATCTAAGCCAGTTTACAAAATGATATATGGGCCCAGACAATTGCAACGTGATCTCTTTTTATTGTTGCGCTAAATTAGCTCACAGCAGAGATAACTTGGCAAAAGGGGGAATAATGTAATTTTATTGATAAATAATGTTTTAATCCTTTTCTTCAACTCCCTCATCAAAGCAAATAAGAACACCACTTAGATACAGTTAGTATAAATGTTGAAGAACATTTTACCTCTCTTTTACTCTGTCAAATTCTCATGAAAACATGATTACGTTGGTAGCTGACATTAGGGAAGGTAAAAGAACTGCAAAAATAAATATTTATTTTGTCTTGGACAGACCAGTAGATCTCACATGTTCAGAGACTAGAATTAAAAGCAGTAATGTGAAGCGCCACTACAAGACAAAGCGTAACTCTTTCGATCAAACCCACTCACATCTGAATGAAGTCACAGAAAGTAAACGATTTAAGAACCGATATGATGAGAATCCTAACACGTTAATACACTGACCAACAATGAGGTTAACAGAGAGAATAGAGCTGAAACAAGTGTATTTTCCTCTGATTAGAAGATTAAGAAAAGATAGTATCGTTTCTTGATTGACGTCACTTCACACCTGAATGAACTGAATTTAAAGCTGAAGGACAACTCAGTTAAATACATTTTTCTAAAATGAAGGACTTTATTTTAAGGGCCAGGTTCCAGCCTGGCTCTGTGAAATCAAACACATTTTCACATTTTCCTCAAGCTTTCTGTTTGTTATGTAATGTCCTTATCCATCTCTTATTTTACTCGAAATGAGAGAACATTTATTTATTATCAGAGTATGAATTATTTATAATTCATCCAGTTCAATTTGAAATTGGACAATAAATATTGTTGAGATCTCCATCTGAAATGATTGAAATTATTCAATTAAACTTTCTTCATTTGATTTGACAGTCAGTTGCTACGTACAGACGTTAATACAACTGTAGGCTACTTCAATATACATCATAGCGCAAGTTAGACATTTATTGTGGATTGTGTTGTAACCCTTTGAGGGACCGAGTTCAACTTGGAAATACTATACTGCAGGGCATTTAAATATAGTCGTGATTTGTCAGAGAATAACTATGGAGCATCAGTTATCTGTAGACCTCAGGGGTTAAGACTAGACTTAAAGAAACAGTTACTGGAAACAAAGTGAAGAAATGACAACACATCACATTTTATTGGTTTAGCATGGTACACAAGAGGGTGCACTGTGTTTCCGTATTTTGTAGGAAATGTATTGTTTGCTGACAATGCATCAAACATGTAGCCGATCAGCTCACTCATTTTGTGTTGCTGGGGAGAGGGAGGAGGGTAGGAACCAGAGTTTCCCAAACTGCAAAGCTGTCACACAGAGATCAGTGTGGTAGGAGGTGAGATCCGAGATGGTGTGGCCTAAGAGGTTCAAGGTGTTTTCTGCTCTTAAATGCAATAATAGTTGTGTTTCCTAATAAACCATGGCAACCAAAGAATGTACAACCAAATGCAGACAATTATAATGGGAAGAACTACAATTGGTAACCAGTAGATTAAAGGAGTGATTTGTACAACCTGTGCTGTGTAGGTAATGACATGTGATGTGAATATGCTGAGCTCACAGTCCAGCAGCACACAAACTGTGACGTGTTTAAACCATGACCACCGCTGCTTCTACCGATAGAACACACAGCAGAAGAGTGAGCCAGAGATCCAAAACATTTTAGGCATTCCACTGTTTAGTCTATAAAGTCCGACTCTGCAACATCTGACTTTTTCCTCCCTATCGACTACGAAAGTTACATTTTTGTGTAGTACTTATGTTATTATAGCTATTTTAGAAACATAGTCTCACAAAACAGGAAAATGGGTTCTTTTATTTGATAAAGGAATCGATTGAATTGACAGATGATTCTGGATGTTTATTACATACTTGGGTGGAATTTCTCACAAATTGATTGTTGTTGATTGTAAAACTCACTGACTGTCTTATTATACTGTTGAACAGAGCTGGAGGTCCGATGTCTGTTTCACCTCGTCTCAGGAGATTTATTTTGCCATGTTGATGTTAACATCTAGCTTGCTACAACATAGAGGTACTGGGAACTCACAAAAACAGCTCGTGTTTTAACCTTACTGAACATTGAACTAAACATGGAGAAGCAGCGTTCAGTTTCTCTGCTCCACATATCTGGAACAAAGTCCCAGAAAGCTGCAGGTCTGCTGAGACCCTCAGCTCATTTAAATCAAGATTGAAGACCTTTCTGTTTGCTGCTGCCTTTAATTGAACCCGATTCAATTAATATATTCATCAATTTCCTGCATTTCTGCATTTTACTGCTGCATTTTATTTCTTTGGGTTTGTAATGTTTTAATGACTGTTTTATTGTTTCAATGAATGTTCTTAATTGTTTTTAAATCTCATTTTCTTTTGCTGATGTTTTGATGCTGAGAATGTGCTGTACAAATAAACCTTCCTTGCTTTACTGATTAATGATAAACCATTTTGGGTAACATGTGTTGATGGTTCGATAAATTGTAAATACTTTAATGGCCATACGAATGGCCAAAGGGGGAATTGTGGTGGAAATGTATCATATGGTTCTTTTAGTTATAACTAGTCTCACTTAAACCTGCATATACCAGCCTAACCCTGTTCCCACGAAAAGGCTGGGAAGCTGGCCTTGGTGGCTGCAGCGGCCAACAACATCTGTGAGGGGAGGGTGAAGGGAGAGGAGACGAGATAACGCGCATATATACTCTGTTTTGTCTTTTTATTGTTGTTAGACCTCCGAACCATCCGTGGGCAAAGAGCTCTATCCATTCAGCTGAATTATTATTGAAGTGTCTGTTCATTAAATATGGTTTTAATACTTTAAGAAGTGCCATCGTGATTATTTCTCACAGAGAGGTTAAAGAGATTTTTTTTCCACGACACAAGGCATATACACAACTCTTTATTGAAATTCCCACAGCAGATAAGATAACACCAACGCCACTTTAAATGTAACCAGATCTGCAAGGTGTCCAATTCCGTCACTTCCGTGTTTGTGTGGGAGGTTTGTTTTCGTCTCGTGTCATTAGCTTTGTGTGTCACGTATCATTTGAAACAAAGTGATCTGACTGTGGATATTTCCTTTATGTTTGTGATTTCTAAAGTTCCCAAACTTCTTTAACTTTAATTTAAAATGAAGCAATCCAAAACTGCTTGTGACCAGTTCAACCGAAGAGTAAATATTTTGCCTGTTTTATTGGAATACTTTAAATCAAGTATCAAGTCATTTTCATTAATAATTAGTTTCATTAATCATTTTGTGACCTCTCAGGTTTATCGCGCTCAACTGAGATAAGGAACTATGTCTACTGTCAAACATTCAATTGAAACTATTTGTCCTTGAAATGTGGACGTGGCATACAGCCTTATTGTAACTTTCATTATAGTTCAAAGATGTCACAATAACTTTTGTTGTTGTTAATTAAGTAGTTGGCTGGAAAGGCATTGAAATCATGCAGTAAGACCCATATATTTTCCTTATAAGAAGAAAGTGCAATGCCTCAGTCTCTGTTCTATTGATATTGTTTTCACTCACATGTATATTTGAGTTTAAGGTGCTGGGAACATTGGTCGCAGATACAACACTAACCAGCATGACGTCCAGCCTGTGGGGAAAATAAACAACGCTGATTTATTGTCCAGGTTTATATCGGCCGGGTGTGTAAATCTGACGGTCTTAATAAATCACCACAGCTTTAGTCTGCAGGTGCTGGATGAGTCATCTGTTTTAATTTATGGCTTCGTAGTGAAGCAGTCACTGTCTGTTAGGGTGTAAATTACAGCGTGAGATTAATCATTCCTAAACAGACCCTCCATAACAGCATACATTTATTCACGCCGTGACCAGACTGTAAAGCAATGTGGATATGAACGACGGGTCGGGGAAATCTATAAATTCTTGATCTAAATTATGCAGTAATAACAAAGATGTTTTGGGACTTTTCATATGAGAAATCAATTTGTGTCTTCCTTTAATTCCTTGAATCCCACAATGTGTACTGTACGTGTCGTGTTGTGTGACCTATGGGTGCAGCCCACCCAGTCGTGTTCCTTGCACTGTGTCGGCAAATGTACTCCAATAAAATGATAACGGTTAGAAATAACAGGTGATAAGCAGTAAACAATAACACGGAAAATTACAAGACATGCATTCGTGTTTGACATCATATGTATGTAGCAGCCTTTTCACAGCAGCCACATATATATGTCATTGCAGGGAAAACACAGGTTTAATGATGGTGGTGTGCATGCTGGCGCACTGGCACACAACATTGAATGAGACAATATATCATTTATTCAATTCAAAAGGGCGCATTGATTTTAGCTGTTGACTGGATGGTTATTCAGGTCACCTATTGTGCAGGGTGTGTAGAGTCTGGCTCCTAATTAAGAATTGATAGCAGCTTTGTGCTTTTCCCCTCTTGACCAATCAGGGTGTGAAGACACCCTTTCTTTAGGGCTTCAGGGCGTTTTGCCTTCTGGTTCTTACCTCATCTCAACAGATAGCGGCAGCTAGAAGCGCAGGTCGTGATTTCGTTGTCGTCGTTTGCTTTTCTGATTGAGGGTTATTTTGAGCACTCTGAAGCCTATAGCTGCAGTGAATATTAAAGAACACCCTTCCACAAGATGACCTGCATCAGGGCAGATCTTAGTAGAATTTCTGCGAGAGTTTGTCCTTGCCTAACGATATCCACCTGCAGGTTATATTTGTACACATTTCCTTATTATCGAAGAGGCATTTGTTTGTCATTGAGGAGGCAATTCAATGATGATTGAAGGGGCATTTCTTTCATTGAGAAAGCGCTGGTGTGAGATTTGTCTCTCCGGGTAAATATTTCTGTGTTAAGTGTACGGGAGCTGGTCCTCGTGCTTTTTCTCGATCAGCTGAATTCTGTGGAATCAACATCACTTGAAGATCGTGAGGATGAAAGGATGAGGAGGAGGTTTTGTCTTGTTGAACTAGTCACAAAATTATTCTGTTTCTAGAATCCAGCCAAACGTTAACTTCATTTGCGTTTCAGGCGTTTTGACATTTCAGTGTATATCTTGCCGTTTGAGAACAGCTCATTGTCTCTTTATTTGCCGTGCTGTTACATAACGCGTTTGACACGGATGATTTGCTCAGTTTACAGCTTCAGACCTGACAGTCAAGTGTCTGTTTTACAAACCTAAAAGCTCCGATAAGAAGAGGTCACAATAGGTTGTGGCACCTGAGTAATTTCATATAACTCACTTTTATGTGCTTGACGTTTAGGGATTCAAAGGCTCGTGCAATAACTCAGATTTAATTTTGTACCTCCTAAATGTCAGTTTTCATGAGGCAATATGTTTATAAAGGAATAGTTCCACATTTAGAATGTATGCTTTGTTTGCTATCTTCCCAAAAGTTAGGTGAGAAAATAATTACCACTCTCATGTACGGAAACTACAGCCAGCAGCTGGTTAGCTTAGCATAAAGGCTAGGTGAAGCAGCTAGTCTCTCTGCCCAAAGGTAGCAAACTATGGCTACCAGCCCCTCAACACTCATTAATGTTGTATGTGAAGTGTTTTTACATTCCCCAGTTCCCAGTCTTTATGCTAAGCTAACCAGCTGCTGTCTGCAGCTTCATATTTACCCTGCAGACATCACAGTGGTGTCGATCGTCTCACCTAATACTCAGAAAGAAACTTCCAAAAATATCAAACTGGTCCCTTACCCTAACCCATCCATTACAACATGGTTGTAATAAACAAAACTGGAATAAACGTTTCGAGTCAAATTAAAACAATGAGCCAACCAAGCTTGTTCACGAACAGAGGTTCATTATATGTAAAATGAGTAATGTCTCTGCTTCAGCCACTCCCAGTGTGTCTCCTTTTATCCTACTGGGAATAAGGCAGCTCATGTCTGCATTTGTCATCACGGCTGTTAGTCACACTATGTTTTCACTTCCTGTAGAGTGGCAGCAGGGATTGGATGGCGAGGTCCAAAAGTATCTAAAAATCAGGAGCTGCATTTGATATCAAGTTTGGACACTGTTTTATAGTATTAAGTTTGGTTTCATTTTTACAACTAAATATGTCTTTTCACATCAATCATCAGTGGGAGGTCTGACTAAGGAAGGCAAAGGCATATTTTTAGGGTTCTGGTGTAGCCAGCGGATATCCGGGCCAAGACAAATTGTCCAATTAGCAACTTCAGATGTGAGAAGGGAGTTGGAGTTTAGTGACGACCGGATTGTTTCACAAGCTAACATTAAACCAAATATCATGGTCAGCCGATAGCCGGTGGGTTCCCAGATTGCATTATGGCCAATGTGTCTCTTTTGCTCTCCACACGGACTGTTTGCCTGCATTAAACCGAAGCGTTTCAACCAAAATGACACCAAAATCTTGTCCTGTTGCCTACATATTCTACATGTGAATGCAGAGTCTGTTTATAGAGATGAATCACATGTGACGGCTTTTCACATATAAGAAAATTCAAATAAATGACTTTGACACAATGTCGTTTTCAGACATTTCACATGTGATAAAAACTGAGTATTAACATGTGGAGGTGTTTCTCGGTTAAATATATGTTTTCTCAGTGAACATCTATTTAGATTATCTACAGCTGAAGTTTCAGAACATAAATCAGCTCACTTTCATTTCTCTACTGACAAAGGCCTTAATGGTTCAAGTGATTAGGTGATTTCCCCTTTGATTGGGAAGGGACTCCAACTATTTCTTATCATTTAATAAAGAATAAGGCAGCACAGAATTAGCCAGGTCACACACATTTGTATGACTTAAAACTCTCCATTAACAATGGGTTAGATGATTAGGTGCAACGTGACGGGAAAGAATGTCACCTCAGCTCTACTGAGGGTTTTTAGTGTCTTTCAGCTGCTCATTCTCGAGGACATTTTCACCAAAACAGCTCAGACTCTATGCTCATGTGGAGCGTTTAGCTGCTAGCTATTTCCTCCAGGAGTTTGTGAAAAGCAAAACCGACCTAAAAGAGAGTGAATACTGGAGTTACATTAACCAGGTGGCCAGAAACATGATTTCAAATGAAGCCAAAATGTTGCCTCGTGTCAGTATTTTGCCAACACTTTAACAAGTTTAAAAGGTGCTAGTGTGTCAATGTTGTGTTTAGAGCTTGTTTCGTTGCCAAGTGGCCGAAATCATCAATTAAAGCCGGTTTAAAGAATGTAGATGGTTTTATTCTCAGAGGGGTCACAGGTTCACGCTCAGCTAAAGCCATAAAAAAGGGTCCTGAGGGAGAAACACTGCTTGCTGACCCACTTGACTATAAGATGTCTGTGGTGAGAGGAGGTTAGATAAATACTCAAATACTCTCTTCACACTCAGGCTGATGATTTACCGCCCTCCAGCCTACATGGGCATCATCTGTCTTAGCTGTCTGACTAACTGCCTTTCTCCCCACGACTTGGAGACCTTTTTGACAAGCGCAGACAAACGGCGACTTGAAATCAATACCGCGCTTGAATTATGAAGTCAATTAGCACAAATGATCAGCTTCTATGACTCTGAGGAGGTTTAGGTTGACGTGACCAGGGGTTACTGAGTGCAGTGAAATGTCAAAATCCATTATCCGTTACCTTTACACAAACACTTCTTCACATCATATCAAAAGCACGAAAATTATGAATATTTCAACAAACTTTAATTATTTAAGTGGATCGCCTCCCCCTAATTTCTTTGACATCACACCACACCACCCACACATTTTGGGCAGGGCAGCTTCATTCGTTGCAGCCTTTCGGCCTGATTTCAAAAGTTGGGCAAAGCCGTACCTGTCTGAAGTAAAGGTTATTGATTAACAATGCAATCTCAGTGTCATATACCACTCCCACCCGTCTGCATGGACCGTGTGATACAGTGCAACTGCTGAGTAACGCAAATGACGCTTCCGTTTTTGTCGTCTTTCATCATTTATTAATCCATTGTCTCGACCTGCTTATCCTGTGCAGGATCACCGGGGGCTGTAGCCTTTCCCATCATAGGGCGAGAGGTCTCTGTCACAGGGTTAAAATGTAAACAGAATACCATTCACACACCCAGCATGCCTGTCTTTGACTGTGGGCGGGAACCCAAGCGTGCTTGGATTAAACCACTATAGGGAAGGAAAATGAGCTGTGGGTCCCAGCTGAGCCCCTGCAGCTTCCTGTGCTACCAGACACCCTTCTGGTCTGAAAAGTGAAGCCATTGCAGGATTGTCTTAAACTCGCCTTCTGTTTTCTAATGGCCATCGGGGGCAACTCCTCTGGTTGTAAGAAAAGTGATAGAAGTCCATGAGAAAACGACTCTACTTCTCATTTGATTTATTCCCTCAGTAAACATAGTGAACATGAGTTTATGTCTCAATCTCTAGTTTCAAGTCTTCTTCAATACAGCATGATGTTCATTTAGTACATTATGATCCATTTCGAGTAAAATAGACCATAAAGCAGGGGATGCTTTAGGGCGGGGCTACACAGTGATTGACAGGCCAAAACGCCAAACTCAAGGCCTCAACACTGCAGTCCGCAAACCAATGGGTGATGTCACAGCGACTACGTTCACTTCTGATATACACCCAATTGTGTCGTGTGTATGTATTTGCTGGTAATTATTCATTTGTTTGTGATTACTTTGGTTAATAATAAAGTAAATTAGCACACTTTTATTTGGTAAAATCTGCTTTGCAAACAAATATGTAATGACACAAGAAAGGGCTTGAAATATAAAATGTTACGCTCATCAACAAGACGGGGACAGAAGAGAAGTTAATAATAGAGGTATGCAGTGTTAACAAAACCAATGAGCAATGAATTCAATACTTCAAGTCATTGTTAGTTTAGGTTTCTTCAGAGGAACTGTTGATCGTTCAAAACAGATATATGAACACCTTATCCTCTGTTGGCAACAATCACCTCATGAATCACAACTTCACACATTAACAACTCAATAATTAGCTGTTCTGTTTTAGTCACTGTGATATCTGACAGAAAGCGTGACGACTGCTGTTGAGCTGTAATGTGCCACCCTGGAAGCAGAGATGTATTCAAGGAGCTCATCAAAGACTTCATTGGGCGGTCACATCCTCGTGTATGTGGGAGCGTGCATGGCTCCACTAATAAGCAGATTCAATTGATTATTTTCGCAGCCTCCCGCTGACCTTGAGAGGCAAAGCGATTCGTCATTTCATGACTGGAGGGACATCGTTTTGATTTCTGCAGCGTTATCGACCTCATGACTGAAGCTTTTTGCTGACAGGACAGCTCTTTGGCATTGAGGGGAATGCATCTATTGGTAATTGTGTTGTTTGTGATCTACAAACTTCTTTCCGAGCCCTGTTTCCTGAAAGCTTTTTCTACACAGCCAGTGTCTTGTTGGCCTTAAAGCACAAAGGTAGCATACCAATGTCTCGCAAGTGTCCCCGATTTATTAATTCAGATCTGGATAGACTCGAGGGCTTAATGAATAAATAAGATGAACTTTATGTATTCTGTAGCAGAGGCAGAAATAGCTGTCAACTCATCCACCAGTTGTCAGTAAATACCATCTGAATATGGCAGACTACGAGCTAATGAGAGCTCTGCAGCCCACTCACACGGGATACAATTATATTTGCATTCATATTTAATAGTTTCAGCCTAGTTACCTCACTCAGAATACAAGTTAGGCAAAACAGTATAAAATCTAGTATACGGTACATGTATACATAAAACATGGGATTTTCTTTTGAATATGACATATTTCTATCATAAAAATATATAAAATGATCCACAGGTCTGTCAGACATGCCATCACATGAAACAAACAATCATTTGCATGGATGTGAGGAACAGGACTTCCTGACAATGGGCTGGTGTGGCGCCATCGTCATCAATGGAGCAAGCGGTCACTGTTTAACCAACCAGAGTTGTGATCAATTCTGCAGAGTGACACATCCATAACAATATTCCGATGAGGCCAAAGACTGATTGATGAGTTCCCCTTTTACAGCCCTGTAAAACCCCATCACAACTCATTAACCTGTGAGAAAAACTTTGCTCCCATTTGGTCACATGACCGCCGGGCTGCGGGGCCAGAAGCGTTTAAAAGGGCAGCGTGTGGACGGAGAGAGAGCAGACACTGAGCTGAGCACCTGCTGAGCAACATCGCGAGACAAACAAAGACAAAAACCGCTGTCGACTGTCACCATGAAGGCCGCTCTCGCCACCATCGCTGTCCTCGTCCTGGCTCTCGGCTACACCTCTGAGGCTGTGCAGGTTGAAGTGAGTGTTGACATTTCTGTGTGACTGACTGGCCTTGACAATGGCATTGTTCGTGCAGACTGCTACAAACCTGCATTCTGTACTCTCGTGGATGACAAACCACACTGTTGACTTCATTATTTGCATATTTAGCAAACTGGGCCTTTTTGGTTTGATTGCAGCACTTTAATGGCAACATCTGCCTTTCCCCCCCCCCCCCCCCCCCCCCCCCCTCAAGGAGAACGGCTTGACTTTCTCTCTGGCAGCCGTCAGGAGGCTCCAGGAGCTGACGGAGAGCAGCGATGTGACAGGACAACAAAGCCCACGACTCAGGACGAGCTCTGCGTCTGTCTGTGCCGACCCCATGCTGCCGCAGGAGCTCCTGCCCCTCTGTCGGCAGAGGGGAGCAGCCGCGTCCCTCGGCAGACTAGGTGAGACCGTACTATATGGAGCAGCGAGGCTTTGCGATGCAGTTTTTAAGTGCGTCGATCCATGCTCATCGAAGCACAGGCGATTCAACAGAGTCTTTCTCTTTGTGTCTTTATTTCAGCTTTGGTTCCCATGGATGTCTGTGAGATCTGCGCCTTTGCTGCCTGCACAGGCTGCTAAAGAAACGCAGCCAGAAGCATCTTGCCCAGCTTAAGACTTGTGATTCTTCTCCTCCCCCCTCAAAACTATATCGGGGACTTTCTCAAATGTTTGCCTGCAATGTTGAGATGATGACTTTATGTTCCCTGAACACAGAGGCTCTGACTCTGGCCCATTGGTACTTTATACATTTTAAAGTTGCCGTTAGACATAAAACTATACCCCAAACACAAATCAGACAAACTGAGCTATGTTGTTTTGTAAACTGTTACTTTGTTACCATACATTATATTTTTGGAATTGACACTGTTTGTTACATTTCTATCTTACCAAGCTTTGTACCGTAAAATAGAAGTTTCTTTTTTCCGCATGTTTCTTCTTTTTTATTACCATTGTTTTGAATAAAAGGCTTTCATTGATATATCAATCTGTACATTGTGCTGTTTCCTGCGTATTCAAACACACTATTACTATCATTATTACTGTTACTATTTGCATTTTATTGCCGTTTGTAAAAAAAGTAAAAAAAACTGTTTTGTTTTCAAAAATATACTTAAATCTGCTGTTTTGGCCAATAGGGGGCTGAAATGAACCAAAGCTGACAGACACAAAGTCACAACCATCTGACCTTTATAGTTTATAATGTTCATTTGAACACATCCAGCAGACACAGATCAACACCAGCCTTCATTTGGAGTCGAGTCTGTGGACACCTGGTCAATATTTACTGGCCTTTTAGCTCTGTTTTGGTCTCCTCCTGGAAAACGTATACTAGATGCTCATCTTTCCTTATAAGCTCCTCGATGGCTAGTTCCTTCTCTCTTTGGTTTGTTGCTACAGTCTGCAGTTACATCAGAGGTTGTTTGCCAGAAATGGCTGTGTAAATGTGCTGTGTTCATTTGCATTCAAGCCTTCACGCCTCATATCTATATATGTCCATGTTCTATATGGTGAATCATTTCTTCTGTGCATCTAATCAGGCTCAGCCTCTCACATTAACATAGCACCAGATGCAGGAGAAGGACTCGTTGCAGGAGTCTGTCTGTATTTCGTTTTCTCTTTCACCAGACATATGGTGCAGTTGGTTTGCCTCTCCCGTCTGAGCAACACAATAACCACTGGTACTATTTATCTACAAAGCCCTTGTTGACCACATCTGTCATCTGAACACTAATGCACATAGAAACCAGTGAGTGGTTGACGCGCCACGAGCACAGAGCCTGTACTCCAACTCTGTGTTTATATCAGTTGTATTTTTTTTTTCTGACTGAACTGTTTAAAGGGCGTTGCTGTGAAAGAATAAGCATGCTCAGTTAAATAATAAAATAAATAAATAGAATAAAAGATAACAAACATGCAGGGAAGCACTCACATGGGGTTTAAAAATAATCTCAGTTTCAGATTCATACTGAAGTAATGTTTCTCTTAAAGCATCAGTGAGCTTCAGCTAATATTCCATACACATCCCATTAAAAAAAGATATCATTTTATTATTCTTTATGAAGACATACTGTGCAGATTGTCTTTCACTTTGTTACTCCAGAAGCAAAAATCTACTTTTAGAGGGATTATTTCACTAAATGATGTCATAACCCACACTGGATCGTTCCATTATTAACGATTTAAGAATTGAATCTGTCCTGCACATCCTGGACTTGTCTAGTTTGGGAGTTGTAATGGTCCAGATAGTGCTTCCATTCTCTATTTTAACAATTTCCAGTATTTCACCAGCTCAGTATCTTCAACATGTTTTGGGCCGTGGATCTTTTTCCAAACATGATTTTTCCCAGAAGCAACATAAATAAATATGAACTAAAAGCTTCCCGTTATGTATTTAAATGTCCTCTTGGACCTTCATAAGAGTTATATAATGTGTAATTAATGGAAGTATTTTAGTGCTTATGGATTTTCTAAATAATACTTACGAGTTACGTCATAGGTTTTCATTAACAGCCATTGTGTGTGTGTGTGTGTGTGTGTGTGTGTGTGTGTGTGTGTGTGTGTGTGTGTGTGTGTGTGTGTGTGTGTGTGTGTGTGTGTGTGTGTGTGACAGTGAGGGACATTTCTTTATCATATACAGAGTATTGTGATGCAACAAGTCCCAAAATATACTTGAAAGTTAAAGGTTAGATATTATATAGGTTATTTATTCATATTTTGGTGGTCTACTAGTGGATCTTTGCATGCTTTGTTTCTTTTATGTCATCCATTGCCATAACGGTTCATTTCATCTCCTGTCTCTTGAGCTAGTTGCAGACAGTTTTTCCCAAAATACGAAACAAGCAAAGTCTGTCTCAAAGCTATAAAAACAATAAATACACAAGGAATCGGAAGCCTTGACGTCCTCTTTTATCTCAGCAGAGTAAAACAGAGTCTCTGAGTTCACAGGGTGAGGATACAGACTGTGACTCACAATGACAACACACGTTTGGCTCTTATCTGTTGTCCGACTGAGGTAAAGGGCAGCTCCTTCTCACCAAAGTTAACCGAAACATCGAACTCCTTAATTCACTCATTTCAAACATTTGGAATAAGGTGTGAGTCAGTGTGTGATATCATTTGAATTGGTGATACTGACAGTTTGAGCATCTCAAGGGTTTATTAAATGTTTGCATTAAAGTGTGTTTCTCCCGACACATACAATTGTTGTTTCTTGAAAGCGTCCTAATTTGCAACCATGTAATCACAGCCATGCAAACAAGTGACCTCGACGGGACAGCTTTGTACAAATATGGCTGCTTCCTTATCAGACAGCTCTGTGACAAATGCCTGTGGGAGAAAGACAAGGGGTGAGATTTATTCGGTGGCCCTGAGGTATAGTATGCGTTAGTGTGACACCCAAAGTCAACAGCAAAATATTACGCTGACGGAGTAAACGACAGAAATAGAGGTTATAAATAAATTTAGAGGATAGTGGTTATAAACTAAAAAAGAGGATCCAAAGCGCTTGCAGTGAGCAAACCTTTGGTTTATCTTTGTCTGGTACTCCCCCTCACCCTGCCAGTTGTTTGTGTTAATAAATCACTCACTAACCTGTCCTGACGCCTTCATAAGAGGCAGAGCCGATGCACAGCGACCACAGAAGAAGCTCTCCGCTACACTGAGAGGCGCCTTGCAGCATCTGAAAATGAGAGTGCTCAGCGTCATCCTTGTTGCGCTGCTGTGTGTGTGCAGAGGAGCTCTGGGTGTGCAGGTTAAAGTGAGTATCACTTGTTCTTTGCAATTTTTTTTTCTGTTCCTCTGTCTTTTCACTCTGTTGTTTTAAGTATTTTCTAAAAGCATCTTAGCAATAGCAGTAGTTGACACCAAGGGGACCTTTTTTGAATGTTGGAAAAATGTTGCCGGGCTGATCTGAGTATGTGTTTTACCTCATCTTACTTAAACAACTCCATCTTAACACCAGATATTCTGTCTAGTCGTGTTTTCTTTTACTATCCAGTCCTCTCTACCTTCCCATGACAAGCCTCCACACACTCTCTTTCTCACCCACCAGGTTGGAGACAGGAGCTTCCCCTTGAAGGCAGTGAAGCAGCTGGAGGAGCTGATGGGTTTACACGACAGCGTGAGCCCTCACCTCGCCGAGACGAGCGTCGCAGCCGTTTGCACTAACCCCGTCCTGCCGCAGGTGTTTCGGCCAGTGTGTCAAGAGAAAGGAGCAGGCGTGGTGTTCTCCAAACTAGGTAAGGCTGAGCAAACAAAGAACAGAATGAAAGATGTGTGTAGGACATCAGGTTCACTTTGACACAATACACATTTGGTGCAATACGGACTATTTACGACACAAAGACAACATGTGTGATCGATTTTAGCCATTATATTGAAGGAACATATCACCGGCGTCATTGATTTGTTTTTCTTAAGAGATGTTGGAAACCACTGGAGCTCTATGGCAGAGAGGAATCAGCTGTATCTGACTTACAATACTTGTCAGTTATTTTTCAGTTTTGTTTTTTAATGGGATTTGCTGACAATAATAATAATAATATAATATCACCAAACATTTCCTCTAACTGAGAGGCTGCATCGACTGTAGGAGCTGGTTAGCTTAGCTTAGCTTAGCATTTAGACTGGACACAGGGTGAGCCTGTGAGCCTGTTAGCCTCAAAGTTGGAGTTCCTAAACTAGAAGTCACATAACAGTTGAAGCTCACATTGTCAATGGTAAACCGTCAACTTAAAGGCAGCATTTGCTTCTATTTAATCACAGAATGCATACTATCATATGGTAAACTTGCTCTGCACGTAGATCGATGTCCGAATCTGTCGCCAACGTAATTTATAACTAGCTGGTTACGGTAAACAGCCTCTAAAGGTTGTTGAGGAAAACGGTAAAAAGGCCGATGGAGGTTGCACTGCTGAGAGTTCAACATGCCAGATAAACACACGTTTGTCATGGTGGTTTCTGTTTACATTGGGTGTGTTTCACCCGGAACACTTGGAGGTCGGAACTTGGAAATTTCAACTGAGAAAATCCTCGCCCTCCAAGTTGTCTGAAAATCAGCATAAAACTCATCAAGAAAGCATATAAGCATACTTCCCAAAATATTCCTTTTAATAACCAAACTGCTCCACTGGGCTACCTGCTCAGTCAACACACTGTCACTCCCAACTTCAAACCATGACGCTCTACGTCCCCCTCCGCTTCACAGGAAGTTAGGTTGAGGCAGCAAAACGAGTTAGGTTTAGCGAAAGAGCGTAGCTGACGTTAACATGACGAACGTGTCACACGACTAACGACCGACGTGACAGAATGACAACATTTACTTTTCGTTTCGAATGGGACACTAACAGCTGTTGGGTTCGCAATAGAGTCAGTAAAAATCATCCAGTAAACAATCTCAAACTTGTTCTCAGAAACCCTGTTCAATCAACAGCTGCTCGCTCTCACACTTGAGACGAAAGACACTGACGGCAGGCGCAGGCTTCCACGAGTTTGCTTGCATGGATTCCTCGGTTTCACCGTTCACACATGGTATTATGCACATCCTGCAACTGGTGTCTCATAAAGTGGCTCTGGAATGATAACGCCCGACAAGTGGCCAACGACAGGCTGTTCAAATAGTCTTGGGAGGCCATTAGAGCTCATCAGACACAGACTGCACACGGATCTCATTATCAATATTAGCAGCACTTCATTGGACTTTAGAAAGCTGGCCCTTGGGTGGTACAAAAAGCACATTTTAGGTCAGATGAATATCGATGTTGATATATTTTTCTTTCCAGTGTCAATCATCACGTCTTTGGATCGTTGTGAAATATGTGCCAACCCCTCCTGCTTTGGGTGTCTGGACTGAGGCCTGCCATCTGCTAGACGCACGAGCACATCGATTGAGAGCCTCTGGGGTCGTCGTCCGCCGGAGTTCATTCAAATGTACATGTGTAGAAGATTGCCAAAACAAGTCCTGTCACCTAGCAACCAAGCCCGACGGGTCTCAAGGCTCGGTGGTCAAAGTAATACATTTTTCTATATACATAAAACTATGTTGTTTATCTTTTTTTTAATATGTTTTGGTAAATTCTTTGGGCTACATCGTACCTTGTCAGTAAAGTGTCAAAGCAGAAGTTCTGTTTGGATGTTACTCTGTTGTCTTCAACTTGCTTTCATTGAACTTTTAGTTTATTGAGTCTGATGCCGCTTCTTGACAATAAAAAATGTGTATTCTTTGCATCCTTGAAAGCAGTTTTTACTTGTAGTTTCAACAATACAGTGATGCTCACAAACTCAGCGGCTTACCTTTACACACACACACACACACACAGAGGGACAATGCTGTTTCAAACTGAATGGAGAGAAAAAAATAAAGGCCATTAAATTGAGTCACTAAAGTGAGTGAGAATGGAAACTGTTGATTCCTAAGATTTAGTATTCAGCTGTTGAATCACTCAATTCACACACTGGGTTGCAAAACTGATAACTGTCTGTGTACATTCTCTCTTGCTGTGGTTTCAGACATCCTTCTTTATTTTTTCGACCAAAAAGTACTACAATTGCAAAATACACATTGGAGCAGCTCATTTATGGAACAGCAATCGGGAATGTGCCCTACTGACACCAGGAGTCAATGTCTATGGCATCAGTTCCTAACCCCTGTGCTTCTCAGCCATCAGGTGGCAGACGTGGTCAACACTCATTACAGGAACTCCTATTTGTAACCATTTAAAGCTGCCCTGCTGCCTGCATTCTGGTTATCTGCACCCACTGAAACCCTAAAATGTGAGTTTATTATCATCATTATTGTTATTATTAGTACTACTCCTACTACTCTCAAAATGAGAAGACATGATTCATGGCAGATTTATATGCTAATTTCTATCTGCAGTCCCTGGGCATACACACAGAACAATCGGCAGACACTAAATACATTCATTTAAATGCAAAACCATTACGTAGACCAATCCACAAGCATCCACATATAAATACCAGCACATGTCGTATAACAAAGAAAAATGCAATTCATTGCAGTTAAAAAACTGAATTATGGTGTTTGTTGCACCATGGGAAAAATATCCAAAGATTAATGGATCAATCAATACACTAAAGGGATCAGCCTCAACAAACGCTTAATCCTTTGTGGCTGACTGGTTCCCCTCCATAATGTGCATTTAAATCATTACAAATAATGCTGGGCCTTTTTATTTACTGTGGTAGTGACTCACACAAACAATTGTAAGAATGAATGGCAATCCACATACGTAAAGTGACAAATTCAGAAAAATGTACTGTAGGTTGTTTCGACCTATTTGTTATTTTAATCTTCGTAGCCTTCATTGGTTTGAGGGAAGAAAAACTTATACAGAAGTATGTTCATGGCTACACTCTTTTTTTTCGAAGAAGTACCTTAATTTAGTCAGTCAAGTGTTTCAAAGACAGAAAATCAGACAATGTAGAATTTTTTTTTTTTGATTTGATTTATTTGTATAAAACAATGTAAATACATGTATAAATATAAAAATACAAATAATACAAATAAATACATTAAAAAATACAGGGTAACACAAAAACGCGAAAAACACTTGTTTCCATTGTGGCCCACAGAAGGGAAAAATCACAGACAAACATGACGACTTAATAAAAAATGATACTAATAATAAATAAATTGGTTGTTATCTTGAAGGGCCATTTCATGGTAAAAAAATTGCTTAACCCTGATTTTAAAAACCGGTTTAGAATCGCTGGCCTTGATGTGACTAGGGAGGCGGTTCCACAGCTTTGCACCCGTGAACTCAAAAGAAGTAGATCCGAAGGACTTTACATGTGGAATGACGAAGGACAAGGTGCTGGACCTAGTATTGTGGTTGGAAGAATTTAGTTTAAATGAACCTGATAAATATTCAGGGGCCTGGTTATTGACAATATTGAACATATGGTTGAGTTTGAGTTGTTGAACTCTAAGATTCATGGGCAGCATATTGACCTGTCTGAATTGAGTAGGACCTATGTGTGTCCTAGGATGAGCATTAAGGAGGAAACGTATGATTTTGTTCTGCATAATCTGTAACCTCCCCTGATTTGTCTTGGTCAGGCCAGAGTACCAAGAAGAGTTGGCATAGTCCATATGACACTGGATTAGAGCTGATGTGAGTAGCCTTTTTGTTTGAAGATCTAAATGTTTGGCCTGCCTATATAGGAATTTCAATTTTGCACTAGATTTGCTGATAACTTTATCAGCTATGTGATCACCCGATAAGGTCTGATCTAGCTCCAGACCAATGTATTTAACACAGGATTTACTGCTGATAACAGTACCAGCACAGGCTACATCGATAGTGTCATTAACCAGGAGTCGTCTTTTGGATCCGAACAAGATCGATTCAGTCTTTCCTAAGTGGAGAGACAGTTTGTTGTCTATCAACCATTCTCTCACCGACTCAAGTTGAGAGGACAGGGTTTGCTGGATTTCTGCTACATTTTTGCCAGCTACCAACAAAGCAGAATCATCAGCATACAACAGCAGCTTGCAGTTAACTGCTGAGGGCATATCATTGACATATATATATGTATATATATACACATACATATATACATCAGAAACAAGCAAAAAGACAAAAGGTCTGGTTAAAATAATCCTTGAAATAAAATAAGACGAACAAAACAGACTACGCACAATACAAGTAAAATAAAATGGTAAAATAATTATTTGTTTCTAACAAAATTCATTTTATAAACTGAGAAACAGTAAGAGAGAGAGACACGTCTGCCAACAGGAGATAAACGAAGGCGGAAGTAGCTGGGAGTGACACCTCTTGAACTCAGCCTCTTCCTCACAGCGTATGTCGACCTCTGGCGGTTGTTAAGCGACATCACAACAACGTCAACGTTCCAGAAATAATGGACACTTCCAACTCTTCTCACGAGGAGGAACACATACACATTTACCAGGTCAATTTGTTTTCTGTTTTTTAAGAGAAAAACAAAACACTTCACCTTTTGTCAACAGCCACGATGTGAGTCGACGTAACGTCAGGCAAGCAACGTGTATGAAGGTAGATTTGTGTCTTTATTACGCAAAAAAAAAAAAAACGTTTTAAAAGCAAAAAAAAGTTTCAAAAGCAAATACTAAGAAAAACTAAGAATAATTTATTTGTTAAAAAAATAAAAGCTTTGATTTTGAATCCAAAAGCTTTGAAACCAAAAGTAGAGATAGAAACTCCTGATACATTCAGCAGCGTATGCCCCGCCCACTATACCCAACTCAGCTTTTGGCTTCAAAACTTTGGCTTCAAAACTTTGGTTTCAAAACTTTTGGTTTCAAAGCTTTTGGATTCAAAACCAAAGCTTTTATTTTTTTAACAAATAAATTATTCTCAGTTTATATATTTGCTTTTAAAACTTTTTTTTTTGCTGTTGAAACTTTTTTTTGCTTTTGAAACTTTTTTTTGCTTTTGAAAAATAAAGACACAAATCTACCTTCATAGCAACGGAGCGTAAATCTGCTGAAACATGTCGCGTTATGCTTCGTAATTGTTAGTTTGAAGCGATCCTTTATTTCTTTGGAAATGTTAAACTATTGTAATGTCGCTGTTTCAATGTGGTCTGTACTTCACAGACAGTTTGGACGTCTCGTGGATCGTCATGATACTGGTGTTACTTGCAATAGAAACAAACATGCAGAAGAGACAGTCCCTCTTTTTGTCTACAAATTTACAACATGTGCTGAATTGCACCACCTGGCTCGTTGGTCTAGGGGTATGATTCTCGCTTAGGGTGCGAGAGGTCCCGGGTTCAAATCCCGGACGAGCCCTCAGTTTTCTTTTACTTCTAAGGGAAAGCTATTGGTTCATGGTTGGCAAAAATATACATTGTAGGCTACAAATGCTCTGCTAAAACATACATGTATGAATAATTTTAAAAACGGTAAAGGTAAATGGAATACAAACACACACACACATCTAACAGTTTGTTCCTGCTCTTCATTGAAGCTATTATGATTACCCTGAATTAAACATTCAAATCCCAGACCAAAGACATGCATTATTCAATCAAATGAAAAATATTGAGGATGTCCTGCTATTATTTTAGACATATTTCCCTAAAATTGAACCTGACAGATGAAAACTGAAACTTTGTTATCTTGATCGGAAAATAAACGTCTGGCGGTTGGATCAGTGTTTAGCTACACAACATTGGTTTGTGCAGACTGACCCACCAACTGACCCACCGCCTGATGACGTAACATAATAGCAATGATTTAAATTTATATTGCACCTTTCATACACAAAATACAGCTGAAATTAGGTGACTTTAGACGTTCGACTTTAGATAAATGAAAGAAAAAGATTGAAACAACAGTTAAAACTTTAAAATACATCCAAAAAGATACAATAAACAAATGACACGGGTTCTGAAATTAAATGATAATGGTTTATTGAATCAACAACAATTCTGATAGTAAATTAAGTCTTTTATCAAGCAAAAATGCAAAACATTCGCTGTTTCCAGTCTCTCAAATGAGAGGATTTCCACATTTCTGACATTTTATTTAAGAAATCATTAAGCAGTAGATCTAAAACATATTCAACAGATCTGTTCATTATGGAAGTAATTATTTGTTGCTGCTCTAAAATTACTTGGTGGAAAACAAATAAGTACATGTAAAGTACTTACAGTTTTTAGGTAAAATGTATATTGTCATACTTTCAGAGGAAAATATTATAATTTGTATACATTTGTTTGACAGTCATATTCTTTTCATATTCAAATTTTCTCATACAAATCACAAGATCTGCCTTTGAAATATGATGCATTGCTTGCATGAATTAGCACCAGATAAAGTAGTCAAAATAGCTACAGCATTAAAATATCCCTTAAACCCTGAATATCAATAATACAGTAGTATAACTTGTATAACAATACACCACTATGACACTTGTCCCTCTTTAACAATGAGTACTAATGATGTCTTGGTACATTTTGCTGGTAATACTCAAGTACTTATGTCCATTGTTCTTGTTCCTCTCAATTCCCACCAGAGGGCACAATTTACTAAACTTTCTTTTCTACATTCAGCAGACTTCATAGCATGTTGGGTATAACCTCTGCATACATCTATTATCCCCATGCAATATCAGAGTAAACAATAAATCAGGTTACAAATATTACTGTAGTTATCTGTGTCCATTTAGTTTCTCGTTGTGCATGTCCTGGCGATGTCCTGGCACCTTTTTCACGATAAGCGTACATCTTCACACTTGCAAAGTTCATGATGACCCCTGCTCTCCTCCCTTTTCCAATGAGTCATGAGAAACAGCGAGATTCCCTTATCTTCTCTGTAAAATGAGTGTTTTATTTCCACAGCCTGTCTTAAATATGAAGGGAAACCAGTGAGTATCCCGGTGAGATTTAGAGTTCCCCTCTCACTTAACGGGCATGTCTTTGGACTGTGGGAGAACATGTAAAGTCTATAAGGCCCGGCGGGGTTGAAACCCGCAGACTTTATGTTGTAAGTCTATCTGGGAAACCAAGTGAAAACATCTGTGTGTTGACTTTGAAGTCTTTCCGCAGCCCTGAACCTCCTCTTCCCTTCGCTCATCCAACACATTCTCACTCTCAACTCGTCGAGAGGCTCAGAGGCCACATGCCTCAAACCATATGACGCTCTAGCGCCCTAGCGCCGGTCTTGGACGTGTCAGGGTGTCAGGGACGGCATTTCAGTTTTGTCGTGTCGACAGGAAACGTACAGTTTCCGCTCGCGCTGCAGCTTTTGATTATTACGGTAATCGACTATTCTACCGATACTTCCATTGATTAATCGGATAAGAAATACTTTGGCTTTATTATTAAAGAGCAAAAGTAAATATACGAAGAAGAAAAAAAAATGCAGGGCTCAAATTGCATTCATTAATATTGTCTGTCAAAACTAAACCCATTTAGTGCATTTAATTACATTCTGGGTTTTAAATAAAACATATAAACAAATAAAATAAATAACAAATAAAGAAAAAATAATGACTTTCACAGAGGTACACGTCTTATGGGCTACTCCTGTAAAAGTACTGTAGCTTTAACTGATCGAACGGATGATGTGTTTGAATTCAAAATTCAATCCACAAATGACATGAATCCAAAACGATGAACTGTTTTGGGATCGCTATCAACAGCTATCAACCGTTGACAGCGCCACTACAAACACACCAGCACACGTCACTTGTCCAAATTGCACGGCACTCCTGCCGAGTGTGGAGTGGATCGGAAGCACAGTACAGGCAGACAGATTCCTTTCTTTATAGTTTCTAGAAGCGACCAAGTTAGACATCATCGAATCCACATCGAACATTGAAATTCCAAACCTCAAACATAGTAAATCAGTGCCAGCTTTGTTCTCTGGGAGCGATCCTCCCTCTTTAAAGATTCATCCATAGGAAAGTTTTGCAGCGGAACCACCGGCCCAGTCTGGAGGAGGACCTTTGTGTCCTGAATAATAATCAGAGCCGTCTGACAAAGTCACTGGCTGTGTTGGAAACGGTAACTGGCGTGAAGGCTGCTTATTTGCGAGAGCATCAGCAAATCTTCAGAAAGACTTTTGCTCCCAAGCTATAACAAAACACAATGCAGACACCTCTCCTCGATGACTGTGTGTGTGTGTGTGTGTGTGTGTGTGTGTGTGTGTGTGTGTGTGTGTGTGTGTGTGTGTGTGTGTGTGTGTGTGTGTGTGTGTGTGTGTGTGTGTGTGTGTGTGTGTGTGTGTTGTGTGTGCGTGTGTATGAATGACACAAAATCGAACTGGCTCATAGCACTTTGCCCTTTTGTTCCCTGTTTGAATAAGAATATGTACATAGCTCCTCCTTGCTTTGGACACACATTGTCTTAAAGTTAGAAATTGAACCTAGTTCATCCAAACAACGTGTCAGGTCAACCGGCAGGACGGACGAACACACTTCCCCCTGTCAATTATTGGTATGAGCAACCTTTGAACCTTTGTTGCGTTTGGCCAGCTGAGGCGTCCTGCTACGGCACATGGCTTTCACAGCCTTAACACAAGAAAAAGGAAACGAAAGCAATCCTTGCACACTGGAAGTCACGCCACTGCAAACAGTTGCTCTCCTTTTCTGCAGGGTTCACAATAAGCGAAGATTTTCTCAGAACAGGATGTGGCTGGAAGGACATCTGAGAAGAACACAACGTGAGACAGAGAGAGCTGTTTTGTGTTTAACTTTAGTTGAAACAACCAGTAAGAAAAATAAGCAGCAGCATCTCACTGTCTTTCCATCTCTTTCTCTTTATATGTTGCATTTCTTTCCTTCTTTTTGAGCCACATTTCCTAGATGGGGTAACAATCACCTCACTGATCCTACTGTCATTTAAATCACGTCTGCAGCATTTTAACTTGTATGTGAAAATGGAGCAAGTAAAAAAAAGTTACAGAAATATTTGAACGTCACCAACACAAATGTGATGACAGAAAAAAGTTCAAGCCATCAGGGGAGCAAGACCCCATAAAAGCTCATCAAATGGGCTGTTTTAATGCCATTAGATGCTGGTTTTCTCTTTTGAGCTGGATAGAGGACATTGGTTTTATTTTGGTGAATTAGCATCATTACAAGTATGCTGAATTAGCTATAAACTACAGATTTAGCACCAGAATCTGACCATGTTACTTATCTTTCAGAAAATTAAAATAGAAACATGTGTCTTTTTCTTTTTTTATACATTTGCTGTTGTTATATCTCACTGTTTTTGTTTCTGTTTCCCTCCACATATGTTTTGCTGCAGTGAAGAGTTCATTCCAATTTATAGCCGGATGGACAGATAGCAGGTCTTGGTTTAATCTTCTGATTAGAAACACGTTTTAACTGATTCTTGAAGTTACTACATGTTCTGTATTCGACATTTACGGCATTAATGTAGCAGCAACTATGAACAGCTTTATATGATACTATATACTGCTAGATATCAACTAATTCCTTTGTGTGTAGTGGAGTAATGTCTCTCTGGGCAGAGAATGAAGCCGCTCTCCCTCTGTGTTGTGTTGTAATCCGAGCTTCTCTGTGCTTTGTTTACATAGCTGGGCCAGCACGCATGAACGCTCAGGTAATCACTGTTAGCACAGTTAGCTGCACGGCCGGCGCCATGTTGAGAGCCTATGGGAGGCAACAGATACGCTCTCGATTTCACCTTAAGCACCTTTTAATTACGGCCTTTTACCTTCCAACGCACTCTTGCTTAGACGAGCCGAATGCGATGGAGACAAAGACTGCAATAGATTGTAGGAACTGGAGTTGATGAGAGACGCAGACTTGATGAAGTCCATAAAACCTTAATCTTGCCGTGTCCAAAACAAATGAAATCTTCAGGGGCTGAGTGGTCAAATGCAAGCAGATGTCTGCCAGAGTTCACTCTGCAGTAAACTACAAGCTGTCCTCGATGGATTCAGTCAGTCGTGTAATAATTAACCCTCCAGGTTTGTTTAGGAACGAGTGGATTGCAACAGTCACTCATCACACATTACATTCCATTACATATCAAAGACTCCTCTGTTTCAGCAGAATTTCAAGGAGCCGTGAACAAGCATGAAAACAAGCTATCTGCTCGAATGAAGAGTCACATGACCGTCAGTTAATTGCCTTGTAATGAGGCAAAGACCCAAAATATTGTCTTGTGATTGGGGGCATTATCAACGGCAGCAGCCTGTGGGAGAAGAGATTTGGGTTCAGCGATCAGGGTAATTGGATATTAACTGTACTCGGCAAGTACTTCTCTCCTGCGATCATCGGATGAATTGGGCAGTCCATAGTATGACGCGCTGCAACAAATCTAAAAGGCAAGCGATCTGGATTCTGACATGTGTGATTACTCAAGAGGAAAACAGAGATGTCGAGGAAGGGCTTGTATGATTGCATTTCTAGCCCTGCCTGTCTCTTGGGAATCTTTTTATCCGTGCATGGGACAGATCGATGTTGAGTCTTGATGAACAACACTTCGTTCTGTGACCACCTTGCTGCTTTCGGCTGTCTGGTTAAAGCCAGCGTGTCCCGTCTGACAGAAAATGTTGTGTGCAAGATTTTTAAAAGAAAAGCAAAATAACAAAGATGCTGCCCTGTTTTAGTTTATCCTCTCTAGAACCCCCTAGTGAACCTGATACAGGAGTCTGACAAGACTCGTCCCGTTTCTATCCGTCCTGGTTCAACTATTGCAGTTACCACTATCTGGTTTAAAAAGCCCATTAAAAGGTTAACTTGCCGTCCTCTCGCCCACTGTGTTTTTTCAAGGCACAGTTAGGGGAACAGCACTCATGTGGATCAACTCATGCACGCAGCTGTGGAGCTGTGGAGGGCAGTCGAGTTGCCGGGTATAGGGGAAGGTGATGGAGGGTTGAAAACAGAGAGCAGAGGGGAAATGTGTGAGCCAGGAGACTACAAATGAGATCAGCTCTATTCCGATTCAAAGCGTTGCTTTCAGGAAACGCACGAGGGGGAAAGTCGGCACGAACCGAGTCCAACTAAACTTGTGAGCTCATCCAAGACTTCTTTCCAACAAATGGTTTTAATTAGACACATTGCGCATTGACGCACTGCGTTAAGACTCTTGCCTGGTTGAAGCATTGGTATTCTCACAGTACATTCCATTGTTTTACTGCATCCATCCATTGCGTCATTTCATTTTCTACACGTGTTTTCCATTTGTATGTCCATCTTTTACTGCAGTCAACATTGTTTTTGTCATGCAGAATGCTCACCGCTGCACAACAAATGGCTCTCTTGTTCCAGTGCTACTGTTGCTGCTGCTAACCGTTGCTGCTGTTATGAACTGCTATTTATCCAGTGGCATCATCTGTAATGCAAGCTAAAAAAAACACACACAAACAGTCCTCATTTCTAAATGACAAATTAAGCTGTATATTTCCGCAACGCATACATATCAGGTAAATTGAACAACACCAAGACTATTATTTTTGTGCCGATGACGGCACCAACCGCCAGCCCATCCTTCAACCGTACTCTTACTTTCTTATGCGTGGGAAAGGTTTTTTTCGCCAAGACACATTCATCACAAGATATCCAGAACCGGATATCACTTTGTTTTGAAATAGAAGACAAGTCTGTCCCTGACTGCACCGCAACTTTAGTTTACACCTCAATTCCTTTCATTGTTTACGGCTCAATCGACAGTTCCTGTAACACAGCGAAGAGCCCGATCTTTACACTCGCCATTTTGCTTTAAAGTCGAGAGAATTCATGGAAGGAGCAGAGGTATCAGTTTATACACCAGCAGCAGCCTCAGCAGACCAGAATGCAACATGTTCATTCATGTCACATTGGCTTGGCGCTTATCAATAGAGAAGCACCTTGCCACACCAGCCAAACCAATACGGATGTACTGCTATCATGTCAGTACACATTATGTTAAACCCTCTGCCGACCAACCTTTTGATCCTAATAAAGCAGGTCACTGCTGCAGGCTGAAGGTAATTAAAATAACTTATTTTGGTGCACATCATCTTTGCAATAAACATGGTGGATACGAAGAATGTTCTGCTTTCCCAGCGTAGACATAGTGGGATTTCAGACTGCATTTTTGTTTCCCAAAAGTTGTATCCCTTATCTATAATGCACATATGCTGCCCTGCCCTACCGTCGTAATGGTGCGATCTGAAGTACAAAATAAAATACTTTGGTGGGGCAGAGAGGGGATACATTATTTGGCAGGCCTGGATTTTTATCGCAGTCTGGGATCTATTGTGTAAGGTTAAAAGGTTTCATGTGAGTCTAGTTAATATGCAGGTTTGCCTTGCACACCCCTCCCTGACTTTATTGCAAAATTCTCCACCCATCAAATTGTCCACTACGGCTGGTCTCGCTCTGAAGTTCACTCATCCCCAGCAGTTCTCAGTCTCAGCACATTTTGAGGGGCATTTAAGGTTCCTGCATTCATGACTGCGAGGCCGTGCGGAGGAGAATTGGCGAAACTAAACGGAGAATGTGCAGAAGCCAGGGCTCGGGCCTGATTTCCTTTTCTTTTCCTTCATTAGCCGCAAAGGTGATTCGCCCTCGTGCTGGCTGCCTACAGAGGGGTGATGGGAGCTGGGGAGGGTGTGTCGACAAAAGGACAGAAGGCGATTACGTTCACCTCTTCACAGTAGGAAACGATAAGAGACGATGAAATCATAAACAGGTCCAGAAATGTGCAGCAATTATTCAGCATATAGCATTCAAAGATGCAATAGCGATCCTTTCAAATTCCAAACATTTGATCCAAATGTATCAAAATGAGGTTTATTCCCAGTCATATAATGAATAATAATCGTTGCTTTTTGCATTTCTAATTATTTTGCAGAGCAAGTCAGGTTGTGGATTATTGTGTGTTTTATTTAATGCACTCAGCTGAACTGGATTACGATTAAAGGACGAGGGTCATCATCGACTCCATTTTGCCCCAGAGAAGGATCTCTGCATTGAAAGGGGGAGAATTAGCATCTTCTTGCAGCCTCACTGCTCCTTTTATACAGCAGCCCGCGTAGCTGTCAGCCTTGCCCTGCTTTCTTAGCTTGATATGTCTGAGGCTCTGAATTCCAACACGCTTCTCCCCCTCGTTATTCAACCATGCCCACAGCGAATCAAAGAGCTGGAGATCACGACACAGATTGAAGCGAGGGTCCTTGATATAAATAGAGAGATTGATTGATACGAGACATCATGACACTAAAAGTGGCCAAATCAAAGTGGGAGAGAGAGAGAGAGATGGGCGAAGAAGAGGACGTGGAATGGAAAGCATCGAGCTGTCACAGCACGCTGCTGGGAGAGGTTGAGGCGGCGTGTTTGATGAGCGACTTGATGTCTGTGGTGTCAGGGCGAGTGACGCTTTCATGGCAACTTTTCAGGGTCGATCAAGATCTATATCCACAGCAGGACAGCTGAAGGTTTTTTTTCCATTCCATCAGGCTGACCGTGAAAGCTCTTATCGCTACAAGAACTTCTACTTTTACATACTATCATCTATAGCAAGTTCTGAAAAGGTTATTTATTCGTTTCATGTTCATAGAAATAATCTGTTGAATAAAATATTACTTAGATTACATTAGCTTTCCCCATTTTTCACCTTAAACTAAGGTTAGAAAACGTCAACCGTACTCCCATATGACAGCATCATATGTTGTACATCAATTTGTTCCAGCTGCTATACAAAAATGCTCGACGCTTATAATCAGTTTGTCAGTGGATGGGTCCGAGACGTCAAAGCAACGGTCGTCGAGAATTCTCATCTCGTCATTGGAAGAGTAAATATATACAGATCTGGTCCGATATTTAGCAATATTCAATGCTTACTCAGTGCAAACAGACACGTGTGTTTGTGTACATTGTACATGCATGTCATTGTGTGCGTGTGTGTAGGAATTCACTTTCAACTAAAACTAACCCCTAACTGCATCTCTGTGTTTCGCCTGTTGTACACGCGCGACACGTCTCTGGTACCGACTGCTGTCACGGGCCGATGAAGCTTCGGTAACCTTCTCATGTCCAAGTTTTAGAGACGGAGACCAGTCTGGATTATCGGCATCGTGGAGAGTAGAGGGTTTACCTGAAACAGCTTGTAATAAACATTGAAATACAAGTTTACCAAAGTAGTCTTATCGGATTAATTTATATTTCCTTTATTAAATACTGTTCACAAACGAATTTGTAAATAAAATCACTTTCCACTTATAAAGTGATCCGCACATACTCTAGTCAGTGTACGCCAAATTCCATTCCTTTATATCTCGAGAGATGCGTGACAGCCATTTCTCGCGACGTCGCTTGGATAGCTCCTTCGTGTCATTTCCTTGATGTGTAATGACCGCTGGCAAAAGAATGGAAAGAATGATTTCTTGTCTCTATCAGCTCTGCTGCCACAACCAAAGACAGCACAAAAGTTCACCACCGATAGGTTATGCGACTCAGCCGTGCATGCCAGTGGCTTTGTGTGTACTCCAACATGGCCGACAGTTAAAACTGTGACGTCACACGAGATCGCTCTATAGGGTGCTCGCCAGCGAGAGAACGTCAACCTCACATTCAGTGTATCATGGCACCAAATTAGCATTTTTTTCCACTGCTGTGTCCGCCATTGTTTGTCGCTTCCTCTTGGATGCCTGCTTTCAATCTGGCACCCGGCAGCTACACGTTTTTATAGAGGTGGACGCTCAGAAACATCCTGAACACTGCGAAACAGGAAAATATAGGCAGAGGGCGGGGTCTCTGCAGATACAGAGAGCACAACACACTTAGTGGGTCACAAGTGATGATTCAGAGGGATTACTTTTGTTTGAGTCTATTCATAGTTTTTTAGGAAAATCCTACTCTTTAATATTAATACTGATTCATTGTTGGGAGTGGACGTTGTTTTATTTGCTTTGCCCCATATGAGTAGAGGGTGATGTCTCCGTCCGGAAAACGTATCTTCTCAGGACTTTCCCTCTATTTTCCCTGCTAGGCGAGACAAATTACACCTTTATTGTCCTTATTGGTAAATGGAGTCCGATGACGTCTCACCTTCAACTTCAGCAGGCGTCTAATCAGCCAACGCGGATGAAAATAACTGTGTGTGTGCAGGGACTTTAAGCGATGTCATTCCTGCAAATCGACTTTCAAAAGCTTGTCCAGCTGCCTCAATCTCGCCCACGCTGTGACTAGTTTTTGTTGGCTGTAGCTGATTGGTGCAGTTGTCTCTCTAATTAAGATAAACAGACATCATTTGGCACAACAGCAGGCCTTTTGAATCAGACATGGGCAGTGATTCAGATGTCTGTAACCAGGTTAATGACTGCGTGGAATGGTAGAAAAAGTTCACTCTAACTGTTAAAACACAAACCATCGTACGTGCTGGCAGGATAAAAGGACAAGAATCCATATGGGGAGACGGTTGAGACCTAGATTACAGTGTTTCTAGTATGCAGCCTTACACATGGCTTTGCGATATGACACTATGGCTTGTCCCAGAAAATTGCACGTCTGGTGAGGCCCCCTCGAGCATTTCTGTAGACCTGAGACGTGAACAGAAGAGCGAGACTTCAGCTGTTGTTCATCGTAGCCCCTTGTCTTGTCGTTGATGGATCGATTGGATGCAAAGCTTTTGGCAAGGCGATCACTTTAGAGTACCATACATACAGTACAGGTCTTTGGCCTGGTTTCGTTTTAGAAAATGAAAGGTTTCATTGTCCAGGAACCATAAGAAGCACTGCGAGCCATGCACAAATATATCTGAAAGCTAGAGGAAGTTGGGGGTTGAAAGCCCAATTGAATATGCATGCCCTACAATCTGATACCCATCGTCGTCTATCTCTAAATTTAGAAGACAAGAGATGAATCAAGATTACGGGACAAAGATGTTAAGCTGCCAAGAGGAATAGAAGAAAAATCCAAATCAGCAAAGCAAAATAAAAGCATGAAGTGACCCCCGAGGGGCTGAGTAGATTCCATGGAGATACGGAGAATGTACAACCGAGAGCATAAGGACCTCATTTCATCCCTGTTCTACACTGATCCTCCCCTTTTCATGCTTCAACCAACATGAGTCCTTCTGTTTTCGCAGTGACCGCATGAAGCCAAGGAATGAGTGGCTTCAGTCCATTCACATTCCACACAACAGAGCAGATGGAAAAGTACAGCATACAACATATGTGACACTCTGAAAGAAGGACGTGTTCACTGAGGTATTTCTGTCGTGTGACGAATCGTAAATCCCAAGTTTTACATGTGGGAAAAACCACAAAACTGTCATTGAAGTAATGTCTGTACAAAACCACTTCTTTTCAGCGATCAGCCTATTTTTGGTCTAGCGTCAGAAAGCATCATTCCTTCTTAAACGCAATTCTTATTGTTACATTTTGCGCTGTAAAAATAGTCGAAAGAGATGAAAAACGACCCTTCGGGGACCTGCATTAAGAAATGACTCTGCAACTCTACTGCACTCGACTTAAAAAGAGACTTAACCTTTCAAGTTTTGTTTTTATTTTCTTGTTTTTTGCTGATGTCTCAAATTTCCCCGCTGTGGGACTGATAAAGGATCTTCTTAAGTAGACCTGGGCACAGATTGATGAACCGTACCCAGGTAGAGTGTTCACACTAATCTTAAACAAACTGGACTTTAGGAGCTTAACAATGTTTAGGAGAAGTTTAAAACCAATAATGTTGCAACAAAAGATGATCAGAACACATTTCTTTTATTGGTTAAGAGGTTTTACAACTTCTGTTATTGGACACAACAATGGTAGGTGGGCTTTCTCTGTAATATATAGCAATATATTCCTTTTACTCTTGCCTCTGCTACCGGCATACATTTTGGCCATCGAAATGTGCCCTTTTTGAACGCACCATAAGTACATGAGAGATATTTTGCAAGTTTATGAGGTAGATTATGTTATCTGCACATTTAAAATATTAAACATATTCAATATTTGCAAATTCAATCTAACCTAAAGAGTTCACATTTTACAAGGAGACTTAATGGGTCCTAAAACCCTGAACAAAAACAAACTATTCAATCGAAAAATCACAACTGAGATCTCAAATTTTGTGGTGATCTCTGCAACACCACTTTTCATTTCAGTACATCAAGGGGGATCAATTATTTTGTGTCTTTTTACATATTTGCCTGAACTGCCTAAAACCGACATCCCTATGCTTTTGTCAATTCATTTTCATAACAAAAACAGAAACAGTGGTCCTATGATCAAGATAGCGTAGAGTATAATAATAACAACAAATTGAAATCTTAAAAATGTATGGAGTGTTATTCATAGACTATCAGGGGGAGGTCAGCACAGAATTCGGGTGACTGTGAGAAGGGCTGCCAGGCTGGAGAGGACGGGGCGTAAACCGGCAGACCCGCTGCTTGAGAAACAGTGATCCCTGTTCTGGCCGATACAGGCTGCGTACGCCATCACGTGGGGGATGTAGTTCTGCTCGTGGACCCCATGCAGCAGGTGAGCCAGGGGACCTTTAGCAAACACAGCCACATCTTCTCCTCCATGAGTCTCCATGTTCAGAGGTACAGCTGCCTGGGCCTGGTAGTTGTTGTCCTCTGAGAGGCAGGGGGCAAAGAGAAAAGGTTGTTGTTTTTAATTCCTGAAGCATGGAGGGGGAAAAGTCCACCCCAAAGTTAACAGTTCCCTGTGGAGGTGATGAGATACACAGTCCTGCCAATGGTTTCACACGATTATACTGATCTACAGGTGGCGGTAACTAGCACATGGCTGTGCAACGAAGCATGGGAGAAGAAGACCAATAGTAAACATGGATGTAAAAAAAAAAAGTTGGCTTTTCAAATGTCTTATGGGGAAGGAAATGCATTCAACACATTTGTTCGAAGTCCAGAAAACATAGACGAAAATACATTTTGGTGAGTAACACTGAACGTAAATATAACTTTTGTTGATTCATAAGAAAACTCCACAGGGCACCTTTTAATTTCAGCTATGCAGCATTAATCTGAGATTACCTCGTCATTTGTGTCACAAATCCTTTTGTGTCAAGACAGAACAATCCCCTCACTAAGTCATGTTTACTAAAACTAGAAATGTCTCCTCGGCAATAGATTCATCCTTGTCTGACTAAAATAACTTGTGACATTACAATATCTACCATTATAAAGTTATTTCTGGGGAATCATGGTAATCCGTCCTCATTGATATTACTCACGGTAGTCAACAGTGGAGACATTCTCCCTGGTGCCGTTAACATGTTTGTAACCTGGTCCGTTCCCATATATGATGGAGGTGAAGGGCTTCTGGTCAACATCACTCAGCATTGGGGCCAGACCTGTGGACGCATTGAGCCCCATCATCACAACAGAACCAGACCTGAAAATGTAACTTACAGCACTAAACATGTGGTACGACAACGACACACACAGTACTGAATGCACCTCATTTACGTACCAAATATTGTGTTTCCTCTGACTGTGTAGCCCCCGAAGTTGAACACATGAGAATGATCAGCAGTAACTACTGTCAGTGTGTCATGGACGCTGGTGATCCGGCCTGCCAGACCGATGGCCCTGTCCATTTCCACAGTTTCATGAAGAGCCTGCTTGGCCTTGCCCTCGTGGTGTCCGTGATCAATGCGTCCTCCTGACAGAGGGGCAAATATTTCCAGTTAGCTGTTAAAGACACAGTGAAATTTCTAATCCAGTGTTTCTGTGTTCATTGTTCATTTATCTCTTGAGGTAACTTTGATGTATCCATTGAGGATTTGATTGAAATCCTTTTTAGAACCATACTACTGGCTACACATTCGGTTTGAATAGTATTGTTAACATGTCACATTACAGCCGCTAAAGATGCCCGAACTCCTGTTTCACTGGGTCTTTAATCAATGTTGGGCTATTCTTTAAATAAAGTAATTTGTATGACATGCCGTGCGACCACGGCTGAAGCTGTTCGATCAACTCAGAAAGTCTTTCTAAAAAGGCAATACTGGAGCTGGTGCCAAAGTATTTGTGTGAAGAATTAAAAATAAGACAACTTGAGAGGGAAGTTCAAACGAAACCTGGCGGGCCGCTGCGTGAATGGGGCATGCTTGTCAGATTGTCGTTTTGTTAATGGCCCCACTATTTTGTCCTCTAAAAGGTTTGAGGGCCTTCTTTCACCTTCCGTCAGACGGTATTCAACGATCGGACAAGCGCTCTGTTTGATACATACTGACCCCTTTTGTCTCGCTAAGTCTGGCTGAACAGTCACTGTCGTACTTGCAACTGTTTGACTGTAATCATGCTTCATGCACATAGTTATCAACACCACAACCTTGCTGTGCCTTCTGTATCTCATATTGTTCTGACGTTGAACATTCACAGATTTCTCAGTACTTGTTCCAATGTCAGTGATAATGATAAAACCAATACAGACTTTTTGTGCGAATGGCTCATGTTTTCTCTTCTCCTACACAAACTGCCTAGAATAACCAGCAACAGAAATATTTTAAACCACAAACTATCACGTTTCTCAGTTTTCATGGTTGATAATTGCTGTCTTACATATCAGTGTTGTCCCTTCCTCTGAGTCCTTGTCTGCTTTGCCTTTGATATGTTGTGGCTTTTATGTATTCATTTGTTATCTGCGGCAAAATGTGTTTCCTTCAACGGATAAGTGAAGGGAAGTTGGCAGCAAAGTAAAAGACTTGGGAAATAGCTGCTTTTAAACAAACAATAACTCTCTGGCTGAAGGACGACGGGCCATCCTGCTAGGATGTTTACAAAGCTGCCTACTTCTTGACTGTTTTTCATTTTTCACGTACAACATTATGGGTAAATTAAGACAATTTAAAACGGAAAAAAATGGATTCAAGCTGTTGTAAACATGCTCCTTGTAAAAGGACGTTTTCTTGTGTAAATTTAGCTATAAGTCAACCATCCATCCATTATCTTCTGCTTATGGGGGGCCGGATTGCAGGCAGCGGCCCCTCTCCTCTCCCCAGCAACTTTTTCCAGCTCTTCCTGGGGGACTCCAAAGTGTTCCCAGGCAAGATATCAATCTCTCCAGCAGTGTTCTGGGTCTACCCCTGGGCCTCTTACCAGTTGGATATGCACAGAAAACCTCTAAAGAGAGGCATCCATGAGTGCATCCTGATCAGATGCCACCTCAGCTGACGCAAAGTAGCAAGAGCTACTCACCCTATCCTTAAGCCCAGCCACCCCAAGGTAGCTTATTTCGTCATTCAGTTATTTCGTCATTCAGTTATTTCGTCATTCAGTTATTTTATTTTTGTGGAACAACAGTAAAATTAAAAAAAACACCCTCTAACGCTTGTAAAGATTCCTAATACTCTCATCACCAACAAACATGAGCTTGATCAGCTTCTTTTCATCACAGTTTCAGAAAGAAAGCAAACGTGTATTTTTCCCAAAGTGTTTGACTATTTCTGTAATAATCCTAAAAATAATGTTGGGTTGCAACTGTATTAGAAGGCCTTAAGGGGTATTTACTATAGAAATCTGCAATGTCACCAACAGAAACTAAGATTTGACTGAGTCAGGAGATAAAGCTGACCTTCCAATTTCACCACAAACTTACCTTCGACAAGCAGGTAAAATCCATTGGGGTTCTTCCTCAGGACCTTGATGGCCACATCCACCATCTCTGTCAGCGAGGGATCAGTGTCACTGTTCCTCTCCAAGTCGTACGGCAAATCCGCAGGTTCAAAGAGACCTGGAATAACAGAAGGCACGGTTTCAAGGAGGAATAGGATATGAAACGCAGAAAATAAGCCTACAGCAAATTCATACACGTATGGCTCTTCATTTACACTTCAATGAGAGTTTCATAACTACTGAGACTGGAAACTCACCCAATAAGTAATCCACGCTGTTAGGGTTCAGTGATAAGAGCTGCTTCTTGTTCCATACATAATGACCTTTCTGCACAAAGACACAAATGTACAGCACAGCAACAATGTGAGTGGCAGCACTGCAGACACGTTGAACTCCTAAATACGGACATTTAATTGTGAAGGTAAAAGAGGGAGCCGAGAAACAAAGAGGAGAAATGTACTTTATCCTTCGTTTTCTCAATCCACTCCTGCACCAGGTTTCTTCCATCTTTTCGTGTGCCACTGTGCTTCGCAACGCCGGGGTACTCTACATCCGAAAGGTTTTTGGGGAACATATACTTCCTCCCCCCACCCAGAATCACCTGGAAAGTCGCAAGAACAGAATAAGAAGTTGCAATCTTTTCTTATGAGCTGTAGCTAGCTAATTATTCTAATTGATTATGCAAGTTTGAAAACAAGGTTTTTCGGAATGAATGTTTCAAGCAGATTCTTTTCAGACAAGAACCCTGTAAAGGGGTCTTAAATATGCACTTCATGGCTAAAGAAATACATGATATCATGCTATGTAATGTTTAACTCGTAAACTGGTTACACTATTTGATTATTCCAATGTTGGTAGTCTTTCAGGTGACTAAACACAAGAAAGTGACATTTAAATAAATAAAAGTCATCACTTGAAACTCTGAGGTTTTTTTTTCTGGTGACACTTGATAATAAGTTGTATGTTAGAAATTGATGAATACTTTTGACTCACATCAATGTTGGGAATGTTTTCAAAGAGTTGTCTGGCGATATCTTTGCAGCCGTTCTTCAGCGCTTCAGCTGGCAAGTCACTGTCGGAGTACCAGTCTCTGTCCACGCTGTGGGCGTACGCAGCACTGGGAGTCGCATGGTTGACTCGGGTCGTCGTCACTATTCCCACTGACTTGTCTGAAGTGGATGCACACACATGCACGCACAGGCAGCTGTCTGAATGAGGGCTGAGGAGTTTTATTTATCAAAGAACATGTTCAGCCCCACGTGAATTCCCCTTTTTGTGCTTCCTTGAGCAGTGTGTCCTCGCTGAGCTGCAGTAACTTTGTAAAATACTAATTTGATTTGCTAAGTCGGAGTGCTGAATTTTCGTGTAAGCTTTGGTTGGAACTGAAATGCTTTGTTGCATGGAACAAGGAGTGTTGGTTTTGTCCCCTATCTCTCAGAGAAAGGATCGCTCCACAGCCAGCACGGTGTAGCAACCATAACTCTATTAATGGACTTATGGGCATGTGAACACTGTAGTCAAATAGTTCAAACCTATCCTTTGTCCATGTAAAAGCAATTATACATCGCATGAAAAACATCTCAGAAATTTTCATACTCAGAGAAATTATGTCGCCAAATACCAACAAAAAATATGCATTTTACATTGCAACTTTATTACATAGTCTCACAAGACTCACATACCCAGTCTGAACAACATTCTGTAACAGTAATGTCCACCAATGACCACTGAACCTTTACTTAAGGCATAACAAAACTTTTTTTTCAGTTAATCAATCTTCTGGATGTAAAAAGTACAACTTTAAAGGCAAAACCAGCAGCGGAAAGTCTTGTAAAATGATGGAAATAACTTTTCACATTTTTCATTTGCTCTGTGCAGGCGGTCAGCTGCTGCCTGCCGTGTTTGTCCGAGGAATAATTGGATTTTTTATTATCTGTGACCCGTAAACCCACACATACCCTGACCCTCACCCACTTCTAACTTATCCCCACCACCTCCCTCAGAAACCCCACAGAACTCAGTCCTTTCCTTCTTTGTAGTGCATTTCGTCCGGTGTGAAGCAGATTGCATAACACCGTGATGTATCCTTGAAGGGTAAAAACCAGATGTCATTCTTTGGGACACTTTGCAAAGATGAGTTATCTGTCAGTGTTTTGATCAAAACCTTTTTCATGAGATTTGTCTTGTGTGTTGTGTTCTGACTTTATGGACTCAGCACTGAAGTGATTCATGATATTGAAGCCACTTGTAGACACATGTGCAAATGGTTTTCATCAAGGATGCAGACACATCAGGGAAGTCAAAAAGAAACTGACGAAACTTCATAGCAAGGGGTGGCCAGATAGAGATTTTCCAAAAAAAAGTTTGGTTCAAAAAGTATCTCCTGTAATTTAAATGAGGATACATCCGTAAATAACTTTTTGGGTTAAGTTGATGTCAACTCTGAGGATAAGTTTGGTTCAAAGGCTGAAAAAGGGATTGAGCAGAGTGGGAAAAACATGTATTCAGCGCATCACTTTCAAGAGCACTTCAAAGTCTTTACTTTGAGCAATCCAAGTCGCCCCGGGGAGTAATCACACTTTCCATTCACGCCGCATTCAACTACAACAACATTTAGGTTTTCCTCGGACATGAAACGTCTGATAATTGATTCCAAAAATTGCAATTCAGCATCCCAGTCCCTGTAAACGGTCTGCGTTACGTGCGATTCGATCTCACTCTACCTGCTTCCTTAGCCCATCTGAGGATGGAGGTGACCTCGTTGCCCTGTGTGGTGTTACATTGGGATCGGACAGCAGCTGCACTCACGCCCACCGTGCCCTCGTTGGCCTTGACCCCGCAGAGGTAAGCTGTGGCGGTGCCGGCGCTGTCTGGCACCTGAGCGTTGGTGTTGTATGTCTGCAGAGTTAAACGCCATTGACAATTGTCAGAATTCAAATATATCAAACAGGATTGTTAATCGTCTTTGTTAACTTAAAAGTGTTTGTGATGGGGTGTGTGTGTGTGTTGTCATGACACTTAAGGATGCAATCAATGAATGTTCTTAATTATTTTTAAATCTCCTTTTCTTTTGCCTTATGTTTTGATGCTTTTAATGGTTTTATGTGAAGCACTTTGAATTACCTTGTTGTTGAAATGTGCGATACAAATAAACTTGCCTTGCCTTAAGTGCAATTCCTACAATGGCAGAATGTTTAAATGCTGAGTCAAAGAATAAATCTCATTCTTCTCATTCCCACAAATCCCAATAAACGATCAAAACCAACAGTGTGTCCTTCTGTGCATATATGAGAAGCAAGCTTTATGTCACATATGGGATTTTGAGGAGAGCTTTTGTTTACTTGTTTTTTTATTTTTATTACAACTCAATGTTGCAGCTGTTCGTAGAATGTGTTAAGTTCTCTTTCAGTTGAATATCAGCAGGAACAGCGCACCATGTTACGCACAGCAGGTACCCTCATTAATTAGGCCTATTCTAATCTCTCTTCTATGATTCTCCCACACATTGTTCATACATTGAGATCATTTGTATTCTGTCCAACTTTTGTACTTTAAGCAAATCTCCAAACCCTGTTTTCCTGTGGATTATCCAAATCGATTTGGTTTGTCGCCCTTATTGTTCCTGGAGGTTCTCCGTTCATGTCAGAGGCCTGGTTGGTTGTCCCATAGTATTAACAGATGTAACCCGATGGGACTAACTGGATGCTGCCTTTTTAATCAACTAATTGAAATAGAAGTAGTAAATAGTATTAAGGACACACATTTTTATATTTCCACTTCATGCTCGAGCTGGCATTAGGTGCGTGTGTGTGTTTTAAATAGTTTTTGGACAACAATATAGGTCTATAGATCATTTCTGGCTTTGGCTGCACAGACAACACTTGTTAGTCGGACCAGTTAATTATTGCTTTTTGTCTTTTCATGCGAATAAAGAAATAAAGACCTTCACCAGACTCATTTAAAGCCTATATCTGCTCGTGATTCCTGAGGTGTAAATGATCAATTTCGTCTAATAGTCCTTTTATCAAATCTATAACATAATACACAGACCAGTGTGTGACCCTTGTTTACGGTCACAGGCCATTAATGGCCACAGCACGATCAATACATTGGGCCATGTTGTACATATATAATAATAACCAAGGCAGACCTTGGCCAAAGACACAAAGGGGAACTTGTCCATCTCCAGCTGCGTCTCTTCTCCACTCTGTCCGTTCAGCTGACCCTTCAGTATTCGAGCGGCCGTCACCGTGGGAACGCCCATGCCTAAAACACCAAAAGCAGGTCCACCATTAGGATTGCATTAGTTTTACCTCAGGGCGGGAAACAGAGCACCTGCACACGAGAAACACTTTTCATCCGCTAATGTGCTCCGTACGCAACACATGAAAGATTGTTGCTTTCTTTGACATTCTAGAACAAGGTGGCTGCTGTTAGGCAAAAACTGTTTCTTGGATACTAATTACTTCAAAAACAAAAACAGAGATCAACAAAACAGATGAAAGAAAGAACAGAAAGAAAGGAACATCTGTAGTTAATCTGTAACATGCAGGATGTTAACGTTCCAGGATTTCTTTTGGTTCCTGAAATTAAATATAATCGCAGGAAAAATATAAGAAACTGTTTAAAATGCTCATTGGTAAGTTCTGATCTCGTCTTGTGATAAGCCACTCCTTTCTTGAATTGTATATAAGCTGAAAAACTAATTGTGTTACCATTGGCCCCATGTCTAGTGTGATCACTGAAAATAAAATTGAAGTCGGGTCTGTTCCGCAAAAGCCTGAGGCTCAGAGGTACACAAAGGACACGGTTTGTGCATTTGAGTCACGATTCCTGTGAATACTGTGGTTTTCCTGGCTAAAGGCAGACGATGTCTGGGAAACATTTTCCAGTTGTACAATCACTCCCTGGTTTTTTGCTTTTTTAGGTTGTAAGATGGTGCCTGTTATTTTGTAACTACTCTGTCACATCCCCACCACTCCACTCGGATGTGACACGACCGTGCGTGCAGCAGTGTGCAAGAATGTCATGTTGTGCCTATAGTCTGAACAGAGAGAGAGAGAGAGAGAGAGAGAGAGAGAGAGAGAGCAGATGGAGGATAAAAAGTTTTTGTGTGACCAATGAGCGGCCCAGCACAAACAGAAGCCCAGTGATCTGGTGGCAGCACAGTTGTTTTGTTTGCTGCTATTCATTCACCCTGCGTGTTAGAAGAAATTTGAAAAATCTCATTCATTTGCTGATGGATTACGAGATCCTCTGTATCATCATTTCAGCTTCAATAAAACTGTTGGCACGGCTCCATAATTAATATTATCCATTGTAAACAACAAACGGGAAAATGGTGTCTTTCCTAATGATCTTACTGCAACTCAAATCCTTCTGCATAAAGAAGTGGATTTACACATTTGGAGAAATTTTCCATTAATCAGGACGTAAACATACAGATTTTGTGGCTTACCATCTCCGAGGAAGAGGATGAGATTCTTCGCTTTGTTTATGTTGAGATTTTGCAGCGTCAGAGCGCTCTTCAGAGTCCGCTGGGCCCATGTATTCCAAAACTTGGGATCCTTCTCTTGTTCTGTGTGTTAGAAAGACACAAGTCTGGTTAGCTTCGGATAGAAAGTCAGAGGATGAAAAAACGTTCTCAGTTCCTCCAGCCCGAGGTGAGGGCTTCATGAGAACCAACAAAGCAGATTACCAAATCGCATTTACATAATTGTTCATCTTTAAAGTGGAAAGTTTGTAGTGCAGTCCATCAGAGGTGGCGGCCGCCTTAAGTTACTTCAGAGAGGGACATGCTGGATGTTTAAACTTGATGCTATTGTGTATCCAGGTCTTTTAAACAAGCTTAGTCCCTCCCTTGTTGTTGATGTTATTGTAGTTATTTCATTGTTCTGACTGTAATCATCACTGTGACTTTGAACTTATTTTCCAAGCCTACATAAGGCATATTTATGTTGCTGGTGTAATTTAGCCTCCTGGTCATTTGTTGGCTTTAAAAGGAATCATGACACTCATGTTGACTCTTCCAGGCTCGCCCTGAGGAGCACCCAGTGTGGGTCGAAGCCAGTCGGGGTTCTCCTCTTGTGACTTTTTAACTCCGGTAATATGTCCTGCAGTGAACTGATAAAGGCATTTATCCTACATTGTGGGCTCGGGGCGTTTGTTGTATTGCGTCTTCGTATATATATCTTGTTTTATGGGACTAACAGTCCAAAAACCCCAAATATTCTCCTCACAATTGAAATCTTAAACCAGTAAACTTTTCGGCATCTTTTCTTAAAAAGGACAAACGATATTTTGACGATCAACTTACTTTTCTGTCGATCGACTTATTGTGGAATCATCGCAGCTCTAATTCTCACCGAATCAGTCAAATCATGTAAAAGTGACTTTCTTCACCTCTTCTTATAAAATGTGACAACAAATACACAACTATCTCCTAGAGAGCAGCAGGGGGGGATCCTTTTTTGAGAAAAATGTTCTTAAACAATAAATTCCTGTTATTTTCTTGCCTTGTCTTGACACAAACAGGAAATCTATTTTGATACGTAAACTTCCTTCAAAGGATCCAAACATTCCTCCTCACAACCTTGAAACCCTCCCGTGTGTGCCGAACATCTCCTGACGCGTTACAGACCGCTGACAGACCGCTATCTTGTTGTTGCTGACTGACGGCACAGTAACTTACCAGGGAATTGCGGCTTCCCGAAACTCCCCGAAATCAGACAGGAGCAAACGATGAGCAGCGCTGTCACCTTCATGTTGTCGTCCCGGTGCGGCTGACGCGTTGCTCCAGACAGCGTTAAATGTGCCACTTTGAGACTCGGAGGATGCCTGTCTGCCGTCGCCTCACGAGCTGGAGAGAGAAGAAGAACACACTGGTTATTAAGTCTGTGTCATCTTGTGACACACAGACTCTGACAAACCAGTTTAATGTGTACTTACTCAGATGATGAGTACATTTTCAGCAAAAAACACACCTCTCAGTTACGCTGTATGGATTCAAATTCTCTGTATGTGACCAATATATAGTAGATATGGAACTGGCAACTCCACTGGAGCATTAGTGGGAACTTAACAGACATTAGTAGTATTGCCTTATTCACCTTCTCACTCATAGGCTTTCTAAATACAGAAACAGCAAATTAAGGCTGGAGAATGCCAGCGGTCGGTCTGTTTTTGTGCCATCGTGTTGGGGGAAGATGTTTGTGTGTGTGTGTGTGTGTGTGTTGTAAAAGTGTCGGGTCCATCAGGCTTTGCAGCAGAAGCACAAGGAGAGCTTGGTAAAGTTAAGCTGGAGGCCTTGCTGCGAATGTAAGTCGTCTCAACAGGAGGCCCTTTGGGTCCTGGCCAGTCAGCCTTTCATTTGTGATTATTCACACCCTCCTCCTTTCTTCCTTGTGCTCATAGTCAAGGTCACTTTAATGGGATTGAGCTCCATCGCACCGAGAGGTTTAAGGGCCATAACAAAGCCAATTAACAGCGGATGATTGACTGGACACGTCCGGCAGTAAGGAGAAAAAAACCTCAAGATACTTTTATCACAACAAATCTTTCACCGGTGCGATTCCGACAGAAGGCTTCTGAGTGTTATTTGATTTAGTATTGACAAAGATGGGTGCAAAGCTTCTATTCTTGTAGCCTAGCCTACTACACACTACATACTATAAAAAAACTATACCATCTGAAAAATATTGAAATTCCAAACTCTGAGCGATCCCCTCGTCAACACATCCAAAAGTTAACGCTCACTGCTAGCTGGCATATAGTTACTGGTTCAAGCAACTTCCTGTTGGTCTGAACCAAAAGAAAACATTGCATTAATGGATATAATCTCGAGATACAGTATTAATCCAGAAAGGCCATGCCTGGAGCCAGTTGCTTTTACCTTTCTCCAGATGGCTAGTTAAAAGACGCCAGGTCCGCCCAGGGGCAGCGAACCAGCCAACCTGCAGCAAAAGAAGCAAACCAGTGCCAACACGGCCATCAGCAGGCCACCAGACAGGACGGTGGTCAGGATCACATGAAGTCCCACTTCAGTCATGGTGTCACCAGACACTTGGCTGCTCCGGCGTATCCAGCTGGTGTCAAATGAGGTGAAATTTACCCCGGCCCCAAATAAGTTCCGAGCTCCTTCCTGAGCTGCATGGCGTTGAAGCCCCTGGGCAACTCGGATGTGTCACTTCAGCAGGCAGCAGCTCCAGCTGAAGTGAGGATTAGGCTGCTAGTTAAGCTCGGGAGTGGAGGGCTGATTGATGAGAGGCTGCATGGGCTCCAAAAATATTCTGTCAAAACTCCACATTTATCGGTCTGCGCCTGCTCCTCAGGCAGGCAAGATGGTGTCATTTCCTTTGTCTGTTAGTTGCCAGTTTTTTGTTTTTGTTTTTTTCCAAAGGCAACTTGGTTTGCTTCTCACACCAGGCCACCTCATCCCGCCTCTTGTATGCACACAGAATAACTAACTGAATTTCACACTGGGGAGAGGGGGGCATCTTACTCGTTTTCTCTCTGTTTGACTGCAACTGTTTAGACAAATAAAGACATTTTTCTTTCTTTTTTTGCATCACTTTGTCAGAAACTTACTGGGTGTTGTCAGTTTAAAGTATAGTGCCTCACAAACTTCCCAAAATGTAACATATCTGTAAAAAGTCCATGTTACATCCTGTCATTAAAAAAAGAACAAAATCGGATAAATGGGGACATGAGGGTGTTTTCCTGCAGCCTCCTACACATCAAAGGGGCGAGGAATTAGTAGTGTGTGCAGGGAAACCCATGACTCCACTGCAAGCACTTCTATCATCTCCCAATGTCTAAAGCACTTTCATGTTGCTTTCAAAGATGACATCATGACATCATTTAGGCTATGACTTGAATGCATGAATGAAAACATGAATTAAACCAGTGTTTCTAAAGCCCATTGAGGACGAGCACTTCATCCTGGTGAAAAACTGGGTATAAAAACAGAGCTGGTCTCGATGAAACAGAACCAAGAAAAAAAAGCTTTACAAACCTAGACTGGATTACTGATCATTGCATCGGAACAAGGATAGACTGGCAGCATTATGCAGAGATGCTGAGAGGAAAGATGCATCAACATAATGTAACAACCTGTTACTAAAATGTCAGCTGACGCTCCGGCAGCGCGTTTCTCCCAAAGCAACACGTTATCTGTGTGAAACCAACGCAAAGAAAATAAAATAAAGTTGTATTGTTGTTTTACTTACTGCAAGTAGCGTTTCTCCGGGACAGAAAGCTACATCCAAATGTGCGTGCAGTTCATTCGGTCGTTCCCCTTGAAGTGTGTGTCCTGGTCGCTGCTTTCAGTCCTTTTTATAAGGCCACAGTTGTTCGACTCTGGCTCTGGGGGTCTGGGGGTCTGAGAATAGCGGTCTGTATCCCACGAGGGAGCTGCTGCTGCTGCTGCTGCTGCTGCTGATGATGATGATGATGATGATGTGGGAGTAGATGGACCGAGAGCTCCGCCTGCCTGACGACCGATGCAGTGCTTCTGCATCGGTCAGTGCATTCTGCATTTTATACTACTATAACCACAACAGTGGAAATACCACAATATAAAAATACTCCATCATAAGTCAAAGTACTGCATTCAAAACTGAAGTTAAAGTACGAAGGTGTAGCCTATCTACAGCTTTTGTTGGTGGAGTTTATTATCAATATATATATATGTAAGATATTATGTGAGAGACAGCGAGATCCTTCTTGTGGCACTTTTATTTTCATTATTTTAGCCGATTGTTGTAAATGACTATAAAAGTAATAATTTGGAAAGTGTATTATGTTCCATTTTGTTGCAAAACCAGCAAAATCATACTTAAATAAAATGAATGAGAAACAAAAAAGTACAACGTACTTACTCTAAGGATGCATACAGAGAACAGGGGGCTCCGGTGACTCAACTAAAATCATAAAACTGATTTATGGAAGCTGATCTGTCGTAACAACAACGGGTGTTCTCAGGAAATGTCTCAGGAAATGTGTCTCCGCCCCCTCAGCTCCGCAGCTTCTTGACGATTGCCGAATTATGCTCGCCTGCCACAGCTGAATCTTTCCGCTGAACTGACACAGACTGACGCTGAGTGACACAGACTGCCACTGAGTGACGCTGAGTGCCACAGACTGACGCTGAGTGACACAGACTGCCGCTGAGTGACGCTGAGTGCCACAGACTGACGCTGAGTGACACAGACTGCCGCTGAGTGACGCTGAGTGCCACAGACTGCCGCTGAGTGACGCAGACTGCCACTGAGTGACGCTGAGTTCCACAGACTGACGCTGAGTGACACAGACTGACGCTGAGTGACACAGACTGCCGCTGAGTGACGCTGAGTGACACAAACTGACGCCGAGTGCCACAGACTGACGCTGAGTGACAGACTGACGCTGAGTGACACAGACTGCCGCTGAGTGACGCTGAGTGACACAAACTGACGCCGAGTGACACAGACTGACGCTGAGTGACGCAGAGGTGCCAGTGCCACAAGAAGGATCTCGGCCCTGCACTATTATGTTGCGTACGTTCAGCGCTCTCTAAAGCAGTGTTCCTGTGTATGTTTCTGGTGCTTTCATTGTGGAGGATGAGACCGAAAGAGTGGAAGAGGAGAGAGGTTCTGGCGAAGTGTGTGAGAAGTGAATAAAGGTGCTGCCATCTTGACGCAGAATACGGAGCCCCCTGTTTGTTATTTTATTATTATCCTAATGCGCTACATAAGCCCTCGGCTACATGTATATAATATATATGTTCAATACACTTACTCAGTGCTTGTATTGGTAGTAATAGTAGTTAATAGTAAATGTGCAGTTACTTTGCACAACTTATCACAAACTAAGGAACTAAAACAAAACAGATTGATAACCTCCAAATACATAACCAATGGTCGTTTGTTTTAGTCAACCTACTATAATTTCTCTTAAAAATTATACGAATTTGTATTCATTAAATCATAAACAGTCATAGGCTTCAAATTATGGACAAGCTGATTCTTCTGTTCATTTTAGGCTCCTTGCTGTTTCCTGTGGAGGTCACTGTGGCAGCTTAACAGGCTTATATGAGAAGCAATCCTAAAATGTGCTCAAACATCTACAACCTTCCTTTATTTGATTGATTTGTTTCCTCTTCTTACTGTACATAACTCCATAACGGGCAAGTTAGCGTATAATTATTCAACCAAGCACCAAGACAAATGGGCCTTAGCATAGCATGTAGCAGCCTGTCATTGAATATCTTACCCACAGTAGTCTCATCATTTTAAGATCCAACAGGCTTGACTTTCCTATGACCCAACTCCTCTTTCTTTCTGCCCGAAAGCTTTTTACATGGTGGAGTTCTGCCTTTTACCCATAAACCGCTTAATGGATGAAAGTTAAAGTCTGCGTTAACGGTTTATCGACATTTATTAACAGGATAAAGCTGTTGAGATGGATGAACCATGTCCTTTTCAGCTGGGTCCTCAACACAAATATACAGAAAATACAGTACATGAAATAAAACAGCACAAGTACACTCACACATACACATACACAGCTAGTCTATATCCATTCATTTACATGCACCTACACATTATATTCGATGAATGCACATAGACGGGATGTAACATTTTGAATACAGACAAAGTAACATTCGGCAGCTGCCTGATATATACAGGTAGACCTATGTACACTAATGCAGTGAAAAAAAGAAAAAATATACCCTTCAAAATACCCCATTGTGGTAGCTAAAGAAACATTACTTCAATAAACGCCCAATTTTGAAACATTTTAACAGGCAGAAAGCAGGTCAGTTAATGTATTTATTAATATTGTATTGATTCAGTGTTCTGTCAGAGTGAGCTTCCACCAGTGGGACTGTGCTTTAAAGTGATGCATAGGTTTGCTGTATATATCAGGTGGGAAATCAAAATGGATCACCAAATCTGCTTTAAAACAATGCAAAACTCCAGTTTGGTGGTTCACAGTTCATACAAAATGTGCTCAAAAACAAGGCTGCTCTTTTTTTTATCATATTCGAGAGCTTTTTCACACTTCAGCAACAGGATATCCTGAGAGATCAGTCGTCTGCGGTGTGTTTTTCTATTTTATTTTACGTCTGACGCGAGCGCGAGGTGATTTCCGGGGTAGCGGGTGCGGCGGCAGACAAAGTTTAGAAGTGGAGGGTGACGGTAGTGGGGGTGAACTATCTTGACAGTGAAGCGCATCTCTTTGGTTGTTTCAGGCTCGCTTGCGGTCCCCCGGTCAGAAGGCACACCGGAGTCACAGAGGACCAGCTGACAGCACGGTAAGAACGCGTCCTCTACTCGGATAACACTGCGAATCCACCCAGCAAACGTTTAATTAGGTGGAATCATCTTTTATTCAGGCATGACACAACATCACGTGTTCAATTCTTGATTAGTACGAGCTAGTTTGCGGCTGTTTACTAAATGTTCTGCTTACGACTTGTCCTGTTTGAACCAATGTAACGGTGTGTTTGTATATCTTACATATTTACAAAGTATGTTGCGTTGGTGTGCACGGAGTTCAGTTGCCGTACTGATGAAAGTCTGTCATTTTCCAACAGGGACTAAACGTTTTGCTGCTAGCTAGAAGTTGTCTTTTTTTAAGAAATGGTTTTTGTTGCACTTTCAGGCTACCTCTGACTTTTATTTTTATTTTTTTCTCTTCATCTTTGTTTCACAAACACCCTCAAGGTTTCCATGTAGGCTGCTCGGGGTACTTTCAGTGACTCACATAGACAACTTCAAATTCCCCTTCTACCACCAAACGAGCTAACATCTCGTACAACAGTTGAGCCTCTATGCAACCATAACCACGCCATAGTTAGTGTGTCAACACAATACAACCCCCCCCCCCCCTTTCTGCTTGATTTAATGGCATAACAAATAACATTTACTCTCACTGTCTACATGTTTGCCTGGGTTTTTATGAACTCATTTATCATCTGAGGTATTGGAGAGCAGATTGTAAGCAGCGAACGTGAAAGATCATAAATCGAAAAACTTATTTTGAGCAAACACACCAGCGCTGAACATAAACCAACTCAGAAAAAAACAATGGCAGGTGCACCATGTCAGGGCTTCTGTGGAAGTAATGCTTGGCAACAAAAGCCAACACAAGAGCACACGATGAGGCATCGTCTTGTTAATCAGTAAAAAGAGGTAGAAAGCATAATTAATGTGGCATTTTCTAAAAGCAGAAGTGCTTCCGAGGAAGAGGGAGTTAATGCAATCAAAGTAGAAAAACATCATTTTTTTTGGATGCATGCCTAGATGCTGTTTTTTTTTTAATAAAGCCGATTTATTGCTCAAATGTGTATTTCATCACTTTAAAGTCAGCTGGGCAAGACATGAAGTCTCTTGTTATCCCAGGCAGACGTTTTGCGTCCTCTTACTCGCCATCCTTCGAGGACAAGTCCTGCTTTGTGTTGCATGTGAAAATGGCCAAATGTGGTGCTACAAAGTCAAACCTCTGGGGGAACTTTTCTTTCTTTCTTTTTTTTTTTATTGCAAAGGTGTGAAATATGAGAGACTCAGGTCCCTAAGTGACCCATCTTAAGCCTGAGCGATTCGGTGGGTTTTATAACATTAGGTGGCCCCGGTTGTGTTGCGCTCGGGGAGCCTGGTGCAGTTATTCATTCCCTCGGTGTGATCCAGAGTGTTCTGCAGGGCGCCATAACAACGGCAGGAACAGGTAATCTCTTGTTATCTGTGTCGTGGCGGTGGGATATCTCATTGTTAGCAGGCTTCCGTGTGCCCCTCCTTTAAACCCTGAAATACAGTAGAGTCGGAGCTCTTGAATTACATTTTAGGGGACATAAAAAAATGCCAGTTCTTTTGAAATATATCATCATATATATATATATATATATATATATATATGGAATGGAAATAGAGTGTGTTTCACTGTACTTTGCATCCCTAGTGAGGGGCTTGCCGACCTTGTGCGTGACTGTGATACCGAGACCTGACTGGGTGATATTTGATCATCGCACATGCGTCATAATACCTGAAACGTGCACAGGAGAGTCACTCCAGAGTCCTGTCAGCCAGGAATGTGAAGAATTTCAGAGCTGCAGCCTGTGTTAATAACCATGTGAGAGTAAACCCCCGCTCTATATTGTCATTATTATTGTTTTTGGTTGTTCAAAGCAACGGCGCACGTGCACGACTAAAAATAAACCAAAAGGTGTTACGATTATGGTAAACGTGCCCTCGGCTTAGTGCAACAATCCTTCTCCAGAGCTTTTTTATCAGGGTGGTTTCCTCCGAAGGAAAAGCCGCGGTGCTGCCAAAGGTCAGGAGCTAAACGCCGGAGACGACTCCCTCTTATCTGAGGCCTTCAGGCAGAAACACAGCGGGGACTGAACACAAAAAAAGATAACGTGTCGGAGCTGAAGCGGCCGTATTTAGGAATGTCTTCACGTTGAGTCACCGTCCCATTGAGTCATGCTGCACGGTGCACCGGGTCGAGACCTCGCGTAGACTGGTCAATGGCAGAACATGGCCGCCGCAAGTAAACAAGCCCACGCATAATAATCCATGTGTGGTCTCCCTGCCGGTCTCCCTGCAGGCGAGGTGACGTTGTTTGAGCCGCGCCTGCTCCATCTCGTTTGTAGTAAGACGTGTGGTCATTAGGGGTGGGAATCACCAGAGGTCCCGCGATACGATATTGTCACGATACTTGGGATACGATATTATCACGATACTGCGATATTCTGAGTATTGCGATAACATAGGCATATATTGCGATTTATTACTTTTTTCAACTTCGAATGATTTCCCCAAAGGAAAACTGTGTCAACATGTTTTATCTAATAAGATACAGTTTTCAGTCTGTTCATCTCACTTCAATCATTTTTATTGCAGCAAAATAGGATTGTCAAGCAGACAGACTGACCAACAATGTCATAAATGTTGCATGAACCTGACAAACTGAACTGTTTGTATTACTACATAGTCCAACTTAACTAAATGCAAACGTGTGGACTCAGTATATTAACTATAACTTATATAATAGTTATATAACTCAGTATAACTTGCGATGCGTGGACGTCGAGGGCAGAGAGCCAGTTATGCGCTGCTCTCTCCCCATGAGCCGGCTACTGTTGGCAGATTTAACCTCGTTGTGAGGCCAGATGTCTCTATCTTTGTTTTGACCAACTTCCTACCAATCACGCTGACCCAGGACCTTTGCTGACCTCACCAGAAAATAACTCGGCACCATCTAGTGGACTGAAAAAGTAATTTATTTTATTTTATTATATAAACTATTTGTTTTAATAGTTTATATCATAGAAGATCGATACTTGGCGTCCGTGTATCGATACTATGCTGTATCGATGTTTTCCCCCACCCCTAGTGGTCATGTTTACGTTTGGCGTCGTATTTCTGGAATGTTTTCCCAAAACTGCTGTGTTCTCATTTTGTGATTCACTGTGAACTGATTGATTCAAGCCTCAAGAGGAAGTTTGCAGTCGTCTCTACGTGCCGGAGAGAGTTACGAGAACTCAGAAGCAGAAGTTGTGTTTAAACAGAAACATGAATCACGGAGGTCAACTGACTTCCACTGACACAATACGAGGCTTAGATTTCCCCACCGATTGTTTTGGGCGTGTAGTCCTGTTAACTACTGTTCCTCTGTGGTCTGACACCACATCTTGCAGAATGTTTTTTTTTTACTGCCAGCGAACGTCAAACACGCCTGCAAATCACCCGCCGTTTCCTTCCCATCACTCGCGTCCTGCCAGCTTCATGTCTTTACCCTCTTCTCTCTCTCTTTTTCTTCCATAAATTCTCGTCCCACTTCTCAGATTTTCTCTCCAGAAAACAAACTGTCAGACACCGTACGCTACAGTACGCGCAGCACCCAATCCCAAACACGCTCCAGCTATTCCCCCGACTGCACTGCACATAATCGTCTGGTTTCGCAGGATCAGTGATGAATTGCTGACGCATGTTTGTGGTTTACAGCCTCTCTCGAGGGCCGCGGCCTCGCGCCGCTTCCTGATTGTGACCCCTCGTTCTGTCGGCTTGTATTTGGGAAGACATCTGGGCTTGCCCAAAGACTATTATCACGAGTCTTGCATCGTTTGTAGTTTCAAATGGCTCCAAATTGCCATTCAGCGAGACTTCCAGATAGTTAGGACATAACCAGAGGAGAGTGCTCTGTAGTTTTTACAGATTATTCCTGCCATTGCGGCAGGTTACATGTCATATTGTACACGTTTATATCTATTTTCTAGCTTCACGATAATGAGAATAAGGGAAACCGTAACTCAAAACATCATAGAAGAAGTGTCTATTAGTCACCAGATATCATTAACAGGAAAGGGGAAGGGCAGTCTGTGTGGCAACATGTGCACGCACATCTGCACAGGCCGCAATGCCAGGAAAGTGTTGAAAAACAACGATTGTGTGCTGAGGAATGTGTGTGTGCGACAGCAACACTGGTCTCTGCCAGCAGATACCGACCGCAAGATTCAATCAGGGATACTTTTTGGCGCGTAATACTTTTGTGTGGTGAAATTCAGTTTGAGTAATTCACAAGGCATCTCTTGTTTAACCTTATAGACCCATTTTAGTCTTTTATTGTTAGGCAGGACGGGGCAATCTGAAGGGGTTAGACCATTATGATGGAAGTATACGACGTCCATTCGCGTGTCCCCATTGGTCATTTTTGGGTTGATACTATTTGTTACACAGATTTTATGCTAAATTTGACAATATTTAGCACTCGAGAATTGATGAAAATACATACAAATCCCTCCAAAATACCACATTGAAAACTAAATGCTGGGACTTCTGTAAGAATTGTGTTCTTTTGTCGATTGGATGGCGAGTACTTCTGTTCTTGAAACTGCTCAGAAACCACCTCATTGTCAATAAACCTATGAAAACCATACACCCGCTGAATGCCCCAGGTCTAGTCTGTGGTTGGAAAGGTTCATGAGCTTGTGATCATCCTCGACGTCACAACAGGGCATTTTATACAGAGACGTCAAGTTTCACTCCAATGAAACGGTTACTAGGGGCGACTGTGGCTAAGTGGATAGCAGGGCCGTCTGTCAATCAGAGGGTCGGCGGTTCAATCCCCGGCTCCAGCTCTGCTCATGTCTCATGTCGATGTGTCCTTGAGCAAGACACTTAACCCCAAAATTTCTCCCGTAGCTGTGCCTACGGTGTAGAAATGTGATAGAATTGTAAGTCGCTTTGGATAAAAAGTGTCTGTTAAATGACTGTAATGTAATGTACTATGTGGTTTATAGGGGTGTAACGGTTCACACAATCCACGGTTGGGTTCGGTACGATACAGTGGAGCCACGGTTCGGTACAGTAGAAAACTATAAATGCCCGAGAAATGTACTTGATTTTAAAATATATTTATTCATTACAACTAACATCATAAAGTTATTCTTTGACTTTGAACAATGATGGAACTATACCTGAGTGACCCATCTTCTGGGGTGTCTTCTTAGCAACACAAGCATAAAAAACTGAAAATTTGATCCACAAGAGTCAAACCTAATTAATGCAATGTAAAGACTTTTTCCCAAACTACATGGGATTAGCATGTCTCTTAAAGGGGAGACTCGTGGGCAACCTCCGGGTCTGAAAAGTTAGGCCAATGCAGAAGTGCCTTAAGCGTGCATCCATTCACAAAGCCAGCGGGGCGACTCCTCTGAATGTATAGAAGTCTATGAGAAAATGACTCTACTTCTCTCTTGATTTATTACCTTAGTAAACATGAGTTTATGGTCTCTAGTTCAAAGTCTTCTTCAATACAGCACGATGTTCATCTAGTACATTATGATCCATTTAGAGTCAAATAGACCATAAAGCAGGGTATGCTTTAGGGCGGGGCTACCTTGTGATTGACAGGTCGCTAACAGAGTTGCCTGATCTGGAAGTAGTCCTTGTTTTTCGTCTTACACGCTTAACCCTTTCACCGAGTGTTTTCACTTCATGAATTTAATTTTAAGTGAATTTTTTTGGTCTCATTCAGTGTCTTATTCAGTGTTTGGTTGTACTTTGCTCCACCCTTTCATGTCACTTCTAATTGCAAAAAAAGAAGCAGGCCACCCACAGCCAAAATGCCAACTTGATGCTTCAAAACGGCAGTCCACAATTCAGTGGGTGACTTCACTGTGACTACGTCCACTTCTTATATACAGTCTCTTGAGGTGCCCTAGGTCGTCCTGTTTCATATCATACCAACACCTTTACCCTCTAGCTTTAAAAGTGAGCCAGCGACAGCCTCTTAAAGACGCCAACGTTGGCGGGTCTCAGAGGGTTAAATGGAACAGCTGTAGTGCGTGTGTGTGTGTGTGTGCGTGTAGAGAGAGAGAGAGAGAGAGAGAGAGAGACATCAATATCCCTATTAGGCTCTATTCTGCTTTCAGCTATAGGTCACTTGAAGCCGTTAATGTAATTGAAAGTGTCCTAAAAACAATCGGTGGCCTCCCCCAGCCTGTCTGTGTCTCTCATCACTTTAGTCCTCCATCTTTTGGCCCAACAGTCCTTTTATAAGCCGATCTGGTTTGCCAGGAATTCCGTGGAACACTTGTGGTGGGAACGTGACTCACCCCCCCCCCCCCCCCCCCCCCCCCGTGACATGTTTACGTGAAACGAGCGGGAAATGAAACACAGCAAGGATCTGCCTCCTGGATGTGTTCACGGGAAAATCAAATCTGTCTTCATGGAGTAAACATTTATATTCAGAGAGAGAGAGAGAGAGAGAGAGAGAGAGAGAGAGAGAGAGAGAGAGAGAGAGAGAGAGAGAGAGAGAGAGAGAGAGAGAGAGAGAGAGAGAGAGAGAGAGAGAGAGAGAGAGAGAGAGAGAGAGAGAGAGAGAGAGAGAGAGAGAGAGAGAGAGAGAGAGAGAGAGAGAGAGAGAGAGAGAGAGAGAGAGAGAGAGAGAGAGAGAACTGGTAGACCCTGGGGCTGCAGTGGCTGGTACATTTTTGTCTCCTAATGTTAAAATAGCATTTTGTTTCTGTTAATCAGAAGTAATTTGTTCACCAGATCAATTACAGGGTTACTTGTAGATTAAAAATAATACATTTGTAGTGTGAAGGCTAAAACTCACCCCACAGAAGAAGGAGGCCAGAGCACACGTCTGTCCGCTGCTTTTACAGTCGACACGCTGCAAATAATAACTCTACCAAAACTGGTTTACAATTAAAAGGAATTTAATTCCACCGATGAAAGTACAGTATTTACAGTGAAGGACACTATTTCATGAAATATTAAATCAATAAAACCCCGTTTGCAAAAAACTCAACTCAGCTCCTCAGGTATAAAACCCGTCCGTCCTCTGAGAGCCATCACGTGAGAGAGAAAAATACTTTTTTAAATCTTTTTTTTTTTTTTAATTAAACCACCCACATCCGTTCGAAACACCTCCTCTTTCGTTTATCCCGATTTCTATTTTTCTATTT